>NC_079208.1:52127775-52759025 GCF_026745355.1 Beta vulgaris subsp. vulgaris | reverse complement strand
CTCCCACTGTAAAAGCAATGTATGGCCATGTGTAAACCATGGCATACATCAAGCTACCAACTGCCGAAGTATAGGGAACAATGATCATCCGCTCCTTTTCTTCTTCTATAATTGGTGAGTGCTCCCTTATCAATTTGTGGTCGCTAGGAAGCGACGAGTTTCTGGGTTTTCGTCTCCCACATTAAACCTCTTTAGTACCTTAAGAATGTAATCTTCCTAAGACAACTTCAACATTACCAGTAGACTTGTCCCTGAAAATCCTCATACCTAAGATTTGTATGTGTAGATTCACCCAAATCCTTCATCTCAAATTTCTGTGATAGCTTTCCCTTCACACTATTTATCACCTACATGCTCGTACCAACAATTAGCATATCATCAACATACAGAAGTAAGTAAACATAATCATTTACATACCTCTGAAAATAGCAACAATGATCGCTTGCAGCTCTCTTGAACCCATTGCTACAGATGAAAGTGTCAAATTTTAGGTACCACTGTCTCGAAGCCTGCTTTAATCCATATAAGCTCCTCTTGAGCTTGCACACTAATTTCTCCCTTCCGCGAACATTAAAGCCATCCGGTTGCTTCATGTAGATCTCCTCATCCAGATCACCATGTAGAAACGCGATCTTAACATCCATCTGTTCTAAGAACAAATTTTCAGCAGCAACAATAGCCAACAAGATATGTATAGTAGTTAGAGGTGATCATTTTGGCCCAGCCCGCTGGCCCGGCTGGGTTTTGGGCCGGGTTTTGGGTAGAATTTTTCGGCCCGGTCGTTTTTTTTTTTTGTTTTTGGGCGGGCTTTGGGCAAGCTAAAAACGACTTTTTAGTCTATTTTTTAGCCCGACCCGTTTGGCCCGCAAAAGCCCGCTAACCGGCCCGAAATAGCGGGCTTTGGACACAAAAATTCGGCCCTAATTTAGGCCCGGCCCGGCCAATGGGCAAATTTTTTTGGCCGCGGCCCGGCCCGGCCCATGATCACCTCTAATAGTAGTTAACTTCACAACGGGAGCAAATATCTCGTTGTAGTCTATGCCCTCTGGTTGTAGGAATCCTTTTACTACTAATTTCGCTTTATACCTAACACTTCCATCGTGCACTTTCTTTAATCTGAAGATCCACTTGTTGCTAAGTGCTCTCATACCTGCAGGCAATGCAGACAACTCCCATGTCTGATTCTTTTTCCAGGGACTGCATCTCATCTTTCATGGCTAGTTTCCACTTGGATGAGTCAGTCGAATTTATTGCTTCTTTATATGATTTTGGTTTACCTGCATCAGTTAGTAGAAAATAAAACATAGAAGGAGAATATCGATTAGGTATTCTGTACACCCTTGCTGATTTTCTCAAGTCAAATCGAGAGACTATTTTCTCTGTACTATAATCGAGGCCTCTTGGTGGCGTGACAACAATACCATCTGAATTACCTTGCGGTAAGTTATCTGACTCATCTGAATCGGACTCTGCAAGAGTGTGAACTTCATCTCTTTGTTGCTCGACCCGTTCTGGAACAATGACATCTCTTCCATCAATGCCTTCAGTCTTCACAAATAACTTCTTCTCCTGAACTCCCAGTAGCTCAGTAATCTCAGATTTATCACCATAAACATCCTTATACAACTTAGTCTCATCAAAAGTGACATCACTTTGTCTCAAATTTTCTTACTTTTAGGTTCTCAACACCGATACCCATCATAACCATACCTAATAAAATAACATTTAACAGTCTTTGGGTCTAACTTGTCGCGTTTCTCAGATTGAACATAAGCATCACAACCAAATAATTTCATAAAGAAAGATTTACCTCCTTCCCACTCCAAACTTCCTCTGGTAGCTTGAACTTCAATGGAACTGATGGTCCCATGTTGATCAAGTAAGCTGTTATACTAACTGAATCTGCCATAATGTTTTAGGTAGCCCCGCATGCAACCTCGTACTTTTAGCCCTTTCAGTCAGTGTCATGTTCATCCTCTCTGTGACTCTATTCTGTCGAAGTTTCCCTGGAACAATCCTCTTCAAAATGATGCCATTTTCCTCAAAGAGCTTTGCATTCATACTCACCTCCATTATCAGACTTAATGCACTTAATCTTCTTTTCAGTCTGACTCTCTACCTCATCTTTCTAGTTCTTGAAGGCCTCATGAAGCTTAGATTTTCTCTTCATGAAATAGACCCATACCTTCTTGTTGTGGTCATCAATGAAGGTAACAAAGTAACGTGAGCCTCCAAGGGATTTGACTAAGGAAGGCCCCCACAGATCAGTGTACACCAACTGTCGCTTCTGAGTTTTCAACTCTTTCTTGGCTCGTGTATACATTATCACGCACGCCTTTTAATATATTTGTATAGATATTTATTGTTTTGGATTATTATTATTATTATTATTATTATTATTATTATTATTATTATTATTATTATTATTATTATTAAGTATTATTATCATTGTCATTATTATTTACGTAAAAATAATTGATAACTGATAATTACATAAATCAATTGGCTTATGCTATTGAATATAATAATAATAGTAATGATTACTTGATAAGAGAGAGTACATGGTCGGCTTTAATTACCTATTGCATGAAGTAAATTGTGAAGGCTTTAATGATGAAAAAAGGCACCAACATGGCAACATAGGAGCATACAAGTTACAAAAACTGTACGAGGATCCGTTGCTTTATTGTTGTTGCTAATCGTATTGGACCTAGCTATGATGTTATGGATGGACCAACGTTTTGAGAAGTCCTACTAATCAATAAAAAATTTAAAGAATATTTTTTTTCGTTTTTCTCAAAGTTATTTAGCTAATTGCTAAAAGTGATCCTCATTTTAGAATTTCTAGCATAAATGTTCCAAAATGAGCAATAGATGAAGATTGTAATGAAAAATTATTTTGCTTACATTTGCAACTAATAACGGAACAATTAGTTAAAAGTTGTATTTTAGAATTAACTATTTGAGGCATTATTTTGTAATTTACAGTTAACTAGGCATTATTTTAACTAGTAAGAGACAAAATTATAGTTTTAGAGGATTTACTTAATTAAAACAATTAATTTGAGATGTAGGGAGATTTATCATTATGAAATAGCAACTATTCCCTTAAAGAAGGGTAAAATTACTCTTAAGAGAAGAGCTTATTAATAAGTCAAAGTCAAATAGGGTTATTTTATTTTCACAGATTAAAAGAAGTTATATTATCATATAGTACTCTATCAATTTCATTTTAATCTACATACTTACACTTTTTACGCATGTCAATGCAAAATTTTGAGAACATATATCTTTAATTTTGTATTTGTAAAAATTATAAAAATTATATATTAATAAAATATATGTTATGATGAATCTAACAAGATCTCACATGACTATATTTTCATCCGCGTATAAATTACAAATGATGGTCAAAGTAAAATTTATAAATAGTGTAAAATATCAAAGTGTAACCATTAAAATGAAACGGAAGGAGTATTAGCTATGTCAATCCGTAGCACTAAGGGTGGATGGCCCAACAACAATTCAAAAGATGAAATAAAGACAAAGAAATTCTTGATGTCAATTTATGGGGGAGAAATCAGAAAAGGACATGCATGCTTTGAGACGCACTTGGTTAGTAACCCTTTTAAAACACTCAAGAGGAAAAATATAAAACTAAAAATTCCAAGCACTAAAAAAAGGGGTCTTTATAGATTTTTTTATATATATATTCATACGTGTTCCAATCAGTAAATGTAAATCACAGCATGATAAATTGTGGTGTGTACTTTTGGAGAAAATGCTTAAGATAGGATTATGAAAACCATGATTATCTCACATGGGGAGATCTTAGTGATTTCACCATCACATAGGAGTATATTCATGTGTGCACATGCATTATATGATCTTGGGAAAATTATTATTTTTTAATATATATGGATTCATGAAAAATTGAATACAAGATATATATGACTATTTTTCTTTTCTTTTAATATTTGAGATATATGACTATTTTCCTATTTAGCCAATAATGGTGGATCGGTGTTACATATTGTAGGCACATAATTATGTCTCTCCATTTAAGTTTCTAATGATGAAACATATCGCGTTCTTAATTGGTCCGATTCAAAGGAGGAGTAGTCCGAAAAGCCAAGTCCAAAATTATTTTTAAAAGCATAAAGCCTATTTATTTGCATTAAAGATCCAATATCTAATTTCAAAACTCAATTTATTATTCTTGATAAGTAATTGTATTTTGAACCCACAAATATTTTGAGCCCAATACTTTGAAAAACCACAATTAATTATTCATGATAATTAATTGTATTTATTTATTATTTTAATAAATATTATCAAAAATAAATAAATATTTTCAAACGTACTTTAAAGTAAAGGATTTCTGTTTGAAAATTAGATCAAATTTTATCTCGTAAAATAGCTGGTTTCACATTTAAAGGAGATAAAAAAAAAGGTTGTAAAAAAACGTTTCAAGTGAAAAAGGTTGTCTGGATTGCAAGCGCATCTAGCGCAGCCGATGCGCTTGTCGCATTGCTAAAATGCACTGGGGCGCACCAATCCACGCCTGACACATGGCGTTGCACATCAAACAAGAGTGTGCTTTTGCGTGACACACAATTTTATTTCTTATCTTTTTTCTTAATATTTTCCTATAAGACATTTTTATAAAAGACATTTTTTATACATCGAATACCTGCAATCTCTCAAGGCGAAAAAGCTCTCATACTTGCATATTTTCATACTTTCCTACACAAACACATAAACACATATTCTCACTTGATCAATCTTCCAAGTTTTCGTTGAAATGCTTCACGATTGCTCCTCCTGATGGTTGTTATTTCCTTAGACCCAAGCCACATCGGTATATTCCTTAGGATTCTTAAATTTTTATTTTTTTATTGAAGTTACTAATGATTTCTTTCATGATGTATATCTTTAAGTAAGAATCGTTATTTTGTGCATTTTAATCTCTACTCCTTTTTATTTTTCTTACTATTGTTATGATTGTTCAACTTATATTTTCATCACCAATATGTCACTATTGCTAATCAATACCTAAGAAAAATGTTCTAACATTAATCAGATAATATGGACAACCTATTAGTAACCCAATAATCTTGATTGTTTATTAACATACCACCAAAAAAGTAATTCTTTTTATGCGTTTCATGAGCCAACCTAAACTAATTTTTAAGGGTGTTTGTAAATATCATCTAGTTGTTCTTTTGCATAAAATTTGATATGGATCGTTATTTAGTAGAAACCAACAATACGCAAACATGGTTCCTGACTATGTTCGTACCCTCACCCCTGAACTCAATTTTTGGTTCATGACCATTAATGAAATTATTAAGGAAAAATCTACATTGGATAAATTCCATAGTTGTCCCTGAGCCTTTCCAACATCCAATTAAGTTTATGATTCTTCCTTTAAAGACTTGTTGGCGACTTTGAAAATGTTTTTCATAAAACTTCTATAATGGGGTAGTCAAATACGCCCTCACACTACGTAGGTGAATAAATTACGCCTATATATATTAAATGAAAGAAAAAAATATTCTGATTGGTTTTTCAAAAGTGAGGAATTTGGGGGGGGGGGGGGGGGAGGGAAGAAGTGGGGATGAAAAACTAATAAACCATCACTAGGCACAAATGATTAATTTTATAAGTCAAATTTTGAACAAAAATTATTAAAAGAGATGGTCTAATTTTAATATAAAAGTAGACCTAGTCACTAAATGGATTAAACTGCTAGTCACCAAAAGAAATTAACCTAGTCACTATTAGGCTAATTATTTTCTTTTAAATATCGGGCTTACCATTGCCTAATTTTAATTTAAAAGTAGGAGGTCTTTTACAAGAGAAACTCAATTTTGAATAATTTTCTAAATTTGTAGTTTCATTAATATTCAAATATCATCCTTTGACACATTTTTTTAAAAAAATCCATGCAAAAAAAAGAGATATAAATATATAAAGAGAGACTCGTGTGATAGGAAAAAGATAGATAAGACATTACCAAATAAGAAAACATTGCAATTAATATGAAACTTTCATATAAGGACAAAGGTTGCGATTAATAATTAAGGAGCAAATATATTGATAAAATAACTCTCTAAGTTCAAGTGCAGTCATTGAGTCATTGACTCAATCATCCAAATTTAGGCAATTAGGTAATGTATTCTTCATTTGGAGCTTGGAGCTAGCTCATGCATTATTGTGCTACATGTTTGAAGAAGATTATATCGAATAGCTTAAGAAATCGAGAGACTAGTAGCCAATCACTAGCCATATAGGTAAATTATTATTGTAATTCTTATAGGCCTTATCACAAAACAATATATTCCTATTATAATACTTGTTATAGTTGCTTCTAATTTAATAATACTAAAAACTAAATAAAATAGAATTATAAGCGTGTATATTATGTGTGGTCTTATTTCAAAGCGAAATAAAACTGCTACACAAAAAAAAAAGGCAAAGCATTTTTAGAACTCCTTTCAATCATAGAAAAATCATTATTTTACCTTTAACTTGATTTTATAATATAATTTCGAGTTTTTTGCGGGGATATACCAGGGTATTAGAGCATTTTGTGGGGATTTACCTCACTAATTTTTTTTTGTGGGAATATACCAACTTAAATTCAAGTTTTGTTAAAAGGTACCAAAATTACTATTTCCGGCGAGAAAGTCAAATTTCCGGCCTTTGACATGCTTAATTACTCTTTATATATATAGTGCGTGATATTCAATTGCTTCTATTACATTCATTTTCTTCCAACTTCCTCACTGTCAATTTGTGGCTCACTCACGAGTTTCTATCAAGTCAAAGGCTGGAAATTTGACTTTCTCGCCGGAAATAGTAATTTTGGTACCTTTTAACAAAACTTAAATTTAGGTTGATATATCCCCACAAAAAAAAAAAATTAGTGAGGTATATCCCCACAAAATGCCCTATTACCTTGGTATATCCCCACAAAAAACTCTATAATTGCTTACATAATTTATTGAAAATTGAAGCAATTTTTTTTCTTATTCGAGACATTGAATATTCACTGTAACAATTTAAAATTAATATATTAATCTTTAATCCAAAGTAATACTTTATTATATGACATGTTTATTTAACACTCTACATGTTCGTTTAAATGTAAAATTATGTGTCATCAAAATGTATCAATTAATACATAATGGTAATAATTACTTCCTCCGTTTCTTTTTATCCTACACACTTTTCTTTTTAGTCTATTTTTTTTTAATCTACACATAGTTGTTTTATTTATTTTTGGTAACATATCACATTTACTTTCTCCTTCTTTATCACCCATGTCATTCACTTTTTAATATTTTTAACCCACTATTTTATATCTCTCTCACATTTTTCAGTTTCTTTCTCCACCTCTTCAGTTTCTCTATCATACTTTTGTATTTCCTCCTTGATTCTCCCCCAAAGTGAAGTGAGTAAGTTAAAATGAGACAGATGGAGTAATAAATTTTATTATAATGGGTTCACTATCAAATATGGAATAAAAATTATTAAAAGAGATGGCATAATTTTAATATAAAAGTAGACCTAAATGAATTAAACTAGTAACTATTGTGCTTTTTTTAATATTGGGCTTATCAAGTTATCATTACCTAATTTTAATTTAAAAGTACGCGATTTTTTACAAAATAAACTCAATATAGATAGTATTCGATCGGAGGGATCGGGGGGCCGTGCCATTGAAGTTTGCCAGCAACAATTTTCTTTCAATCCATATTGCACCAAATGGGAACACTTAATTTTATACTCGGACGACCGTCATAATGAAAGTGAGAGTATATATAAGATATGGGCAAATCTAACAGAAACATGGTCTTTATTATAAGCTTTAGATGATAGGCGATAATTGATTTCATTAAAAACAAACTATATCAAAGTTATATTAGGTCAACCAAATGCCAAGGTGGTCCAGACAGAATCGTCAAATTAATGAAATACTTAAACGCAAGAAAGAATTTTAATGCAAGAAAAACTTGTTTGAAAAGCATGTTAAGTGCTAATAAATAGGAATATAGATATCGTAGAGATACTCCATTGAATTAGGACACATATCGATTGTAATCACAAGCATACGTGTCTTTCACCCAGTCTCTTGATAATGGTTGATTGCTAAACTATCATTATAACCTTCACTTGGCACTTATGGTTTATAATTTTACATGTCAATAATTGTCCATTATAAATTAAAAGGAAGACTTAGTAGCTAGAACCTTATGATATGTCCTCCACAGGCGGGCTAAGATCATATGTAGGATGAATAACTGTATAAGACCTTTGAAATATAAAGGCCTAATTCTATTATTTGTTTGTGTAAAGAAAAAAAACCTAAATTTAGTTACGAATTTAAAGAGATTAATTTCTATTAGGTGTTTTTCATCTTCTCCTCCTATTCTTCAAAAAAAAAACTCATTAATAATTCTTCGATCTTTTCCTATTCACCAAAAAAATTTAATCATTATAATTTATTTTAACACAGAGACGATCCTAATCCTCCTTGATTAGTATAATAGTATTGTCCGTTAAACTCTCCCCTTTAACTAATAAACAACCTTTTGGATATCTCTTATCTTATATAAAAAGGGAATTGGGGTTTGGGTGCACAAGGGTATGTGCACCGACCCAACATTCCACAAAATTTCAACTACTGCCCCCATGTATGATGTCACTTCCTTCTTCCTTTTTTTCTTTTCTTTTTTTGTTTCCTTTATTTTATTATTTATATCTCAAACACAACAAGATATCCATATAATTCGGAAACTTGCTTTCCCTTCACCATAATCTGAAAACATAATATACTACTGAAATTATAGTACACATGGCACATTTGCAAATCAATATACATAAACTGAGATGAGATCAACCTCCTTCTATTTTTTTTTTTCCTTTTTTCCTTTTTTCCTTTTATATTAGGTGACTTTTTTTTTTATAAACAATATTCATATCTTCACTCTATCCTAACTTACACAATACTTTCTTTTTTATCTCCATTTTTTTTCTTATTTTTTTTGTCTTATCCCTTGAGTTGACTAGGCAATATAAATATATAATTATCCTGTCCTCTCTTCTTTTTTTATTTATTTACTTTTCTATGTTCCTTTTTTGCTTTTGTTTTTCCTTTTTTTCCTAAGAGATGTTTACAATTTAGATTACTTTCCAACACCAATACACCATGATATCTTCTACCATGTCAATCACGCTATTTATGCACCATCTTAATTGTTCCATTCTTTCATTCTCTCTCCTCTCATTAGGGATGGCAAAGGATCGGACTTGGATCAGATTATACATAATCCGACTTTATCCCTATAAGAAGTCATATTTTAAATTTTTAGTTCGACTCCTATTCGGACATCCTACTCCGAAAATTCGAGTTTGATCCGACTTAAAATTCTAACATACGACTCCGATCCGACTATTTTTTAGCCCCATTTTTTAATAAAAAAATCTTCTACAATACATATAATCTAATTATTACTATTTTATTAATAATCGTATGAAAATTATATATAATTAAATAATCTAAACATTACTATTATTTTTAACAATCATTTCTTCAGTAGAAAAATCTTAAATAATACAATTGTCTTTAAGCCAGAGTCAGATTATACATACATAACACATTAATACAAATAATAAAAGGATTAATTGCCTTAAAGTCGGAGTTGGATCCGGGTGTCGGATTTTTTTATGGTATCCGACTCCAACCCTCCTCCGACTCGGAGTTGGACTTTTTAAACGAAATCTGATCATTTTTTTTTTCAGAGTTGAATCCATTTTTTTCTTTCGGATTGGATTGTCATCCCTACCTCCCTTGTTTGTTCTATGTTCCCTCAACTCGATTTCAAAAACTGCAATTTCGCGGGCCAAAAGGAATGATCTCTAATGAGTAATGCACGAAACTTCTATGCAACCAACGCCTCATTAGCTGATTCACAAAATGGGTCTTATGCATCCCGTCTTTGACATATAGTTTTAAGTTATTTCCTCCGTATCAAATTAAATGCAACAATTCCCTTGACACGGACTCCTAGGTAAAATTTCTTAAGGTAAGATTAATGCAAAAGTTTAGCATGTGTGTAGATTAATAAGGAGAGAAAGTGGGGCCAAAAAATAAAGGGGAACCAAAACTGGGGGCATTTTGAGGGGGGAGGGGAGCTATGGGGACTGCATGTGGGAGTAAATTTTGGCTCCAAAATTATTTGCTCCAAAATTTCAGATTTTTAGGACATAAATGTTTTGACACGTAAATTTCAAATAAGCAGCCCACATAAACATTCATGATAAATCATATCAACATGAATATTTAAACAACACGTGTTATCGTAGACACATGAATTTGAAGCAAAATCTATGACAAATGTCAGCATGCATGGTACATTTATTATAAAACTGGTATTCAATATATACTTACACAAACACACACACACACATACACCCTCAAACAAATACTACCACAATTTTGAAAATATTGTTACTTGTAATGGATGAAACACATCGAGTAATGGAAACAAGCATTAAGATAATTTTGCGTGACATGCTTATACAACTTAATCTACCAGTGCCATGCTATGGAATTCATTCTGCCACTGATGACAAACTGAAGGCATACATTGAAATTCATGGAGTTCCAAACTTTCCACATACACTAAGATTCGTCGGAATGACTTCTACAGAGGTCAATCTTTCACAAGAAACTGCAGCTCGAAAAGCCATTAGCTTTCTTCGAAATACATACAATGTTGACATTGGAGATTACAATTATTATCAAATAAAATTGCTGGAAGATAATTACCGACACTTACTTTTTCTGTACAACAAAATGTTTTAGAACTTATTTGTGTTATTACATAATGTATCTGAATCTAAGATTAAAATCTATGTAACAATCTATATAAGATATGGTAGAATATGCATTTACCTTTTTTTTACAAGTATTAATATATTTGTATTATGTTTTTTTTAAGATCGGATTGTTTTATTTACTACATCCATATTATGTCATAATTATTTATCTAAGGGTATAAATGTTCTGACACGTAAATTTCAAATATACAGTCCACATAAACATTCATGCCAAATCATATCAACATGAATATTTAAACAACACGTGTTGTCGTACATATATGCATTTAGAGGAATCTTTGTGGCACATGGCAACATGCATGTCTCGTACTCAATATATATTCACACACACACACACACAGATAGAAAGAAAGAAAGTGAAACACATACACACTCATTCAAATACTACGAAAACTTCGAAAATATTGTTGCTTATAATGGGTGAAACACATCGAGTAATCGAAACGAACATGAAAATAATTTTGCATGACATGCTGACACAACTTAATTTACCAGCGGCACACTATGGAATTCATTCTATCACTGCTGACGAATTGAAAGCATACGTTGAAATTCATGGAGTTCCAAATTTCCCACAGACACTAAGATTCATCGGAATAACTTCAACAGAGGCGAATCTTTCACAGCAAACTGCAGCTCGACAAGCCATTAGCTTTCTTCAAGATACATATAATCTTAACATTGGAGACTACAATTATTATCAGATGAAATTGTTGGAAGACAGTCACCGACACTTACATCAGCTATGCAAAAAATATATGAGAACCTAATTGTGTTGTTGCATAATGTATTCATGTTCAAAATTAAATTTTATGTAATCAACTATGTTTTATTAACTATGTAATATATGGTACAATATGTATTTGTCTTTTTTTCACAAATACTAATATATATCCATTAAGTGTTTTTTTTTTAAATCATTTTGTTTTATTTACTACATCCATATTATTTCATAATTATAGTTACTTTAACAAATATTATTATATAGAAATGACAACAACTCAATTTCTTTATCTATCCTTAATACAATATTATAACAAATAAAAAAAATGTATATACATACATCATATGCGGATAACTATCAACATTTTACTTAAATCAAAGTCATTCAATACTATGACACCTTTTGTAACTGACTAACTGGTTGACACATATACAACAACTTTTTAGACACGTATAATAAAAGTTTACATTGAATTGACCACCTGTCTTACACGTATTTTTGTAGATATCTACATCAAGACACGTAGCTGAAATTAAGTTTGTTCATAGTTTACCTTTCACAAATCTATTTCAGTTCCTTTTGTATTCTATATAAATACAAAAAAAAAACATCAACAAGTACAATAGTTCGTCCCTTACATAGTAATTAAGAATGTACTCATACAACTTACATATCTTAAAATCTCAAATACTATTTGCTTATAATTGATTAACACTCTCCTTTTCTATTTCAGTATCAATGGAAGAACCACGTCGAGTAATTGAGGTAAATATCAAAATTATATTAAATGATATACTAATGCAGTTAAGTCTACCACATGCAGATTTTGGAATTCATGCGGCAATTCATGACAAAAGAAGCATATGTCGATCTTCATGGAATTCCAAACGTTCGTGGACCTCTACGATTTATTGGATCATCATCTACACAACTAGGCCCTTCACAACAAAATGCAGCAAGAAAAGCAATTAAATTTCTAGAAGAAACATATAATATTGAAGTTGCAGATTTCAACTACTATGAGTTCAAAATATTGCAAGATACAAATAGCCATCTACTTCAAGAATACAATGACTATATCCAAGATCAAAGATAAAAAACTTGATGTTGCTATCTCTTAGAAAAGTATATTTTATGTAAAATAATATATCATAGGAATGTAATATTTGTTTTTTCCTTCGATGTTTATATCTTGGTCTACATATAATTATGCCCAAAATTAAGCTTTTATATATGTATCTTATAAATAGGTGTGTATGTAAATAATATTTATATATATAACTTATTATATAAAAAATATTATTCCAAAATTGAGATTATTGTTATAATTCATGTTGGCTACCGCGTGCGTAGCACGCGGTGGTCCAACTAGTATATATATATATGGAAAAAACACGGGTAAGATTTGAAGTAATAAGTTGTCCAACAATTAATACTACGCTAGAATAATATGATTCCCCCCACCCACCCCAAAGAAAAGGTAGAAAAAAATATGGTAGCTGGAGATCAGACTTAATTATTATATTAATTGTAAGCTTTATCTATCTTTTTATAAGGCCATTAAAATTATACAAAATTGTATTGATTGTCGATTCTGCAACCGTAGTTTATCAGTCTTTAAACCTATTATTATGACTAGAATTATATTATAGATCTGATGATATTGCATGGGAGCCAAGAAACAAGGCTTATCAATCATATCTTTCTTTTTGTTATTGAAAAACCTTGCAACTTTTCCTGTCAGCCATTGGGTGAGGCTATCGTCGGGCAATATAAGAAATCGTGTGTTTACCTACCAATTACCAAATAAGGAGTAGTACTAGTTATGCTCTTATCTCATAGAAGTATGGGAGAACCCGGCCTATAGATCATAGATGAGAATGAGATGGTATTTGTGACTTGTGAGGGTGATATTCTCCTCCCCTATTCCCCTATTCCCCTATTCCCCTCCCCTACCATCATATAATATTTGTATATGCTCTAAGGCTCTAAGACTCTAAGCTAAGGAGGAGTGATAAAACGCTAGCAGCTAGCGTTTTAATTTGTCAATAGGAGGACTCAAAAGCAAATAGAGGAGTGGGAAGGAATTTGGCAGAGAAAAAAAAGCTAGCATCCATGTGTCAACATGTAATTAGCACACATGTCATAATATTGTTTATCCAAAACAAATTAGTTTTTGCAATTTTTAAATGTGTATATCTCAAGAAATATATTTTAGAAAAAAATATAAAATATACTAATATTCATATATTTTTATTCACTACAAATAGACATCCATTTTGATATAATTTCATCATATATCAGTTTTAAAATTTATATCAGTTTTAATTACCTTACGTTAAACAAGTTTATTGTTATAAGAAACAATTGTATTTTATCAAGCAACAAGTGTATTGTATGGGGAAACAAGTGTATGTTAACGAGAAACAGGTGTATTGTAATAATAAGAAACAAGTGTATGTTAACAAGAAACAAGTGTATGTTAACGAGAAACAGGTGTATTGTAATAATAAGAAACAAGTGTGTTATAAAAAACAATTGTATTTCAACAAGAAACAAGTGTATTGTATTAAGAAACAAGTGTATGTTAACATAAAACAGGTGCATTGTAATAACAAGATACAAGTGTGTTATAAGGATAAGAGTAAAATAAATATTGTATGAAATTATATCAAAATGGATGTCTATTTGTAGAGAATAAAAATATATAAATATTGGTATATTTTTTATTTTTTCTAAAATATATTTCTTGAGATATACAAGTTTAAAAATTGCAAAAAGTAATTTGTTTTGGATAAACAATATTGTGACATGTGTGCTAATTACATGTTGACACATAGATGCTAGCTTTTTTTTTTTCCTCTGCCAAATCCCTTCCCACTCCTCTATTTGCTTTTGAGTCCTCCTATTGACAAATTAAAACGCTAGCTGCTAGCGTTTTATCACAGCTCCTAAGCTAAGTAATGGACGGATATGCTTGTAGTGATCTGCTATAGTTCAAGCATGCCACCTGGCATTATTGTGGGCCCATTCCAAATTGATCGTATTCTGATATTTACAGACTTAGTACAGTTGATCCATATCCTTCGGTCGTCCCACACTAGGAATATTTCTGTTTTCCACCTAATCATTGCGATTCGAGCTCTTGCTACCACCTTTCAATGGTGTCGTCTAATGAAGGTAAGTAGGAGGGAGTTGGCACCAGCTCATGACTTAGGGAAACTATGTAGAATTTCTCTTTTGCCTGTTGCTTTGTTGTAATTTTCGTTTCTGTACGTTTTCTCGATGTAAAAAAAAATCTATTATAATCCACATATATGTTAACCTACAAGTTATTAAGCCTTTTTATTATATGCATGCACTATGCACATATATTTTACTAATTTACAAGTTTGATAAGCCACTTCTGATCTCATCCTCTATTCATTCTAGAATAGATAACCTAGATTAAATTTATTAAATTATATTTATAAAATGTTGACAGTATTTATTGTTAGTTATGCAAGTCTGATAGTCCAATACAGTTTGTAGGTTATGGAGATACGTTGTGGGTTCTAGGAGTGTTTGAGGAAAAATTGTAGAGCGACGAACTGGAAATATCATGTTTGCCCGCAAGGTAGATGGGGCCCACGAGATAGAATCCTCCCTCTGAGATTTTCCTATTTCTTTTCTCTGTTCGTCTTTATTTTTCAAGTCTTGTTGTGTTACTATTCTTTAGAGATTATTTATTTCATAATAGATTGATAATTTCCGAAGTCTAGCTAGATTATATATTATTATTAGACATAGATTCTAGGAACAGGATTTCATCTTTTATATAAAGGGGAATTGAGATCATTATTTTGTATGTTCATCAAATAATGGGAGAGATTACAAAGACTCTTAAATTTCTAGCTAGTTAGAGTTGTTGAGAGAGATTGAATTAATTCACAGGATTTGTGAGTTGAGTGCGTCTTGGGTGTAACATGTTACACCATAATCCATTATGTACATGCATAATGACCTAAATTTCAACAATAATGACGTGGACTATACAAATAATGACATTAATCTCATGTCACTTTGTCATTTATTTTATGTTATTTGAGTTTTTTTTTAATTTACAAAACAAACGATGGTTTGTGTGGCTTGTTATATCATAAATTATGGTGCATGTAACAGTTATACCCAAGAATTTATTTTTTGGGGGTTTTGCTAAGATTCGTTGTAGGATTAGTGAGACGGTTGGTGGATTTTCATATGCTTATTAATTAAGGAAGAGGTTTCCACGCTAAATTTGAGTTTGTCATTGCTTTAATTTTTGCTCTTTGGATTTGTTTATATTGTTTACTTGCTAGTTGCTACTACGATTCTTCTGCAGAAGTCATGATACTTATAAAACCCCTGGCCAGTAAGTTATAGGACATATGATAAGATGGTGAGAGGTAATAGTGGCTTTCCTCCTTATTTTTTCTCCTTTTATTATATTCATTCTAATGGGAAGTATACGACTCACTGAGAGATACAAGCATGCGTGATCCATCACTATTTACCAAGAACCCTTGGTTCCAATAGTATTGCTTCATATCTTTCATATGGGAAACTAAGGTTCAAATTTTGGTGAAAGTGTATTTCAATATTGTTGGAGGGCCGGGATTGTTGAGCCTTTATGTGAATGATCCTATGCTTGAACAACCTGAAGAAAATTATTCTTATCAAGGCGTTCCCAAATAGGCCAAAAAAATGATCCATCACTACTTTGAACATGTGTTTGGCAAGTTTCTTGTACTGAAATTCAAAATATAGTATAATCTCTTTCGTTTATTTGATACTACACGTTACCACTATATGTACAACTCAGAATTTCACGATCAAAAATTAGCTTTGAATAATATGCATACGATCATAAATGCAAATGACAAGCCTAGACAATCTTTGAATAATATGCATACAATCATAAATGCACACAAATGACAAGCCTAGACAATCGGTTCTTGATGTTTACAAATTATGAAACAAAAGTTAATAGATTGCAGCATAGAATACGACTACTCGACTAGGCCATATACGTAAAAAATAAATGTCTACCAAAATAGTGTACTACAGTCTACAAGACATCAAGAGCCTGTAGTGTCCCCTCCTTTTGAGTTCACTTTTAACAAATGTTTTGTATAAATTAAAGCACATAGGAAATTGATTTGTAGTATGTCACATGAACGATGTATAATGGTCCATCTGTATGTATAATGGTCCATATGTCTAGTTCATGATTGGATTTGGCTAATTTAATCAGTTAATTTAGTGGCCACGCACTTAGATTATTAAGTCAGCATCCACACACTATTAACTAAATGCAGCAATATATACTAGAATTCGTAGCAAATTAAAACTTGGCCACAATTATATTAGGGACCTACATATATATTATATATAATGACTAACATGTATTATATATAATTAAGAGCAATTAAATGGTAGGTAAGTGATAGTGAATGAACAGACGTTTATTTGATCGATTAGACGTGCATGCATGGAATTGTATTTGAGCTCTAACAATATGTTACAATGAGTTATTCCTGCCGAGGGAAAACCTAATCGGTTGCCTAACGGGGAAAGTGCGCAAGTTTATCTAGCTCCTCTTGCAGTTAAATTTTTTTCAAAATATCTCTTGTAATGCCAAAGTCAATTGGAAAAAGGAATCAATCCATGAACATAACTTTTGTGATATGAGACCATGAATGTCCTAAAATCCATTTGACCTTTAAGTTTTAGAGTTACATGTAGAGGTGTGTAAAATTTTGTCTTCATCCGAAATTTCGCCTAATTTAGATAAGTTAGTTGACTAGGGTGAAATTAGATGAATTTAGATTCACTATTTTAAATTAAAAGAAATTCATTTTGATTTAGTCTGATTTCAAAAAAAATGAAATCTTTTAATATGCTGACTTGTTACAATATAGAGACGATTCGGAATTTTCAACTGTGATT
Organism: Beta vulgaris subsp. vulgaris; assembly: GCF_026745355.1. Classification (NCBI taxonomy): domain Eukaryota; kingdom Viridiplantae; phylum Streptophyta; class Magnoliopsida; order Caryophyllales; family Amaranthaceae; genus Beta; species Beta vulgaris. The sequence continues at coordinate 52,741,423 of NC_079208.1, read as the reverse complement.
GATCAAAGGGTTCTATGTATTACTTAGACTATAGACTACTATATAAGATGAAATACTTTAAGGGAACTATGAAAGTGCAAAGTGTTAGTGTTTTTTGTTTTATATGTTCAAATCAACTTAGTTGAGACACGTACATATCGTGTGTTAATTAGATTAGACCCATCGTCAGTCATCACCATTATTATGGTAATTAAGTGGAAGAGGTTACATACTCGATAAAGGTAGGTGTTTTGTATGTTTAGTTTCAATATGGTGCAAAGGACTTCTATAGGTCCTTATATTTGGTAGCACACACTCACTCCAACAGCAGAAACATAATTAATTCTCAACTAACATAAATAATGTAAATAAAACTATAAAAGTGTCATGTTGTATCAGTATACTGTTGATACCAGTAGTGTACTTATCACGACCGATGCATGCAGTCATGCACGTTGAAGAAGGTGATGTTTTATATACTTGAGCTATCAATAAGATCAGTAACAACAACCATTTATAGAAAGATGGTTTCCTCCATATATAGAATGTTGAACATGCATCGCCGGTTGAAACAAGTTAAGATGTCAGAAACTCAATTAATCTTTCTTTCTTGGTTTCTTTACTTTTTATTCCTTAATTAAATTTTTTGTAACAGTTTGAGCTACTTGAATGCATGGTGGATGATTATTAAGGGACATTTAGTATCTTAAGAAGACGACATTTACCCCAAGAAAAACGTTAGTTAATATACATTAATAATAAAAATTCTAAAAGTCAAGAGTTCTTTATTTTTGTTTCCACTATCTACTCGTTTAATACCTACTTTGTTTTTTTAACCAATTTATAGAACACATAAATCAACAAAGACATGTTTTTCAATCAAGTGTCTGCATACATCTTTGGGCAATTATAAATGTATAATAAATAGAGAACGTATTGATTCGGACTCGTCTGACCATAATCTTGGTCGGACGACTTTCAGGTGGTTCCAATTTTTTTTCAGGTAGTCTTCATTTTTTGTGTCCAATTTTTTTTAGGTAGTCTTCATTTTGTTTTTAGTTAGTCTTCTTTGTTTTTCAGTGGGTTTTTGTGCTTCAGTTAGACTTACTTGGGTTTCAGTTGGTCTTTATTCTTTTTCAGGTAGTCTACATTTTTCTTCAGGTAGTCTTCATTTTGTTTCAGTTAGTCCATTATTTCTTTCAGTTGGCCCATTATTTCTTTCAGTTGGTCCAACTGAAAGAAAAGAAAGTCTAACTGAAAGAAAAGAAAGTCCAACTGAAAGAAAAGAAAGTCTAACTGAAAGGAAAGAAAGTCCAACTGAAAGAAAAGAAAGTCCAACTGAAAGAAAACAAAGTCTAACTGAAAGAAAAGAAAGTCTAACTGAAAGGAAAAGAAAGTCCAACTGAAAGAAAACAAAGTCCAACTGAAAAGAAAACAAAACACTAACCTCTACTTTCTCTCACTTTCTCCTTCTTCTTCATTCCTCTTAGCTGATACTCCATACTCATGTTCAGAACACCACCAGTCCACCACCATGTCAAAAACCCACTCCTCCAAGAACAACATCAGAAATCGTCAAAAACCGCTTCTTACATTGAAAATCGTCCATCACTGCTGCCGTGTAGATTGAAAATGTCACTGCCGTATTGAAAATGTCAACTCTTCTTACATTGAAAATGTCAGCTCTTCAAATTATCTAAATTCTCTCTCTCCTTCTTCACTCATATATAATCCTCCTTACATTTCACTCTCTTCTTCCTCCATTACCATATCTACTTTCTCTCTCCTCAAAATGGGTAACTGTAAATTCTGTAATGGCTTACCACCACCACAACAACCACCACCGCAACAAAAAACACGTCCTTCTCTCTCTTCCAACATCGGCAGAATTCTAGGTCGTCCAATGGAAGATGTTCGTGAATCCTACATTTTTGGCCGTGAATTAGGTCGCGGACAATTCGGCATAACTTACTTAGTTACTCATAAACAAACTAAACTCAGCTTCGCTTGTAAACCTGCGCGCGTTAAGTTGGACTCAGCCAGTCCGACGGAAAGTATTGGGTCAGACGGTCTGACCCAATACTTTCACTAATAAATATTGCTATTTAGTTGAAAACTGAATAGTGATTTTTTTTTTCACGGTAAATTGAATAATAGAAATATTTTTGATTAATATATACTTTTTATTCTCATTATGGTGTCAAAACAAGGTCGCATCGTATTATATCTCCCCTATCGTAAAGGTTTCCAAATCTACCAAATCGATATTACCCACATCGTAAAGGTGTAAAAAAAATGCATTTTAGGCAAGTTCTAAAGATATCTCAATTTAGAGGTGGCAATCAGGTCGGGTTGGATCAATTTCAAGTTGACCTTATTTCTATTTCGGGTCACTTACCCCTAACCTAAACCGACCTAATTCTAATATTATGTCGAAAATCATAACCTGAACCCCACCTTTTCGTTTAACTCGGATTGACCTGAAATCAATCCAAAATGACCTGAAATTAAATTTAATCATTTCAATAGTTAAACATGCTGAGTGAGTTTTGAATTCAAATGCCAATTTAATCAAATTTAGAAGATTTTTTTATATGTTTAGAAATTTAGAAAGATTCAAGAAACGGGTTTGGTCCAGTACAAGTTAGAAAATATAATTTAGGTTATAAAAATTATAAAAGTCGGGTTAATTTCAGGTTGGCTTGATTTTCAGGTTAGGTTCAGGTCGGGTAATCGAGTTGGGTCAACTTTTGTCAGACCCATATCTCATGGTCTAAGCCAATATTTGACGGTACGACAACCGCGTCATTTCCGTTCCCGCATCATCATGACTGTTACCGCATTGAGCTATGGTTCTCTTGCATAAATCTTATAAAATAGACATATACATGAATCTTTTATTTTCCTTTCTAGTTTCCTTTGAAGTTTTTGGCTGAAACTTCTTTCATTCAGTACAATGATTAGACCATCCCTTCTCTTCTTTTTTTTTTTTTTTTTTTTTTTTTTTTTTTTTTTTTTTGCAGCAAGAGCAAACAGGCATATTAAAGTAATTTACCTAACCTAGCCGCTACTGCTAACTTATGAGCTACAACAAGATCATCTCTCCTAACCCACTTAATTCCCCATTGAGGAACTCGTTGTGACAGAGCCCTGACATCATGCATAATTGTGGCAATCTCTACTGGTTGCTGTAAACTATTCACTGCACGTACAACTTCAGCTGAATCTGAATGAAGTTGTATATTTCGGACTCCTTTTGAGAAAGCTTCGTAAAGACCCCGATACACCGCTAGTGCTTCAGTTTGTAGAGAAGAAGAAGCTGAAACGATGGCATTCCCCTCAAATATCTTTTCCCCGTTCATATAAGCTGTCCACCCTATTCCTGCTTTCGGATAATGTAGCTTATGTCTCTTCCAAGAGCCATCCACCAAAACTAAGCATGCTGCTGGTTGATCGGTATAAAGAAGAGGTGAAATCCTCTGATGAGAATCATATTCAACTAAACCTCTCTTAAGCTTCTGTCCTGTTATTTTATTGCTTTCGTCAAATTCTTCGAGAAGGATTTTCTTCTTATTAATTATAGCCACCGGGTGTTCAGCTAAATTATTAAACACAATATTATTTCGATAAAGCCATATTGACCAGAGAGTAGTAACAAACTCTCTTACCCGCTCAGATTTTAACCCATCTTCCCGCCAAAAGAGCAATAAGAAATTCCGGATCCCTTCTCTTCTTTATTTATTAGCATTTGTCCTCAATCATGAATTTGGAAAATCAGATGAAAGAAAACTGGAAAAGGACCTGCATGCATTTTTTTAAATTTTTATGAGCCACTTGAACACATTATTTCAAAAACTATTCATTGATTTTCTTTGGTTTGTTTTTGAACAATTCAGTATGGAGTATATCACAAGGAATAATTCAATATATTCTCTCCAAATATTATCACATTCTTCAATATGGTACTAGGGAGGAAAAGATCCAAGTTGTTAGTTTGTATCTTAATCAACGCATATCTAGTAGACCACAGTAACAGTTTATATGCTCAGAATATTCTTTTTACATAAAAATTTAATAAATCTTAAGACACCTAGTTGACTAGAAGCTCTTCCTCAAAAGTACTGACTGTTGTCTGTTTAGTGTTAAAAATTACTAGTTCTCAAAGAGTTTTCTAAATAATTAGTGGTTGGATTTCAAAAGCTATGCCAGGATCTAATTTCTTTAGTTCTTTTTTATCGAAGCACTACCTTAAGGTAACAAAGCTACCTTTAGATAAATTTCATCGAACACCAATTTTCACTTGAGTTTAGTGGGTTTGATCAAAAGTGTAAAAGCTACTCCAAAAGTTGTTGTTGCCTAACATGGCTAGATGGGCTTTAAGTATTGATGCCGATGTGAAATCATTCAAATCATTGAGTAAATTTGTGCTAATACACGAATACATGATGAGTGATTTTGTTTGGCACTTACAATTAAGCATTAGGAATTAAGGTTGACTCAAGTGGTGAGCTTTTTCATGTTCTCTAACAAGATTTAGGGTTCAATTTCTACCCCAAACATTTACTTGGGATTTAAGGGGGGAGGGGGTAGGGAGTGTCTGGCTTGTATGGGCCTTTGGGTGGGGGTCCTGTGCGAGGACAACCTAGAGAAATTCTTCTTACTATTTTTTTAAAAAAACTTACAATTACGCATTACAATAAAGTTATATAAAAATTATTTTAACAGAACTTAACACCACAAACTAGGTAGAAAAAATATTAAAATAATCAAGATTTTCCGCCGCAGCCAAAAAAACTTAACCTCTGGCATCAATTAATGATACTTGTTGGATCGAGTCTAATAGTTCAAAATATTTTTTACTACTAACCAAAGTTTGTAGTGCTACAGGCTGGTTCGGTATACATCCAAAGTCCCACATCGGAGAGATAAGAAGGGGTCACCTAATTTATTAGATTCCACCAACTACATTTAGTATATATGAGGCTTTTTGGAAAGGAGCATAAAACCAAATCCGTACGGACTTGGCCTAAATGGACAATATCATATTAATTATTAATGTTAGAGTTGTAGCTGGACTAATGGGCCCTACAAATGGTATCAGAGCTAATGGTTCAGCTGGGAGAACGTGCATACAATGGTGGACCCTATGGTCAGCTTGCTGGATTGTAGAGTCTTTCTTTTGGTAAGGAGCCTAAAAAACAAATCCGTGCGGGTTTGGTCTAAAGCGGACAATATCATACTAATAGTGGATTGTAGGTGGATTCGTTGGCCCTACCGTACACCCAATAGGCCATTTTTGCCTAAATTCATAATATTCAAAGTTCTTATTGAGTAATAGTAATAAGAAGTTATAAATTTCCTAAAAACATCACCCTCTGCCAAATTATTAGGTAGGGATGGCAATGGGCAGGGTCTGGGTAGGGTAAAGCTAGACTCATACCCATACCCTAACTTTTGGATATAGACCCATACCCTACCATACCCATATGGTAAAAATTTTTAGGACCCGTACCCGTACCCGTAGGGTCTGATAGGGTCTGGGTAGGGTCTAAAATGGGTCCAACACAAAAAAAAATCTGCGTACATTACAACATGTACATATAATCGTTAAGCATAATTCTATATATTAATTTTACAATTAGCTTCTACTAGTTCTACACTTCTGCTTCATTTCTATAAAAAAAACATCACACGCAATTGCGTATTCTATGCGAGAGAGAGATTGTAAGTCTGATAGAAGTGAGATTTGCGGCTATTAGTGAGGGAGGGTTAGGGGTTTAATTTATAGGAAGTGTGCTAGAAGGTTATGTTTATATTGTCTATATTTGTTTTAGTTTTAAAAAATAAAAAATATATATTTTATTAGATGGGTCTATGGGTAGGGTCTGGGTATTTGAGAAATGGACCCATACTCTACCCTTACCCGATAGGACCAAGACTCATACCCTACCCTTACCCATAAGGTTCAAAAAATTAAGACACATACCCTAACTTTAGGGTAGGGTCTAGGTGGGTCTGGGTAGGGTCCTAGACCCATTGCCATCGTCCCTACTAGGCTACTATTAGGTGTTTATAGCTTTTTTTTTTTGCATTTAGAATAAAGTTATACAAGTATAAAAAAACAAAACAATATTGTATATCCAATCCTTAATATAACTTTTAAGTACTTTGATTTTTTTTTTTTGGTGTAAATGATTTGTGTAGAAGGATTCGATCTCAGGTTCGGATACGACCCAGTGACCCACCCAAGACTTTACAAACTAAACTATATGACATCCAATTATTAATACTTTAAATATGAGTCCCAATGAGTGACTATCTCAAATTGAACTGGGCTCTATATAAAGCCTAACATATTGCAAAGGAGAAGTGAGAGCAATACCAGATTACCAGCTGAGCTAAACTCGCTTGATATATCTACTCATTAGATCCTGATAGAGGTTGGTCCTAAATTATATGAATGTACAAGAAACATGGTTTATGAATTATGACATGAGAAGTAATCAAAATATATGAAGTATGAATTGTCAATAATTATTAGAAAAATGTAATGACTCGTCAAATTTGGTACCCCATTAGGCCATTAACCACAATTTAATAAATCCGAACCTAGTGAGTTGCTTATGAGAGCATTCTATCTATCTCCCTGAAAACCATGTGCTATAATACTAGAATGAAATTATGCAGTACAAGTAATTATATATTTAAGCTCATGATGAATATAAAATGATGAATATGATCTTTAGGTGGATGTGTTAGTTGCATCTAACACTCTTTCAATAATTGTCACTCCAAGTCAAGTGTGTCTGTCTAGATCATGCACTGTGGTCTGAATATATGTTCAATATTTTCTGCAAATTAAATCATTCACTACATTATTTATATCATTATATGTCTAGGTGATGTATATGGAGTATATTAAGTTTGCACTCCAGGATGAGAATAAAACGGAGATCCAATTTAGAAAGAGAAAGAAAACAAGGAGGAGATTTGATTTGAAGTGATAGCCATATAAGGAAATTACTATATTTTATATAGAGTTCCGGAAAAATATAGGGATAAGTTGCTAACTGGAACTTTCTAATTATTGCTTTTAATTATTGCCTGTTGGTTTGTTACTATCTTGTAATCAAGAAACTAGTTTTTTTTTTTCTGGGCGACGCTTCAGGTCAGTTTTAATAAACGAATATGTTACTCATTATTTTTAAATTTTATAATTTATTTTGCTGCTTTTCGTATTTTTTGTCCATTAAAAAATTAAAAAATTCACGTCACGACATGATAAGTAAAGAAAATGGAAAGGCTTGAGTTTGAAAACAATACCTTAAAAAAAAATTTGATAAAAGAATATGACATTAATATTCTCTTGTAAGTTAAATCTTTTTAGTTAATTATAATTATTAGAAAACTTCATCATATTTAATTTGAAACATTAAACAACAATATAGTGTATTGATGGGTAAGCTATTACTTTTTATTTCAAAGGTCACGTGTTCGAAACCTCGCACTTACACATTTTAAAAAAAATGAGGTATACATATACACATAAAACATTTGCATTAGAAATTTAAGGAGAGTGTCACGTGTCACATAGGCTTTCTTTCGCACCCCTCTTAATATATTTGTATAGACGAGTTTTTGGTATGGAAAGAAAATTAGTTTTTAGGCTCGAGCTACATCATGATAAATTATATCTTTTATTTATTATTATTTTACTTTGAATTAATAATATCAAGTATCACTTGATTTAGTGGTTAAGACATTAGTATATATGCTTGTGACCACGAAATTGAATCTTACCTAATGCACTTTTTATTTTTACTACCGTTTGTGTAGATTACATGACATAAAAACTCTAAACGAAGTCGCCACTTAACATCGTTCTTGCTTAGCAACATATCTCTATTATATCAGGGAAGGGGGGAGCAATGGTGTCCTCTTTTGAAATGTCTATTTTGCCCCCCTTCCCTTTCTAAATTACAAAAGGAATGTCAAAATCAAAATCGACACTCAAAGAAAACTACTGAAAATTAATTTACAACACTCACTCACAAATCACTTAAAAGAAGAAACTTTACAAATCCCTTAAAAAATTGAGAAAATCACGTTATAAAAATCACGCAAATCACTCAAATAATCAGGAAACTTATTAAAACTAAAATTAACATACAAACTAAAACTAATAACCTAGAACGTCAATACATACAAAAACAGTTACAAAAATTTACTTACAAACCACTATTCTCAAGAACCATTCACAATTAATGGTGGGTCATGATAAAAAAAAAAATAGAGGTGTATTTGTAGTGAAATCAGAATTTAGAAGTTAGACAAGGGAAAAAATTATTTACTTTTTTATAGTGTTTTCCATATATAATGAAACTTTTACATATATTTGGACCTATTTTTTTCTATTATATAATAGCGATTAATTATCAAGGTAAAAAGATTTATGTAAAATATCATTCAAGATTCAAGAATAAAAGTATAATATATCTCTATTATATAAGGGAAGAGGAAGTTATGGTGTCCCCGAATGAAAAGACTATGTTACCCCCTTTCCATTGTAAATTACAAATTCACTTACAAATCAAAGGGGGCTTCAAACAAAAATACCAAAAATATAATTATAACAATCACTCACAAAGTCAACTAAAATCATAAAATTGCATAATTTGCGTTATGCAAATCACTAAAATGAGTAAGCTTTACAAAAACTTAAAAATTCACTTACAAACTACTCCCTCCGTTTCCTAAAGATCTTCCCACTTACTGTTCCTACAGATACCAAGGAAAATCAAGTTGTGTGGGGCATGGTGTGAGTAAAGTAGGAGAGATAAAGGGGTTAAGATAAATAAACAAATAAAAAGGGGTTAAAGTAGGAGGGAGAAAGGGAGTAAAATTGAATTAATAATGTAATGGTGGACCATATGATAGTGACATGAGAGGGTAAATAGGGAAATTTATTTTGCCAAATAAGGAATAAAGCAAAAGAGGGAAGATCTTTTGGAAACACCCTTAAAAGGAAAGAGGGAAGATCTTTAGGAAACGGAGGGAGTACAACCTATGAAAAAATTGACTTGAAATCAAAGTGTCCACTTTCTTTACAATTTATGAAGTATTGTACTTAATTCAAAAATCAACTAAAAAATTATAATATTAGAAATCATAAATAAATTCAATAAAATTTCTATTTTGTTCATAGAATATTGAAAATATTATGTTATATAAAGTAGTTTTTTGAAAGTAAATTTTTATAAGATTTTGAAAAATTTATGTTATGAAAGGTAATTTTTTGAAATTTTCTCTTTTATATATTCAGTCATCTAAATTGCCATCTATAAACATAACTTTTCTAAATTTATCAGTCTCAAGCTAACGATTATGAATGATATTGTAGTTATGAATGTTGGAGTTTGTAAAAAGGTTTTTGAAGAAACTCAAGAGTTGCTGCAAAAGAAGAGATTGTGAAAAGTCTCACATTGAAAGAATAATAAGGAGTGTAAGGGGTTTATAATCATTACACTTTCTATACCCATTGAGTTGTGTAGCACAAGGACTTTTAGTGGGCATGTGGTGAGTAGAGTTACCACATGCGCGCCCGCCCGGTCCGGGCCAGGGCCATGGGCAAAGTTTTGGGTCAAAATTCTGTCAATTTATGACCGTTTTTAGCCAGTATTAAAGTTACCGTTTTTCCCCTTATATTCTCCCTTAATTAGCCAGTATTAATGTGATGTTATTCCTAATTTCGTGCCATAACTGTTGCCAAGTGTCCGTTGGTAACCACGTTTTCAGCCTGGCTCCGGTTTTATTCTTCTATAAATACCGAGGTTACTGTTTGATTAAAGACACAGAAAAATCGAAATACACTTTCTTCTTCACTGCTTTCTCTCTATTCTAAAATTCTAGGCAATATTCAAGATCGTTCTTAATCTGTTTTTCCATCAACACTGGAAACATAGATACCGTGTATCCCTGGAGGTTGATTGCTATGAGGTTGTGTGTTGTTGCGGGGCAAATTCAACTTTAGGGCAGTGAGTTCTTCACGTCACGGTTATCAGATAAGTTTAATTAATGTTCTTAGCAGTCTTCGTTCCTACAATGAATTAGAATAAAGAGGTTTTAATGTATATAACCTAATGTTATATGGCATAATATTGCCAGCTAAGGGCCTGTTCTCCCCAGCTTATTTTCAGTTCAGTTCAGTTCAGCTCCAATAAGTTCAGTTCAGTTCAGCTCCAATAAGTTCAGTTCAGATCAGTTCAGTTCAGCTCCATTCATTTATAATTATTTTGTTAAATATTATTATTATGTGTATAATTTATTTTACTAATTACTCTTATTATTATTATTATTATTATTATTATTATTATTATTATTATTATTATTATTATTATTATTTAAATATATATCATTACTATTAAGTATTATTATTATTATTATTGTTGTTTCTATATATTATTTTGTTTATTATAGCTTTACTCATTATTATTACTATTATTATTAGGAGGAACATGATTTAGGTCAAAGCACAAATAAACCCACTTTTTTTAGCCCATAAACCAATCAAATCGTGTCAAGACGGTTTATGATGTAATTTTTGCGGTCCAACCCAATCATTATTTTTATTACTAAATATTTTTATATTATTAAATCTAATTATTGAAATAGTAATATTAATTTACTTCTTAGATATTATTGTTATTATATATCATCATCAAGTATTAATATATTAATACAAATAATATAAAATAATTATTATTAATTATCATTATTATCATTAATTATCTTAATTATTATTAATTTATGATTATTAATATTATTTATTTATAACTATCATTTAAAAATATCCAAAATACTATTATTATTATTCATTATTATTACTTATCTTTATAATTATTATTTAATATTCATATTATTCTTGTTTGAAATATTATTTATATATTTATTACATTCAGTTTATTTCAATTCAATTCAATTCAATTCAGTTCAGTTCAATTCAGTTCAGTTCAGCTCTGATAAGTTCAGTTCAGTTCAGCTCCAATAAGTTCAGTTCAGTTCAGCTGTTTTATGCCGAAAAGAACAGGCACTAAAAAAAAGAAATTTTGGCAAGCAAATTTCAAAAAGAAAGTGAGAGTAAGAGTTTTTCGATTAGAATATTACCTCAACAATATTGTTCATGTGTGGTTTTTCTAAAAAATCCAAGATCATAGAATATAAAATCCCTTTAGGTAAAAATATATGGTAATAAGCTTGATATTGTTGTGAGAAATAGAGAGAGAAGTTATGCAAATATATCAGAGAGTATTGTATTGCATTGATGTGAAGAACTGATTTCTTACATCGGTATTTATAGGCAAAAGTATACTGTTTTTAACATTACATTTTCAACGATTTCTGCGCAGACGAAACTTTCCTAACATGCAGTAAATGCATGGCATGACATTCACTATGCTTGAACAGTGAAATTTTCCAATTCACTGTTTCTAACACTCCCCCTTGAATGTCCATTTATAATTCATAATAGACGTTATCTTATTAAGAATCTTTGTTAGGAAAAATCCTGTGGGAAAATCGTAACTAGGGAAAGAGTATAACTATTATGTATCTTTATATGCTTAAAATCAACTGCCTCATTAAAAACCTTGTCAGGAAAAACCCAGTGGGATAAAAACCTGATCGAAGGGAAAAAGAGTGCAGCATATAATACTCCCCCTGAATCTAGCATATATCATGAAGATGACGCATTCCAATTTTTCGGACTAATTCTTCAAATTTCTTCGCCGGAAGGGATTTGGTGAATAAATCTGCAAGATTCTCACATGATTGGATTTGTCGAATGTTGATCGTCCCTTCCTTTTGGAGGTCATGAGTGAAGAAGAGCTTTGGTGATAAATGTTTAGTTCTGTCTCCTTTGATGTACCCTTCGCTTACTTGGGTGATGCATGCGTATTGTCTTGTAGATGATAGTTGGATTTGTTGTTATTGTTTCCATCCCGCATTCTTCTTGGATATTCTTGATCATTGACCTTAGCCATACACATTCCCTTCCAGCTTCATAAAGAGCAATTAATTCCGCATGATTTGATGATGTGGCCGTCAAAGTCTGCTTTGTAGATTTCCAAGATATTGCAGTACCTCCATAAGTGAATACATATCCGGATTGAGACTTAGCCTTTTGTGGGTCTGAGAGGTAGCCAGCATCTGCATATCCAATGAGTAGACGCATTGGGTCTTGACTGATAGAATAATCCGAGATCTTGTGTTCCTCGAAGATAACGTAATAAGTGTCTGACTCCATTCCAATGTCTCTTGGTTGGTGCATTGCTGTATCTAGCTAACAAGTTTACTGAAAAAGCTATGTCAGGTCGAGTATTGTTAGCCAAGTACATTAAAGCACCAATTGCACTTAGATATGGTACTTCAGGACCAAGAATCTCCTCGTTTTCTTCTCGTGGTCTGAATGGATCATCTTTCTCATTCAGGGAACGCACTACCATTGGAGAACTTATTGGGTGGGCTTTGTCCATGAAAAAACGTTTCAGGATTTTTTGTATAGTTTGATTGATGGACAAAAATCCCATTTCTTAGATGTTCCATTTGCAGGCCAAGGCAAAATTTTGTCTTCCCGAGATCTTTCATCTCAAATTCTTTCATCAAGTATTTTGCAGTGCTTCAAGTTCTCTAGGAGTTCCGATAATGTTCAAATCATCGACATATACAGCAATGATCGCGAATCCTGATTTAGATCGCTTAATGAAAACACAGGGACTGATTTGATTATTTTTGAATCCTTCTTTCAATAGGTATTCACTAAGACGATTATACCACATTCTTCCAGATTGTTTTAACCCATAGAGTGATTTTCTCAATTTTATTGAGAACATCTCTTTGGGCATGCAATTTTCTGGTAGTTTTAGTCCTTCAGGAACTTTCATATAAATATCTGTGTCAAGTGAGCCATACAAATATGCGGTCACTACATCCATCAATCTCATTTGCAATCCTTTCGAAACTGATAAACTTACCAGAAATCTTAGTGTAGTTGCATCGACTACTGGAGAATATGTCTCATCATAATCAATCCCTGGCATTTGCGAGAAGCCTTGGGCTACTAATCTTGCCTTATATCTAGTAACCTCATTTTTCTCATTTCGTTTTCTCACGAATACCCATTTGTACCCAACTGGTTTTACACCTTTTGGTATTTGGGTTATTTGACCGAATACTTCACGTTTTTCAAGTGATCTCAATTCTGCTTGAATTGCCTCTTTCCATTTTGGCCAATCTTTTCTACGGCGACATTCATCAACTGTATTTGGCTCTACATCATTTTCATCGTATGTCATTTCAACCGCTATCGAGTAAGCAAAAATTTCATTCAAGACAACATCTTTTCGATTCCATTGTCTCTTTGTAGAAACATAATTAATTGAAGTTTCATTGTTGTCTACGCTTTCATGTTCCTTTTCTTCTGGAACACGTTTCTCTTCATTTTTGTTTTCATCATGCTCTGTTGGGAGATTTATATTAATTTCGTTCGTTGTCTCCCCTTGCCTTTTCATTTTTCCGGTTTTAAATCTTTAGAACCGGGTGGTCTGCCACGTTTTCGACGTGCTATTGACTCATTTTCAATTGCCTTATTGTCATTAGGAATTTCAATCCGTTCCGGAGCATTCGCAGCAGGTACATGTGACTTTGTCACTTTCTTAGAATCTGTGAATGCATCTGGCAATTGGTTTGCAATACTTTGCAGATGAACAATTTTCTTGACTTCTTGTTCACATGAATTTGTTCTCGGGTCCAGAAACGACATTTGCGATGCGTTCCATGTAATTTCCGATTTTATATTTTGTGGGTCCACTTTCTCTCCCCCTAAGGATGGGAATACCGACTCATTAAAATGACAGTCGGCAAATCGAGCCGTAAATAGATCACCAGTTGTTGGCTCTAAATATTTGATAATTGATGGAGATTCAAATCCAACATATATTCCCATCCTTCTTTGTGGACCCATTTTAGTACGTTGGGGAGGAGCAATAGGTACATGTACAGCGCACCCAAAAATTCTCAAATGTGAGATATTCGGTTCTCGACCAGATACTAATTGTAATGGTGAGAATTTGTGATAGGCTGTCGGCCTTAATCTTATCAATGTTGCCGCATGTAATATAGCATGACCCCAAGTAGTAGATGGCAATTTTGACCTCATTATTAATGGTCTTGCAATTAATTGTAGTCTTTTGATTAATGATTCAGCAAGACCATTTTGTGTATGTACATGAGGTACAGGGTGCTCAACAATAATCCCAATAGACATGCAATAGTCATTAAATGTTTGGGATGTAAATTCCCCAGCATTGTCTAATCTTATTTTCTTTATTGTATGATCTGGGAATTGAGTTCTTAATCGAATTATTTGAGCCAAAAGTTTTGCAAATGCAACATTTCTGCTTGACAGAAGGCTCACATGTGACCATCGAGTAGAGGCATCAATTAATACCATGAAATAACGAAATGGTCCACATGCAGGATGAATAGGCCCACAAATATCTCCTTGAATTCTTTCTAAAAACATTGGAGATTCAGTGGCAATCTTATTTATAGATGGTCTGATTATCAATTTGCCAAGTGAGCATGCAGAGCATGTTAATTCATTTGACCGAGGAATTTTGACATTCTTTATAGAGTGTCCATTGAGTTTTCAATGATTCTATGCATCATTCCTGTGCCAGGATGGCCTAATCGGTCATGCCATAGAGTAAATGATTTTCTATTATCTAACTTCTGGTTAGATATCATATTAATTTCAATCGGACGTATATCTATGCGATATAGTCCCGAGGAAATTGCTGGCAATTTTTCATAGATGTATTTCTTGCCGTTTTTCTCTGCCGTTAGGCATATGAATTCCTCTTTGTTCACTGTCATTGTTTCCAAATGGTAACCATTCTGACGTACATCTTTGAAACTTATGAGGTTCCTTCGAGATTTACTCGAATATAATGCGTCATTAATTATCAATTTTGTCCCATTTGGAAATATAATGCAAGCTTTTCCAGAGCCTTCAATTAGCTTGGCTGTCCCAGAAATTGTACTAACATTTGCTTGGAATATTGTAAGTTTTGAAAAATACTCTTTATTTTTCAATATGGTGTGTGTTGTCCCACTGTCCAGGAGACATTGTTCTTTAGTTCCAACTTCTGATGAATTCATATCTTCATAAATAATAAATACGATGATTAGTATAAGAAAAATACGTATTTTTATTAATAATAAAGGAACAAATACATGAAAGTGGATATTGAAGCAGTTGAAATAAACTAAGCACATTAATCGATTGTGATCTAAACAAACTTATTTTCAACTTCAGCATCATCCATAAAAAAATCTGAAACATCAAGGCTGGGCATGGATGTAGTGGCTTCATTAACAAAGTTTGCTTCAGCATTTTTTCCTTTGTTTTTTATTGAAGCTTGATATAGATCTACCAAATGTTTGGCAGTACGACATGTGCGGCCCCAGTGCCCGTCATGCCACATCTATGGCAAGTATCATTTCCTTTATAGGACGTCTGCCTTTGATTTCCAGATGATTGTCCCCAATTTTTATCAGAATGTTTAAAATTATTATTTCTTGGGGAAAATCGGCCTCTTCCACGTCCACGCCCTCGGCCACGGTAATTACCACGTCCTCTCCCACGACCGTTGTAATTACCGCGTCCACCACTATGTATAGCATTTGCTTCTGGTGGATTAGAGCTTTCTATAGCATTTATCTCATGAGTGGCTGAAGACCCCGTAGGTCTAAGATTATGATTTTTCAGCAAAAGATCATTATTTTGTTCAGCCACAAGTAGTACTGAGATTAGCTCAGAGTACTTTTTGAAAGCTCTGAACCTGTATTGTTCTGCCAATATGATATTAGAGGCGTGGAAAGTGGAGAGCGTTTTGTTTATCATTTGCTCTTCTGTGATGGGATGATCACAATATCTTAACAATGATACAATTCTAAACAATGTTGAATTGTAATCACTGACCGTTTTAAAATCCTGGAACCTCAGATTGGTCCAGTCATAATGTGCCTTTGGGAGAAGCACATTTTTGTGATGCCCATATCTTTCATTTAGGCTATCCCATAGTTCTTTTGGATCATCCACAAGTAGATATTCACTTTTTAAACTTTCATGTAAATGATGTCTTAGGAGGACTAAGGCTTTTGCCTTTTCTTGTACAGTCGCAATTTTAACTGATGCGGCTGTTGTAGTTGCATCCCCTTGTTGGGTTGTCACATCTTTAATTGTATGTTCCAGTCCTTGGGCCTTTAAATTCATTTGGGCGTCCACCGTCCATTCTAAAAACTTTTGCCCAGATAGATCTAGTATGTTAAATTGTCTTTTCACTAGATCTCCCATTCTTTTGACTACAAATAGGTAAATATTTGAAATTAGTAATGATGATAAATCACATATATATATTATCTCCCCCTGATTTATATCATTATTATTATAGATAAATAATAAACAAAAAAAAACTAAAAATAGCGTACAACAATAATGAAGCTAAGCAAAAAAAACAAGAAAATACCAAAAATAAAATACAACAAGTGAATAAAAAAAAAAACTTCCTAAAATGCACTTAAAGACAAAAAAAATTGATATTCATGTGCATTTTTCGCCATTCTTCCGGGGGAAATTTTTTTTTTGTCTCCTATTTATGTATTAGGAGATATATCATTAATGCCATGAGGAGGAAAAAGAAACCGGCTATAAGAAATAAGTAGAGTTTTATTTTCCTAAAATCCTCTTCAAAAGAGGAAGATGAGGGTGGAGGACGGTTGTCGTCGGCGTTAAACATGGTGGCCGGAAGGTTGAGGAAGAAGAAAAAAATTTGTGGGTTTAGAGAGAAAAAAATCGGAAGAAGATAAGGGATATGTGGTGAAAATGGGGATGGTAATCCGCTTTTATAGAGGGTTATCCCTAACTGTGCAGTTCATATACAGTTAAAAAATATACAACGCAATAAAATTCTAATATTGACAAATATATATTAGAGCATGCTAGTAAATTGGTAATATAATATATGTAACTATAAATGCAAAAAAAGTAGAAGATTAGAGACAATAATATATAATAATGTTCTGAATGCTTGTTCCCTGCATACATACGACATTATTGCACATATAAGACATAATAATGCTATCACTTTACTAGGCCGTCCATATAGGTGGCAATAAAAAAATTAACCTGTCCATATAGGCGGTTTAAGAGCAGATAAAATAAAATAACGTAAATAAAATGTCCTTGCCCTCCATGAAGGTGGCGTTAAAATTATTTGTTTTCTGCGTTAGTAGTATGGTGACGTTTACTACTAGTTTCTTCCTGTTCATCTCTATCTCTTTTATTACTGGGCGGAGGTTGATTTTCAGCTGGTTGTATAGGAGGGTTATTATTGGTGTTGGGAACAGGGGTTTGTGGGTTTTCTCTGGTATGAGTATTTGTACCGTTGTTACGGTTACTGGGTCGGGGTGTATTACAGTTCCCCTCGCTGGGTTGGTAGTGAATGGCACATTGTTTCGCTCTATCCAAAAATAAATACCCGAGACAGAGACATTGTGTAAAACATGTTAATCCCGTTACTTTGTTGGTCCATGTTCGGGTAGTAAAAGGGTTGGGCTTGGAAAAAAATTTAAACTTAAAAACAAAATGGATGTAAAAATTTTAAAGATACCTTAAAAAAATTTCCGGTAGAACACTCGTGCTGATAACGTGTTGTGAGAAATAGAGAGAGAAGTTATGCAAATATATCAGAGAGTATTGTATTGCATTGATGTGAAGAACTGATTTCTTACATCGGTATTTATAGGCAAAAGTATACTGTTTTTAACATTACATTTTCAACGATTTCTGCGCAGACGAAACTTTCCTAACATGCAGTAAATGCATGGCATGACATTCACTATGCTTGAACAGTGAAATTTTCCAATTCACTGTTTCTTAACAGATATAATATTTTTATGCATTGAAACCAAATTTAGGCTTACAATACTTGTTTTTCTAGGGAACTTACAATACGTATTCAAATTAAAAGCCACAAGTTTACAAAAGATTCTTACTTTTCACCAAAAAGAAAGAACAAAAGATTCTTACCACATAATTTATCTTTGACAAAACAACCCTGCTTTTGAGATTTTGACTTTTGAGTTGCCAATCATATAACGGTTTGTTAGAAAAATCCCAAAGTTTTGGTTTGTGCAATATCACGTGTTCAACCTCTACACACGTATAGGTAGAAATTAGAATTATTGTTAATATCGTAGCTACAACTTAAAAGACCAAAATCAAATTTAAGCTCCAGGAACAACTGACAAATTGACAATGATGTTAGTTCAAGGTAGCGAATACTAAATTTTATTCATACATTCAGGAGATTATATCTGAGAACCACTTTCATTTCGTTGTTTCAAACTTTATATGTTCGGGTCTGACTTCTGAGTATTACTTTCATCTTTCCATGAAACATAAGTTATCTCTATTATACTATTTTTTCTTAATTAGGAGAAATCTTGAGAATAAAAGAAATCTCAACTTGTCAAGGGTGAGAATCAATCCCACGACCTCCTATAATCGGAAAGAAGCACTAACCACTAGGCTATCCCTCAATCTCTATATCTATTATACTATATAGCAACACATGAGTAACACTAAAACTAGAAAAAGGAAAAAAGAAAAAAAATTACCATATTTTAAACTGAACAACAGTTTTAGGAAAAAAAAATGCAAAAACAATTCTTCTACACAATTAATTTAATAATCTATATCCTGTCAAAAAAAAAAATTAATAATCTATATACTATCACGTATTGCATGCATACATCGCTAATTATCTCATTATTAGAACTCCCCGCATTATACATATATACATTGCATTCCATTTAAGTAAAACAAGTTTCAAGTATGACATCAAAAGATTTTGAGGTAATATTCTATAGGCTGCAAATTTATACTTTTGCTTCAAATTTCCACATGTAAGGCAAGGAAAAATTACTTCATGAACATTTCCTCAATAACCCAAAATTTTTGGATTGAAGAAGAAGAATTAAACAGCCCAAGCATGAGAATATGAGATACATTGCGGAGCAGCATGCCGTTGCCACAAAAGGCAGGTTGCAGCAAGCAAAGATACAGAACCTCAGAACTTTCGATCCAACTCGCTCCCATATGTGTATCAGTAAGTCACAATCTTTCAGCTGCTGACGGCAGCATCATCTCTCTGAATTTCTGCTGTGGCGCATCACTCACTCTCCTCCAAACATGCAGCACCTGATGCAGGCTAACTTGGTTATTAGATAGTAAACTTATTTACAGTGTAGTTGCCAGCTCCAAAATTGCATTTAATTTACTCATTTGCCGCTCATAAAACTACTTCAGTTCCTTCAGGAGCTTCTTGCTCAAGATCCTTGATGAGCTTTTCTATCTGCCTTCTGTATATCGGCATGAAGTGATCGTTAATCATGCTATGTGAAAGCCGCAATTTACTATACAAGGTCCTAGGAGTGATGAAAATTCCAACTTTAGTCTCTATAGATGACCTACTTCCACTGTCACTCGATGAAACACTTCCTTCGGCCTCGGCCTCGGCCTCGGCCTCAACCTGTTCCTCTCGAAGAGTCATGATATGCATTATCTTTCCTGGTGGGAAAAATCTATGTACTTCTTTAACTTCAGGTGCTGAGCCCTCCGGTTCTGTACCTCCAACCTCTTCCATTGCAGCTTGTTCTTCTTCTCTTATTTTCTTTTCAACATCAACTTCACCTTCAGCTCGATCATAAAGCTCGTGTTCAAGTTGCTGCCACAACTCCACTTCGGTCATGAGATCTTCATTTCTAGGGCTCTCCATAAGGTCCTCCCCATCTGCAACATCAGCATTTAGCTCATGCTGCACATGCCTTGTATCAGAATAAGAACATCCAATCCCTGAACTCCATTGCAGTCCCTCGGGTGAAGATAAAGGAAGTTCCAGAGTCTCTGAGGTGGAATCACGAGAGTATGCAATGAGAGGTTCGGAAGTTTCAGCGCCAATAGGAGTAAATTCAGAAGATTGTTCTTGCCCATTCGACGGGATGATGTTGACACGTCTCCGAGGTCCAATGCATGACCATGAAGAAAGCATGGCAGGGCGTCTCAATGCTGCATTAGCCATGCTTTGAGCTCTTCTCATAACGGCCTAAATAGAATCACAAGATGCATTCAAGCACCAGTACAAGATTATGGGCCTCTCAAGCAAACTGACTATTCAAATTGAAAAACTAAATCCCAATGATTTAAAGAAGAGGTGACAGATTCATTCAATTTCATCAGCAAGCAGTTCAGGAAGATATGAGAACACTAGGCTATATAAGACAGCAGAAACTAAAGCTACCTCTTCAGCAGTAACACTAGCACATGGGTTTTGTCATACATTGGTCTATGTCTCTACGATATGCAGTCTTGAGGTTCTATCCTTAATTATGCTATGACTTGCAGCTCAGTTATATCGAAGATACAGCATTAAGTAAGAACTCATCTCAATATCCACAAACCTTTCAACGGTAACCATTTCAACATACAGAATGAGCTAATCTAAAACCTTCCAAAATGTAATCCATATCTACCCAGTTTGTCAGAGAAATACCTACCCAGTTCTTCAGAGTAGAAAGTCAAAAACACGCTTAATTTTCAATGCCCTAAATCCCAGAAATAAATCAAACCCATAACATTACAAATTTAACCAGTATTGGGCCTTCAAAAATAAAATTGCTCACTTATCTAGCATTAAATTGATAGCAGTGTAAAAAGTACAAGAAAGGAAGTGACAAAATCGGCAATTAGACCTCTATATTTGTCTCAAGCTTTAAAAAGATTAGCAGCAGTTTTTAGGAATTCAAATCTCTTGCTTTTGTTTCCAAAAGAAACCGATGTTCTTAACCCTTTACAGAAAAACCTAAATTAACATATATACTCCCTCATATAGTTGTTCCACTTTGACTTTTGCACTACTCATATACCACACTTTTGTCATAATTCTTCTGTTTATTAATAGATGCCTCATATTGACTTTTTACTGTTTGAATACTAACTTTGACAATGTTCAATAACTAATATGTAAATAATGTCACTATTTCGATTGTTATTTGGTCAAATTATTTTTCTTTTCAAATTATTTTTCTTTTCAAATTATTTTTCTTATAATTTCTAATAATATATAATGTAATATTATAATGGTCAAAATTGTGCATTGGCAAGTGCAACCACTCAAATATGATGCATTTATTAAGAAAAAGAGGAAGTATATTTTTACGAAAATGCAAAATGTTATTTGATTTGTCTCAATGGATATTTTCAAGATATCAGCTTCGTATAATTTTTACTACTAAATTAATATACTAAGGGTCAAAGTTCTGTATTTGCAAAGTTGAAAGTCAAATTGAAATAACTATTACAGAAAACAGGAGTACATACAAGATAATTTTCAGGAAAAATAATAAAAATTATCTTGCTTCCCCCACCAAATAGTAACCCAAGATTCCAGACCTTTGTTATATGATACGTACCAGATGCCCCTTTTCCCTTCCCAATCAATATTATCTTAGTTACTATAATGAGTATTCCTATTATCCCCTCTCCCTTGGGGGGGGGGGGGGGGGGGGAGGGGAAGGGTGTATCTCATTATGGCAATCGAAACCCCCAGGCAAATCCCCAGCGTATTTTCATCACAGAGGGAGAAAAAAGATGATGGGGCATAAAATAAATAAGACCCCGACATAAGAGAAGGGTTACCTGAGTACCACTCGAAACAGGTCGGAGTACAGCACCAGCACCGGCAACTTTTGCTCTAGCACTAGCACCCAGCGCTGAAGCAGAACGATACACAGTGCTCAGAATCCTCGTCTGCTCAATTTGGTTCCTCAAATCGTTCAACCAAGCAGAGGCTGTCACCTAAAAAATAAAAAACATGTACAGATTACAATGCTAGCCCTTGAGTCAATACTTCCTTACTTCCTTGAAATCAGTCCTTGCTAGAACCAGGAACAAAACATCCGCAACCCACCACCCCCCAGAAAAGAAAATTATTACAATCATGTTGATAACAGACCTCTACACGTAAATCATCAACTGATGCCGCTGAGAAGGTTGGAACTAAATCAGCCCCATTTATAACAGAAGTAATTACACCAACGCCTGATTCTGCCAATTCCCATGTCATGCAAGCAGCTGTATGGAATATCCAGTGAGTTAAAAAAAAGTTCACAACAAGAACAATATAAAAAAAAAAAAAAAAATTAAATGTGCCTTGTCCATATCATGACCATTTGATATATCACAGAACTTCAGAAAAAAATCAATCTTAAGACGGCAAACCTGGAGCAAATGTGACACATGACGTGGAGGATAGCTCTTTCTGCTCGCGTAGTATGAAAGTTAACAGAGCTGCAGTGCCCCCACCAAGAGAGTGCCCTACAATCTGCAAGTCAAGCGTAAGCACATTTATGTAAGCACTAATAACTAGAGCAAGCTATTAGTAATCCCAACAATTACCGAGAACCTAAACGTAGACAACAATATAAGAGATAGGAATACTAGAATAAAACTAGCATGAATTCAGAGAAGAGCAGACAGAAATCAGAAACATGTAGCCGAAAAATGAAGTTTAACTTCTGCACATATTCCGCACTAGCCATAACTTAAAAGACAAGCAGCAACTACAAAACACAGCATAAGGGCTTGGCAGGCAGTGTGAAAAAGCATGAGAAAACCTATTTTGATAAGCTGCACCTTGTTCACCAAATTACAAAGTAAAGAACTATTTTCCTTCAGTTAACATCAGAAAACTAGTTCACATTTCAAATAAAGACTTCACACTGATGCAGCCAGAAAAATTGTATTGTACTGATTCAGCAAGGTATAAGACAAATCAAGACCCTGCAATCCTGCATTCAAGAGCAATATGTAACGGTAACACTTTGAGGTGAAGGACTAAATTGAATTCACGCAAAAGGAACTTCAGTCCTTTTGAGCATATTAAAAGGTGTGACCCACAATTGTGAATCATTCAACTAAATAAAAGCGTGTCTTACAAAAAGTAGTATAAGATAAACCAGATTTATCAACTTTTAAGGATACAATGCAGTACAAGATCCAACAACAATGGCACTTCAAATGTACCAAAATATAATTCTATAATGGCATTAAACATTACCAGAAACAACAAATATTCTAAACAAGTTCTCACCTTTAATTTATAATCAGGGTGCTCATCAAGAGCTTTGATAATACAAGGTGTTGCTATCTTAGCAATCCATCGAGCAGCTGCAACCATTCCACAGTGCGCATAGCCTAAAACCAAATCGCTTACTCCTCCTTCATGGACAACAGTATGATGAAATGGCACAACCGCTCCAGTGACAGCTGTCAGAGTATCCTTGATACTGTGAGTTCCACGAATAAGTAAAAGTAAACACTTTGTTTTGTGATCTACAAGAACTGTAAATGCAGGCTTCAAAATCTGCAGAAAATGACAAACAGGTTATTTCTATTCAGTGCTTCTTCCCAAGCAGGACTGCAGATACTTCTGCCATATTGAACTTCATCCCTCACCAGTCACTCCCTTACTCTGGACCTCACCACAGATAAGAAAAAGATCTACAAAACGGAATGATCTTACATTTGAGGATCATTCGAAAACCTACAGGAGCATTAGTAACCTCACCCCCCAACTACACGACTTACTAAAGGCAAGCTACCATTACTAAATACAGTCAACCTGAAATTTAGACATTTTTTCAGTATAAACTTATTTCATAAGGAGGTCTTTGAAGGGTTAGCATAGATAAATTTCTGGAGTACTGTTTCTAAAAGTTAAGGGTCGTGTTAAAGAATAATTAACAAGTGAGGATCACTTTAGAAAGAAAAAAAAAAGTAAAAGTACAGCATTACGTTATACAATTCCCCTGAGTAAACAATATTATTAATAAAGACTTTGGCAAAGCATGTAAACTTCCTTTGCTGTGGTTAGAGAGCATGCATTTGGATGAATAAAGGCAGACTGCCAAGTTCAACGCTAGTACTTACATACACCCTTTTGTTTTTCTCATTTTTCCTTTTGTTATTTGCCTATTCCATGCAAAGCATATGCTACTCATCCAGTTAATCTCTGTTTAACTTCATTGTTCTATTAAATCTCCCTTAGACACATCACTTCATATTAGTCATATTGTATATTCAACTTCATTCATATTCTGATAAATGACACCTTTAATCGAGATTCTAAAGAAGAAACTGCCAATCAAATCAATAAATATGATTGCTAATTCTTAATAAGTTATATTCTTTGTCATATCTCAACAATCATTATACTTTGTTGTTACGAGTACGTGGTTATTAGTATAAATTTGCTAACTTTTCGTGGTTCAAGAAACTAATAAATTTTCTCCAAACAGATCAAAGATATTCTTGTTCATTTACTATTATAAATTTCAGATGAAGCTAAACTTCCTCCCTTTCATTAGTTGCAGAACGTTGACTTTCACGGTCTCTAGGGTACTACTTTGACTGTTAACATCTTCAATGAATTCGTAAAACCACAGAAAGGTGAATATTTCAAATATATTGGTTAGCATGGTACAACTACTATGAAACATCGGGAAAGTAATTTTTTCTGATATGTAACCAAAGATCCAAACGACAAGAGGCGTGTCTTAAAAACTGTAAAAACTAATGTTTGAAATAGTAAGAGACAGTGGGAGTATAAGTACAATGTTCATCATATAAACTGACGTGCTTTATCATTGACTCCCCAAAATTGAAATCCTAGCTCTTTCCCTTGCTTGGGATGCACACACAACAGAACAAAATAGAAGCAAAAAGATGCACTCAAATTAAATCCTTAATTTACAAAACTAGGAGAGTGCAGCATCATTTACCCCAGCCTTAGGTTCCTGAAGAAGAACATCTTCTGCGGTATAGCCAGTCTCTTCCAAAAACAGTGGAAAAGGCTTCTTTGAGAAATGCCAGCAAAGTGTTAGCAAATTCAGGAGATATTTAAGTTCCATAACTATTTGAGGACCCTTTAGCTGTACAGTGTCATTCCCTCCAAAGACATCATGGACACACAAATTCCCCTGGAAAGAAGTATCTCGTCAGAAAGCCCTGTACATTCAGGCATCCAAATAATCATAGGTAGAAGTATTATGAATGAGTAAACACCAAATAATAGATCATTCTCCAAGCAACAACTTTAGCACATGAGGTCCACATAAGAGAAGGTAAAGAAAGGACGAAACTAACATGAACCAAATGCTCAAAGAACTCGAGTCGCCTAATAGAAAAAGTAAAGAATATTGGATACCCATAGTCATAACTCATGAGTGCGAATTAGAAGAGATAAAAATACAACTAGCAACTTAACTCAACGCAGAGTTTCACAAAATTACTTGAGTACGCCACTGTGACCAGGTTACGAGTTTAATACAACCCACAAACACCTTTGGCAGGGATAACCAAAAAGAACAAAAAGAAAATTGAAGTAATCTTATACTAAGGAACATAATTCATTTGCTATTAGCAATCAAATACTCTTCATCCTAGATATGCAAAATTAAAGGCCTCAATTGTTAAATGGTGAATCTTTAGAGACAATGTGACTCCCTGCTCTATTGGCCATAATTATAAGATATTGGCAACTCAGCATTAAAGTTGTCATAGGCTCACAACAGAGCATCAGCTCTGTCTCAAGTGCAAGACATCAATGTTGACCCAGAAACCTCTCAACTGGGCAGGACAAGTGAACTAAAATTGGCTCATACATGTCTCGCACGCTAAAGCCAACCTAAGGAAACATGAGTATATTTGTTCCTAATTTGCAAGTTCCTCGAATACATATGCTTCCATATCTAATCAATGACAATAAATCACTAAACAGCATACGTGAGCAAATTTGTTCCTTATCTGCAAATTCCTTAAACGTATATGCTTCCATATCCAATCAATGACAATAAATCCCTAAACAATCTGAGCGTAAGGCATAATCAGTAACTGAAGCAAATCAACGAGACTTACATTGACTCAAAACTCTAGAAACACTCAAGATGCCCCCATGGAAGCAACAGTAAACAAAATTTAAATAAGGCTGAGATCATGGAGTGATAAGAATTGTCAGAAGAGCAAATACAGCTCCACAACACCCAAGCACTATCAACCTAACTACCTATAGAAGTTCTCTACTTCTCTATCCTCTCCAATGCAGTAACACTATCAACAGCAGCCTTGGTTTGAGCAGCGAGAGCACTCCGGCAGTCTGGAATTCTCCAGTTGCCGACAGGAGTAATCTAGTATCCTGGGAAGCTAATTTCCTCTTCTTCAAGCGTTTCCTTAAGCTCATTTCTTCAATAGCTAGGGAAATCCAAGTCTTGTTTGAGCGGTTCTTGCTTTATTGATCTTCCAATTGGTAGCAGGATTCATTTGTTGTTTCCTTTTGGTGTTACCACTATGGTAGTCATGGGTAATATACATGATTTCAATGAAAAATTGGCTTTTGATTCGTTTTGAGGAAAATGATGTTGTCAATGATAGGGTAGATAAAATACTTGATTCTACATCACATCTTCAAATCTTATTGGAACTACGCATCAAATTTAACAATTCAAGGATGAGGGAAACGATCTGTCTAAGCGGCCAAGCAGCCTAAACCTAATTTAGCTTGTGAAAAGTATATGTTCGGCATCAAGCTCCTTGTGGTTGTGTGTCCGAGTAATGAGAATGACAAGATAATGTTCTATGAGTTAGCCGTCTCGAGTAATCTTGATATGGCTGCTTGTGCTTGAAAGGGAAGAAATTTATTCGGATTAGTAAGTTCTGTTCAGTAGTGTTGATACATGAACCACATAATGTGGTGAGGAAGCTTTAAAAGGTTAAAGAGTTCAAGGATCAACCAGATAAAATGCAGAGAGCTAGTTCAAATTTAGCTCATTGTTGCTCAATTTATGAAGACAAGTATATCGAGTGAGGTTCAGGATGGTGTATCCAAAGTACGAGACAAGGAAAGGGGGAATTACTAGTAGTATGAATTAAATGTCATATCTCAGATGGATATCGTTGTAACATTGATGAGGTTAAGAATGAAACCTTGCAGCTGGGCGACAAAAGAAAAAAAGAAGTCCAATACCCAGCTTCAAAAAAGTTTGTTTTCTCAATCTCGCGGGGCCCAAGTATCGGCTTTGTGACAGAAGAAAGTGGGGCACCTTCCCTCCTTTCCCACTTCGCAGTATGACGCTCTCATGGTAGGGCAGTAGGGGAGTAGGGGAGGAGATAAGTTGTTTTCTGCCACAAGATATTATCAATCAGGAAAGTGAGAATTTTGCTTCTCCGACGAAGGTAGATTCGCCATATATGAAATATGGAAGAGTCATCAACAATGGAAAACCCCCCTTGAATGTCATGGACTCAAGATGCGTGGAAAAACCAGTTGTCCATGAAACTAATTACAATGTTAATCTCTAGCTAGATGAGTAAGTGAATGGGGTGTGAATTATGTCACACAGTCATAGCATCATACATGTAAAAATCTTTCCATGAAGGGATAAGAGCATTTTGACTCAAAGCAAGGATTCAAATATTGTCTTTCTATCAACATCATTGGTAAAAGTCAATCGTGGCTCTCAATTACACATAGGAAAGATATGGTGAACTTGCTCTGGTAGCGGTGGAAGTATGGGAGTGGTTCTGGGGAGCCTTCGGAGCTCCAAGTCACATTTTCCAATGATTTACATAATTGCTATTAACAATAGCAGAAAGAGAAGGCGTCCTTTCCTGGAATATGCAATGCCCCCAATTTGGAAGAAGATTGCTAGTTCACCCCTAGAAAATGTTCTTAGGTTTGAGAAGTCTCGTAATGTTGTTAATCTTAGTAATCATCCTTATACTGTTACTTTTCTAGAGTTTGAGACCCATGATCTTGCTACTAGAGCAAGAAAAAATGAGCCTTGATGTTTGTTTCTTCGTCGCCCCTCAAAAAATAGTCATGTTGCTCGTGAGTCGTAACCTTACATCCCAACAAAATTCCTTACATAAATCCAATCATTAGCATAATAGAGTTCTCAATTTACCTAAGAGGCAACACGTCAAAGTGATATTAACGATCATCAGTTCATCACATACAAACAATCTATGTTACTCGGACACGGATTGAGTGTCTACTCGAATACGGGTGTCCAGGTGTCCGACTCGGCTATTTGTAGAAAAAAGTCTAAGTTTTTAGTTTAAAATGAAGTATCCAAATAAAGTGTCGTGTCGGACAGTTCTCAATTTACCTAAGAGGCAACAAGTCAAAGTGATATTAACGATCATCAGTTCATCACATACAAACAATCTATGTTACTCGGACACGGATTGAGTGTCTACTCGAATACGGGTGTCCATGTGTCCGACTCGGCTATTTGTAGAAAAAAGTCTAAGTTTTTAGTTTAAAATGAAGTATCCAAATAAAGTGTCGTGTCGTCCGACACGACACCCCATTTTTGAGGTAAATGAAGGTGTCTGAGTAATACTACAAACAAGGGCACAACATATAAACCACGAACAATCGCTACTGACTTCAACGGCTATTAAACACAAACAAAGATCAAAATGAACACTAAACTATAGCATACACAATTCAAACCATCAAAGAGGGGAAACATACCTGCCTCTTCAAAAGAAAACTAATACCAAAAGCCAAGTCCCCAATAGGCCATTTCCCCAGAGTCTCAGAATAAGTAAACCGAAGAGTCTCCGACAACGTCGAAATCGTCTCTAACCACGTCGCCGGTGCTCGAATTAGCCTAGTAGAAACCCTTTCAATCCCTATAGGAACATTATTTTCACTAACAACCCCTTCAATTTCTTCCTCAACAATTTCAGTTTCAGCCGATTGCAACTTCTTGTTTAATGTATAATACAACAGTGCAGCTGCACCAGCAGCTGTCGCCATTGTTGCTGTTGCCATCAACTTTGAATAAGAATCTCTGCAAATTTTAATTCCAATGTAAAAATTAACAAATATTGATCACTCGATTAATTCCAATTACTTCTAACAAATTACAATAAAGATTAGTAATTAGCAAAAAGAGATTGACCTGAACATAATAATTGAAAGGAGAAAAAAACCCTAAAAATCCGAAATAACAAATAATACGATAAAATTGAAATTGAGAGCTTAATGTAGAGAGAGAAAGGGAGTACAAAAACAAAAATTAAGGCGACGAAAAAGAAGGAGAAAATGAAAACAAACCTGGCCTACGGAAAAAAAAAAAAAAAAAAAAAGCGGAAATTTTGGTATTTGAAAAAAAGAATATGCGATTTTGTTAAAGATCTCTCCTTCTCAGATTGTCTCTCCTAAAACTGCAAAAGAGGGGTTAAGGTTTTCGTCTTTGGATATAAGCGAAGAAGTTGAGGGATGGAAATTTCGTGCGAAGTTTTTAACTTTTCCTGGGTTTTTTCTTTCTTGTTTGGGTCTTATACTCTTATTTATGACCTATGTGGGTAGTAACTAGTAACCGACTTCTACTTCTAGTTTCCTACCGGCTAATCAGTTACATTGCCGGAGTAACCCTTGCTAGGCGCCAACATATGGGATACCTTAGGAGTTAGGGCAAATGGGCAATGCTTAATTATGAACAATTTAATGGTTTTTGTTGAGAGTTATAGCTAGGGGTGAGAATGAGTCTGACAAGCTCGCGAGCAGCTCGGGCGCAGCTCGGGCTCGGCTTGAGACTTAAATGAGTCGAGCTAGGCAAAGCTCGTGAACAACTTGATTATTATTTTATACTAAAAAAATATTTTATATTAAAAAAATATTTTATGTTAAAAAAATATTTTATATTAAAAATATTTAATACAAATTTATATTTTAATTTAGATTACAAATTATATATTTTAGTTTGTGATCCAACTTCACCTCTACTCCACTAGGCACTAAAGTCCCACATTGGTTAAGAAAACAAGCATCAACTTTATTTTCTTTATAGATAGCTATTACTCCTTGCTTCAACTTAAAGTTTAATTTTGTACCTCCTTGGTTGGAAAACAAAAACTATACTTTATTTTCTTCACAAAGAAAATGAAGTATATTTTTAAATATTTGATTATTTAATACTTAAAATATTTGATAAGTTTATAAAACATAAAGTCCCACATTGAAATTTTAGTGAAGTTAAGAGGAAAACCAAGTCATAAAAGCATATGTAAGGTAGGAGGGATTCCAAGTTATAAAAGCTAGCATGAGTTTGTTTATCTTAAACAAAACATGGAGTCTTATATTGAAATCTTAGCTAGGGAAACCATGTTATAAAAGCACGGGTATAATGATTTTTTTTTCTTTAACAAAACATGGAGTCCCCCATTGAAATTTTAGCAATGCTAGGAGGGATTCCAAGTTAAAAGCAGATGTAGAATGAGTTTGTTTATCTCAAACAAAACATGAAGTCCCATATTGAAATATTAGCAATACTAAGAGGAAAACCAAGTTATAAAGCATGGGTATAATGAGTTTGTTTTTCTTTAACAAACCATGGAGTCCCACATTGAACTTAGCAATGCTAAGAGAAAAACCAAGTTATAAAAGCATATGATGGGTGGGTGAACAAGCTCACCTACTTTGTACTTAACCTATACGATTGGGCCTACCGCCTAAGTATTGCTTTAGTATTGACGTGGGCCTACACGGTTGTGCCAAAGTCCAACTTTTACAAACTAAGTTTCGGTCTCGGTTCGGCTAATTAACACCCCTACCTGAGCCTAAACGAGCTCACGCGTCGAGCCTAAATGAGCTCACGAGCCGAGCCTAAATGAGCTCACGAGCCGAGCTCGAGCCGCAAATTCTAATCACGAGCTCGAGCTGAGCTTGACTCCCCCAAGCTCGGCAAGCTCACGAGCCGAGCCGAGCCCATGAAAAGTTAAACAAGCTCGAGCCGAGCTTAATTATAGCAGTGGAATCCATCTCAACATAATTATTATTTTTTAATGTTCAATTAGTAGTGGGTTGTCTACCTAGTCAGGCCCGACCCTGAGGGATGTTTATAGGGGTGGTTGCCCAGGGCCCAATGAAATGAGGGTCCCATTTTTGCAAAAAAAAGTCCAAAGAGTTAGAAGTAGAACCATCATATAAAGGTTGAGTTTATCTTGTAAGAGACTTTCTACTTTTAAATTAAAATTAGGCAATGATAAGCCAACAATAAAAAGAGAATTAGTCCAATAGGGATTACTTTAATTTCTTTCGGTGACTAGTTTAATCCATTTAGTTAGTAGGTCTATTTTTATATTAAAATTAGACCGCCTCTTTTAATAATTTTTGATAAAGGTTTTGAGATAATACCAGTGAGACTTTAACCTTGAGTTTCCTTCTTCTCTGGGCTCTTTCAAATCTTAATCACCTCTGAAACTGACACAATCCACAATTCATTTCTTTCTTTCTCCATTAACACACGCCTTTCCAAAAAAAAAAAAAAAAAAAAAACAAAAAAGAGAGAGAAAGAAAAGTTGCAGAAATGGTGATGACCTTAAGAAAATGGGTTCCTTCAATTTTACCACTGAGTGAAGCCGAATTCGAAATCGAAACCCCATAAAAAAAGAAGAAAGCTGGGTATATTTAATTTCTCCTATGGTATTTTTTAGTTCTGAAAAAACGTTTTTATGTGTTTTTTGGATTTTTGATGAATGATGAGTTTTTGTTTGATATTATGAAATATGAGGTATTTGTTAATTGATTTAAGATGGATTCTTTATGTTTTGTCTTTATGTTTGTGAATTTTGTTTTTACACAAGGTAATTGTTAATTCGTCTTTATTTTCCACATATGAATGTTAAGTGTTTTCTTTTTCTTTCTCACGAAGTGGTGTTAGACACTAAATATGCTCAGCCATTGTGTGAGGAGTATTATCTTTAAGAATTGAAAATGTGAACTTGATATGATCAAGGTTGCGATCTGTTATTAATGTAGTGCAAAGGTTAATCTGTGTCTGCAACCCTTAGGGTTGCATATAAAATATAAATACATTACTTAAAATGGGAATAAGTTGTGAATTTATGAATTTTTTTTGCATCAATCGATGTAATAAATGATCAATTAATGCAACTTATTTTCATTTTTAGCTTCTTATATATAGCCCGTACGGCTGCATATAGCTTTTCCTTTAAATTTTGTGTTGTTATTGTCAAAATGATGTCTACAATATCTTTAATTTGTCTGGAATTGAACAAAGAAAAAAGAGAAAATGTTTAAATAAATTTGGTTTTTAAAAAATAAATTCTATTGGGAATGATGGTGTAGACCGTAGGTAGTAGAGGGTAAAACAAATATAGAATATATATGTATACAAATGGCCCTCATTCATCATACCGTCCTGGCCCTAAAAATTGTCAGGACTGGGCCTGTACCCAGTGGATAGGTGTAGCAATATTCGGGATCAACACTTCTTTTCTTTTCTTAGTCATGAACCAATAAAAGTTTATTCATCAATGATCAACATTTGTTGAATGGTTTAAAAAGGGCAATGATATATCTACCCGGTGGGTAGTAAACTCACTAGAAATAGAGAATTAAAAAACTATTAAAACTGATGAGTTGGATTCCACTACTTATCTATCTATCTATACAAATATATTAAACATGGTTGCTAAACGCAGCCTCACTTTACTAACGCAGCTTTAAAAAAAACCCAAAAAACCCTTATTATCATATTCTTTCTAAAAACCCCTTTCTCTCTCTAAAAATATTCTCTCCTCCTGTCTAACTGTTAGATATAAAAAACTTCATCGAAGATCTACAAATTTTAATTTGATATTCAATGGACCAAAATTTTGACCCAATCGAATTTCAATTTGATGTAAGTTGTGAATTTTTTTTCGTAATTATGATGCAGGTTGTGAATATTTTTTCGCAGATTCAAGTTGTAAATTTTTTTTTCAAAATGTCTGTTTCGTGTAGACTACACGAAACAGATGATTCCGTTTCGTGTAGATTACACGAAACAATTGATTCTGTTTCGTGTGGACTACACGAAACAGATGATTCTGTTTCGTGCAATCTGCACGAAACAATTGGATCTGTTTCGTGCACCTTGCACGAAATACCAATATTCCCTTCGAAATTCTGAAAGAAAGTTGGACGAAATTCAAAAAACTTATTCGCTTGATGTTGAACTCGAAATGTGTATAATATCTAGTAATTTATCAATTTTCCAACATTTTCGAAAAGATTGAAGAGCTTGGAAACGAATTTGGGGTATGATGGTGGACGAATTTGTGAAATTTCGTGAACCAGAAATCTTCGAAGAGGAAGAGGGTGATGAGAGAGGAGAGGAAGAGGGAGAAATGAGTTGTGAGTGAATAAGGGTAATTTTGGAATTTAAAAGGCGTGTGAAAGAAAGCCTATGTGACATGTGGCACTCTACTCAAATTTCTAATGCAAGTGTTTTATGTCTATGTGTACTCCTCATTTTAAGAAAAAAAACTAGTTATTAGGCCCGGGCTATGCCCCGGGTAAGAAAAAATTTCATTTATTAATATAATACTTTATGATAATAACAATAAATACAACTTAGCCTAGTGGTTAAGACTTTAGTATATGTACTTGAGGTCTCGAGATCAAACCTATACTACTCAATTTCTAAATTTTTTTATTGTACATAGATTACATGAACTAAAACTCCCTACTGTAGTGGTCAACACTGCTCTTCAAATGGTATCATGGATACATAATTAATTTTAATGAACATGCAAATTTATTTATTTTTAAGGATGCAAGGGATATGTTTAATAACATTAACTAATTACAACACATATTTGTAATTTTGTGGAAACATGGATCACTAAAAAATGTTAGATGAGATGGTGATTCTTTGAAAGTCCTTACATAAGGTCAGGGGTTCAAGCCTAGGGTTCAGCATATTTATTTTTAAATAATGACCGCTTGACTTTGTTGGTTAACAGACACGTGGCAAAATTCTGGTGGCCAGAGGAAGGTGCCACGTGGCGCATCGACGTTGTTACGCACATCCATACAAATATATTAAAAGGCGTTCATAGAAAAGTTTGTGTGCCACGTGGCACTCTCCTCTAGACTCTAATGCAATACTTCAAGTCAAATCCTCAATTTAAAAAATAATAGTGTGTAATTACAAGGAATCGATCATGTGACCTTTGAAATGAAAAGTGGAAGCTTAACCATTAATCCAACATAACACCGTTGTTTAGTATTTCAAAACAAAATATCATAAGGTCTTATTAATATATCTCATTAAAAGATTTGCACAAGTAGTTAGATAGCTAAATTTTTTATGATAACAACAAGACTATTATAAACATAAATTCTTACTTCAATTCCATGTAGAAAGTTAAGTTATTGCTTTCATCCCCAAACTTTAAAGGGTTTATTTTTCAAAAATCATGCAATTACTTATCAATTCAATACGTCAATTTTTCCTAACTTGACAAAAAAGTTACGAAAAGTAACAACCCGGAGCATCACCCGGGACACTCACTAGTTTGGAAATGAAAAATAAGAAATTAGGCTATGTTTAGTTCACCTGAAATTTTCTGATTTGAACTTATCTGATATGATCTGAAGTTATTTTTCCTGATCTGATCTGATTTACAAGATCTTATCTTTTATAAAAAAATAATTATTACTATTATATTTTTACTTTGTAATTCATTATTATGTAATACATTATATATATAAGATCTTTTTTTTTTGAGGGAATATAAGATCTTATTTATAGTATTACTATTATTATCATTTTTTTTTTGTAAGTAAATTGCACCACAACAACTTTTACAACATAATACTATAGAGTAGAGAGTACTCTATAAACTATATATCCATTGTCTATCATCCTCATAAACTCCTAGGCATTATAGTTTTAACTCTGTGTTTTACATCATATTTTAATGTCCTTTACAACCTTCTCTATGGTATGAACACATTGATTCCATAGAGCATTATTCCTTTCCTGCCAGACTTTATAAACAACTGCCATCAAGCTTGCAACTACAACTCGCTTCCTCAATTTGCCACGCTTATACCTTCTTTTTACCCATCCAAGCAGCTGGTGTAGGTTAGGAGTGACAGCATGAATACCTAGCCATCTTTTAATCATGCTAAGGCATTCCTGACAATAGTAACAGTAAAAAAACAGGTGTTGAGCATCCTCCACACCATTATCACATAACATACAAGTATTACTCTCACAAACACCAATTAGAGATAGTCTGGCTCTAGTCTGTAGTTTGTTCTTCATGGTCAGCCAACGAACAAAGCTGTGCTTGGGCACATGATGGTGACTCCAAATCGTCTAGCATCATTCTTCCTTAACCCCAAAATCCATCATCTTCTGGTATATAGCAGCAATGCTATATTTATGGCCATTCATCCAGGATATCCCACACATCGTCCTAATCAGCACCTCTTTAGTTCTGCAAATAACTTTAACCACCCAACTTGCACCTTGTGGAGCAACAGATGTGCTCCAACTGTGTGTTTTGATGTATCTATCATGGATCCATTTAACCCACAAATTGTCTGCCTTTCTTGCAATATCCCAAACTAGTTTCCCCACTATAGCCAAGTTCCAGGGTAAAAGAGCTCTAAATCCGAGCCCTCCATGAGTTTTAGGCCTGCATACATCTTCCCAGCTCACATACCCAGGTTTAGAATTATTGCAGCATCCAGTCCACAAAAAAGATCTACATATGGAATTGATTTGCTTAATCACTGCCTTAGGAATTATGTGTGACCAATAGACACTAATACTCAAGAGAACAACATTAACCAACTGTCTTCTCCCAGCAAAGGATATATTACTTGTGCTCCGAATTCGAACTTTCATCACCATTTTATCTACTAGCTTCTCACAATCTACAACAGATATTTTTTTTTGCTGATTATCATTTTATTTCTATCACAACTTTTATACAACTTTTATTATTATTAATAATAATTATTATTATCATTATTATAATAACAACAACAATAATTATAATCATAATAGTAATAATTATATTATTACTAAAAATAATTATATTACCCAAGTCATTAATTTATAAGAGCACTTATAAAATATTTCACACTTTTTCCTTAAAAAAAATATTTCACACTTGAGAAGTCGGCAGACTCAACTCTTTTTTTTTTTCCATATAAAATAAAATAAGCTATATTACCCAAGTCATTAATTTATAAGAGCACTTATAAAATATTTCACACTTTTTCCTTAAAAAAAATATTTCACACTTGAGAAGTCGGCAGACTCAACTCTTTTTTTTTTTCCATATAAAATAAAATAAGCTATATATGGATTGTGATAGTATTGTAACTAGGATTTTCCCTACCCCCCCTAGTTATTGTTTGGAACAACTACTTTCAAATTGTAATATGTTTAACATTATTAGATAATGAATGAAATGTCATGTTTACCAAAAAAAAAAAAAACAACTATGACTTGCTCAAGAAAGAAATGGATAGCGCGCAACTTCAAATAGCTAGAGAGATTTGGAATTCGGTAGGAAGAGGTATACCAGATCTAAATTTATAATTTGTATCTCGCACTTAGCTTATTTTGAAATGTAATCTGAACTTAGTAGTCTGTAGTTTTGTTGTCATGAATTTGCGCTATCATATATATTTTATATATTTCTTATTTTTTCGCCAATCTTATGTTCTTAACACGTGACTTTTAATTTAATATTATTTAATAACAACAAAATAACTTAAAATAATGATAACAATGACATTTATAATGATAACAACAAGATCAATAATAATTACCAATATTAATAATTTATAAGTACAACAACAACAATAATAATCCTTTTGAACAAATGTACTAGTAAATAATAGTAATAATGAATTTTTAAATATAAGCATGATCTGATATGAACTTATCTGATCTGATTTAAATTTATTTTTTCTGATCTGATCTGATTAGATCTGAAATAAGCAAAAATAAGGTGAACTGAACATAGCATTAACCATCAATACACTATTTGTTGTCTACTGTTTTTGAAAAAATATGATGAAGTCTTCTAATAATTATAATTAACTAAAAAAACTTAAACAAGTATATACATCTCTAACACTCTTATTATGTACTCCCTTCGTTTCATTTTAATTGTTACATACACTTTGATATTTTACACTATTCACAAATGTCACTTTGACCATCATTTGTGATTTATACGCGAATGGCGACTAGTAGTAGTTGGTAAGTTCTTAGGAAGTGGTCATTTAAGGCTTGTTCTCTTCGGCATAAAACAGTTGAACTGAACTGATTGGAGTTGAACTGAATTGAAATGAACTGATTGGAGTTAAACTGAACTGAACTGAATTGAATTAAACTGAATTAAATTGAATGTAATAAATATACAAATAATATTTAAATAATAATAATATAAATAATAAATAATAATTCCAACAAGAGTATGAACGTATCGTCATTCCAACAAGAGTTCAGTAGAGAAATTTAGACATGAATGTAATTGCACAATCAATCTAAGTAACGGGCCAATTTACTCCTAATATAGGTTAATTTTATTATTTATTACTCAATTACGACCGGAATTTGTAATTTACAAGTAAGAAAAAACGAATTCATGAAAAATCTTGCTAGAGTAATCTCAATGTATATTTTCATAGTTTAGAATGTCTATTAGGATGTAAAAAAAATACCAACAACACAATATCTTTGATTTTAAAAGACTCCAAATTTTTGAATTTTATTCTTTACTTTTTCACATGATTCCAATTTCCAATTCCCATGCTTTAGGTACTTTTTTTTTGTAAAAGTTAATATTATATGATAATTTTGTAAATAATAAATACTTATATATTATAATTATGCATAATAATTTTAATTTATGGGACTAATGTCAATCATAGCGCATACCTCCATCCCTTTTAAGACGACCCTTTTCATAGTATCCATTCTTTATGTTGGAACAAAGATTAGAAAAGTTAGAAATATGTCTCACTCAACGGTTCGGGCAAGCCCGCACAACCGGGAGCGAGAGCAGTTTTAAAGTTTGTGAAAATAGTTGTTTTGGCTTCCGCCCGGTGGGGCAGCAACTTTTCCGATTGGCCTGGGAAACATCACAAATCCGGATAACTTTTTCGTTCTTTTTTTCTTGTAACTCCCACATTAAGTTTGAGGTTTTCTCATATTTATGAAGGATGTTTCATATGCTTTATTTCTTAGAGTGGTGACTCTAGATTTGTCTCGCTTTGATTAGTAAGTTATATATTTTATTTTTTAGATGGGATGCTTGCTAATCTTAATCTTCCTAATTCCTTTCTTATCTTCCTCTTTTCTTGGGCATAAGATCACGTGACTCCAAACTCTCACCCAAAAGTGTCTTTGTGTGAGAGTAATGTATTAACATACATTAGGAAATTGAACGACGAATTCAATTGAGCATTGTGGTTCCACCGATTATCGTTTTCAAGACAGTGGTGTATTCCACGACACACCAATCTTCTTATCATTATATCTTATTCTTAATATTTTGTTAGCCTTGAAACCTCTATATTTCCAACACTTTATACTTTAAGTTATTGATAAATAAAGTACGTAACTACTAAAGTATCAATAGTTTTGAGTTAAAACCTAAAGTCTAATGTGTGAATTAAAAAGAAACATAAGTTCTTATATTATTTTATGGTGTTAGAAAGCCACTAAACACAATGATGTAGACGCAATTTACTCTCAAGTCTTGACTATCATTCTACAAAACTTTACCAATGATAATAGATAACATTCACAAAAAAATAAAAGAAGTACCAGTTCATTTGCACAATAGTAATATACACTCAAGTGTACTATGTGCATGTTACATCATTCAAATAAGCAATAAGAAAAAAATAATGAACTTTAAACATACCATGTTCACTATATTATGATAAAATTTGTAGATAAAAGTGTATGGTTCCTCGTGAAAAAAGAAGAGAGTTTGGCTTTGTGGCTAACCCTTCCTTTATTCCTCATTCGGTCTCAGATTATGCATACAAAGTAAAGCACATAATCATTCATTAACCAAGTTGTCACGATATGCATTATTCTCATTCGGTCATTCCCGTCCTGTGTTACGGTGTTAGGAGTAAGTTAGAAGCATAATGGACACAATTGGTCTCCCATCAACATTATCTTACAAATTTAAACCCCCCCCCCCCCCCCCCCCATATTTGCTAATACATATTTTAAATATTAATTATATATGAGTAAAGAATTATGAAAACTTAATACTACGAAACTATATAAAGAAACAAATATAACAAGATTTAACATGACTAATATTTGTTTCGACGTAACTATTTTCTTTATGTATAAAAAATAAAACAAGATTAAAGTAAAATTAATGCACTACTTCCTTTAATGGAAAAACCGCTATTTAGCCAGCTTATTTTCAGTTTAGTTCAATTCAGTTCAGTTCAGCTTCATTCTTTTATAACCATTTTGTTAAATATTATTATTATGTTGGTATAATTTATTTTATTAATTACTCTTATTATTATTATTATTTATTTTTATATCATTACTATTAAGTATTATTATTATTATTATTATTATTATTATTATTATTATTATTATTATTATTATTATTATTGTTGTTGTTGTTGTTGTTGTTGTTGTTTCTATATATTATTTTGTTTATTATAGCTTTACTCATTATTATTACTATCATTATTAGGAGGAACATGGTTTAGGTCAAAACACAAATAAACCCACATTTTTTAGCTCATAAACCAATCAAATCGCGTCAAAATGGTTTATGATGCAATTTTTGCGGTCCGATCCAATCATTATTTTTATTACTAAATATTATCATATTATTCAATCTAATTATTAAAATAGTAATATTAATTTACTTCTTAGATATTATTGTTATTATATAATCATAATCAAGTATTAATATATTAATACAAATAATATAAATAATTATCATTATTATCATTAATTATTATTATTATTAATTTATGATTATTAATATTATTTATTTATATCTATCATTTAAAAATATCCAAAATACTATTATTATTATTCATTATTATTACTCATCATAATTATTATTATTTAATATTCATATTATTATTGTTTAAAAAAATTATTTATATATTTATTACATTCAATTATATTTATTACATTCAATTCAGTTCAGTTCAGTTCGATTCAGTTCAGCTAAGCTCCAATCAGTTCAGTTCAGCTCTTTTATGCCGAAGAGAACAAACCCTTATATATATTATATACAATCATCTAATTTATAAAAGACTTAAAAGGTTAACCAAGTAATATATTAGAAAGGAATCTATATATATTAAAAGGCGTTCCATCAAAGGAATGTATCCACTTGTCACTCTCCAATTCATGTATCATGTGGCAATGTTCCGAAGCTTCCAATATGTCATACGACAATCTTCTCAAGCTTCTAATACACATGTTTATAATCTCATTTAAAAATATTATTAACAATGAGTAGCTACTAGGAATCGAACACATGACCTTTGAAAATATGAGAGTTTAACCACCAATCCACAACAACTTCAATGCTTGATTTCAAAGTAAAACATAATAAAGTCTTATAATGATAAGTAACTATAAAGACATAGACAAGTTTTATCATCTCTAACACTTTTATTAAGGTAATAACCTCATCTTACCCTAATTTCATTGAAATTGTCACCTTTACCCTCAATTTCTTAGAATTTTTATAAAACGATTTTTCATGACATAATATCCATTTTTCAATTTCGCACTAGACTGTAAAATTACTTTAATATTTTAATAAAATCAAGTATGAAATTTATATATACTAATATATACGATAATTGCAACTGATTCGGGGCTTTGTCCGGGCTAAAATACTAGTTTTAAGAGGAAGGGAGGAAGGGTATCTTAATGCCTTTTTAATTTAGTACTACTTTAGCCAAATGGAAACAAATAATTATTGTTTGTTTCAATAACAAATTTAGTATCTTAATTTTAAGAGGAAGAGTAATACATATTTTTATTGTTTTAATAACAAATTTCATTGGAAGTTTTTGAAAATACATAAGGTAACATGAGTTATCAAGCTAAATTTAGCCAAGTGGTTGTTGAGCAACGATGTGAATGTCATGTCCCCTGTGAAGTTACTCCTTATGTATTAAGGAACACTTTTGTCCATCCCTTAATCTATATTACAACAACTTTCCCCTAAAAATAGTGAAGACAAATGTCTTTCCACCTTCAAAGTTGAGGGTTCAATCTCCATTATATTGTTTTTTTCCCTCTTAATCTTTTTCTCCATTCCCAAAATACGTAAACGAATATTTAACTCGAATCAAATTAACTAATAGGCCTTGTTTGGTAATTGGCGGTTGGCTGTTACACTATAAAATGACCATTATGGGCATTGATTTTTTTTTCATCCAACTTATATCATAAGGGTATATTTGTAATCTTATCATTAAAAAGCCAACAGCCAAGGAGGAAGAACTACTCCAAGTAGCTTTTGGCTAAAAAGTCAGCTTAAAAACCAACAAAAAAGCCACAAACTAACCAAACATGATTTTTGGATGTTTGACCAAACTAAAAAGCTAAAAGCCAAAAGTCAAACAAAAAGCCATTTACCAAACACCCCATAAAAAAGGTTGAACTCAATATAACCTTTCATTTGTGCTATTAACAAAAATCATGATTCGTGATGATGTGAATCTAGGCTAACATATTTATTTGTAGGGCCTGTTCTTTTCGGCATAAAACAATTGAATTGAACTAAAATGAATAGTGATATGTGAGACTAAAAGTATTGTCCAAAGCTAAACTAAACTGAACTGAACTGAACTGAAAATAAATTGGGGAGATTAGACCCTTACCCATGACTTGCTGAAATCTGAATTTGAAACATTAATTAGCTAGTAATATAAAATAGATGAAGTAGCCACATAAGCTCATAACTCATCTAAATATTCCAATGGCCGGTGAATTTCGCAATCCATAATCTAACGTGTCATTAATTAACTGGTCAATTCCCTAACCAAAAAACATTTCCACAACGTGCCAAAGAAAAGAAGCTCCTCCACATCACGTTGAAAATCAAACCCTCCTAAAAAAAACAAAGGTCAAAAAAACAGTCACACTTCACCTTCTCCTTCTAAAATCCCAAAGCATAAATTCTTTCCTCTCTCTCTACTCTTTTCAACTCCACTACCTTCTCTTTCTCACCATTTTCTCTCTCCTCAACTCAACAATGGCGGACGACTTCCAAAGATCAGTACAACTCGGTTTAAAGCTCTCAAAGCGTATTTACTACGGAAAAGATCCATCAATGAAACCGCCGCAACCTCCGCCATCAATGGAAAAATCGTCGGAACAAGAACCGCAGTTTCTTCCGACGTCTCCGATGGTTTACGCGGTGGTTTCTGATCCTATTGTAGTGGATAATCCTGACATTCGAAGCTATCAACCGTATGTTCATGGCCGATGTAATCCTCCGGCGTTAATTCCACTTCATCTTTATGGAATTGAAGTTGAGGTTGATTGTTATTTGGATATGGCGTTTGTTAATTTCACTGGAACTTGGAGGTTGCATTGTGTTGATGGAAATAGAAGGTGTGATTGTTGCCTTGCTATTCCTATGGGCGACCAGGTAATAGTTTTTTTTTGTCCGCTCCTACTTTTATGGAGAAATCGCGTGCATTCATGTACAGAAAATATATTTCGTAGAAAAAATAGCTTTCAAATTTTATTTGAACATATATTTCGTAAAAAAAATAGCTTTGAAAAAAAAGTTCATTGTCATAGTATACTACTCCATAGAGTAGAGATTCATGCAAACTGGTACTTGGTCGAGTGGTAAGATTGCGTCTTGAGCATGTATTTTTTAATTCATATGAGCTACGAAAGCCGGTATAAAGTATAAAGAAGGCGAAGGGGCATTTGAACCTATGAAATTCACAACACCTTAATCTTAACTAATAGGCCAATACATCTATGATATAACTCGAGCCTATATCATTGCATAGCTAGGTCGGTTAGACTAACGTGTGCGAGG
The DNA here is from genome assembly GCF_026745355.1 of Beta vulgaris subsp. vulgaris. NCBI lineage: Eukaryota > Viridiplantae > Streptophyta > Magnoliopsida > Caryophyllales > Amaranthaceae > Beta > Beta vulgaris. The sequence goes on along the minus strand of NC_079208.1, from coordinate 52,698,354 downwards.
TTTTAATCATGTGGTTTCAATCGAGTATAACATTTCTCCTTACCAATTTTTAAAAGAAGTTGGTATATATCTTTATAAAATAAACAAAACACAAAGGACATAAAAGTTCATGATATAACTTTTGTTCAGTTGTTTTTTTTTTTTTTTTTTCATTTTTTTATTTTTTTATTTTTATGGAAAGATGAACATAGCGTAGAGGTCATAAAAATTTTGTGCTATAAATTGTTGTTTTAGTTCAATTTTTTCTTTGATGGAAGGTAAAGGAAGCGTAAACGTCGCCTATCTAAGACCATATAAATTCCTGCTGTAAATCGTTGTTCTTATTTGAATTTTTTTTTTGGTTTTTTAGTTAATGTCATTTACTTCCTCCGTTTCAATTTAGTTGTAACACTTTAAAAATCACGGATTCTTGGATAATTTTTGGAGAGGAGGGAGATAGAGAAAGTAAACAAAAGGTTTCCATGTGATAGGAGAAAAATAGAGAGATTCTATTATTCAAAATGAAAGTATCACAACAAATTGAAATGGAGGAAGTATTTAATTTAAGGCTTTGTTTGGTTGACAAAACAAATCACGGGAAGTGCAAATTCCTAGAAAGTAGACGTGTATGAAGTTGTTTGGTTGGCAAAACTATGAGAATTTGCACTTCCTAGAAAGTTCTACTTCCTCCAAAATGGAGGAAATTACTTACCTAGGTCCCTCTACTTCCCATTATCAACCAAACACAATTTTACATTTCCTAGGAATTTCAAATACATGGAAAAAATAACTTCCTAGGAAGTATGACTTCCTATATACAACCAAACAAGGCCTAAGAAAGTTGGCTGTTTGTATAGCTACTGGAAATGGTACGTTCTGATTTTCAAGTTCTAAAGTAGTCTTTTTGGTGCAATTATCTGAATAGTATTTTTATTTTTGGTAAAAGTAAAACCATTTTGTGGATGTACCGACAAGTGAATCCTAGAAGAACCTTGTAAAGTAAAAAAATGCAGATTGTCTCATTTGAAATTTTACCCGATGATTTACTTGGATGACTGAGTAATTGTTAAAATTGGTGCTACATTTGTAACTTGGATTGTCGATTTGTCGTGCACACAGGTTTCTTATTCTAGTTATATGAAGCAATTCTTCATAGTACAATCTTCTTCAATTACTCCTATTGAAGATGTTTTGATCTACTCAATAGATTGACGTAAAAAAAATTTGGTGCTAATGAAAGTGGTGAATGATAATTAGAGTGTTCTACTTTCCTCAGTGGGATACCAAACACCCCTTCAATACATAGAAATAACACTTTAATCAATGTTGGACTACTATTTATGGATAGGTATAATTACAGTCATTCAGCAAAGAAATTCTTGGTCATGAAGGACCAATGGACCCCATATTGCCAGCAGAAATTAAATTTATGTCACCATATTGTACCATATTGTTGGTGACTCAACATCAACGAGCAATTGTGATGGATTTTGTTGCCAATCTTTTTCTTTTTAAGAAGACAAAAGGTGCCATACCCCTTTTGAAATAGTTATTAAAGTGAAAGTTTCAGAATAATTCATTGTAGTGGAGAAAAATCTGGGTGAGGGTGTTTTCTCTATCATGTCAATAGTGACACTCCTATTAGGCTATTATTTTGTTGGTGTGTAGTGGCTATAGTTGATCTGATTCGTATTTGGGATGAACTGCTTGTAATTTTCTGTGATAGCGTGATGCCCCAAGACAAAAACTTTGCATTTGCGTTTCTGGCGTAAGGTGCAAATTAGTGAAGATATTTTTGGACAATTTAGATTTTGTCTACCTTACTAGTAATTTAAGAATCAAGATAGCAAATTGCTGAAAATTTATATTTGGACTGTCCTTTTTGCTTTTGAAGATCCATGTTGGGACCGGAATTTATTGTGTAGAGGGCAATGTGGGTCTCTTACTCTCTTAGTGTCAAGCAATTATGGTATATGGCCCTTTCGTACAGGTTGTTCAAAAGTATTTATCTTCGCATGGTCCCATTAAAGGATCATTTGATGCACCCATGCTGTTAAACTTTGTGGCTAATGAACATGTTTGTGGCATGTAGTAACAACGTATAGGTCAATTTGGCAATCTTGTCAGGATAACTTTTCCTTTTACTATATCAAAATGGATAGTCCTGTTGGTATGAACTTTGATGAAATTTAATTTACGCTGAAGTAAAAATTAACTGTTGATTCTTGATGAAAATAAATATATCTTTTTGTTGACTCACAATGATGCATAGAGTGATATCTATAAGGTACTACTATGTATATATAGCATTCAAGAGGATAGCTAGCGATAGTAATTCTAGGATAAAGGTAGTGGAGACTTCATCTTTCGGACTGCCATTTTCGTCCTTCATCAGTCCATGCTGAGACTGGTATTCCTTGATGGGAGCCTAGTATGTGGGACTCTTACTGCCAAGCTATGCAGATGTGGGTCTTATAAGACAGCGATCTGAAAACCAGGACTTATTTGTCAGTGGTCCCTTCTAACAATTCGAGATGTCATTTATGTTATATTGTCAAATGTCGTGGCTAGTGAACAGATTTGTGACACGTTTCCTCATGAAAGAAATCTTGTGCCTGATTCTTGCTGTGGTTCAATTATCATAATTCAGTATGAAATGTGTACTCTCAAATAGTATGGAAATTAAAGTTAACTGATGGTTCCGTTTCTACTTGCTCATAATTGATTCTAAATGACTTCAAGAAATAGAGAACTTCTTCTATCTTGGGGTCCTCTGAGATATTCTTGTAGATAGTTTTCTTTGATAGATTTCTGGTTTTAATACATAGAAATATAGGATCTTTTATAATGCAACAGTTATGCATTAAGATGTGATGGTAATGTGTTATCAGAATATGCTTACCTGATCTATTGATTTCTAATGTTCAATACTTGCAACATTTATCAATTATGTATTGAACTGCTGACTCATCCTCATTTGCACTCTCTAGCTGTTAAGGAAAAGAAAAATTAAAGTATGAGACACTATGCCAGTTTTAAGCGATTCCTGCTTCTTTCCCGGGCATGCATTTTACTGCTTGAGTGAGATATTGTGGGCATCTAGCTTATTACATTCATGTTTAAATATTAAATTATGACGTATAATCCAAGAGTTTTTCATCTGTTAATTATCTGTTCGACTGGGAATCAGCATCTACATGATTCCAGCATCCTGCACTCCATATGAAAGCCATACCCCTTAAGTTATTTTGAACTAAGCATTTGTTGTCTTTTACTATATATGAGTTATAGAATTATTGGATATATCATATTGATCATTTCTGGATGGCATACCGAAGATGCACCCTGCTGTTCTTGGCACTGCATTTTTATCACTATCCAATATCAATAACGTTGTGCATCTTGACCTCCCTACCGTAGAACTATTCTATCGGGGTGTCGTGTATATTCTTAATTTTTTTGTACTTGTGTCTCATTCTGCAATGGTTGCTAGTTTATATTTCAAATATTTATATTCATTTGTTTTGAGCGCTCAAGGATATCATAATTTGGCTAACAGGGTTCAGTTCTAGGTTTTGACATTGAGGCTACTGGAGGGTCATATCTTTCCCAGTTAGTCAAGGTAGAAGATGCAGAAAATCTGGATGGATCAGACAAAGGTGAATATGGAGGCTTCCTGAAGCAAAATATTTTCACTCTGAAGATCCCAAAGGTAGGTTTTGACATTACTTCTACTGGTTTTCCTGTAGCTGATGATATCAAATCTTTGTAGTTTTATACTTGATACTGGAAACTGATCGATCCCAAAGGGTAAGTATTGAGTTGGTAGTTCTTTTCAGCTATCAGCTCTAGCCTTGTCGTATTTGAGAAATTAAGTTTCCTCGATCTAGGTCATGAGTATATGATGGGGAAGGATATAGAATTGGACTGTATGCTCATGCTAATTATCTATTGAATGATTTGGAACCTTTCGACATACTTTTTGAATTCTACTGCAATAAAAGGACTTTTGGATCTGTAATACCAATATACCATGAAACAATATGGTCTGCTTTCGAAACATTGAAGTTTTGGCCGAGTAAATAGCTTTTGCAGGCAAAAACCATGGTCACATAAAAAGAGTCATTTGCAAAATAATATCTATATATCTGCTTATTCTGAGTTTTTGAAGAGTCACATAGATTCGGAAGATGATTACAAGACAAGGCAGTCCCTCTTTCATGGACCAAAAGAAGTGCATAGATAGATAGATTATACAGTATACATATTTAATATATGTGTATTACATTGAAGTCTTGATGTATTAGTTACTATCAAAGTTTATCTGTCATTCTAGGTGGAAGGAGGATCCAAGCTTGTGGTCAAAGCTAGGTGGTCCCAGAGGTTATTATACCAAAATGGCGAGCTTTCGCTGACTTTGCCATTTAGTTTTCCAGTTTATGTTACTCCAGGTGGGAAATTTTCGAAAAAACAAAAGATACTTTTGAATGTCAATTCTGGTACGAGTACGGAAGTTCTATGCAAATCTGCGTCTCACTCGTTGAAGGTGTGCTAGTCTTGCCCAATGCTTTCACTGATTTTCTCTAATATACAGAATTAATTGGTCCTTTTATGATTATTGTAAATCTCCTAGGAATTAAAGCGTCAGGTTGGCAGATTTGCGTTTTTGTATGAAGAAGAAGTTGATATTTGGTCGCAGACTGACTTTGAATTTTCCTATTCAGTAAGACATTTAAATTATCCCAAATTATTGAATGACATGTTTTTCTAGTATATAATTTACATATATCAATTTACATAGTGTTGGATCTTGAATGAATGGGACTTTTGGGTTTCATGCTTATTCAAGTCGTGGGTTTTCTGCCCTCCAGGTCTCTTCCAGTGCCATACATGGTGAATTTCTTTTGCATTCTCCTACTCCTAATGATTCTGATCAAAAGGAAACATTTGCCCTTTATCTTCTCCCTGGTGAAGCCCAGAATAGAAAGGTTTGTCTTCATTAGACATGAACTCCTTTGTTGACTTTGAATTTGCTGATGAATTTCGTTTTTGATTTTGTTTTTCTCTTACTGTCGTCGTATTTAGCAATGTCTCATCATATAATTGATTAAAGGTTCAATGATCTTGTCTATTATTAATGCCTTTTTCATCAACTTATTAGGCTTTTAGGAAGAGAGTAGTATTCCTTGTTGATATAAGTGGTAGCATGAAAGGAGGTCCTATAGAAAAAGTCAAGAAGGCAGTCTTGGTATACTTGTCGAAGTTAAATCAAGACGATCTATTCAACATCATAGCATTTAATGGGGAAAGTCACTCATTTTCCTCGTCAATGGAACTGGCAACCCATGAAGCACTACAACGCGTCAGTGAGTGGGTCAGCATAAAGTTGATTCCAGGAGGAGAAACAAATATTTTGCTCCCTATGAACCAGGTTTTTAATCTTTCTTTTGACAAATTTGATTGACTACAAACAGTGTTTATGTGTTATTCTCAACCTGGCTTGTATGTATATTTACCATGGGGTACAGTGATGATGTTCATACATGTAAATGACTGTAGATACAGCCGCGGTGCTTTTTTTGGAATAGGTTCTTGATTTATCTCGTGACTAAATTGATTGACTAAGAAGTACAAACACTGTATCTGTGTAATGTTCAACCGAGCTTACAGTTGTTTTGTAATGCAATATGGTGATAATGTCCATACATGCTATTGACTGTTCAATATTTGAAAGCTTTTTTTTTGGCAAAAAATGCTGTCTTGTCCCTCCATCAGACCTGCTGATTAGTAGCAGGTGTTTGGCCACAGTGTCCTTTCTAATCGAAGGTGGTGGTGGTATTTTTTTTATTGCCTTGCTGGGAGTATAATAAACCTGGTGTAATTTTTCATGTTTTTTTCACTGGACAAGTTGTGACTTGTGAATGCATAATACCCTAATGCGTATTTTAAATTTATGCCTGTGTGCTGTCTTGCCTGTTTACAGGCTCTAGAGATGGTGTCACATGAAAGGAACTCAATGTCTCTTATATATCTTATTACTGATGGTGCTGTTGAAAACGAAAGAGACATTTGTAATGTGGTCCAAGATTTTTGTGCCGCAAAAGACGGAACACCGTTTCTCCGTATTTCTACGTTTGGCATAGGTAAGCATCTGATTTTGTTATCTTTGACGGAAATAATTAATGTAGGGGATCTCTTAATCTTTTTTAATTCTTTTTTGAGGGAAAGGGGAGTGTTGTTAAGGAAATTACAGGGACTGTTTGGCGTCTGGTAGTAGGGTCCTATGGAGGGAGCTTTCGGTTTTTGTTGTTTACTTTGCTCTGTATTCCCAACCTACCTACTTGGCGACTACTTGGTATAAGGAAAAAAGTTAGCCCAACCTGTTACCAATGATCTAGGAGTAATAAATGTGCTACCTATGCTGTTAATGGCTTGCCTAGTTGCCAACTATTGCATTAACCTTCAGTGTTTAGAACTTAGAAGGCATGAAATTGTTTTGTAGGGCCATTGCGTACATGCTGTTGTTACTTATTATTTGAATCTTCAAAAGTGCATTTATGTACTGTCTGAGTATATGAACATGAAATATAATGTTAAACATCTATGTGGAGTAGACCTGTCAATGATGATATGCAGTATCATGCCAGTCTGAAGTACTTCCTTCAAGAGTCAATAATACCCTTACCCTTATGTATCACATGTGAGGTTAAACATTTTGTTTGGCTTATGGCTATGGTGTAGTTTCTGAATCACTGTCTATCTTATTGATGACCTAAATTCATTTGTTACTTCTGTTTCCATTAGGCTTTAGATAGTAGCTTTAGTATTTTCCTGTTTAAGTAAGGTCTTAGGTCGTAATAGTAGCTTTAGCATTTTAAAATGTGTTTCAGGTTCATAATATTTTTGGTGGGGGTTGATTTCAGGCTCATATTGTAATCACTACTTCCTACAATTGCTAGCTCAATTAGCAAAGGGCCATTATGATGCTGCTTATGATGCTGGTAACTTCTAATGACCCTTTTTTCAGGCTTAGCTTCTCTGCTGTGTCAAATTATGTTTTTTTCATTGTCTTCCTTACATTATTGTTCTATAATACAGTGCATTCGTTTGTTTCTTTTTCTTTGCTGAGAATAATATGGTGCTATTGTGCTTGCCATGATCACAATCGAACCATGGTAGAATTGTGATAGCATGTCTAAATTTTGTCTGAATAATAGTATATATTTGTTTGTTGAAAGAATTACTATATACTTCTAATCACATATAACAACTGATTGAATGGAATGATTCTTTTATACAATGATTCAATGAGTAATTTCGAGCTCTTTTCATATTATTTTTAAGATTACTAGTAGTATCTATATTATTACATTCAAATTATGAAAATATTATATTTTATGGTTAGTAATATCAAATACTTCCCGTAGATTTATGTAATATCAAGATTTAGTTTATACATATGGTTTATGGCTGTTATACATGTATGTAGTTTCCTTATAAAAAAACAAATAGAGGGAGTTAGCATTGTGGATCGCTTGGCTATAGGGACACTTGGTATTTGTGGAGTCTTCGGTGTATTTACATGGCGAATATCTATTAATAGAATGATTTCAAATTTCTACCTATTCAAGAATACCCATCTGCAAGAATGGGAAAAGTCTTTCTCCAAAGAAAGCCTTTAGAAATTTGTGATTCTATGTGGTATTAAGAATGTTTTGAAATACACGTCTAATAAAGTTAACGTTTTGAAATAACTGCCATGAGTAGATCGCTTTCGCACTGTGACACTGTCACACTAATGAGTTAATAAACAAATGGAAGAATTTCCAGGGTGTGAATTGACAAACATTATCAACTACTATTATTGTGAAATAAATGTGTAACTGTATTTGTTACTTCACTAAAGTTAATGGGCAGATGCAGAAAACCCGTGATGTATAGAAGAAAAGATATAAAGAAAAGAGACCATTTATATTATCTCACTTTTTTCCTGGAGTGAACTCCCTCATGTAGTCTGTAAATACGTGAAAACACGGAATAGGTTTTAGCCTTCTGAAACTACCTTTGAAATCTTATGTTATTGCTTATTCATCACTATTATTAGCCACTATTTTTTTCTCTTTAAAAATGTCTTTAACTAACAATTGCAGATATATTCTGTACGAAACAAGCTTGTGAATGAATGCCCTTTTCTTCCAGTACTCTAGGTTCTAAAAAGGAATAAAATGATATTAATCATTTCGATATTGATGCTTGGTCTTGTACGTAATTGTTGGAAATCCTTATGAGTAATTTCAACACACATGGAGCCTTATGGCAGTGAGTATATGTATTGCATTTTCAAGCTAATGCTGATGGAAAATGTATAAACAAAACCCTTGTTATTTTGCTGGCAGATTCTATTGCTCCTCGGTTGCAGAGGCTTTGCAGAAAGTCTTCGGAAGTAATTCTTTCAAACATTGAAGTTGATGGCTTGAGCCATGTTGAATCACTCACGGTGAGATCTATATGCTTGCAGCAAGTTTCTAATAGAGTTTGTTCATTGCTATCCTCAAGAGGATTACTTAGTGTCTGATTCAACATTCCCTTGCAGTCCTTACTCCTGTGTGCTTTAGTGTAATAAATTTTATTGTGAAGGGATAGAATGCTTGCTGCAATCCAAAACATTTTTAGTTGCAATGCCAAAATAAACACATTATTAGTTTGAAATCACAACTATCTGAGCCTCTGAGGTGCTTACAAAGATAACAACAGTATTAGAGCCTGAATTCTAAAAGGATGGTGCTTGCTACATCGAGCAAGATGGTCCTTTTTCTCTGCTCACTTGTATCTGGTGCAATATGGTCCTGTAGACCCGACATTTTCATATCTTCATGTTACCCCTTTCACTCTTTTATTTTTGGTCTACCTCTACTTCTAGTATCTCTATATCCTAAAGCTCTTTTCTCTAGAGTGGCGCCTCTTATTGCTAGGTGCTGAGTACATCCAAACTACCTGCAATTTGTCTCCTTCCTCTTATTCCCAGTAGTTTACATTGTGACCCTAGCGACCTGCCATGAACCATTATAGTGCGGATATTCTCTTTTCATATTATCATACACCTACCTTTAACAGATGCACCTCTGCACGTTCATCTTCAGGACATTCTTTCTCAAAACCCAAGATTCTAATCTGTTTAGCAAAGTTGAATGAACAGAAGTTGTATAAAATTTGCCATAAATAGGAATTGTATCTTGAAAGTTGACTGTCATGCTTCTAATATGGATGGTAGTACAAGGTTGCAAGTGCTTTTTAAAGGGAGAAGCAGAGTTGTGGTGAAGGGGAACAATGTGGAGCTAAAATGTTAGCTACAACTGAAATATGGAATTTGAGATGCATAGGATGGATTTCATAGGAAACTGCAGAGCTTTGAACTAGAGTCTTAAGGTTGTCAGCTATGGACCGGTACGTTGTCGTGTTTTTGTTTCCAACTTTTATGTAAACTAAAACAAAACTATGGAAACTACAAAAAGTAGTTTAGTTTCCAGTTTCTTGTCGACAATTTTCTGTATAAGCATCGTTAGAATAAATTTGAGTAATTTTAAGCTCATTAGAGAATCTATAAACAACTTAATAAGCTTGAGCAGTTAGGACCTTGACTCAGGTCTGACCTGCCATGGTCGGCTAGCTCTGTATATTTGTGACATACTGTTTTCACTTATGCAGTTAGTTTTAGTTAGTAGATACACATCTCTTACAACTATCAGAATCTGTCTGTAGTTAATATTGTTAGAAGATCTTCAGGCCAGAAACGAATGACGTTCTAGAAGCTGAAGAAACTACTCTCTTATTTATCATTATATTACTTGATTGCTTAACGATCATGGTGTACAAAACAAAGAAGTCTTGTGTAGTTGGCCATCAATGAAGATGCAGGGCAGGCATAATAATGTATCAGATATCTGACCTCTGATTATATACATAATACATGGATGAATAGAGATGAATGTCGTTTCTCGTTTTCTGAGATGAAAAATAGAAGCTCATTAATGAGTAATGTTCTAATGTATCTAAAATTCATTTATAGATATTGGTCAATGATAGTAGCTTTCATCAAATGGCTTCTATTTATTAACATCTTCTTGAGCTTACTATGTGCAGTTGTATCCGCCTACTATTCAAGACCTTTCAACTGAATGTCCTGTGATTATATCAGGAAGCTATGAAGGCAAGTTACCAGAGTCTCTAAAGGTACGTGGTACCTTGGCAGACATGAGTAGCTTTGTGACAGACCTCAAAGTATCGAAGGCAAAAGATATACCTCTAGACAAGGTAATCTCATTATTCTATTTTGCAAGCATAAAGATTGTTCCCCTCTTAAAATAGTTGCCTTTTCTGGCTCACTTGTTGAAAGGCATTTGACATGAGTAGTTGTTCATTGCATTGAGCGTTTGGATAAGAGTTTTCCCCAGTCACCAAGATATATTTGTTTGTATTTGAAAATTTTGCTCTTTATATAGCAAAGAGGGATTTCACAGAATTTCGTGAAATTAATTTTTGTATCCCCATATTTCGGTTTTTCTTTTACACCTCATTCGGTTTTTGGTTCCTTACCTTTTCTCTTGCCTTACTCCTCTCACTTTCACAGTTCACTATCTCATTTTTCTTTGTTTTAACTCTTCTTTCTTTTCCTTTTATTCTTTTATTTGTCATGGATATTTATGTAGTAGTTTAATGGAAAAGTAGATGCAAAAAGAGATACCAACTAACAAAGGAGAGTTAATATATTATATTATTGGTGTGACCATACCAAAGGATAAAGAAGTGTTCAAAATTCAAACTATTTTAGGACAGATGGAATAGAAAAATGTTCATTCAAACTTCAAACTATTTTAGGACATGTGGAAAAGAAAAATGTTCAAACTATTTTGGGATGAACAAATATCCTTTTATCCTGCCCTTTCTTCCAAATTTATGTTTCTGAATAACTTTTTAACTAAATTCTCCTAGTTCCTTTACGTTTTTTTTTTGTTTGTTTTAATATTATGTTTTATGCTATGTGTATTTGTTTGTCCAAGCTATGCGTGTGACTTTGATACTTCAAAGATGGTGCTGTGTGCTGGATGGAAACTTCTTTGGACTTGTATTAACCATTGTGTCTCGTTATTATTTTGTTGCATGAATGACCTAATTAATATTGTTTGTTTTTGCCTTGGTGAACGAAAGTTGGCTGCAAATTTTTTCACTATGTCATTGTTCATTTGATATTTCAGTTTTTATGACAGGGAATATTAGTCTCTTTTGGAGCTTTCCCTTCTGACATTTTTCTTGAGTTATGGTAGGTATTTGCACAGACACGGGTCGACACACTCACGGCAAAAGCTTGGTTCACGAGAAGCAAAGAAGTTGAGAAGCAGGTTGGAATATTTATGTTCTTACTATATATCTATCTATACATTTTTAACTATAGCTGATTATATTTATATAATTCTTGTTTCCTTTCTGAGTGTTCTTGTAGGTTGCAGATATTAGTATGCAAACAGGAGTCCCGTCTGAATACACTCGGATGATTCTTTTCCAGACAGATTCTTGGAATCATGGACCAGATGCCATCACAATACAAGGGGTATGTACTTAGAGGAGATCGTATTTCTTCAAAGTTTAAAGTTACTGTTATGATAGTAAAGCTTCTGACGAACCATCCCATTTGGTAAATTCTTTGAGAAACCCACCTAGCTCGGACTCTGGTACCCATGTCCGACACGGGTACGTGTCCAAGTGTCTGACTCGGCTATTTTTTGGAACTTTTTCAATTTTTTGGCCCAACACAAACTGTGCAAGTGTCCCACCCATGTTTGAGTGTAGAGGATCCGACACGGGTACTTGAGGTGAAATGAAGAATCTGAGCAAGATGTGGTCCATGCTAGACAGATTTCAGATGATTTCTTAGTGGAATTATGACTATCTTAGTGGAATTATGACTTAACGTTCCTTGAATGCCCTTGTGTGTTTCACTGAATATCTGGGTTTTTCCAAATTTCAAGGCTAGGTATACGAGTTTCGAAGTCATGATATTGGTGGAGTTATGACTTGAAATGGTCAAATTATCACTCAGACAAAATCATGAGGACAATACTAGTTCAAGCTCTTTATCCATAGAAACATAAATCAAATTGTTTGAAACATGGCAACAGTAATGTAAAAGGTGGACCTATGCTAGGATTTTGTATTACGGGGTTATTTTTAAATTACCTACTATGTTAAGTAGGTCTCATTTATTTTTTCATATCGCACTCAATGTAGTTAGGTCCATCACATTTTTTTGGCAACCAGTTAGGGATTAGGTTTCCAAGAGGAGTACGTGATTTCAGTCTTTAGCAATGTAATGGAGAGAGAATCAAATACCCACAACTCTTTTTATACAACTGGGAGATGAGGATGGCCATGAGTGTGATTCACATTTTGATACTGCAGGATCTGAATCTGACCTAACCAGACCTCCAATCTGGATCTCCTCTTAATTTCCTGCAATGAGTAAAAAATATACGATCTATGACACGTTCTATAATTTTTCATTTGGATATTTTAATTGTCCTCCTTTTTATCGAGGCCATTTCCCGTCCATAAACAACTATGACTTGAGACTGCGGAAAGATGAGTGAAATAGGGAAGTGTGAGATGAGTAGCCAATTCAGATGGCGTAGCAACATTATTTCATTTTGATACTAGTTTTTTTTTCTTTTTTTTACAAAAACATTTGAGCAATAAACCAAGTTTAAGACTCTCTTTGTTCAGAAGTAAATGTAACATAAGGGGAAGAACACCAGAGGGGTAGATGAGGGTGTGCAAAGAGCCCAACAGCACATGGCCTCCAAAAGCATAAAGGCCCCAAAATATATTATTTTGAAAATTTTACTTCATATTTGAAGAAATCAACCTTGTTTTCCACCCTTAATAAATTGTCAATGATTTATCTTTAGATTTTCAACTTTCCATCTTTAGAACTCTAACTTTCCATCTTTATTTTCTATAAATTTAGGGACCCAATTTTCATGTTAGAACCGGGGCCCCAAAATCTTCAAGACGGCCCTGGGGAAGAACAAGACCCAAGAAGGGTAAAGATAGAGAGAAATAAAAAGAGGGGCACATGCGATGAATAGAGAGATAGAGAGAACTCAATGTCAAATAAATTAATATTGCATTTATTTTGAATCTTTTATATTTATATTAGAACAGTGGAAGTACTTGCTTAAAATTTCTCTCTTAGGTAACAAGTGACCAGCCAAAAGCAGAAAACATTTATATTAGAACAGTGGAAGTACTTGCTTAAAATTTCTTTCTTAGGTAACAAGTGACCAGCCAAAAGCAGAAAAAGGATTGAAGTCGTGGTGGACCCTGAATGGCCTCTAAATTTAACCTACCTGCGATTTGGATTTAAACTTAATAACCCTTAATTCATTTCGACATTTCTGCAGAAAGAGGCATATGACAAAAGCAGTACACTGAAGATGGTCAGAAGTCAGAAAATAATGGTATTGCAGAGTCTGGGATTTGGCTTTGGAGATTTGATCAAGACAGCTGAAAATTTGCCTCCAGGGGTTATCATAAAAGCACCAGATACAACAGATTTATTAGTTAACGCTGCTGCCGGTTGCTGTGGCCGGTTGCTTGATCGGTTCTGTTGCATGTGTTTCATACAGGGGATATCGAAGTTGAGTGATCGATGTGTAATAACTCTATCCCAGCTCTGTGGTGCCCTCGCATGTTGTCAGTGCCTCGATTGTTGTTATGATCTTTGTGACAGTTGTTGTTAGCACTAAGCTGAAGTAAAATGTACATGCAACTATGCAAGAGATGTGTATGTATGTACGTATGTATAATGCATCTCAGTATCTATGTATGTATATGCATCAACTCAACTTCCTCTTATTGTAGGAGTATTCGTGGTTACTTCACATGAATCTAAGAACTAGCTGTATCAATTGCCCCTTGAAACCCTGATCTCAGCCAGTGAAGAGGCAAAGGTAGGAAAACGACAGGAATGAATAGTTGAAATATAACAATTGAAATATCAACCATCAACATTACTTGCTTCGTAGTGGAGTTCAACTGTTAAAGCATTGTCACGCGAGTAGATTGCATGAAGTGAGTTGCCGAGTTTAAAAGATGCAATTTTGGACGTAAAGGGTCTAGTACTCTATTCACCAAACAATTCGTTACATAACATGCTATAAAATGTGACCGATTCGATATTGGGTTGATTTTTTTTTGAGGTGGCCCAACCTGACCCGTCATTAAATCACCTCTGCATGAAGTTATTGAAGTATATATGTGGTTTCAATAAATAAAATGTGAAAAATTAGTAAACAAAAACGTCATAAATATTTGATTTGGTGAATATGGTTCCAACCATATGTTCCTGGATATCTTATGTGTAACCTTAGTAAGGCGCAAATTTGCTTTAACCACATGTTCTTCTGATGGTGCATGGAAAAGCATAGAGGAGCTATGGGAATTGCATCTTCTGCCCTTCACTCAAAAGCTATGGCTTGTCTAAGAGGCCTACAATGGGCTTCACTAGGTTTATCTAGTATTCAGATTCACACTGATTCTACTAACTTGGTACTTGCTCTTCAAAAAACACGACACAACTTACATAATTTTACAATGGATGATCCATAATCTTGAAGACATAGCTAGTTCTTTTCAATGGTGTGGGGTTCTCAAAGTTAGTTGTTAGTAGGTCTCACATTTATCATTCAACAGTGTGTTCTCGTTTGCTCTAGTTTTAGTGCTATGTAATTTCTTTTTTTGCAAATATCAAAAAAAAGAAAGAAAAAGAATATGATTCCAAAAGTTCCAAGAGTATACGGATAAAATGTGAGTTGCATGTTCATTAATAAAATGATCACCAATGTAGTACTATTATGCTATATATTTTCGGATTAATCTTATATTTTCAAAATATCTTTTTAAAAAAATGTTCATAGGTAGATGATTAGAAATATTAGCGGTGGTGCATTGAAACACATGACATTGCAACTAAAAGCACATCGAATTTTTTTCAAAATTTCTCCTTTAATTCTTGAATGTAGGGAGCTCTTGCAAAAGCTTAATGAAGTGAAGATCGAGCACACAAGGAGGGAAGGGAACCGGCTTGCAGATTGTCTAGCCAAGAAAGCTAAAGATGATTGTATGAACATTACGAGGGAGCTCTCAAATCCCCCTAATTTTTGCATGTCTACATACATCTCGGATTGTAATAACTCTTTATTTAGTACTTAATTAAAGCTTTCCATGTTCACCAAAAAACAAAAGTGAGACTTATAATAATTTATGACACCGGCTAGACGGCTAATATTTTTATTTTTCAAAATGATTCAATATTTTCTGGAAAAGTTATTATAAGTTCGCCTAAGGGCCTGTTCTCTTCGGCATAAAACAGCTGAATCTGAACTGAACTGAATTGTAGTGAACTGAAATGAATAGTGATATGTGAGAGTAAAAGTATTGTCAAGAGCTGAAGTGAACTAATATGCACTGAACTGTATTGAACCGAACTGAACTGAAAATAAGCTGAGAAACATACCTTAACTCTAATTCTATGTTAAACTATATTTTCAAATTTGGAGAGCTGAATCCACAGTTCGACACGATTACTTATAATTCCAAAAAGTTTCCACAATTTTCCTTCTCCTTTTCCCGCTCTCTTAATCTTCCTCCTTACATGTCTTTTCAGCCAAGAAATTATCCTCCAAACTTCCACATTTCTCATTGTTAACCAGTTTTACTTCCAAATTTCACTCCTAAATTCCAATTAATTTCATCTATGGCTTCACAATTTCGCATATATCTCACCATCTTCATCATCTTCGTTTCTTTTCATCGAAGCAGGTAAATTGTGCTTTTGATTTTTCTTTCTGAATTCTTTCGTTTGTCTAAGTAACGCTACATTATTGCTGAATTTATCTTCCAAATACGTCAATTTGTTACTGAACTCGATGTTAAATTGTCGAATTGTCCGATGATTGAATCACATATCACTAAAAATCAATAGTGTGCTTCGGCGCAATTCTTTTTTAGTAATTTTCATGTCGATAGATGATCTCTGAGATTATTTTAATATAACGAGATGTCAGAAATTAATGTAAGGCGATTTCGATTTCGTAATATCACGATGATCATGAATGTTGATATAATGTTCAGTATTGTAGTAGAATTATGCATTGTGTTTCACTAATCTATTCGTGAATCATGATGGACATTGTGCTGTTTGAAACTTAGGGTTTATAGTTGTGCGGTAACTTTGGGTGTCGGCATGGAAATGTGTGGAATTTTCTTTGGTTGATGTTGATTCTCTTCCATGTGTTTGTTGATGTTATGATTTAGTATCCATAGTAGTCCATTTATTGATTTAGTGAAGACTTGAACTTCTTATTCTGGTATTTGGAACTTTTAATTTCTCACTCATTGCTCTTCAAGAAAATACGCATATTGATATGATTCGGGAAGGGAGGTGAAGATTGAAACGGGAAAAGAAAAGAGTCAAAACAATTTTTATTTGTAAATATGGTGGAGTATAAGAAAAAGCTTCTACTATAGAATGGTGAGGGTTTTTTCAACTGAGGTGCCCAAGCTAATGGAAGAAGGATAGTAAACATTTATTTCGGAGTGTCTCAATTAAATATCATATAGAACTTTGGGGTGGACAGATTACATAATAAGAAGTGCTTTTTGATGATTGTTTCCTATATGTTCTTATACTTTGAGTCTTCGCCTCAAGTGTAGATGAATCACATAAGAAGTCATACTCTCCTCTTGTCCCAATATTGATATATCCCTTTCTCAAAAAGTTAGATCTCTACGTTGATTTTCTTGTGTGACTCTCGCTTGAAGGCCTTTTCTTAAAACCATTCATTTGGGAGGGTTTTTGAGTGATTAGTTGTGGGTTCAAAGATATGGAAGTATATCCTAACGTCAATTTCACCTTGTGGTTCATGGACTCTAGGAAGTAGGATTTTATTAGGAAGACGTTTTTCCCATGTATAAGCATCTTCTAGGAAGTGGGAAAATGTTGTTTAGCTGAACATGGGAAGTAAAATTCCCACGCAAAGTTCCACTTATCTCGGGGGACCTAGTTAAGCAACTTCCTCCATTTTGTTGTGGACTTTCCAGGTTTTTGTCAATCAAATAATACCACTATATTCCTCATCATAGGAAATTATACTTTCTCATGATTTTTTATGTCAACCAAACAACACCTTAGATGCATGTAACATCCATCTAGCTGAGAATTATTACTTGAATATGTAATGGTTTGTTGAACTTTCAACATTAATGATCTATGTCATCGATTGAGGTTTTGTGCAGATACCATTATATGTTTCATGGACAATTTTTAACGATCGGATCCTGTTAATCCCTTAGTATCAGATTTTGGTTGAACTAAGCTGGAGTGGACATGAATTACGATTGTAGAAAGTTTGTAAACAATCATATTTCCAGCACCTAGAGATATTGATGATTCTTTACTTCAACGCACATGGCTCATCTGCTCCATGAATTGCCATAAGTTTGCTTGTCTGCAGTTTGAACTATGGTAGCTCAGTAATTATTGAGTCAGAATATTTTAATTGCTAGTAATTCCACTAGTTGCAGTTCCAACGAGATCAAATCCCCTGATCTATATAGTTGTTTGTATGGGATTGTTCATTTGACTTGATTTAACGAGCTCAAACTCATATGTCTATGCAGGTTTTCATGCTGCGGAGAAAGGGAGAAGGAGAAAACATTGGCTATTATAAAGCCAGATGGGCTTTATGGTAACTACACTGATGAAATTAAAAATATAATTATGGATTCTGGGTTTGGCATTAAAAGGGAGACAAAGATTCAGCTTGATGTGGATAGTGTGAAGGCCTTCTACGATGAGCATTCATCTAAAAGCTTTTTCCATAGTCTCGTCAAGTATATGACGAGGTATGTGATTAAGCGTTTTTGACTTCAAATTCTTAGTCATTTATTTGCGGTTCATAGAATTTTTTTCTTACTTACAGATTTATCTTGTTATCTATATAATCTGTTTTTGTGCTCCCTCCATGCTTTGTTCTCTGTCCACTCAACTAACAATTACTTGTCATTCGAACTCACCAACGCAATCTTACTTAAGTCAGATCTGAGTAGCAATGCAGTTGGTGACAAATCTTTTATCTATGCGCATAACCTATGAGCGAGGACCCTTATTAGAAAAATGGAGGAGAGCAGTAGTTAGTGGATTTCTGGATTTCTGGATTTCTGAGATACAATTGGGACTATCGTATTTGTATGGACCTTTCGATCCCTGATTGGTAACATTTTGTTATCAGATTATGCTATGTCCTTTTCTAATAATTTCAGACATCTTGAAACCTTTTGACGTCCGAATAATATACTCGGCTCATTAAGCTATCTGCTCTTCTTAATTTAATGAAATGATTGGCACCAGGCAGTTAAAGTGCATAAGGTTAGATGTGGACTGGAAACAATGTACATTTTATCAAGGAAGTATATTACGTACATTTGACCTGGCCTTACCCTGTCTCGGGTGAGGACCACCTTAGCAATGTAGGAATTATATTCATGTTGATGTTTATGCACTGGTATCAATTGGTCTAAAGCTTAATGCCCTATCGGTTTCCTATCATGTTTCCTTAACAAATATGAACTGTTTCAAGTAATTTCACACAAGTTTAACAATTTTCGGTGCATCATGGTCAATTATATTGTTGGCTATGGCCAAGGTATATGTTTCCTACATTTGGTAGACTTTGTTTTCTGTGTGAATAGGACCAGAGTGATGTATGTGGAGGCTGCTAAGCTTTCTTATCTCTGCTAAACATTTTCCAGAGTGTTGTATTCAGAGCAAAGTGTCATATTGCTCCTTAAACAAGATTGTATTCTGATGTGATATTGGCTTGTGCCAATTCTCTCTATACCTTGATAGCAATGCTATAAAGCCCAAATATTTTATTTAGACGGAACTGATGAGATGAATCTTTTCCCCCTTCTGTACTTTGGGAGGAGGGAGCTGGGCTCTATGTTTGTAGAATTAATTTATCAATAATTGGCATGAAACACATCTTTATCATGGCCTTTGAAGCTCTTACCAATTTATTGTTCTTTATCTAGCGGTCCAGTCTTGGTAATGATTCTGGAAAAGGAAAATGCTGTCTCTGATTGGCGCAAGTTGATCGGACCGACTGATGCAGAGAAGGCGAAGGTCACTCATCCTCAGAGGTTGTTAGGATTTCCGCAACCCTTCCCCTTTCACTTTGGAATTAAAGATGGTTTGCTATGTGCTGTTGCAATCATGCATGTTTCAATGAGAGAATTATTGATCTCACTAAATTTGGCTTTTTTCTTTGAACCTTTTTTTTTTTCCTTTTTAGCATCAGAGCTATGTGTGGCTTCAGCTTGGAGAGGAATTGTGTCCATGGGTCTGATTCAGTTGAATCTGCTTCAAGGGAGATATCATTTTTCTTTGGTATGCTTGATGTTCTCTTCTATTTAAGTTAACTAATCAATAATTTCCTAACTTGTATACAGTCAAGATTCAAGAAACCTGCTACTAAGCAGTCTTCGATCTGTTGGTCATAGTAATTGGCTAATTGCCTTTGCGTTAGGTTACTTGGTATCCTGGTATATGTAATTGGGACATCTCATTTAGTGATGCAAACTAGTGTTTTAGATGACGTGCTGGAGAATTACAGGAAGAAGAGATCTCCCTATTAGATATTGGGCAAACTTTTACGTAGCCAAAACCTGCGATAACAGGCTATCCTGGTTTGTCGCAGCACCGAGAAATGTAACAGAAATTGAGAAAATAATAGACTACAATTTGTAGCTCGCTCACGCAGACACCACTGCAATAGATGTATGTCATGTATCACAATGCCAGTGATGAACACCATTCATCAAGTACTCCCAATTAGATATACTCTTTAGATTAGTGGATGGCAAGTTAAGACTTAAGATTTCACTTAGAATACCCTAAAGCTGCAATTCAGGATGAATAAGTTGTGAGTCAACTTGATAGTCTTAAGATTTAGATGCTATCTTGGTAGTGAAATGACTGAACTTAAGTGAAGAATAATATTATTCAAGGAGCATGTTTTATCAGTAAAAGGTAAATATTGATCATCTGTTTGGACTTTTGGTTTACTATTATGGGAAAGCAAACAGAAAAAGAATCGTTTGGCATGCTCGACTCTTTGAACTGAAAAAAGTTTTTTGTGACCTGTGTAATATATTTTATATGCTGCTAAGCCATTTACTAATTCATGTTCTCTATTCTTCATTTGTTCTTTTTGGCTACAGATTTACAGAACGCAAGCCATGATGAGTTGTGAAGGTACACTCCAGAACGAAACCAAATTTTATGCCTCTCATATTGCATCCCTCTTGTGTAAACTGCTAACATAAAAATCTGATGTAATATATGATGATGCTAGTTTTATGATCTAGGTCTAGTATTCTCTATTTCCAATTAGAGGCTTTCACAAGTGGCCAATTGTTGTTTACGGAAAGGAGGTGGTAACCTAGGAAACTTTGACATGTTCAATTCCAAGCTTTGTGGATGGTGTAATATCTTGAGAAATCTTCATTATTTGCATCAGTAACGTTTGGAGAAATCTTGATTGTCTACACTCTGCTGGAGAAAGAGAAATTTTTTACTTCTCTTTTGTCTTGTCATAGCTGGCTCTTTCTTCCGCTCTTACCCGATTAGGGGATAGCCAGAGCCCAACACACACCCACCCACACTGACACACACACACACACAGCACACAGACTCACACATCAAATATGAGAGTTGAACCAAAAACCAGGAATGCAGTTAAGAATAAAAAGCATCTTCAGAAACCTGACTCAAATGGTAGTTTATACTGTGATGAGAATTCTGTAAGTTATTTATTGATTGTGAATAACCCATACTGAGGAAGATGCAGCCATGATTCTTATGATTCATGCATCAACTGATTCTTTCCATCCGCCACTTGAACTTTTACCCTTGGTTATTTACGTATGCATGGGTCACACCTTAACTAGAATGTCTACTTTTTCAATGGGTTTGCGTAACTGAATTTGGAGCTGCCATACTTATTTTTCTTCATTACTTTATAAGGTTAGAACTTGTGTGTGTGTATGTGTGTGTGTGCGCGCGTGCGCGCTGTGCGTGCTTGCATGCATTTTTGATGCAGGTTTTGGGTGATAAACTATATCTCCATTGTTCTGGAGTGGTTAAATGGGCCAGTGGGGTCATATTTCTTTCAGTACGGGAAAATATAGGCGAACCATCACAGAAAGAAGGAGAAATCAGACAAGTTGGATTTTGTTCATAGGATTGTGAGGTGAAGAGCTGGCAGATTTGAGGTTTACGGACTTAAAAGTATGTGAGGAGAAAAACTTCAGGTTGGAAAGACAGGTTTTTGCTAACCTGAGAATTTTGAACAATGGGACAATTAGGTACCATGGTGTAATTGATGAGTTAGAGTGAGAAGGTGCTTTCACGGTTGATTTGGATGTGAACCGAAGTATCTTATACATTATCCAGAAGAGACTTCTTCAATGAGAAGATTATGAGATAGATTGTGTAAGGAAAGTGAGTTAGGGATAAGGATTCCAAGTTGAGTCTTTTCTTAGAGATGTTAAACCCTGCCTTATGTAAAGTTGCTAGAGTGCGATTAACCTATGAATTTGAAATCACTGCTTATATTTTTGGTATCGGCCATAGTTTACAATAACATTTTGCAGTCTTAGTAAGAGGGGGAAGGGTTAAGGATTTACCCCAGTGTGACATATCACATTGTTCGAGCAACCCTAGATGATGTCGGAGTAAAGGATCGTCAACAAGGGATAGAAAGAGGTGTTGTGAAAGGAGTTAGAAGTTGAGGGGAACACCTTTTTTTTTTTTTTGAGGGGAAAGAGATGTGCATTAATCAAAGGACAAAGTGTCCATCAGTACATAAGGAGCCACATTCCTAGGACAATGGTTCTCCCAACACTGCTCCAAACCAAACGGCACAACTCTAGCAAGGTGATGAGCAACAGCATTCCCATCCCTTTTGACATGATTAAAACTAATAGCATTAAAGTACACACTCAAGAGAATACATCTCCCATAATAGCATCTAAATCAGAATAAACAACGCGGCTTTGGAAAGCCTTGAAATAACCACAAGAGCATCCGATTCCACCATCACATTTTGTGTCCACGAGCTTTTGCCATTCGAACCGCAAATAAAATAGCCTTGCACTCCGCAATATCGGGAGGCCAGTAGGCTCGTTGTCGTCTCACTGCCGCAAATAACACCTGCCCACACGTATTTCGAGCCACCGTTGCCACGCTAACCCACCCATTTCCTTCAATGTGAGCATCGGTATTGAGCTTGATAACTCCCTCCGGAGGCGCACACCAATGGCTACTGCTCACCGGCCTCACGCACGCTGGCTGACCATAAATCCGAGTAGTATACTCGTTGTGGTCGTCGACCTGTCGACTCACCCGCTGGCTAATAATAGATAGCGGTTGACAAGTGTTTTCAAACACAAACCTGTTACGCTCCGCCCATATATTCCATGCCAAGAAACATCCCTTCTGCACCATTTTTTTATCCAACGCATTCCACCGTTCCAGCATTTCACACCCACCCCACTCGCCCATCACCCACCATGGCCTCACACCCATGATCCACCCATCTTCGGATACGTGCGCATGAAAATATAGCATGTTGCGAGGTTTCAAGCTCCGACGGGCACCACGGACACCCGCCCTCTTCAAGTAAGTGTCGAGCCATGAGAGTTGCTCGAGTAGGCAACGACGAGGTACAATAGCGCCACAAGAAATGTCGAACTTTAGGCGAAACATCCAGCCCCCATAAGACCACCCTGCTTTATGGAAATCTTCTAAATTCCCCCCTTTCCCAATCATGTATGCTGTCTTTACAGAATAAAGACCATCCTTCGAGTAAGCCATGTTAACACATCTTCCGTCTCTCTTGAACTCAATGAATAGATAATATGCACTTTTGTCCTCTCTCTCCAAAATGTTGCTCTATGGCTTCAAACTTCCACTCTTTGGTAGTATCATCAATTAAATCACTCACTGTATTCAATCCTTCGGCTCTATTACTTAAAATGAACCGCCCTCTCTCGTCTCCCACCCAAGGGTCACTCCATATATTTATATTTCGCCCACCTCCCACTCGCCACATCAAACCCTCCTGCACTAGGCTTTTTGCACTCCAAATGCTTCGCCACGAAAAACTATTTGAAAATCCAAGCCTCGCCTGCAAAACATCACCATCTGGATAATATTTAGCACTCAAAACTCGGCTCAAAAGTGAATTTTTATAATGCAGTAACCTCCAAACCTGACGGCCCAGCAGGGCATCATTAAAAACCGAAAGATCTTTGAATCCCATACCACCCAGACATTTAGGTTTGCTCATTTTCTCCCAGCTAACCCAATGCATCTTCCTTTCCATACCCTTTCCTCCCCACCAGAAACGAGCCATAGCAGAGTGAATTTCTTGGATGATTACCACAGGGAACTTATAAACACCCATAAGATATGTAGGTAAAGATTGAATAACAGCTTTGATTAACACTTCCTTCCCTGCCCTTGACAGCAACTTTTCTTTCCAGCCACGCAGTTTCTTCCACACTCTATCAAGCAAATCCCGAAACATCCCCTTTTTCGATCTCCCCCACAACGTCGGAATCCCAAGATACTTTTGGTGCCTATCAACTTGCCGCATCTGAAGAATTCCACTCAAACTTTCTCTCTGCACACAGTTTACTCCTTTACTAAAAGACACCTCCGACTTCTCATAGTTAATTTTCTGTCCAGATGCCGCTTCATATTTGTTGAGAATATCAACTATTTTCAGGCATTCCTGTCGAGTTGCTCTAGTAAACAAAAGACTGTCATCTGCAAAAAGAAGATGAGAGATTTCCGGTCCCGATCGGCTAGCTTTTGCACCATGAAGTTCCTTAGAAAGCACTTTCTGTTGTATCATCTGTGAAAAGGCATCCGCAACCAGTATAAAAAGGAAGGGAGAAAGAGGATCCCCTTGCCTTAGGCCCCGAGAGGGGGTAACAGACCCCCCTGCTCTGCCATTAATAAGAAAAGAGTAAGACACTGACGAAATGCAACTCATTACCAAATTCACCCAACGTCCATCAAAGCCCATTGTCAATAAAAGCTTCCTGAGAAAACCCCATTCTACCCGGTCATAGGCCTTGCTCATATCCAACTTCATCGCAATCAGTCCCTTCCTGCTATTATTTCTTTTCTTCATAGAATGAAAAATCTCGAGGGCTATCAGGGAGTTATCAGTTATTAATCGTCCAGGGACAAAGGCACTTTGGTTCTCCGTAACAATGTCGGGGAGGAATTGTTTCAATCTAAGCACCAAAGCTTTGGATGCAATCTTATATAGTACATTACACAAACTAATAGGCCGAAATTCCGAAACCAGAGTCGGATTTTTAACTTTGGGAATGAGGGCAATATTAGTACAATTAACAGAACTCGGGCAACAGTAACTATGTAAAATATTGCTAACAAAATGGAATACCTCATCACCAATAATGTGCCAAAATCTCTGATAAAAAATTGCATGTAAGCCATCTGGTCCTGGCGCTTTACAAGGGTGCATCTGTTTTAAAGCCTCATGAATTTCCTCCTTCGAGTAAGGTTTCAATAATATATCATTAAACTCCGTTGTCACCGATTTTTTCACGAACTGGAGCACCTCATCCATTGCGCCAGTAGATGGATCACTCGACGTAAAAATCTCACGAAAATATTTCTGCACCAACCTTTCCAATTCCTCCTCCTCCTCTCGCCATTCACCATGTTCATCAAATAGACCTTTTATGCGATTTCGTTTCTTTCGCTGAGAGGCCTTATGATGAAAATACGACGTATTCCGATCCCCATCTTTTATCTCGGCCACTCTCGACCTCATATACCAATGAGCTTCGAGTTTTGCGTTCAAAGAATCTAGTTCCTTCTCCAATTCCCCACATTTCTTGCATGTCGTCTCCGAGATTTCTTCCTTTTGCGCATTATGAAGCTGTTTTTCTACCCTGTCAATTTTCTTTGCCAGGTCCCCCGACCCTGCTTTGCTCCAGCCTACTAATCCCCTCGCAACAACCCCCAACCGGCTTTGAATAGGATCCCCCACCGAGCCATCCCACGCCTCACGTACCGTGGCTTCACATCCTTCTTCCAAGAGCCACTTCGTTTCAAATTTGAATTGTCGCATATGACAATGCTTCATCTTAGGCGCTTGGGTTTTTAGTACAATTGCCGCATGATCTGATTTGTATCTAACAAGGTGCTCCACAACAGCTTCCGGAAAAAGTTGTAGCCATGTTTGAGATACCAAAAATCGGTCAAGTCTCTCCCGAATCCTCGTTTCCGGACTATCCCCTCTCTCCCATGTATACCATTGCCCCACAGCTCGTAAATCTCGTAAACCACAAGTATCAATCACCTCCCTAAACCCTCTCATAGCACGTCGTTCTCTATCAGCACCCCCCTGCTTCTCATCATAGGATAATATTTCATTAAAATCACCTCCCAGCACCAACGGACCATCGAACTCCAAACAGAGATGTCTAATAAGCTCCCACGTACGATGCTTATTTGACTCCTCCGGCCAGCCATATACACCCACAAAACGCCATCTCTCTCCCCTGCGAACCACATCGCCACAAATGTGATTTTTAGAGAAAGACACCAAAGTAAAATCAATTGCCTCCTTTTGCCAGTAAAGACAAAGTCCACCCGCCCTACCTACACTTGCCACACCAAAAGCATTAGAAAACGCTAGTCGCTCCTTTGTTTGTTCTGCAATTTCTTTAGTCACCATTGTTTCTGACACGAATAACATGTCCGGGGAAATAGAAGAATTCCATCTTCTAAGTTGTCGAACTGTCCAGGGGTTCCCCATACCCCGACAGTTCCAGCATAGGATATTCATAATGCCCGGCGGAGTTGGTCTCCGCCAATCTCCGCCTCAACAGTTTGATCACCACTGTCCAGATTTAAGTCTCCCACAACTCTGCTTTTCTTTGTTACCACCGCATCATCACTAGGTTCCATTAATTGAATTTGGTCAGGCCACTTTCTCTTTTCCCCACTGTTAGGCTCATGCATGGTCTTACGTAGACTAGCTTGCTTCTCCACAATAGATTTTTTTGAGTGCTGAATTTTCGGTTTTACTTTTCGAGATTTAACAATGCCACTATCATTATTTGCAACAAAACAAAAAAGATTATCCACATTACCTTCCTCCTGCAAATGTGGTACCACAGCAGTACCTTGTTGTGTGTTTAAATCTTCCATAGTTGTATCAAATTCCAACCTATCCTCCTTTTCCTTCTCCAAAATCACCCCACTACCCACCTCTTCATCCACCGTAACAACCGGTTCCCTAGCAGCCTCCGTGATGGCAGATGATTCTCAAAGAAGAGAGACTTTGCAGTTCGTAGGAAAATACGAGTCTCCTCCTCTTGCTTGAGACGCCCTTTGCGAGGCGAGGCCCGGAGCCACGAGCCCCACTGTTCCCTTCATTCCCATCTTCCTCCTGGTTCACCAAACAGTCACGTTCAATGTGACCAATCAATCCACACGCATAGCAAAATGTGGGCAAACGTTCATATTTCACGTCAACCAGCACCGTACTACCGTCCTTCAATGAGATTCTTTGAACCCTCCGCAACGGTTTCTTGATATCCAGTAATATCCGAACCCGCGCCGATCTGTCCCATTGCACTCCATCTGATTCTACCTCCAAAACATCCCCAATACAGCCTCCAATCCTACGTACATAAGATTCCGAACGATAACCCATCGGTAAATTATATAATCTCATCCAGAAAGGGCACCGTCGCAGTTCTATATTTGATGGCTGGACATGATCCTCAACTTCCTGCAGCATCACCAGATGTTGATCAAAAGTCCAAGGTCGGCCATCTAACACCTTTTCTTTATCTCTGCGGCACGCAAATTGTACAACGAACAGGCCATTTTCAATCGGCCGAAACAAAGCCCCGGTTTTGATCGCCCAGATTTGGTTCAAGGTTCGTTTTAAAGCATCAAAATTATAATTACGTACCGTCAATACTTTCCCAACAAGCGTTAATTCAAGATCATCATTCTTGTTCGTACTCTCAAAATCATCAAAATTTACTACTTTGTCTTCTTCCTCAGTAATACGCAGACTCGACACCCGTGACGCAATCTCGTCAGCCATCGGGCTGACCCTGATCCCAAAGAGGGATTCAGCGACTCGAACTATCGAGGTTGATTAATGGAGAAACCAAGACTTTCTCTCAAACCCTAGAAACCCTAGAGAGAGACTCTGCACATAATGCCCGGCGGAAAGTAGGGGAACACCTTCATTGAGGAGCAAATTTCATCTTTTTATGATTTGTGAGGAGATGGAAGGTAGATTTATGTTAGACAAGCTTGATGAGTCTCTTATATTTATTGCTCATAAGGAGTGGTAAGAGAGACCTTTTGAACAAGATAGAGTCCAATCTATTGTTTCTAATACGTATGAGGATAAGCAAGGGGCCTTGGTAATATTACTTCTCTCCTTTTAAGGAGCCTTAGAAGGTAATAAGTGTTGATCTTCCTAGTATGTTTCACTAGTACTTTTGTTAGAACTGGGTAGTTGGTGAGAGCTTGAACCTTACCTTTTTTGTATCCTAACAACAATATGATGGTTAAGGTTTTAGGCCAATAATGCTTTTTATGAGTTTCTAAAGATCTTAACAAACATATTGTCCAATCATTTAGGTAATGTGCTATCACCTACTATATTAGACCTCTGATTGACTTTTGCCTTTTGATGTAGAAAGGGAAATCTTAGGTGTGCCTCTAGTGACTAATCAGATAGTTTATGATTTTAGGTGGAGTGGTCGAAATGTTATTATTTCTAACTTTTGTTTAGGTATATGACAATTCATAAGGTGAGTCAAGCCTTGTATGAGTTGATGAAATCTGAAGGGTTTAGGGTTAGATTGATGAAATAGCTTCAGGTTTGTTGTGCTTGCTTTTCAATGCTATGTGATGGGCAGTTACAGAAGTTACTTAGGGCCTTGAGTGCGTTGCTTTAGGAGATCATCTCTCTCGTTTAATGATTTACTTGGTGGCTCATTTGTAAGTTATCTTCTTGCTAGATGGTCATGTTGGATTAACTTTAGTTTAGTATTTCCTCAGTTGGATTAGTGTGAGCCCTTTTTCCTTATAGTGCCAACTGCCAAATATCCTTCCAAATACTAAATATGGAGTTTGAACAAGAAGATTGACTCCATATCAAGAATATGCCATTAAGGGCAGTAGCAGGACTATAAGAGGATCTTTAAGTGAACCGGGAACTCCAGTCTCTTGGGATTTACTAAGAAATTTTGTTTGTTGAAATTGCTCATTAAGGGGGTAATATTAAGGGTCATCAGCATGTTGCCACCCAGAGAGGCGTGGGACTAGCCATTAAAGAAGCTTTCTTTTGCTACATTCCTAAGCTATAGCCTTGCGTATCTGGGCCTTAAAGAAGTTCAAGATATAAAAGTTTTGCTTATCTAAACTTTTGGACTTGGGAACCTAATGCTATCATTTAACTTTAGAATCGAGGACTGATGATGAAGTATTATCATGGAGGAGCTTAGAGCTGATGCAACATATGTCTAACTTTCCATTCTGTAGATCTGCAACTGCGAGATATTTTATTATGTTTGAGGACGATATTGTGTATTTTGGCTCTATTGTGGCTTTGCGGTTCCAATGGAGAGTATTCAAGAATCTGTAGACCAATAAATCGCTCTGCATAATTAGGTCAAAAACTAGGAAATTTTTGGTACCATTGGTGCAAAAGGAGAGGATTATGATCTACTTTAGGTTACATTGTTGGCAGCAAAGCTTTTTGACAGAACAGAAGTATGGCTGGTCGATCCTTGGGGAATTGGTATGGGAACTAAGGTGCTTGCTATAGCGTATGCCGTTAGCTTCAAACAGTAGATTGAATATGTTTATACTTAAAAACTTTGAAAAGAAAGTTGATGTGTAGACGAGTAGGTAGCTACTTGTTGAATACTTTGGCAGTTTGGCTGATTTACTGTTGGCATAGCAATCGCACTTAGGCAGTTGGGAAACTTTGGTGAGGTGAGCTACTGAGAAGGATACTTTCCTGCATCTTTAAGAGGCTCTTTGTGGGTAAACCTATTCAAGGAAGACCCTTGAAGGGTGCCTAATTAAACTTCTAATTTCCTTTGTCAAAGGTCTAGGAGCTCACGTTGTCATCACTAGTATGATACCAGATTTGAAGATCCAAATTGAGGGGGAAGTAAGCGAACAAACAAGTCTACATATTATACACCTTCTACGTGGAACACTATCTGCATTTCACATCTTCATTTTACCCTTGTTTTACATATACAAGTATATACAGTTCTTCATTTGAATCATCTCTAGACCTGTAGATCGACTTTAATTGTTTGAAATTGATATAAATAACAATAACAAAAACATGAGGGTGCATTCTTTTCACCAAAATAGAATACTTCATCCGTGCTGAAATAAGTAAAAGTAAAACACTTTTCTCTTTTATATGAGAGCTCTTTGAGAGAAGTGTTTCACTTATTTCAGAATAAATGATGTATATCTTAGGACTCATCAGGTTTAATAATAAGGTGAAATCATATATTTAGCTGAGATAAGTTTAGGTAAAGAGACTACACCCTAACTTGTGGTTAGTCATTTAGAGGTTCCAAACTATACTTTTTAGTTAGAAGTTGCTTTGATAGTAGGAATGTGTTTCCAAATTAGTACCAAACCTAAATTAAGTTGTTCAACACGTTACAAAAAGCCAACTGCATACTTTGGTTTGATCATATCATTCTCTATGTTTTTTCTTTAATAATTTTATCCCCCTCTTTGTCTCTCTCCACCCAGCCCACCACTTTACCTCCTACACCCACATCAGCCCATCCATACGGGAGATTCCACATATACCTTTCCAACCTAACCATGTCACCCTGAACCCCTAAAACTCTCATCTTATTTTTCCGTTAATTGACCACCCTAGTTGCACCAAATCCTTTTCGACAAAAAACCCCATGACCAAGTTTTGCAAAGCCATGTTGAGGCGAGGAGTGTTAGGGGATTGATGACGCGTACAATAAGGAATGTGTATGGGTCTATAAGCAAGAAAAAGGTGGAGATGGGAAAATGGTTGTGGTGTCAGTAGGAGGGTTATGTGTTGGTATGTATGGAGGAAGGGTTGGTGCATGGTGGTGGTTATGAATTGGGAAAAGGGTGGGCGGTGGTCATGACTCATGAGGGCCATTAGAGTAGAGAAATGGGAAAGACAGTAAATATGTTTTTAGATTAATAATTTACGTGGGGTCATAAGTCGCATAGGATTGCTGAAAATACTATTGTAGTTGAGACTATGTCCATTTTAGAGCGCGTTCTTTTCGCCTGAAGTGATTGGATCTGACGAGCATTGATTTTACCTTATGTTTACACCAACCTAATCAGATCTGATTAGACCTGAAACTTATTTTTAAGGGGAAGAGAACACGCTCTGATTCAAACGTACATTTTTTTAATGTAGGAGGGCCGTAGTTGGGACTAATGTTACCAACTTTTTTCCTTTTTTCGAGTTGGAAATATATGACTCTGTGTATTCGTTTTAACTGAATTTGACTTATGTTATCTAATGCTAACTTATCTAGACTTATTGTAACTTTAAATTGAACCTCTTGGAAATTATTACACTTGTTTAAACTTCCTCGAACTTAATTTTTCTAAAACAAGTCAAAATGATTAGTACGCTACCTATGCACTTGACTTGACCGTCACCCTGGGTAATTTGATTGGGTACAAGATGAATTGATCTAAAGATTACACACTCTAAGTTTCTGGAATCGAATTTTCTAATTGCTCAGCGCAAACCTGCTGACATCGCTTGTTTCAACTTTCAGTATGTCCAGCACTTTGAGAGTCAAGCTAAACCTAACTGAATGCCCGAGATAAGTGCACAGAAACATTGTAAGATTCTACTAGGACAACTTATGGAGACGTGTGAAGTCAAGGGTCTAACATGTGTATGCTTTCCACTAATTGTTTGTAGAAACTAATGGTGAGAAGGTTTCACACTATTTGTCTTATATTGATCTTGAGTTATACTGCAGGATCAATAATTTGCGTTTCACATTAAAATCACAAAGCCAGTATTTCTCTTCTAACTTCTTTACAGATTGGACCATTATCCCAGGTTCAAGCTCAGTTTGAGCCTAAGTCTTTCAACTTGAATGATTTTGAAATATCGTTCTGAGTTGAAGCTTATCAAGTTTGTTTGGCTTAGTCTTGTAGTTACGTTTCTTTAAGGTAGGGGGCTTCTCAAAACAATCGTCCATCTCATTAAGATTGTAAATTTGTAACACTAAGTTTGGCTCTAAAGAAGCTAGAAAGTGGAGGCAATCACTCCATGAATGATTTGGATACCTTTAATTTAGAAAATTGTTCTTTACTACCTTTTTGTTACCGACTTTTGAAATTAACTAACATTTTTTACATTATTTTTTGTTTCTTGCTTTTGATTGTTAAACCAAATTTTTCACTACCTTTTGGTTGAATTCCGGCCAAAATTTGTTGGTAGGATCCGCTTGCTGATTTCTTACACCCCTACCCTCCAAATTGTTTTCCCCCTTTTGACTGTTCTTTATAATAAGTTCTTGCAGTACCTTTATCTTCAAACAATTAACACAACTTCATATTTCTTTCACTTCTCCAAAAATTAGGTTAGGGAACTAGGGATAGCACAAGGAGATTCATTGCTCCTACAAGTACGATTTCTAACTTTGACGATTTTGATTAATATGGGACATTAGAGAAAAATCTCTTTTTCATCAATAAACTCCATGCATAGTTTTTTTCTTAGGTTGATATGCTTCATTCTTCCTCTATCCAATCTAAAAGTGAAATTACCCAGTAGGGATTGTGGCATCTTTATGGCAAAGTTGAAGGTAAGACTAAGGCTCCGTTTATTTCCACGGAATATATCAAGGGAAAACACAATATGTTATAATTTTCCTTTGTTTTGTTTATTACCTGAAAAGTTTGAGAAAAACTAGACTTGAAATGAAAGAGGAAGAAAATGGATGGGAGGAAGGAAAGAGGAAGGTGAAGAATAGAGAGTAACATGTGGTTTTCTTTTGTCTCGGAAGGAAAATACTTTCCCCTACTAAATGGAAATATCACTTTTTGGGAAAAAGTTTTCCTCCCAATCAAATACTCACCAAGGATAACTCATAAAGAATGTTTATTGCTGGTAAATTCTATGAACTAGAAAGACAAATATTCGATTTCTTGCATTGTTTGAGTTCAATGTGAAAGCTGGATTTCAATGGCACACTCACTCTGAAGAGTGAAGGGAATAGAGGAAAAGTTCGGAAATAGGAGATAAGGTGGAAAGATATAATGAATAAGTATTAAAAATCCCAGTGATAGTACAAGGGAGGTGGTTTAATCTTTTTAAGTAAAGTGAAGGATGATTAAAGAAGAGGGAAAAAGATTGGTAAATAGGAAGGAGAAGTAAAAAAAGTGCAATGTAGATAGAAGATAGTGAGGTATCGAAGAAAGAACTTAAAAGATAGGTCCATCCAACGAAATTTTGGCCTGAATTCAATCAAAAGTTGTGAAATATTTAAGTTAATAATCAGATGGTAGTAAAATTTCTAAAAGTGGGTAGCCAAAGATAAT
This sequence comes from Beta vulgaris subsp. vulgaris, assembly GCF_026745355.1. Classification (NCBI taxonomy): domain Eukaryota; kingdom Viridiplantae; phylum Streptophyta; class Magnoliopsida; order Caryophyllales; family Amaranthaceae; genus Beta; species Beta vulgaris. The sequence goes on along the minus strand of NC_079208.1, from coordinate 52,665,578 downwards.
AAAAAGAATCCTTTTTAATTTATAATGACACTCACACCAATCTTTTGCATGATAATATAGGTGCATTTTTTTTAGGCCCTGTTCTCTTGGAAAGATTTCAATTTGGCTCACTTCAATTCAGCTCACTTCAGTTCAGCTAGTTTCCTTCACGGTTTTACATTAGTTCAACTCAGCTTAGTTCATTACAGTTCAGCTTACTTCAGCGAAGTTTACTTAGTTCATTTCACCCTAAAAAAATAGGGCCTTAATAGGATATAATGGAACTTTATGAGTCACATGAGTGTAAACTTTTAAAGAAATATGTGTAAAATTTGTTAAAAAAATAAATAAATAAACTACCCAATTTGCTATATTCACCTGTAAAATTTTTGTAATTTCATCTATTTTAAAAAAGAATCAAATTTAGTATTGATCTAATTATTTACAGTGCTAAACTCACTCCCCTAATTCTGGTAGGCAATGCTCCAATCCTGAGTTGCCTAATTTTACAGCTCTAATCACTACTAAATCAGGAACTACGTTTCCCATCAAATCCGGGCCATGATCATCAAAGACCCCACAAGGTGACCTCTTGATCTCCTGATTTTACTACTTTTTAGGCCTCTCTTGGCAAAATGGAAGTAACATATTCTAAGCTTTTGTCTACATGATGTACTGCTTGCCACGTAAATTGTAAACTGATTCTGCTTAGTTTTTTTAATTGAGCAAGCTAGTGGCAGTAAATCTATATATTTTTTACTGCGAAAGATCCAATGGAAAGAGGGTCAAAGTTTTAGGCCAATAATAATTATGGCCACTTCCATGGAGGATAAAGTTCCACATCATGGTCTTTCATTGTGCTAGTGGAAATTCCGTTTCAGGAAAGTTTAGCTCATTTTTTGCTGTTTTTAGTTATAAGTTAGGTTCCCAAAATCTTATACTATATACATACGTACATCTAGTAGTTGTCACATGCATTTGATTTCCCGTTTGCCTAAGAAAAGTCTACATATTTCTTTCTTGGTGGGTGTGAATTCTTTCTTCTTCTAATTTCATGCTCTCTTCCTTTTTCTTACACTTTCTATCTCTTGCATCTCGAGATGAATTCATTGGAGTTTTAAAGGAAGTTCCAGGTTAAACGGGTCCCGATTTCAGTGACAATCCATGGTTTTATTTATTACTTGGTTTTCTTCTTGCTTCATATTATTGGTTATGTGCTAATTTATCTGTAATTAGGCTCTGTTTTTTAAGGCTTTATTTAAACCACAGAATATCTTACACATAGCTTAATCTGGGTTATAACATTATTAATGTGGAGCTACATACGTGGCTTTCTTAAACTTTAGTGCTTTTTTTTCCTTTTATTTTCTAAGTTGACAATCTCTACAATAGCAACACTTGGATACACATATTTCTAAGTTGGTTCTGTAGCTGAGGGCCTGAGATTTGTGTCTGCCAATTAGATTATCTAGTTGAGCACATATTTATAGAACCTGAATTTTATGCCTTTAAGGGCTGCTTGATTGGTTGATATAAGGCTATAAGCTAAAGAAAGAGAGAACAACAATTTTTGGCACTCGTAGACTATTCAAATTAGATCCTCAAAGAAGAATTGTCAAATTTGAGGTCAAACTTGTGAAGTCTGGTGGGCTTGTTTGGATGATTTTAATGAGCCGAATTTTGGTGGAGCTTTCAAACTTTCATCAAGGTTTATGACAAAATTGGGTCCAGAAATGACTTTTTTTGTTTGATTCTCTTAGCCACTTTCTTATGTTCATGTTGCCTGTAAGTTTTAGGTTGTGATATGTTCCTTCATTCGAGGAATAATAGAATTCATGTCTAGTCTTTGTGTTGGTCATATTCAAGGTTTGTTCTCTTAGGGCCTGTTCTCTTTGGCATAAAACAACTGAACTGAACTGAATTGAACTGAACTGAAATAAATAGTGATATGTGAGAGTAAAAGCATTATCCAGAGCTGAACTGAACTGAGCTGAATTGAACTGAACTGAACTAAGCTGAACTGAACTGAAAATAAGCTGGAGAGAACAAACCCTTAGTGGTAGTAGAAGTTTTTTAAGCTAGCTCAATAGGTGGGGATTTACTTTAGGAAAATTTATAAGATTCAATCTTTTATAAGCAGCTTTCTTGAGAAACAACCTTTTCAATTTGTTTTATCAAAAGACACCTTAAACCTAAAAAAATTGTCAAAAGAAACTTAATTACGTCATTTCGGCGTTGACCAATATTTTCAAGCATTCACTCAATTGAAAATTTGCCAGAAACAACCTTTTATAATGACTTTTTTTTTTGTCAAAAACAACTTTTTATAACTTTTTTTGCGAGTAAAAACGTTAAACTATATTTTTTCGGAGACGAAACCCTACCTAATATTGTGGTGTTCACTAAGCCATTTGCAACGATTACCCGTGCTTGTATATTACATAACCCTTTTTTTCTATCTACACCATTTTTCCCTCCTTTTTCCTCTACAGTATTATAATAAAAAAAAAAATGAAAATAAATATAAAAATACTCTACAGCCTAACTATTGATCATTTGCTGCATACTAGTCAATTGAAAATTTTGGGGGAAAAACCCTGATGTCCATTAATGCATATATTGCAAAAAATTAGGAGAAATTATAGAGGGAAACATATACTTCCTCCGTTTCAAAATAGATGATACATTTTGACTTTTCCACTATTCATGAATGAGGTTTGACCATGCATTATTTACTATTAGGTAAAATCAAATGTTATAATGTAATATGTTGTTGGATTTGTCTTAATGTATATTTTCAGAAAATCAAAATTTTATACTTTACTCTAATACATAATTAAAGATATTAGTAGTCAAAGTAGTGCATCGACAAGCGTTTTAGTCAAAATGTATCATCTATTTTGAAACGGAGGAAGTATTATGTTAGTCATGAGAAATACTTGAATTGCCAATTTCAAAAGGGACAAGTGTCACCTTCACCTCAACGTTGGAAACGGCTTGGTTAGCGTTTGAAAACTAGGTAAGTAAATATTTTAGTTTAAGTTTTATATTTGCAAACCAATTTACAAAAGCTTGTTATAGTAAAAAAAAAAGCCATTGTAAAAAGGTTGCTTTTCTCCAATTTTTCGAGTCCTTAATAGAGTCAATGCTGGAGAATGTTGGTCAACACCAAATTGATGTCACTAGGTTCAACCAAATTTCCTGTGGCTAAAAAGTTTTGAAAGGTTGTTTGTGACAAAATGTTGCTTATAAAAGATTATTTTTGACAAATTTATTTTTAGTGTGATCCCCTCCTACAATAATTTATTATAAGATAATCTTATGTGAGATTTTGTAATTAGTGAATTGCGAAAATTTAATACAAAAATCAATATGAATAACTCGTAAAATCAAACTAGTGTAAAAACCTACAATTGATAGTTAACAACTAATGGTTAAACGTCCCATGTTTCAAAAGGATAATAATTGAGTATTTCTACTTCAAGAATATGAGGTTTATAAGTTGGCGGGGTGTTTGGTTGAGAGAGTTTTGGAGTAAAAAGAGAGGTTAGATGAATAGAAATGTTTGACTAGTCAAAATATCCGATGAGAGTGTTTGGTTAATAGAGAATTGAAATACAGGTTTGAACCCAAAAAAGTAATTTTGAATATGCTACTAATAGAAGCTTTTTGAAAGAGAGACTTATGAATTTTCATTGTGTAATGACTAATATATTTTAAAGTTGTTCAAATGTACCATCCTTTACCAAAAAGACTTCACCAATATATTATGTCAATATCCTTATTGACCATTTCACTCAATAAAGTAACAATAAGCTAATAACTATTTACTAAACACTTTTACACAAACAACTAATATAAACAATTTTTATATTATTTGAAGTGTTTGGTATAACTAATTAAATTCTAGTCTAGATTTAAAGATTTTGGCAAATTAATAACTATATTGTTGCTATTAAGAAACTGATATAGTAACTACCTAGGTTCCAAAATAGATGACACAATTGACTTTTGCACTATTCATACACTTTCGTTTGATCGTAATTTGTGATTTGTACATATGGAAAAATAGAGTCTTATGGGATTTTATTAGATTTGTCTTGATACATATTTTTACGATTGCAACCTTTTATAATTTTTACAGTTAGGGAATTAGAGATATTTATAGTTAAAGTTATACGTTGGCGATCGTGCCTGGAGAAGTGTGCCAAGTATTTCGAAATAGAAAGATTTCGTAATTAATGTTTATGAAAAAATAAACATTCAAGTGAAATTTGATTTGGTTTATTGTGTATTTTTGAATTATCAAAATGTTACTCCCTCCTTAACATAATAACTACAACAAATGAATATTTTTTACCTCATAAATAATACTCATTTGTTGTAGTTATTATACTCATTTGTTGTAGTTATTATGTTATGGAGTAAGTATTACTTTTGCTAATAATCCATTATGTAACTATGTTAGCTGTCAATATGTACCATAGGAACCTTTGAAAAACAAAGAGAGTACACAAAATTAGATAAAATGTGTTCTAGTAAGATGCTTTTAAAGAAAAACACACAAAATCTCATGTTGTCCTATCCATGATAATTATTGTTGTGTATCCAAACTCTGATTTTTTTTTTTTGTTGTTAAGCTGGTGTTTTGGTATTTTTAGTTATCCTCTCATGAATTGTAACTTAAATACATAACAATGGTCATTCTATTATGGTCACATAGGACATAAAAAGGTAACTTATACATGATTGTAGAATAAATCTTTTTCAAAAGTTAAAATTATTATGGATCACTAGATTTTCATATCATATTTATTTAAGACAACATTAGTGAATTGGATAAACCCTAAATATAAAAAAAGGATGGCATATATTCGGGGAGTAGATTATATTTTTGTAGCGATGGTTACATTTGCTGATTTACTCAGTAAGCTTCCTTTCAGTGCTAGTGCAAGTGGGTCGTTGGAGGTCCTAAAATTTATTAAATTTGCAAATTGCCAACAAAACCTGGTATAGACTTATTTCTGGAATGTAAAAGGTTTCCCAAGTAACCCAAAACAGAGAATGGAGAAGAATGTATAATTTAAGGGAAAGTTTAAGCACTCCATAATAAGCTCTTACAACAAGATGTCACCTGCCCAATACAATATAAGTCAACGTGAGTACGTGACTAGTGTTAGACACGTGTTACCTCACATGATTAGTTGGATTTCTGGCATGTTTGTTGACACGTAGTCCTTGAATTCAGCCAATAGCTTGTCCTCACGTGGCGGTGGTCCACTTATATATGTCAGTCACGTGAAAAATGGACCCATCTATTCCATTATGTTAGAAGAGATGGTATTATTGAGGCTATGTTCAGTTCACCTTATTTTTGCTTATTTCAGATCTAATCAGATCAGAAAAAATAAGTTCAGATCAGATTAGTTCAGATCATGCTTATATTTAAAAATCATTATATCTTTCATTACATATTAGTAAAAATTATAATAATTGAATATTAATAAAGTACTCATTGAGACGAATCAAACAAGACCCCACATGACTATATTTTTTCTTATATATTGAGAGAAATCTAAAAGACAAGATCATGTAATCAGATCAGATCAGATCAGATCAGAAAAAATAAGTTCAGATCAGATCAGATCAGATAAGTTCAGATCAGAAAATTTCAGGTGAACTAAACATAGGCTTAGACCATTCTTTTTTAAAAAAAAATCTTTGCACTTTATACTTTGACGCTACTCACATATTTCATCTTAACCATCATCTGTTTATTATATATTTCATCCGTCCTACTTTTTCCGTTTTTTTAAATGTTACACTTTTAAAAAATTCGTTTATCTAGGCAAAATTTGATGAGGGTTTAAGAGAAAGTAAGAGTGGGGCACCACCACCACCGGGCCACACCAATGCGCCACCGCTGCGACCACCACAAGACCAATTCGACCACCGACGCCACCAAATCGACCACCGACACCCTCCCCTTCCCTTGCTGAACGCGCAACCCCCTCCCATTCTCCTTCCCTTGTAGTCGCACGACTGGGTTTTCGGCGGGTGGGGTGATGTTTTCGAGGTTGGGGTGGGGTTTTCGGTGCGTGAGGTAAGGTTTTCAAGGGGTAGGTGGGGTTTTCGATGGCTGGGTGGGGTGGAGCTCTCGGTGGCTGGGTGGGGTTTTCGGCGGGTCTAGTGGGGTTTCCGGCGGATGGGGTGGAGTTTTAGACGGGTCGGGTGGGGTGCGATGGTGGGGAAGGGGACTGCTGCAGTGGTGGGGAAGGGGTTGGACTGCTAGGGTGGTGGAAGAGGGATGGTGGTTAATTGTTAATTTAGGTTAAATTAAATAGGTTTAATTTTGATTAAATGTTATAAGGGTAAGTTGGTAATTTAACAGGTTAAAAAGTACCAATTTGGAAAAAAAAAAGTGTAACGTGTATTTTGCACCAATCCATTTAAGGAAAGTGTAACATGTAAAAAAAAAAAAACAGAGGAAGTATAATAATTGAAATATATTTTATTAATATATTTTTTTGTTAATAAACTCAATTAAAGAGGAAAAATGATAGAAATAGATAAAAAGCAGGACTCATATAATAGGAGAGAGATATTATCAAATAAGGTAATGTTGCAGTTAATTTGAAACTTTCAGATAAGAAAATATTCTAAAAGGAATGGAGAAGTATAAAGATAAATGCAATCATGTGGGATGCTGTCAAATTTGTCTAAATATATATATATATATATATATATATATATATATATTATTCAAATATCCACTTTTATAATTTTTATTTATTTTTAAAGATATTAATAGTGAAAGTAATGTGTTGGTAAGAATAACACTCAGCCTAAGTAAAAAGAAACCGAGATAGTAAAAACCGTCTTCTATTAGTTTACCTTTATAGCTGAGTTCATTAGCATTTACTCCTAATATACTTACTCGGAAGTCGGACCTACATTACAAGTTATTATTTGGAACTTTAAATGATCTTATTGAATTTGTTTCAATATCTAGATTTTAGATTTCAATGTTTTTTTTTTGCCTCAGTCCTAAATTTATTGCCTTAGGTTTTTTTGGGTGTCCCTAATTATTTGCCATATATCCCTTTTAGCAAATTCTTTCTCTAGTTCTTTCTTCTCTACCATTAGGCACTATACATACCCACCCTCTTCACCTCTACCTTTTCACTTTCTCAAAAATTTGGGCCAATATAGTTTGTGGAAATTATTTTGGGAAAGGGGGAGCGATGTATTATTAAGCTTTTTGATAGTCAAAGGGAGTAATAAGCAAGTACATAAATCACTTATCAAAAGTTCTCTTTCTTTTCCTCGATCGAGTCTAGTAGAGGAAGGGAGATAGGAAATAGGAATGAAGCGAAGACTTTCTTATGCCATTTTCTCTATTGATACTCTTTGACTAGTATTCCTTCCCGGCGTAGATACTCTACTTTCTCGCTCCGGCGAATAATATCTGAAATTATTGGACCATATTGAACTTAATAAAGCTTATTTTATAATTATTAGAAGTAATTGAAACTTTATTTTAACTTTTTAGAACTTATTGAGAATGCACGCCTTTAACACTCTCCTATCTAATCTAATTATATACTCTCTCCGTCCTAAAATATAGTTCATGTTTCTCTTTATAGGGTCTTCAAGATGTAACCTTAACCTACTATATCTTCTATTTCGTATTAGTAAAAATATAAAGTGTTGATATTATGAAGGTATACATCGTGGCGAATCTAACAAGACCCCACATAAGTATGTTTTTGTATATACATTAGTGAGAATATTTGGTCAAAGTTTTTAAAGTTTGACTCCCAAAATAGAAACATGAACTATATTTTGGGATGGAAGGAGTATTATATAAACCCGAATAAATTTACCTAGGAATTGACACCTGACATTTTTTCGAGTGCTAAGTGTCCCTATATTGAATGAGAGTCCGTTTTTGGAGAGACGGTCTCACGTTAGTGTTAACGTGAAACCGCTGATGTCATGCTGACATTACGCGCGTGCATCAAACCAACAGTAAAATTAGTTAAGCGCTTGCACCTATTAGTTATGCTAGCCTTAAATTGATTTTGGATGAATTAGTTAGTCGTTGAAGTATATTAGTTAGTCGTTGAAGTATATTAGTTAGTCGCTAGAATATATTAGTTAAACGCTGAAGTATATTAGTTATATCATAAAAATCAAATTATAATGCATTTTATTGGCCATAACTTCAATATCACGCATAAATAATTATGTCTCTCTCAAAAAAAAAACTAATGCACTAATTCTATCATAAACCATCCAAAACAAATCCATCATGCTCTTCTTCAATAAGTCAGACAACAAAGAATTGCGACAAACTAAACTAGGGCAAAAATCACCATCTCTAACACACAAGAACACATTAGCAGTTTCAATCAAGAAACTCTTTTTCTTACAAACATTGATCACTATATCAAAGAAGAACAACCAAAATTGAGAAAAAAAACAAATATTGATGAATACCCAATTGAGAATGTGACCTTGAAGAAATCCAGAAGTTTAGTTGGATCAAAAAACTGATTATGATGAAGAACATATTGAATAATATATGGGTTTAGCTTTTTAGTGATGTTTGAAGAACCCATCAATATTTCCCAGTTGTTGTGTTTAAGAAGTATTGAAATTTCTTCAACATTTTCGCCATTGGAGAGATTCAAGGTAGTGAAATTGCAGGAGATAATCTGAGTTTTGTGCATTTTCTGTGTAAAAAACAATAATAACTAAGTACTCAAATATCATAACTATTTATCGGAAAATAGTAACTAATAGCCAGAATCACAATTATCAACCATAAAACCATAAATAAAGGCCGAGGCTAAGAATTGGAGGAAAAACTGACTCGTCTCACGTTAGTGCTAACGTGAGACGGTCTTTTATAAGACTTTGTGATTGAATGAAACTAGATTTAGCATAATTGAAAATATTTGATACCATTAAGTTGTTAACCATATATAATATTTGGAAAATTTGTCAGAAATTATTTTTTATAACCAATTTTTTTTTTTAAGAAACCACCTTTTAAAAAAAAATGGTTAACTAACCACCTTTTTTGTTCCTTTTTTTAGCCACCTCATATAAATCATGTATTCATAATAAATAAGAATCTTCTAATAATATGAGAAATAGATACTCCATTCCTCTCGTATCAATTGCAACAATGTGACTTTGGCATTATTTACATGTCTCACCTTGACCATAATTCTTTTTTCATTCTTTTAAAATTGTTAGTCTATAAGATGTTCTATGATCTTTGAGTATATATTCTCAACAAATCAATTTTTTATAATGTTTACTAATAGATATATAGACATATTAATGGTCAATGTTGTGTATTGATAAAGATGTTAATGAAATTGTTGTGATTAATATAGGATGGAGGTAGAGATAATATTTCTATGATGTTAAACTTTTTTCTAATAAGATGCTAATATTATTTTTCAGTCAAATTGTATTATTTTAACAACTTGCAATTGTTTTACTTGAAGAATTATATGTAAGCAACAATGGAATATATTAATTTCATGTCAAATATTAACCTGTGTATTACACAGGTTACAATTATAGTATGAAGTACTAGAGTTATGATTTATCTACAAGAAAACAAAGAAGAAAATCTTCCAAGAGGAAGATATTCTACTAGTACTTCACTAACATTCTTCATTGTGACTGACCCACAAAAAAATAACATATCTTTTGTTGGAACTTGGAATATTATGGGAAGTAAGGCTTTAGATGATCAGGTGCATTGCTGACGACTGACCTTCCCGAAGGCGAAGTGTTCTGTCCTGTTTACTTGTCTGTGGCCTGTGTTTATTTGAAGTCTATGCCATATTAAATTATCAAACAAGGGGTAATGAACTACCATATTTAGTAAATATAACTGTACATGTCTCTTATTCAATTGTCCTTTTTCTGTTGTCTTTTTTTCTAAACAATTCTGTTCTATAATTCCATGCAGATTTTTTAATTTTATCTTAGAACAGTTTTATATGGTACAAATGTACAATACTAGTTTCTCGCTCGTAACTTTCTGTGGTTGTGTGCTTTTTTACTTCCTTTTTTGAAGTCTAAAGAAAGTATACTGGATGATGACAACTAAAGAACCGAAAGACAACAAATTCTACTTGAACTTGTGGGGTAGCAAAAGGATTCTTGCTCTGTATAAGTGACATTCTGCTAGTAGTACTATTCACTATTCAGGCTGTTAGTCTTAATGATAGTTGTTAGTTATTTGGAATTGGAGACCCATAATCTCGCTATTACATCGCACAAAAGTGGATCATTAGTGTTTGTTTCTTGTTACTTCGTGACCACATTTTCAGATTATATGAAATGGGTCTGGGTTAGGGAAGTTTTAAGAGGAGTAACTCCTTTTTCTCCAATGTGGGAGACTCACATGTGGTGATCAATGGGATTCAACAGTTACCATATAACTAGGATACATTTGGCAATTACTACATTTTCAAATGTCTCCTAAAACCAACTGGTAATAGGAGGAGTAACTCTTAATTTTATAAAGTGGTTTAGTCTCTCCTCTTTTTCCAATGTGGAACACTCGCGTGTGGTGATCAATGGGATTCAACAATGATAAATGAAACGCTACTGTCTACTGTGCATAAGGAGGTTAGGTTAACATATCGTCTTCTTTGATGGGCTCTAGCATTGGTAAATTACTCTCAAAAATATCGATGGATCTTCTGTTAGATTTTAGGTGCTTATCACTATTTGGGATATTTACTCGGTGAACTTTTTGGCAAAAAATAATTTTGTTGTTGTTGTTGTTCAATGTTCAGTACATTGTGATGTTGATTGATAACATGGCTACATGCTTCCGAAAGCTGTCTCTTGGAATTACACAGAGATTGGGACTGTACGCATTATTCATACATCCAAAAAATCACTTGCATGGTAGTTAGATCGATCCTACGAGAAAAAGACACTGTTATACTAAACATGTGGCTTCAAGCAGGTTTTTCTTTGAACAACTTTAATTTAGTAATTTATATTTTGCTAACGTGGAAACTGAAAATAATTGAATAGCTATATGCTTATTAGATAATATCTTCCACTCTTTGCAGTCAAATTAGAAATACTTTATAAGCACAGCTCTACAATCAAGATTGATAATTTCATTGTCTCTCTTCATAAGCATCATCACTGATTTCATGCATGATATTTTTATCTTTAAATGGTAAATCTTGTGGGGATTGCGCTTGAACATTTTTGCTGAAAGCAAGAATTATGGGGATAGGTTATTATAGTGATCTAAGGACCAATGTTTAGACACGAAGGTTCAGTAACTATTTGTAAGGAAGCATGCCTGCGACAAATCCTCTCACTCACACGGAGCATTATTAAACTAATACACAACTATGCTATTAAACAATATTAAAAGGGAATGTTTCTGAGCATAGATATACTTGTTAGTTGTAGAGGTATGGGAGTATAATAGCTGAAAACAAGGTTAAGAGAATATAGAAGAAAATGCTGAGATCCATGTGAAAGGGAGAGAGAGAGCAGTTGTGAGCCAGCTGATTCAGAAAAAGAGTCCCTCTTCCTCTGTTTAGAAACTCGCACCAATAGGGAGTTCCTAAGCTGTAGAGCTCACCATATAACATAACTGCTCATTTGCATTATTTTGTTAGTGCTTAAAGCTTATTGGTTTAATTTCCTGGACTCTTTCTCTCTTTGAAAGGGCTTTTCCCTCCCTTAGTCGACGATATTATTTTGAAGCACTTGTTTTACATAAAGTACTCTGGTGAAAATGAAGGTGAGGAGAGGGAAAGTATGTATGTTGTAGTTGTTGTAAACTTTGTCGTACAAGTTTATGTTATTGTTTGCTAAACAAGGGTTCTTTTGGTTTGCAAATATTGCAGTTCCTCAACTGGATGCAGAACAAGATTAATGGAAAACCGGGGAATCAGAAACCCAATACAGTTATTCCACTTAACCGTAAGTTTGATCTCTTCTTTTCTGTTTAACTTGAATGACTTGCTTGTGGTGCAATTACATGACGTCCAAGATACTTGCATGAACTCACATACTTCCATGCTACATGCATGAGAAATGCATATAAGCTTTAAGTAGTAGTATTCCGTGATTTTTAGTTTCTCTCTTCTTATTGGTACCTCCTCTAGTATACAAGTCAAGGTCCTGAAAAGGTCACTAGCGAGATACTGCATTTAGAAGCTCATTTACTCCTTCTGAGGTCACAGCGTGATATTGTGATGTGCGGGGATTTTTTTTATCTTCGAGGGAGCTGCATTTTTCATGTTTAAGTATGAGTTTTTTGTTCCTCTTTATGAAGAGATCACAATTCATCAATCTATCAAACCACTTGAGGGTTAAAAATTAAGAGGGTGGGGGGGGGGGGGGGGAGTGTAAACAGTTTCACATGCATAGGCATGGAGATATTGTCTTTAACTGCCTATATAAACTCTGTTTTCCGTTATGTTATACGTATGGTTCTGCGTAGATTAGCAGCTGTATATGAATTCCGGTAGAGATGTTATATCTGTTTCATCTCATGTTTCATGATGATCAAGCTAGCTAGACTTTCTTTTATCTCATGAGCAGGATCTCTCGCCTTATATTCTAGGTATTCTAGTTATTCTTGTTTATCCTAGATCGAAATTGCATACCTTTATTATTTATTATGATAATATGATTATGCAACTGCGAAAGGGTTATGCTCGCTTGAGCTATTTTATGTGTTTTTGCATCAGATAGTTATTTAGATCTGTGCCTCTAAGGCATTCTTGTAGGCGTGCAAAATCTTTTATCTCCATGTTGATGATAGCTTATTGTTCGCATACTTGTATGTGGGCAAATCAATTTTTTACAAGTACAATTCAAAATTAGGATGGCCTTCGTTAATCTGAAGTTGTTTCTATAAGATTAGTGAATATTCACCCTTAATTTGCTAGCCAATCTACTCCCTGGTTTGCTTCACGATAATATCTAATAAACGTGGCATCTCGACAAATGACTCTCATCCAGAGCGAATTAAAGATGTTACTTGTCTACTGTAGTAGTCCAAAATTGTGCTAAGATCATTTGATCTCTCCTGTTGTTTTGTTTTTTTTTTGTCCATGTTATCATCCCCTTTAAGCTGCTGCTATGGCAGGAACCTTTTTGAGAGAAATTGAAGTAAGATTGATAATATTGTCATAGACTCGCTTCCCAACAGTATGGAGTTTTGACTATTGAGGCATGTAATATAATTAAGTTCATCTGTGTGGAAGAGCTTAGTGTTTCTTTAATCAAATCACTTAATTTGTTTACTGCATATATTTGTGAATTCTTTACTTCTTTGGCCATTAAATTTTTCTACTGGATTGGACAACGTATTTGTTTTATACTTTTATTCAATCGGAGTGTAGTTTGTCATGTTATGCTAGAAGTGTCTTCACTCTCCCCAACTCCAACTCCAAAGTCGTGCCCTGATTAGAAAACTGGGATCTTTCTTCTTCTAGTTACAGTCAAGATGGGATACTTGCTTGGTTGTGTAGGGTGCTTTGCCCTACATTGATTTGTGGAGATGTGTATTTTACGCTTAGATCTTCCTGGTCCTAAACATTTTTTAGATGATGCAAGGTACATTTGCAATTTACTTGGAAATTGACCCATCAGGACCACTAACTCGAATAACTGTCTAAGCTTAGCCTACCACTGACTAAGCTAATAAGTCAGGTGTTAAGATCCTACAGCTAGATTCTACACAATGGCTTTCACCTTATTGGCTCATTATTATTATTTTTCTAACCTGCTTAGGCTAACGAGTACAGTTTCTTGAATTACTAAGCCAGTTTTGCAAAGTAACCATTTTTTTTCCTCTGTCATACATTTTGAGAAGATTAGGGAACTTGTGTTATGTGTAAGAGTGAGGCTAATTGGAGAACAATTTACTGGTGAATATGGGACGAAGATAATTTGGTAAATCCACTTGTTGTGGGCCTCACATAATTTCTCTTTCTTGTTCACCAGTCAAATTGTTCTCCATTTAACTTTTTTCCGTCAATAGCTTGTCTGTTTCTTACTGTTTTTAAAGGAGATCAAAAAATATAATTTTATTAATGTTCGCCAAACAAGGAATTTTCATCGTGCAACTCTTATTTAGAGCTTGGGCATATCTTGTGACATATTTTCCGGACAAAAGAGAAGCAAACCCCTAGCTTAAGAACTTACCGTCTGCCTCCCGGAGACCGGAGACATATTGTGTTTTATTACCACAAAGCACATAAGCATTGCATATTGCCACTGATTTTTTTCTTGAGATTTCAGGGATTACATACTAATTTTAGACAAATTTAAGGACACAATGATCATAGCAAAACAATGACCTCGCCCAAAAATATTCATGCTGTGTCCAAATCTTGCCATAAAATTCTTTAATTAAGAATCCTTAATCAAAATTGATGCTAGCATACTTATTCAACTGCAGTTGGTATAGATTGAAGGATTTGAGCCACGAAAGATAACCTCTTGATAAAGAATCAAAATTGTATAAACAGCTCCACTACTAGGTTTTGTAGGACCTAGATTTCTGGGTCTAGCCTTTTTATTAATAAAATTACATGTATATGTCCCGTTTTCCCACTACAATTTGCTGCATTTTCTAAGTTTCACATGAGTTAAACTGTATCCTAATTCCTCCTCTGTATTTCTCCATGATCATTTCCACAGATCTTCCTAAGCAACCTTCTCAGAGAGAAGAGTTCAATGATTGGCCTCATGGACTACTAACAATCGGGACGTTTGGTAACACTGATCTCAAAGACAAAGCAGCTAGTTCTGAGATTCAGACTGCCACTCATGAACAAGAACAAGAGCAGAATCCCACCTGTGCTTCATCCCCAGATTTATCAGAGTTCACCCCAGAAGAGGTTGGAAAATTGCAAAAGGAATTGACAAAGCTCTTAAAACGAAAATCAGCGAAACAAGAGGAAGAAAACGCTGATCATCTACCTTTGGATAGATTCCTTAACTGTCCTTCAAGCTTGGAGGTCAGCCGGAGGATTTCAAATGTGGTTTGCACTGATCCGGATAATAAGGAAGATGATATTGAACGTACCATTAGTGTAATAATCGGTAAATGCAAAGAGGTCCGAGCAGAGAAGACTAAGAATGAGATTGGGAAGAAATCTCTCTCTTTCCTACTCAAAAAGATGTTTGTTTGTGCTAATGGGTTTTCACCTGCTCCTAGTTTGAGGGACACTTTACAAGAGTCCAGAATGGAGAAGGTATATATATCTCTTATTCTTTTGGACTTCTATTAATCCTTCAATGTACTGCTTACGCTTTGCAAGATGTTTGTTTGTGCATATAGTGCAAATTACAGTGGTATTTTAAAAAATTTGTACTGTGATAACTGATATGCACTATGCTATACTGCCTTTTGTGGGCTTGCTTCTGTGTAGTGATTGACTTCCTCTTTTTCTGATATGTCTATGCCAGTTACTCAGAACCATTCTTCATAAGAAGATATACCCAAAAACATCGAATCGCACTTCATCGATGAAGAGGTATCTTGGAGATAAACACATTGCAGAAAAGAAAAATAACGAAGAGGACACACAGGAAAAACCAAGGCCAAGTGAGGCCTGTAAATGGGACAAGACAGATTCAGAATGTGAGTTTTAATGATTTGCATGATCATGCTTCATGCTTGTTTGGGAATTAAAATTATGATATATGTCACAGTTATGTAATGAACATGCGATTAATCATTTAAGTTCTTGATTGTTGCAGATATTGTTCTAGAGATTTAACATCGTATTCACATCACCCATATACAGATATTTTATACCAAGGTATGAAATCTTGTTACATGTTATAAGAAGGATTTCCTTTGAGTTTATATCATTTTGATTGGTTTTTAACTTGCTGCTTAATTTTTTCCTTTGCAGATTTAAATATATACGTATGCATATGCATCTTCGGGTTTAATAACTTGGATTTCTCAGAGGAATGAGTTCATAATCTGAAGTTCTGAACATTGAAAAGAGGCAGAAGAAGAAATCATTGGACATTGGTCTTTAAAGGAACCTAAAATCATATCAACCTCTAATTGAAGCAGTGTCTTTCTTTTGTGAAATGGGGAAACTTGCCCTTTTTTTTTCATGGTTGTATCTGATGATGTTCAGATCAAATCATGTTATGTAACATTCTGTAATTTGAGCTCTTGAACTTCTCTCCATTTTTCTCCCCTTTCTCCTCTTTACATTCTTCTCCCTTTCTTTCCAAATGGAAACCTCTTTTCCTCTCTTTTTTTTGGTGCTATGCCGCTTTGTTAAAATCTGCATAGGATAAGTGTATGACACATACAAAACCATGTCATGTGTGATCCCATTATAGTACTAATGAAGAATAGGTGGAGTAGTTTATTAGGTTGTAAGGCAATTTTCTTTTTTTCCATGTGGATTTCACTTCTTGAAAGTGCTTATATTGGCATGTGAGACATTGTTACTATTTGCAAATGTTGTAGCCAGAAAAAAAAAAGGTTAAATTACCTTTTCAAATGTGATCGCATCTCTTTTTTAGCATTTGAACATTATAAGCGTTTTTTTAAAATCATATTTTTTTTTATTGACAAGCGGAAGAATGATAGATATGCCACAATTTTAAAATTAAGACTTTCTAATTGAACAATATTTTCGTCTATACCAATCTTAGGATTGTCTAAACCTATTGATTTCAGTCTCTGCTTAGATTGTATACCACATTTGTGGTATTCCTTTACAAATGACTTCAACTTTCGATGAAACACGGTGAAATTTGACAGCAAATGATGAGGTTTTTTTCTTGTGAAATCAGCCACATGGTTGGCTCATTATTTTTTAAAAATTTGACCCTTTAATAGATCTTTTGGTGTGGTTTTAGCAACTTCATGTTAGCCTAATCCAAACTTTACTTATGGCGATTACTCCTTTATAGTCTTCCAGTGAGAGATAGCATCCCTGAAGGGGAATACAAGTCTTGGGCCCTTGGCTATGTGTCCCTTCTGTCTTCACTATATAGAGATATAAGATCGTCTATTTTATACCTGTCTAGTGTTATATTCTCTATTATATGGACTAATCAAAATATTATTCAATGGTTAGAAGACTTAGAACATCATATAACTTACCAAACTTTTCTCAACCTTATTTCACGGTTAAACTATCACAAGAGAACATTAACTGTGAGAATTATTCTCCTCAGGAACATTATGAAACTTGAAATGCAATCTTAAAGACTTTTTAGCTAGCAAAATATATGGTAGAGCTTATTATATTACCTCTGATTGGAGTCATTTGTCTCCCTCCTGAAGTCATGATAATTGAATTTTGTAGATCCAAATTGGTTGTGAAATTTGCCTCTTTTACTATCCTGAATATTTGATGAATACTCGGTGCACCATACAAATGGACAAAACAGCAAAAACATCAATCACATTAAAGACAAGGCTAAATATATGCCAAAGGAAACATATCCTTCCATATCAAGACAAAATTCTCAATCAAAGAAAGATACAATGTTCAGGTGCAGAAGTAAACTCAAGACAATGCAACTTATTTATCTAACATACAAAATGGATATAACAACATATAAAAATAAAAAGCGATATAAAAGGCATCCTAATAGTCCATGTGAACTTTATCTAACTTACACGTTCAAATTTTTTTATTTTGCTTTTTTTTATGGTTACAATTTATGTATTTGCTCAAGCTTAATATTTCTTGCTAATATAAAAATCAAAATACAATCATATGAACACTTGTAAGATTTATTTTTATAATATGTATAGTTAAGTAAAGATATTGTGAGGCTGTCCGTCGAATAATAGTTAGTTTTTATTTAATTTAGTCAGTTTTTGTTTTATATAGTAAAGTTTTGGGTGACATAATCACCTTTTATATAGTCAATTTTGGTGTGATGTATCAAAATTTTCTAATATAGTCGGATTATTTTATGATACTAGCATTTTTTGCACGCGATGCGTGCTTGGATGTTTTTCGAGACAAAAACTCGATTTTTTCGACATAAGTAAAAGACAAAATTTGAATATTAGACATACGAAGTATATTTGGTTTTAGTTACAAAATTTAATTGGTTTAGTCTCTGTCACTTAAGTCTCTCACCAGTATTTTTTTTTTTTTTTTTACTTTTCAAAGTTAAATTATATGAACAAAATATAAATTTTATTGAATTTATTTATGATTTCTAATATAATTTTTTAGTTGATTTTTGAATTAAGTACACTAATTCATATGTTGTGAAAAAAGTTGACACTTTGATTTCAAGTCAAATTTTTGTGAGTATATATTGAAATTGTAGTGTATTTGTTGTAGTTTGTAAGTTAATTTTTTTTATTTTTGTAAAGTTTCCTTATTTGAGTGATTTGTATAATGTAAATTATGCAATTTTATGATTTTAGTTGACTTGTGAGTGATTGTTATAATTTTATTTCCAATATTTTTTGTTTAAAGCCCCTTTGGTTTGTAATTGAATTTGTAATTTAGAAAAAAAAAGGTAAAATAGTCTCTTCATTCGGGTACATCATAGCTTTCCCTAGCTTATACTCCCTCTATTTCATATTAATGTACACCCTTATACTTCTCACGCATGTCAATGCAAAAGTTTTTTGAGGACATATATCTTTAGTTTTGTATTTGTAAAAATTATAAAAAATACATATTAAAAAAATTTATATTAACACGAATCTAACAAGATTCTACGTGACTATATTCTTATTCACGTATAAATCACAAATGAGAGTCAAAGTACAATTTGTGAATAGTGTAAAATATTAAAGGGTAACAATTAAAATGAAACGGATGAATATAATAAAGATAATTGTTTTCTTTTACTATGATCAAATTTATTTATGTAATAAAATTTAAAATAAATTATCGTGAATCCGATTCAGCTAAGTGTTTTGAGTTCTTAGGCTTTATCCATTGAACACTCCCAAGTCCCATTAACAACTTCGCAAACTGTAATATTTATCTATTCTCTTTTTCCCATCAACAATTAACCTTCTTCGCAGTCTCAACAATTGACCGAGAGAAAGAAATCTTTGAGCTGCCATTGCTAATTGTATCATCTTTCAAGAAAGAAAAGTGAAAAAATTGTGGGTGATTTTTGTGGATTCCTCAAATTAAATCACAATTTCAATGTCGTGGGCCGGTCCAGAGGATCTGTACCTTTCAACTTCGCTCGCCAGTTATCTAGACAGTATGTTCCCTCTCTTTCTTTTATCTTACTCCACAAAAGATCTCATCTTTTTTTTCTTTTGTTACAATTAACGAGTAAATGCTTTCAATTTTCTTTTTTAATCTTTTGCATGGTCTAATTCATGTGTCTTTACTTTCAAATTTATGTACTTTAATTTCTGTTGAATTGGGTTATTGGGATTTATCTCTTGTTTATTGATGATGATGTCTGAGTATGTATGATTTGACTTTAATTTTAGGGCCTTATATGTTTTTTTTTTTTTTTTTGCTGAGGGAGATTTGTTGAGGGGTTGTAATGCTTTGTGGTTTATAGTTTGTTGATGGGTTTTTATTCTGAGGTTGAATTGTGATGTTAGGTTGAGATTTCTTGTGTTTATTCTATAAATTGAGGATTGATGGGAATATAAGAGAGTAAAGCTGGGAGTGAAAGTATGAATAAATTAGTTGCTGGCAAAATTTGATGCTAATGGCACTCTTCATTCCAATATGAAATACTCAAATGCCTGAATATGGTCTATGTAGATTGAAATCCTTTGAAAAATTGAAAAAGTAGGTTTCTTTGTTGGATCCACAGCGAATTCCGCCATGCCAAGTCGTTATGCTTGCTGCCTTGCTGATTCTCACCTATAAATCTGCTCGGATCGCTATTTTTATGTTGTTTAGTTGGGAATGCGTATGTGTAATAGGGTGGTGATGTAATTAAGACTGGAGAGTGAAGGCTTTAGTGATATAACATGCCGAGCAAGATTGGGTTTTTGTATTGTTCCATTCCATGTAAGTATGTCCGTTTACTAGTTTGTGAGTGAACAGTTGCAGAATAATTAGGATCTTGATTATCCTAGTGTAGTTTATAAGGGAACTGTAGAGAATCGAATCTTATTTTTATTAGTGGATCATACAATTCTAGATGGAGAGTGAGTGATTCTACCAGTTGATAATTGAGAGTATTGATCTTGAATGCATGCCCAAGTATGTGTATACTTGCCATGTAGCAACTCCATTTTCATGGTAGGTTTTCTGTATGAACAATTGGTTCATAGTGCCTAGTCTTTTAAATGGAGTTGCAAGAAATAGAGACTTATTTTTGCTTTAATATTGATTTCTGGCTTGCCCTTTTTATTGACGTATTTTGTTTTGCTGTTCTTTTTTTGCACCATGCATAGTAGAATTCTGTCTTCTTATCATAACTTTTGGTAATATGGACCTAGGCGTTTGCATACTTGCATCTTGGTGATGGCTGTTACTTCTTACCACTGATTTTTACTGCCAGGCAACCCTTTGTATTCTTGTCATAGAAATTGTATGAGTATCAAAGATGTTAGGCTAGCACCTTCATGTATTATCTGGAATTTAGTTTTTCTAATACTGTTGCCATTTAACAAGAGCTACCATCATTAATAGAAATTCTTTTAGTTCTATCATCGAGGTTGATTGTAATACTAATCATCAGTTGCGCTCTTAATTGTCAGCCTATTTGGCTTGTAGCTTGTAGTTGTCCCTGTTTCTAGTTGTTTTAGCATTAGTTTCTGATGTTCTCACGTGTTATACAGGGAAGATTCTAGTTTTACTGCGAGATGGAAGGAAACTTTTAGGGACGCTTTGTTCATTTGATCAATTCGGTACCTCTCTGCCTAAGTTTTGTTTATTGTTAAATAAGTTCAAGTTCAATCCCTGATGTTTACCTGGGAATAATACCATCACTTGCTTGCAGCGAATGCTGTTCTTGAAGGTGCATGTGAAAGAGTCATCGTTGGTGACCTTTATTGTGACATCCCATTAGGTTTATACGTAATCCGTGGGGAAAATGTGGTATTGATTGGTGAATTGGTATGTTGTGCAATAGGTTGTTTTTATGCCTTCCCATATATATATTGTTTTTAGTGCTTGATTATAATCTTGTATATGAATGGTCAGGATTCAGAGAAAGAGGATCTCCCCCCTCATATGACACGTGTATCAGTCGCTGAGATAAGAAAGGTGGGTTCTATTGGGGAAGTACTTTAATGCTTTTTTCTTTTTTTTTTCCCTTCTCTAAGCTTATATATTTAAGTATATTCTAGCATATACAGTATTGTCAATCCATGCTGTGGTCTTTTCTGCATTCATACGGGCATTTGTTCACTCATTTTTTTCTGAGTTATCTTAAAAGACTTCTAGTGTCTTCTGCAGATTCTGAACATTTCATCCTGATTGTCTCTCCATCTCCCTTTTTCTTTCCATATAAATTCCATTTTCTCCCCAAAAAAATGCTAAATGACCTAGCTATTCCAAATTCCTGAACCATAACATAGTAGCTTCAAAGTTGAGGCTGTGGGGGTAGTTCTCTTGGTATCTGCCTACTCCTCCATGACACTGGCCATGGGATCATACCTAATTCAAGGGGGTTGAGGGGTTCAGGATAGGTTGCACTAGGATCCCTATGAGACAGCATTTATGAAATTTGTCTTACTAATTCTATTAACTTAGTAGCTTCTGCATTTTGGTATCTATACTGTTTACAACAATTGTGGATTGCTAAGTCTAATCCGACAGTTGAAACAATAATAAAACTGAATAACTATTGTGAAGATTGAGAGAACCTATACTTAGGGTGTGTTCTCTTGATTTTACTTTTCGTGAACTTATCGGAACTTATTGGGACTTTTTGAAACTTATTTGATAAGGTATTTGAACTTGATGAAACGTGTGAATGTATTGAAACTCATTTTTTTGAGCTTTTTAGACCCAAAACTTGCTTTGTAAGGAGAAGAGAATGCAATCTTCAAAGAATCAACGACATTTTTCACAAAACACCTCATACTTTAGCTGCAAAATTTGAGTTTTACTATTATGTGAGTAGGTTTTTCTTGTCATAGAAAATTTTGGATTAAGTACTCATGTAGGTCATCTGAAGTTTTATTCAGTAATGCTCGTTTAGTCTTCACGTCATGAACTGCAAATTTTGAGATGTCAAGTGGTCATGTTACTTCAACACGGGGCATGCCACCAGCTACACTATATGTTCAGTTCAGCCCATAACTTTTATTATGTGCTATGATGTATGGAAGAACCTGTTCAATAAATCTACGTGTTCACCTTTTGTTATACAGGCACAAAAAGCAGAGAGGGATGCATCCGATCTTAAAGGGTTGATAAGAAAGAGAATGGAGTTCCTCGATATGGACTGAAACACTTGCATTATACTGGTGTTCAGAGAATGGTTTTCCTTGTCAACGCGATGCACATCATCTGCTAGTCGTTCTGAATTTTCTAAAGAACGAGATATTGCAATGTATGTGACCGGGTATTATCGAGCATTATTATTAAGAAATACTTACTAGTTTGTAGTTTTTTCTTCCTGCTTGAAATTTTTAGTTGTTAATTTTCACCATGCTGATTAGTGTCTCAACTCAGTGCTTATTTGCTGATCAATTATACAAGATCATGTAGAATTGACTACATTTAGTTCATGGGTATTTATATGTTCCTAGATGACATTCCTGTAATTTAAGCTCCTCTTTTTTCTTTTCTGACCCCATCTTTTGGGATTAAGGCTTTTGACATTGTTCATTGTTGTTGTTGTGCCTTTTTATATGATATCATGAGCACAAATGAGTGCCTGATAAATGACTGGTCTAGGCTCTCATTTACTACAAATTCTAATGTTGAATCAATCATTTTGTTATTTATTGAGAATATGATTGGGGCCGAATTGTCGTGGGACCGTAACAATTAGTAATTGGTTCAAACCAATTACTCCTATATCTTTGGTGTTCTTTCACTTTGAACAATGGCACATGTGGCTAAGTTGATGCCATTTTTTATAAACAGAAAAGCAATCTATAACCTAAGAAAGGGTGTTGAAGAGGGGAAAAAAGTCCGGTTCGAACTTCGTAGGATAGGGATATTATCAGGACCCTGCTATTATTGTGCCTTCACAGTGATGGTGTGAGTGGCAAAAGTGTTGCTTCTTATGGCATGGTGCCAAGGTGTTTGATGGGGTGGTTTTGAGCATAGAAAACAAACTTCAAGCGGTGGTCGTAGGCTGCAAAAACAGTATAGATTGGTGCAGTATGGGACCGGAAGACATTAGGTGGCGAAAGGGGCGGGCGCCGGGCAGTAAGCAACAAATCCTGGTATTTGTCATAACAAAAGCAGCAGAGAAGATAAATCAAGAGGGGAACTTTTATTTTCATTATGCTAGATTAGTTTCTTTGAAACACTTTTACTAAGATTTGAACTTAAGAATCGAGTCTAAATATATAACATTGGACTTCAAATACATACTTCTTCCGTTCCGAATTAAATAGAATAAATTCACTTTTTCACTTCACACTTTTTCACGTTGATTAAGATTTGTGATTTATACGTAATGAAAAACAAAATCAAGTGGGATCTTATTAGATTTATCTCGTGACATACATAAAATACTCCCTCCGTCCCAACTTATTTGCTACATTTACATTATCACAAAGACCAAGGAGGGAGTGGGGACCATTGCCATAACAAGAATTAACAAAAAAATAAATAGGTAAATTGTGGGATCTATCTACTATATATGAAAATATTTACAAAAGCAAATTTGTAAATAAAGTGCGGGACCTATGTACTATATATGGAAATATATGCAAATGTAGCAAATGAATTGGGACACACCTAAATGGCAAAATGTAGCAAATAAATTGGGACGGAGGAAGTATAATTTTTACTCCAAATGGAGGGAGTAAAACCAATTATCATAAATCTTCCTCCACTGTAGTTGTTTTATTCTGTATCTTGAGATTGAGGTGTCCCATGTATTAGGGGTGAAAGTTATTCGGATAAAATCCAAAATCCAATTCAATCCAATCCGAATTAGTAATTCGGATCGGATTTGAAATGTGTTCGGATTGGATTCGGATTAAGATTTTTGGAAAATTTGGATTTTCGGATCGGATTGGATTGAGGGTAATTGGATCCAAAAATCCAATATAACCAAATACTAATATGTCTTGTATTATGTATCTTGATTGGGCTTAAGTGCTTAACTTTTTTTTTTCTAAAAAGAAGCATAGTCCATAGCTTAGTAGGCGTAGCACTTCCACCTTTCCCCTAGAATCCTAACAAAACTTAATTCCTCATTTCCTAAATCTACTAGGCTACCGTTGTGCTTGATTTATTTCATCGAGAAACTAGAGTTTTAAAAAAATCGGATTTTCGGATCTGATCCAATTTAGAGTATGAAATTTCGGATTGGATTGGATCGGATTCAAACTCTAATTGGTTTGGATTCGGATTGGAAAATTAAAATCCAATTTTTGTTCGGATCGAATTGGATTAGGCCCTAATCCAAACCGTACACCGAACTTTCACCCCTACCATGTTTAGCTTACAAACACTCCAACATCTTTTTTTGAGTAAAGAGAAAAGTAGGCTTGTGATGTGGATTTATTATTTTTATTATTCAAGCTCTGACAGCACCGACAGTCCAAGGATTACAGGACTTTATTGTTTGGTGAGGACTGACTACTGAGTAGTCCATTAACTGCAAAGTCTCGCTGTGGTAGACTGGTGGTGCCAATTTCACCAATTTAAGAGATTTGACTTTCCTCGTCTTCTTTTACGAAAGTCAAATTTAACCAAAGTCTTACTCAAATTGTAAAGAAGTTTAATATAATTTTGTAAGACAAGTCTCATGCTAATATGTACAATAATATTTATCTACTTCCAAAACATTTATTTTCCTTTCTGACGAGTTAGTTAAGTATTTTAACACAATAATTTAGAGCTGATAATCTTTATGTAGACTTCCATTGTTTTTTAGTTAACATATTCAATACATTAGTTAGTGTTGTTCTATAATTAGTTAAGATTAATTGAGCATTATTTTAGTTTCTAATATAAATGAAGAAATAACTTTTTTACAAATCTAAATGTCAAATACAAAAGACATTTTGAAAAAATAACTTAAAACAACCTAACATTTGGAGTAATTATTGTATCAATTTCAGTTTGGTTCTTGGAATTTATTTTTTTAGTCTTCTCAAAATGATTTTTCTTTCTTGCACTTCCTCTCTTTGTTTTTGAATCATACGGATATACAACAACCAATGTAGTTGTACTTGATGAGCATCGTTCTTCTACGATTGATTTTGTAGTTAAGACTTTGTTTATAAGTGCAGTAGTATTTTCGTAGACTTCTTGGAGTGTCTTTCTTGCATCTTTATTATCTTGACTTTTAAGAATGAGATTGCAAAACTAATTTTCTCGCGGTTTCATAACGTCATGGGGTTACATTGGTTTATCCATTCATTTCTCTTTTCCACACTTTCCTCTTTACATTATCTAACCCACTTTTGCACATATACTTATGTAGCATTTTTGTGATTGAACGCATGTGCATGATCCTCAAGGCATGAAAATACAACAATCTGGTAGCATAGTTATTACTTCAACTGAACTGAACTGAAATGATCGGAGCTACAACTTAATCTCTATTATATAAGGGAAGGGGAAGCTATGGTGTCCCCGAATGAAGAGACTATTTTACCCCCTTCCCGTTCTAAATTACAAATTCACTTACAAACAAAAATACTGGAAATAAAATCATAACAATCACTCACAAATCAACTAAAATCACAAAATTGCATAATTTAGATTATACAAATCACTCATATGAGAAAATTTAACAAAACTAAATAATTCACTTACAAACTACAACCAATACACTACAACGTTAATACATACTCACAAAAAAAAATTCACAAAAATTTGACTTGAAATCAAAGTGTCCACTTTCTTCACAATCTATGAAGTAGGGTACTTAATTCAAAAATCAACTAAAAAATTATAATATTAGAGATCATAAATAAATTCACTAAAATTTCTATTTTGTTCATAGAATTTAACTTTGAAAAGTAAAAAAAATAAAAGATTGGTGAGAGACTAAGCGATAGAGAATAAACCAATCAAATTTTGCAACTAAAAACAATTATACTTCCTATGTCTAATATTCAAATTTGACTCTTATTTATGTCGCAGACAACCGAATTTCTATCTCGAAAAAAATTGAAACATGATCGCGTGCAAAAAATGCTAGTTTATTAAGATAAAAGAGAACACACACTAAGTTAAATATAGTTCATAAAATATAATCACATGGCATACAATACCTTAACTCAATTTCTCTTAGGCCAAGTACCTTCCAAACAAGCATTGAAACATGTATATAAAATATAATCACGTCATTTATTGACCTCATCTCTATTATATAAGCCAAGGGAGGAGGTGTGGTGTCCTTTTTTGAAGTGACTAAAATACCCTTAATGATCTAATTAATGGAATGAAAAAAATTACAAAAACAAATCATTTAAAAATTCTCATTCCAACTTGCCCTTTAAAACAAGTTTGAAATGGTATATGCATCAAATACTTCAATCAAAAATTAAATGGACAAAATATTTATACCTCATAAAAAAAAGATGGCATACATAACGTGTACATGAAAAGTCTGAACATTCACATCCTTTGATATTCTTTAATTCAGTTAAACCAACTCATTATTTTTGTTTTTTCAGTTCAATATTCATTCACAAAAAATTAATGTTAACAATCACTCTCAACCTTTTTATTTTTTTACATTAGCGAATTAATATATCTAAATTCATCTAACTGTTGAATTTTTGACATTTAAGTTTAATGATAAATAAAGTACGAATGGAGTATCTAATAGAATAACAAATTTTGAAATTAATGCACGCATCGCGTGCATATGAAGGCTAGTAGATTCATATTATCACTCTATCTCTCTTCTTATCTATTTTATTCCTTAAAAACCGAATAATTTCTGGCATTTCTCCTCATAACCTCCTTACTAAAATTAGTTTATTCTTAAATCTTAACAGTCTACACTAGTCGGCTAGTCCTACTACTCAACTGTGTACTGTACTGTCATAGCTAATAGCTTCCAACTTTCACACTCTTTCTTTCACAGATCCACAAACACACACCTTCTACTATTTTCTCTCTCCTCTCAACGACGATGAAGGTGATGAAGTTCATCGCAGCTTCATCATTGTTAATGGCGCTAATTCTATGCTCCATTTTCAACATTGAAGCGTCGGTGCACGAGTATAAAAGCCAGAAATTCGTAGCTAAAGGAAATTCCTTCGTCGTTCATGGCGGAAGTGAAGGAATCTTCGCTCCTTCTAATGATTCTCCCGGCGATTCCTTTATTCGGTGATTTTTTTTTTTACTTTTTTTTTGTATGTTTTTCATTTACTGGTGATTTTTGCTTGAGTTTAGCTGCTGATTTTTGTGGAATTTGTCGGTTTTAGGTTTTTGATTTAGTTTAATTGATGATAGTTTGGTGTTTAATTGTTTGTGAAGAGAGTTGGATCTGATGATATATAGAATGTGCAAGTTGAAATCTTAAATCTGCAAAAAAGGATTTGGAATTGCGGAAATACTGAGCTACTTACTTCACTTTATTTGATTTTATATTCTGTGTATATAGTACATTTAGGGATGAAGATTTATGATTTATGGAATTGCTGGCATTTTATTGAATACAACATTGCAATTTGCAAGGGAGATGAATTGGAGGAGTTTGTTTACTTAATGTAGGTTATGATTGTTGTCTTGTTGAGCTGTGAAATTTGATTAATAACCTAAGCTAGACAAAAGACGATGTTAGTATGTTACACATTTTTTTTATTAATGTATACTGAGGGTGTGCAGGATGCGATACAGGGGAAGGAGTTTGTAGTTTATGAACTACAGGCTATTGTAGGGTTGTAGTTTTGTGGCTATGTGGGTTAACGACAAATATTCTCCTTGCATTTATAGGGTTTAAAACCATATGTAGATCTAACCACGAAAGAGTGTCCAAAACTACTGTTGTGCCAACTCTTAGGAAGAAATGAGGTAGTAGGTAGATTTTGGACGCTTGGACTCAATTAGTCATAAGTGCATATAGAGATATTCTAACAGTTAGAATGCTTCGATAGCTGGACTGAACTGTTTATTCACTGACCATTCTTGGCTGCAGATCTTTTGTGTTTTCACTGACGATCCTTTTTTTTTTTTTTTTTTTTTTTGTAATGTTAGCATATCATTTGCCTCATGCTGATCGTCAAAGTAAACTTAAAATGACTTCTAATATCTATTAGTTGTTGGATACTGGCTAGGTATTGAATGATTTTCTGTGGTTTCTGGATTCAGATTTGAGAAGATTACACTTCGAAGGCCCAAGTTGTCCTCTAACTTTAGCTCAAGGGTCCATGCCATACTTTTTGAGGTAGATGACAGAGAAACAATCGGTGGTTCTGCATATGGAGGCCAGAGAGCTGTTTGCTGCACCCCAGATCTCGCAAAACTTGGTGTCTGCAAACAGGGAGATATTATTTACCGACAATCCACCAAAAATCCTGACTGGCCACAAGTCTACGGTGTCTCATTTCAGGTTGATGAATTGGAAGCAACTTTCTCATCTAGATCAATCCGGATTACAAAAACTGGGATGTACAACTTATATTTTATTCATTGTGATCCAAATCTTAAAGATGTGGTTGTAGAGGGAAAAACCATTTGGAAAGACCCTACTGGTTATTTACCTGGTAGAATGGCTCCATTTATGAAATTCTATGGGTACATGTCCCTTGCATTTGTGGTTCTTGGGATCTATTGGTTCAGTCAATATTCAAGATTTTGGAAAGAAGTTATTCCCTTGCAGAACGGCATAACACTTGTTATAACATTGGGCATGTTTGAGATGGCCTTCTGGTACTTTGACTATGCGGAGTTCAACAAAACTGGAGTAAGGCCAGTTGGCATTACTGTATGGGCAGTAACCTTTGGTATAATCAAACGTACTGTTTCAAGATTAATTATTCTGATGGTTTCTATGGGCTACGGAGTTGTAAGACCTACTCTTGGTGGTATCACGTCCAAAGTTATTATGCTTGGAGGAACCTTCTTTCTTGCATCGGAGGTCCTTGAATTGGTGGAAAATGTTGGTACCATCAGTGATCTTTCTGGGAAAGCTAGACTGTTTATGGTTCTGCCAGTGGCATTGTTGGATGCTTTCTTCATTTTATGGACATTCAACTCGCTTTCTGCTACTTTAAATAAGCTCCAGGTACTTGTTTCTACTTCTGATATGTAATTGATGAAGTAATTCTTGATGTTTTATTTAACCTATACCAAGTGCTTCCTTTGTTTTTGAATATAAGGCATGTAAACTACTTTTATACATATCAAGAATTTAGTTAACTTCAGTTGTATTTGCACTGGCATAGGAAATGACATTATATATTGTATTGATAATATAAATACGGTTTTTTCACCATATACCCCTGACAAATTTTTTTTTGCACCATATACCCTTTCAACTTTCCAAATTCATCATATACCCCTCACTTTTGAAAAAATACATTAACTTACCCTTTTGACTAACGGAAGGCTAACTCCGTTAGTCATTTAACCCTAATCATCCCTTTAACCCTAATTAGCTATCATAAACCTAAACCAAACCCTAACCCTAATCTAATACCCTAAGTCCCTAACCCTAACCACCCTTACCCCAGCCCCCACTCCCCACACCCCCTACCCTAGCAGGCAGCACCCCCACCCACTCCCCCACCCCTTACCCCACCACCCCCTCCCCACCCTTTACCTCACCACCCTAGAATGTGACCGCCTCCCCAAATACACCACAACCGAAACCCACCCCCGCCCACCCCTTTGCCCCACCACCGCCGAAGCCAACCCCCGCCTCTTCTACTCTCGCCATTTTTCTTTCTCCTTCGCACCTCACCGGAGCCTTTTCTCCTCTCGCGCTTTTTCTTTCTCTACCTCTCGTTGCTCCTCTCTCTCGCCGGCATTTCTTCGCCGCTCTGTTAGTCGAAGGAGAACAGGGGTGTGGGAGGGGGGTCGCCGGTCTTTGTTTTTTGAAGTCTTCGCCGCCCTGTTTTTTGAAGGGGAACAGGGGTGTGGAAGGAGGGTTGCAGATCTCTGCTTTCTCGTTGGTTTAGGGGAGGGTTCAGGGCGTGGTGGCGTTTCTCACTAGTGTGGTGGCTGCGCGGGAGCGGACAGGGGGGGTGGTTTCGAGGGCTTGTGGGGTTTCAAGGGTTTGCGCGAGTTTGTGCGCGGGTGTGGTGCTGCGGGTGGCGGAAGAGGAGGGGTGCGGCGCTGTAGGTGGCGGAACGGTGGAGGGGGGTCTCGGGGCTGGTGGGTGGTGGGATGGTGGGAGGGGACTGCAGTGGTGGGGGTGGGGAAGGGGGTGGGGTAGGGTGGGGTGGGGTGGAGGGGGTGATGTGGCAGTGGGTAAGGGGTGGGGTGATGTGGCAGTGGGTGTAAGGGTGGGGTGATGTGGCAGTGGGTGTAAGGGGTGGGGTGATGTGGCAGTGGGTGTAAGGGGTGGGTGATGTGGCAGTGGGGACTGGGGGTGATGTGGCAGTGGGTTAGTTAAAAAATTAGATTAGGGTTAGGATTAGGGTTTAATTTAGGTTAGTTAATTAGGGTTAGAGGGGATTAGGGGTTAATGACTAACGGAAGTCTAACACCGTTAGTCAAAAGGGTAAGTTGATGTATTTTTCGAAATGTGAGGGGTATATGATGAATTTGGAAAGTCGAAAGGCTATACGGTGCAAAAAAAAATTTGTCAGGGGTATATGGTGAAAAAACCGTATAAAATAATCTCTTGTCTGGCTTTGTAAATATAACTTGGTATTTGATATTGTATTGATATTGTAGAATGCCTTATTCTATAGCTAAAATTCCTTGAAATTAGAAACAGAGGGAGTATAAACTAACCAGTAGAGTAACTTAATCTAGGCATTGCCTGTTCAAAGTTCAAAAATCTTGCATAAGGCCTGAATACTATGAGATTGTATTTGGGGCTCGTTTGACTTAAAGTATCTGGAAATCATGCCTTTTTTGACTTCATATGAGGGTTCAGTTCTGTAAGGATGAGGGTAACCACATTGTAGTTTTGTCTCATCGATGCAGCATATATGCTACTTCTTAGGTCTGTCAATAGAATGTAGATTAAACTTGAAGCACAGTTAGACATCTTATTTCAATGATTTTGGTTCCTGATACTATTTACTGAGCAAATTTGGGCGGCAAGTGCATATCATCACAATGTCATCAACAATCTTTACAACTCAGCAATCAATTTGTAGATAAAGTCAAGGCCCACCTTTCTCACAATAAATGATTTCGCTAAATCTGCCTCCTCTTTTCCGCTCACATTTAATATGAATATTCTGTTGACTCTAAGGCCTAAGCCACTAATTAGGCGAACCGTCATTTTCTTGTGATTTGTTAAAATTCTGCTAGATGCTTAGAGGACTCCCATTTTTTCCCTTTTTTTCCTTGTGGGTGGATGTGCTTGTGGGACTAGCAGGAATTTCAGGGTGAGATTAGGTGGGAAGACCAATATGTGCATAGTCAAACCTTCTCTTTTATCTCAATTTCATAAGGCATTGGAATCAGATTAGGAAACAGACTACTGTATTAGTGAACAAAGGCAATCTGTCAGGCAGTCTTGCTCCTGCTTCCTAATTTCAGCAGTCCAATTAATATCTCCGATGCCGAGCACTTTGATGAATAATGATGCGCAGCATTTAATTGTTAGTTTGAAAGTATATGTTTCATGGTCACATTTTGACCCAGAACAATCAAATAGCATTGCTCAATAGAGAATCTGTGGATCATGGAACATATATTCTGTCATCTACTCGTCACAGGAATATGCTTAGCAAAATGATGACTAGCAGACCTGCAGTAGCCTGTATAAATCTTAGAAGCTTATCTAATAAGTTATGAGCTAGGCATTGAAAATTTATTCCTTTTTCAGCTATATAATTGTCAAATATACTCTTCATAATTTTTGTCTAACATTTTTCTGTTCGTCCAGGCTCGTCGGATGAATGCTAAATTGGATATCTACCGGAAGTTCACTAATGCATTGGTAGTGGCTGTTGTTGTGTCAGCGGGTTGGATATTCTACGAGGTACAAAGCAAGTGCAACTTTTATATATTAACATATATTCTCTTGTTTATCCTTCTCTTCAAGAGCCATGCAGGATAGTTCTTTCATACCCATCTTATAAAAGGGAAACAGTGGTCCTTCTGGAAATGGAAGGCTACTTCTTTGGCCTTGTTCTTTCACCTTTAAAGAATGTATCACAGGGAAATCAAGTTTAGGTATTTTTGGATAAGTTCAGACAAAGGCTACGGTTTTGTTTCACAGCTATAAGTTCAAATTTTGATAAGTTCAGATAAGAAAAGAAAGAAGCCTTTGTTGGTCTCCCGTGTCTTGGAAACTTTCAGACACCAACATTTCGCTTTTGCCTTTGTTTCAAGTGTGGGGCGGGCGAAATACATTATGCAACCAATGGAAGGTTTTTCGAACAAGAGAAATGACTATACCCAGGAGGCCAAGGCCAGTACATGCTTAAACTAAGCTTAATGGTCAACTCATAACATTATAGTCTTCAAATATCTTCTTTTTGCATCAAGCTACTAAAACATTTTATGAGTATTTCCATCATCTGTATACTGCATAGAAACAGGGATATTGTGAAAGGTATCGGTTCAACAATTTCTAGTTCTCCAGATATATTAGTCACACTACAGCTAGAGGCGGATCCAGGTTTTTGAATTTGGAGGGTTCTAACTAAACCATCTAGCACATTGACTTTTAAGCAAGCAAATATACAAATTTGCCTATTAATTTTTTTTAGTACTTTGTTATTACATGAAAGTATAAGAAATTGAATTTTTTTTTTTTGAAAATTTAAGAGATCAACAAGTTCAACATCTTACCTGATGATTTTTTTTTACTTGCTCAAACTTAGTATATAAAAAGTGCATATAATCAATTTTTTTGTATTTATTTGAAAACGGATAAATGAATTTTTAAATATGTGATTGTTAAAAACTAAGAGTTGATATAAAAATAGATGAATTGTTTGGAGTAAATAGAACGAAAAAAGAAAAGCAATAAGGCTTCAGCCTTCAATTGAACCAAAAAGCATTTCTTTAGAATGAATAAGAAAACGTTGAAGTTCTCTTAATAGAAACTCGAACCTGCGACCAAACTAAAATCATGAGAAAAAAGCTACAATAACCACTGGAGCAAAGTCCACTCCATGAAACAAAAGCACGTACACTTGTTTAATTATATTTCTGGAGGTCTGGCGCAAGGAGAAAAACGAACTTTTTAAATTTGTTTTGGGGGGTCCTGTGCCACCCAGGACCCTTCATAGATCCGCCTCTGTACAGCTGCTTTTAAAGATACAGGATCTCTTGATTTCTGAGTATAGAAGCTATGCTGTACCTAGTCTACAATCTGCAAGTGGTATCCGTTGGAATCCACTCCGTGACCTTCCTAATCACTGCAGCAAAGGAAAGACGGCTAGAAACCATGTATTCATAGCTTTAGTTCGCTTCCACATAACCAGCAGATATCCTCTTGTACCAACTACCGGCAACTACCAGCTTCATCTTTTGCATTCTGCTCAGCATATATTCAGCATATATATTCATCTTAGAGCTGCAAGATAGAGCTGCTGAGAAAATGAAAGAAAAGAAAAGCCATATGACCTATATTCAGCTAGTTTATACTTGGCCTATATGCGTGGCCGACTGGCCATATGCTACTATATCACTTTATACAAGGATACTTCACCTCTAAGCTTATTGATTTTTGTACATTTGTTTTGCAAATACAAGGCTTCAGGGCAAGGTTACTGCAGTTACTTTTTATGATTGACTTGTTGAGCAAAAAAAACTAATAGGTCCGTTCCTAGATGCCAAAATCAACTTCCTGGTCCGCGTGCGAGGAACCTTAGCTGTCACCTCCCTAGTAAACTTCCTAAGAGCAGGTTAGCATTAAGCCAACTTCGCAAATAGGCTACTACCGCCTTGTTCTAGTCAGGCATTCTTTGAACACAAGGCTCATTTTCCTCCATTCTCGGAAACCTAGCTGTATCTGTATATTAACTCAACCTTTGGTTAGTTAGAGACCATAACCAATTATAGTATACCTCAAGGTTAAAAAGAATCTTTAATAATGGTTAATAGACCAAATTTATTCCAGGGCTCGTGCCTCATAGTCATACTGTTGGGCGTTTAGATGGGGGTAGCAGAGGTGTGTATGTTAAAATGGATGTGAGGGATACTTAAAGTGGTATAATATGGAATGAGAATATTCAGGAGGAGGTTGGAGTTGCAGACATTGAGGATAAGATTACAAAGAACCTGTTATGTTGGTTAGACTTCAGCCAGATCATGTGAGAGTTTTGGAGAGTTGGGATATAGAGATTTTCTTAATAATTTGAGGCAGGCCAAAAATGTCTTCAATGGAGGGCGTTGAGAATAATTTAAGATGTAAAAAGTATATTGCACTTGACTAAAGGAAATAGAGGCAGGAGATATAATCTTGGCTTATACCGCTGATCTCGTCATATTGAGATAAATGCTATGGCATTTCTGTTTGATTAGTAACATTAGTTGGAGTCAATAAACATAGACATACAGAATACAGTATATTCTGAACTTACGAGTTGCAAATTACTGCCTCTTGATTATGTGAACCGATAACACATGCAATTATATTTTATGTTGGGTAATGCTATCCAAGGGAGAGGCACAGATTAAATTCATGGATATGTTGGTTCAAGCTACAGTATATTACCCTTCCAAATGGGTTATCTTTTGTGGATGTTATGTAGTGGATGTACTTTATTTTTTCTTTTTCTCCACGAGGATAACTGGGTGCAATGTGAAACATATCTGTGTATTATTTTTCTGGTCTCACTAATCATTTTCTCCTGATACATTGAGGTAATCTCTTAATCTTTTTTTTTTTCTGCAGTTATATATTGAGGCAAATGACATATACAATGAGAATTGGCAAAATGCGTGGATCATTCCGGCATTCTGGCAGGCTCTTTCGTTCTCTTTACTATCCGTAATCTGCATCCTCTGGGCGCCATCCCAAAACTCAACAAGGTAAAAAAAAAAAAACCTGGTACTGCATTTTTTCCCCCATTTCCTCCGTGTCTGATAAGAGTTCTTCACTGCTGTGCTCACTAGCATGTTTCCTTCTGGAAATGTGGTACCTTAGAATTCCTTATTGGATACAATTTGAAGTTCTATTCCATTAATGGCTAGTTTTGGTAATGACAATGAATTCATATGTAATTATCAAAAGTCGCACCCATGGTATTGAAATTCCATCTTCAAACATATGTTTTTTTTCCATAATTTTTCATTACCACCTCTAGACTGGTAGTGGCTGGTTTTGGATATTATGAAGAAAAAGAGGTATGTGCAGATGGACAATCATTACTGTGGACGCAAGATTGAAACTTTCTTCACTAGAGTACCACTACCGCCATTTATTATTCCACTCCTTGGAGCTGAATTTTACTGATTGAAACTGAAATTGATTTAGATGCATCCTCTGGGATAAGTATCTCTAAGTTTTTGTAGTTAGGCTTCCAAGGGAATTATGTAAATACAGGATAACATACAAATTAGTCAATTTAATGCTTCTTATCGACTTGTGGTTTATAAATTCTCCGTGATAACTTTTCGAGATTATTTGGTTCCGCTTATTTTCTAGTTTTCTACTCTCTCATGAAGTCCTTCCTTGTTACCGTTGATACAGGAACCAATGAAAGTGAGAGTTAGTGGAAAGCGGGATCCTTTATCTGACTTTTGGGTAGGAAAGGAAACGTTTATTAGAAACATGAGTATTATCTACTAAAAGAAGTGAACTCATGCTGTGGGGTACTGGGGTTAGGGAGGGTAAACGGGGAAAAGTTCACAATACATGGAATAAAGCAAAATAGGGAAAAACTCTTATGTAACGAACGAAATGGAAAGAGGGAAGATGGAGGGAGCATCATCTTTTTTTTTTTTTTTTTGGCAGAAGAGTATCATCTAATAATAGCTATAACTGCTGTGTGTTTCTTTGGCACATTGTAAATCTTGAATAGTTGTCAATTTGCTAGTTGTAGCAAAAACTGTGTTCTTCCTCTGGCAATTTGCGTATTTTGGGTCTCTTCATGAAGACCATTCTCTTAACCGGGACTCATTGAAAAGTTGCTTCTTTCAACAGGTATGCTTACTCAGGAGATGAAGATTTTGATAGAGATGACACACTAACACTCATAAAGCCAGCCCCAATCCCCTCAAGTGATATCCGAATCCCCTCTGAGCCCCGTCCATTGAAAGGTAGCATTGAGCTATCTAACGATGACTCAGAAGAAGAGAAGACTGCCTAAACCTTGTACTCTCGTAAAAGTTTCATCGCGAAAAGTTCATATCCTGCATCTGGCCTTTCAAAGATACCATTGACCTAGTGATGCTTTTATGCCTTCTAAACAAATGATTTACACAGAAGAGGTCATCAAAGCTTCAGAGTTGCATGGGAGCAAAACATCCTCTGTTTGGGTTATTCTGTTATAATAGTAGTTATTCGTTCCACTTTGAAAATGATAGAAGGGATCAACCCTAGCATTTCCTTAGTCTGTAGTTACTAGTTATAGTGTTTTGTTCTTATTATGCATATAGATTTTGTGCCCATTCTTGTTTTTTTCTTCTTTCTCCATTTTTCATAACTCGTTAATTGATTGTCTTTTAAGTTGTTCATAACCAAGTACATTTTGTTAGGTAAAGGCACTTTTGCTGGAAACATGCTCAATTGATACGTGTTTGTGAGTTGTCACGTACTCACATTCACATAAATGTGTCTACCTTCCAGTTTTTTTCAGCTTGAACTAGATATCTTGCTCATTGACAGAAAGATCACTGTAAATAATAAAATTCTGGAAGAGTGACACAAATCTTAACATATAATTTTATGATTATGATTTACGTGAGATCCCTATAAATAAAAGTTCCTTGCGCAAACCTCATCTTCTTGTCCTGCTATTTGTTTGCGACTCATTCTAGTCAATATGATTATGATTATACAGTGGTTACAGTCGTGGATGTATTGAGTGTATGTACGCATGTTTTTGAGCAAATTTGTCATAAAAGTGGAAACAGTCAATGTTCATACTCCTTTCTGGAAATGAGCACAAATGTAGGTTTTCTCTTATGCCATCAAAGAGTTGCTTATGCCATTGAAAATCAATATATATATGACTTAAGTATCTACTATCCATTTATTAGATATAGTTGTAAAAATTTCAACACTATGTAGACATTTTATCAAATATCAAATAAAATATAACTTTTAAACTTGAAAAATTACAATAAAAATCGGTTCAAGTTGTCGTATGTGCAATTGCTCCAAAAATTAGTCCAAATTAGAATATGGTTCTTTGGATTTTTGTTTGGTCTTTAGTCCATAAATTTCAAATTTTTTAAGTTAATCCTATTCCCGGATCAATGGCTATGTAAAAATAAAATATTATATCTTAATAAAAATTAAACTCTAATAATGGTAATTAAAAGACCACTTCACATATTTTGAAGCGGTATTCAAAGTTGAACTTACCATAAGTTTTGATCATATTACTAAAAGAGGTTGTGATGCATAAGCGAGCATGAAGGTAGGTTTTTAATCGATTCTTAGGTTTTTGTATTGTTTTTGGAGTTTATTATAATTCTTCTGACAATGAAATTCTATTTTTATATTAGAATTTTAATGTTTTTAGGACTTTTGTAAAGAATCATGTTATTATGGAATTCTTTGTAATTTTTAGTGTTTTTATGACTTTTATAAAGAGTTCATGTTATTATGTAACTCTTAGAATAACCATGACATATACTATTATAGTAAGTGTATCTTGTGTGACATTTAAAAAGTTTAGGGGTACAATGTGGGATGTTCGAAAAGGATGAATACAACGTAAAATTTAGATAGACACTACGTAGAAAAACCATTTCTTTTTTCCTTGAACAACCAACTTGTTAACAAAAAAAAAAAAAAAAGCTAAAAATCTAGAGAAAAAGGTTACTGAAGGAGAAAAAAGTTAGAAAGTAAGAAAAAAAAGTCCTTAAAAATTGAGCCGTAAAAAAAATAAAAAAATAAATGGCTAATCAACTAGTGCTTTTTTCGAACAATTTTACAATAGCCTTCTTTTTTTAAAAAAAAAAAAAAAAACGCTACCATAATATTTTAATGTTAGCCAAGCATTTGTACACCTCCAACACTAGTTATTTATAATTAGATACTATAGATAATGTCAAATAAAGCAGTTTTGACTTTTCAAAATAAGTTATTGATAATTTCCTAAATTATATTCTATGAAATCCTGAAATTGATGTTTATTATGTTAAATTTGATATGATATACAAAAATAAGTATCAATTATAATTTCTAAAATAAAACTTTATAATATACCACCTTTGTTTTTTAGTTGACCTGTTTCTCTTGGGCACACATGCTAATGCACTATTTTAAACCTTTATATCTCTAATTATCAATAAGCAAAAATTACAAAAAATTGATATTATGAAAATATATATTGAGACGAATCTAACAAGAACCCATATGACTATTTTTTCCTTAAGTACAAATCACAAAAGATAGTAAAAGTTACACATGTGAATAGTGTCAAAAAGTTCAAACGGATCATCTAAAAAACGGAGGAAGAAATTATCTATAAATGAAAAAATATGACAATTTACTTCAAAAATATTTTCCTCCATAGTCACCACCACCTAGCCACCAATACTTCACCCCCACCCCTGCATCACCGAGCCTCCCCATCCCCCACAGGCACACAACCAACCGCCCACCTCGACGCCCCTCCTCCCCTCCCCCCTTCCCTCGTCGCCCCTCCCCTCCCTCACCACTTCCACCGTCGCCCATCCCCTCCCTCGCCATTTTCCACGTCGCCCCCCCCCCTCCTCATTTCGTCACTGCTAAACCCCCGCCCCCACTCCTGTCCTTTCATCTTTGTCCACCCCTACGCGCTTCCCCGGTAGAACCCTCCTAAGCATCCCCCACTCCTTTTTTTAGGGAAAAGTGACTACTCACTTAAAACTGCTAGCTATAAAATTTAGAATTTATAAGTTGCAATTTAGAAAATAACCCATAACTAATTTTGAAAAGTAAAAAATTGCTATAAATGGCAATTCAGAAAATAACCCATAACTTAAATATTGATTAAATACATATATGCATATTACGAATATAGAGTATATGAGTATATCCATAGTAATTAACCATAAATATTATCAACTGTTGAGACAAATTCATAACTCACATTAATTTTTTACGGTAGCTTTTTCTTCAAGAAGGTTATTATAAAAACACCCGCTTTTCTCAAACCATTTAACAATTAACAGGACTACAAGAGCCTAGTTCTTTTGACAAAAGTGGTGTGAACTGATATAGAGAATTTGAATCAAAGTACTACTACTACTTGATTATTGAGATCTTTAACAACGCAACAAATCACAGAGTAGGAGAAGAAAGCATCTCCTATCAATATCATAGAGGGTTCTTAATTAATATTGCTGTAAGGCATCTAATTAATCACTTAACCAAGTTAATTATAAACCAACTATTGCTTAATTATCCAAGAGCCATGTGACGTAGACCTCACATGTAATGCCATTTAGACAGTATCCAAATTAAGATAAGCAATCCTCATTTCCCAGTGTTGACTTTTTTTAATGCACTTTTTATAGTTAAAATCTCATGCACACAGAGAGAGAGTGTGTGTGTTAGATCTCTTTAAATTTTAATACAGGATTATTGGCATTAGTTGCTCCACGTCACTGATGATGGTAGCCTAATTAGCTGGCTTCTTTGAATAAGTACTAAAAAAAATGTTATTTTTGTTTATGAATTTATAGTGGTTAACTATTTTTTTTAATCCAAAGCACAAATTATGCATGATATAGACTAGAATAATTAATTGTAATACAGGGATGATTTTTGTATTGTTAGCAATAATTCTTTGGACAAAAAAATTGATGCCTTACACTAAGCTATGAAATTTTCGTCTTATGACAAGAATCACATTAGGTATTAGTATAATCAAAGATGTAAAATGTGCATAAATGTTGAATTAGTTAGGCTTGGATGAAATTTTCCAATATATCAACATCATGTTGCCGTTGAAAATTATGCATTCTAGATAGAAATTCCATGAAGTTGATATGAAAGATCAGTTGGGTTTGGAATCCATGAAGTGCATAAAAAGTTGCATACCCCACACACATAACTTTTTATTGTCTAGGTTTCCCAAAGGTCAAAACACATAAAAAGACTGGAGCTCTTTTCACGCACTAAGAAGACATAGTCTTCTCGAACAAGAACAAGAACGATGTTGAATAAGAAGCCTCATGGTATGAATATCACAGCAAACTGTTTTGGCGTTCTTCACTGTACCATCGACGACTCGACGTCGAACTTTTTCCTATCTACTAAAAGAATCAGATCTTATGTGATGCAAATGCATCACTCCACAAGATACAAAGGAATTAACCTGTTTAAATATAATAAAAGACAAAATAAAGTTTGGCTTGAAGTGTATAGATAGACATAGGTTAACAAACCATCCAGATGTTAACATGAAAGCAAATCCAAACGCCATATCACCTTCAGACCGAGACACTCCGAAAAGATGTTAATAACACACATGAAATGCCATAAGCATGTTTGGTATTCAACTTGCAAAGGTTTTCAAGTAGATGTGCAACCAAGTAAGTCTTCTGGAAGGATGAAATACACCAGTCAGTGCTCAGCAGTCAGCACACTTCTAGCAAATAGTCTATAGTAATCCAAAGATAATACAGCACAACTGTGATAGGATGTAGGAAAATGAAAGGTCAAAGGTCATACATTGATACTTCGTCGAATCTCACCTAATAGGCAACATTTGGGTGGGGTTCATATGTAAGTAACTGAGATTAGAATATCATAGTTCTTATCTTAATAATATCCAACACTATGCTTCACTTCACCTTAAGTACCCATGTAGAATGCTCAACATTCCGAACCTTGGGCCAAAATCCTGGAAAATTTTCACATATCTGCGTGGTTGGACACTTGGACACATACCCACAACCAACAAACAAGTACCTGACTGTGAGTAACATGGATCATTACGTACAAGGTTATCCATCACACCAATGTAGTACCTCATTGAAGTTCTTGATCAAAGGTACTCATTAAGAGTGATATGGGAAGTTCAAAGTTTTCCTTTTTTTTTTGTCAAGTTCAAAGTTTAACTTATTGAACCAAGAATTGGGATACTCTAAAATAGACATATGGTCTACAATCTAGGGAGGAAGGAATTGATCTTTTTCAACACACTCCTCTTATTCTTCTCTAATACAATTTATGTGTCTTGAGAGAGCGCACCAACCACTCGAGAGCACAAGATGGTGAGATCTCACAAAATTTGGACTTTTATAGCAGGTAAATAGAATTCAGATGATATTCGAGTACATCCATTCTAGGGAAACTTCCTGCAGGGTCTCGACTCTCGAGTGATGGTCCCCTTAGGCATGCAATTTGCAGTTATGCTATCAAATCTCCCAGATTTTAGACCACGCATAAATTGGAAAATGGTAAAATGAATACTTGCAAGCTCTTATAAATCATAGAGATATGATGTTTAAAGAATTAACAATCTTGTTCTGAGTAATGAGAATAGAATAACAGATAGAATTTCTTCCAAAGGACAAAAAAAAGGGCAGTATATGAAAGAATATTGCTTATAGATATAAGACCATTGAGGACAAAATCACACATTAAAACAGTTTCCATATGAACAAAAGCGAACCAAAATTCTAAAATTTAGAGGAGATACAAACAACAGAAATGCTTACAGGATAGAAACATTCAGACTCTGGCATCCTGGAGGGAAGATATTGATCTTTTCCTACTTGCTTCACTATAATCCTTGATGAATCAACAGATGTTTCTTCAGGGGAAAGAAGTCTTCAGGAATCACCATAGTTCAAACAGAATGCCATCACCCGAAAGGCTTCCTCAAAAAAATTTAAAGAATGAATTCCTAGCTTCTAGTGTCATAGTTGAACAATCATTATCCCTGTGACCTTTTTCTCATGTGTTGCGTAACTGGGTTACCCTCAAACAAATCCAATACAGCTGAATCCAAATCTTCCCATGAGTACCTGATGTACTGCTCCGGATGTCTGCCACTCTCAATATGGCTCCTAAACCGACCAAGAAATGATCGATAAGCGGGGAGCAATTTCTCCGCTATTGATATCCTAAGCTCCTCTCGGAGCTGTGTATCGGGCACAAACCACATGGCTTGAGTCCGATGAACCTCTTCAAACACTGCATTGAAAGACTTAAACCGCTCTCTCAACGCACTCTTGGACACCCCGGAAGAAAAACTCCCACTCACATGTAAACCCTCATCCCTCAAACAATTCAACACTTTCACCCAAGTAGCCCTCTGATAACTAGTAGCAGCAAGCCTAAATTTCCCTGTCAACTTTTTCAAGTATTCATCTCCAATCATCTCCCTTAATTCAGGTGACCCTTTAATCTTTTGTACAATATAATGAACATTATTCATCATAAACAAATGAGCCAAAGATGTATCTTTATAATGTTGTGACTTCCCCTCTAAATTGAATTCCAAAATAACAATTATCCAAATCAAATGCAAAGCTAATGTAGTCCTCTCTTCCTCTAACTCCGAAAAATCAAAATCCGGCACAGATAATTCCCCAGAATACCTCGTCCCACTCGAAGATGGTTTCGATACAATCAACTCAAACAAAGTCTGCTTATAATCAGATATCAAGCTAATATAATTCATCACATACCTAGTCAATGGATGAATTGTCCCACCAGGAACTGGAACCCTTGAAGGTTCCCTCAATACAGCATTCTCAAACTCCGACAATATCCCTCTTGCCGCCTCCGCCAACCTCGATAAGATCTCAGCTGCCTGCACCCTAATCGACTCCGCCGTCTTAGACTCAAACACAACCTCAATATCAGCTAAAAGCTCCGCCAACGCATCATGCAAATCAAGGATCTTAAACAACTTCTCCGGCGATCTCCTACTTATACTTATCGCCTCCGCAAAATTAAACAACTGCATTGCAGGTCCTTTCACCGTCTCCAGAAAACACGCCTCCGAATACGAACACGGAGATGGAGGTGGAGATGAACCACAACAAGCACCACCACCAGATAATGATGATGAAGAATATGCATTCAATCCATCAAAGATCTGCTCACTAAGACGCTTCTCAGAAGCGAAAAGCGTCCTAATACAAACTTTAGCAGCTTTAATCCAACGCCTGATCTTATTCTCTAATGCATCCCACTCCAATCTCTGTATATCTCCGATGCTAAGTTTCTCGATCCCTAGGTTTCGGAAACTCGCATCAACGCTAGATTTTCTCACACTTCCATACACCTGGATGCACTCACGCAAATATCCAGCTGCGATCATACGTTCCGCGATACTCCTAAGATCTCCGATCGCATCTAATGGAATCAGATCAACTTCTCTTATACTTGTAGTCGACCTAATACTTCTCCTCGACGAACTCGAACTTCCACCACCACCTCCACCACCACCACTGCTGCTTCCACCGCTGTCTAACCTCGGAATATTTCCTCTCTCCTCATCTTCAACGGCGGCGTCGGCGGCGGCGGCGAAATGGTCGAAATGATCGCGAGAAGAAGAGGAGTGAGAACGAGGTGTATCAACTAATAGTGAATCAGCGTCAACCGCAGAAGAGTGAGAAAGGAGGATGTTACGGAACTCATCTTCAAGTCTAGCCATGGCGATTTGGATAGTATTAGGGTTACGATCACCACCACCACCACTACCGCCGGAAGAAGGAGAAGCCATAGCTAGTGAATGAACTGACCGTTGGATCTCATCAACTGCTTTAAGGTAACGGTCAACTTCATGACGGTCACCGGAGAAAATCATCTTATCTCTAGCTTCTTCAGATACTGTAGAATCCCATCGTAGTATTATCTTCTCAGCTGATTCAATACCACCATCTTCACCACCAGCTCCGCTACTTCGCGGCGGAGACTCCATTTTTGCTGGAGCTTCCAATAAAAAGTTCAAGTTGAAATTAATGAATAAAACAAACTCACTAAAAATGAAATCAAACAAAAGTTGAATTTATTTTTGTTAGGAGAGAGAAAAAGTAGAGGTGGGGGAGGTATATAGTAAGGAGGGATGGAGTAAGGTGGACAGTGTAATGGCGATATGTTGGTTTTTTGTCTTTGAAAAAATGAAAGAGGGTTTAGAAATAATTGGAAGGTTTAAAAAATAAAAAAATGTTG
The DNA here is from genome assembly GCF_026745355.1 of Beta vulgaris subsp. vulgaris. NCBI lineage: Eukaryota > Viridiplantae > Streptophyta > Magnoliopsida > Caryophyllales > Amaranthaceae > Beta > Beta vulgaris. Next base: position 52,621,100 of record NC_079208.1, on the reverse strand, counting down.
GATTAGAAATGAATTTGACATCACATGAATTGGTGAATGTTTTGGTTTAGTAGAGAGGATATTCCGGCGGAGTTGACGGCCAATATTTCTAATTGGGTGGTAAGAGGTTTAGTTTTGTGTTAAGGTAATGATAAACTACCATAATTGTAGTAGTTTTTAACTCTTTTTGTGGAAGGTTTTGTAGTTTGGATGAGTTTGAGGGAGGAAGACTTGTTTGTTGACAAAAGTTGAAGATTTGTAGTAGTTTGTTTTCAAAATTGTACTAAAGTTGAACTAGGCTTGACTTTCAAATCAAATTACTCATTTTTATTTTTGTATTGAGCTAAATGCTTATTAAAAATGGAAATTTTAAAATGATTTTTGTATTTGCATTTTTATTTAATTTGGGTTGTTGGACATTTTTTTCTCATTTGAACAATTTTTTCCATAAAACTTTGTTGATTTTTGTGCAATTTTAGATTATTGAGTAATGGATAAGTTAGTTTAACGTATATTATCAAATATTAAATGTTTATTACATTTTTTAAAAAAAAATACATGTCATAAAAGTTTGATTAGAATAAGTAAATAATGTTTATTGTTGAACATGCCAATGAAGTTGATAGTGATAAACTTCAAATTGTATTTTATTTATATGCTAATAAGTTATCGATGTGTAGTTCTTAGATTTGTGATATGATATCAAAATTATATCTATTTAAACTCTCTCTTTGTAATTTCACTATATAATTGTAAACATTGTTACTTATGTAAGTTAAAAGTCATAATATTAAAAAAAAAAAATTCGTATGATCATAATACTAGTACTATATGGCTAAAAACTACATATTTTGAATGGCAGGGGGGTATCGTTGTTGTTTATAATATAGACAAAGAAGTATTGTCATCACAAAATTGCTTTTCTTTTTGACAACACAAGTAGCATTTTGTAACATATAAACTGAATGATAAGAATGGAGCATAAGGTGTAGTCTATTATGTATCATCAATTGTACCATCACAAGGTTTAGAGCACAATTGTAAAGAAGAGAGACATCTAGACATTGTTGTGGAGCCAATAGTCCCAAGGTTCATTGTTTTTCCGATAATTGTTCCACTGTTCTAGCTTAATTGTAGAGACATCTAGACCTTTTCACATTAATTTTTATTATGTCCTGTGCCCTATGAGATGTTTGGTAGTAAACATTATTTTGTGTAGCATATCACTCTCGGGCCATGAAATAAGATTCTAAATTTGGGATTTGTATTAGATAAAAAAAGAGTTTTTTGTCAGAAACAACCTTTTATATTCACTTTTTTGCAAAAAAAACCTCTTAAATTTTTTTTTGCAACTTACAACCTTGAAAAAAATGCGAGATGAAATATTTTCCATTTTTCTGTCATTGACCGTTAACTTTTTGTCGTTGACTATGAGTTGGTTTACTTCCATCTCTTTTACAATTCATTTCCCTCCCTTTCTACCCTAAATTAAAGAAAACAAACCCTTTGTGTCATCTCTCTCTCCCTCAATCATCTCTCCTCCATTAAACACTCTAATATGCCACCCTATATAAGAGTAGGGGATCATCATTCTCTCTCTGCAGCTGCAATTGAAGGTGTTGCAACCTTTTTGTCCAGTTTAGTGATTATAGAATTTGAGAGCTACGAACTTTCTCCCCGTATTATCATGTGTCCAAGAAGTACTTGTAGTCACCGCAAACCACATTCAAACTTTACCATTGTTAAAGAGAAAGAGAGATTTCAGATTTGATGAGTAAGAATCCTAAATTTGTTGAAGGCCAAGAGAGATATGAGATATGGTGAGCAAAATAAATTTGGGGAACTAGGGTTTTATAAGAGAAATGGGAGAGAAATAGAGCTAAAAAGTAGAGGGAAATAAAATGTAAAGAGTTGGAGGTAAACAAACTCACAATCAATGACAAAAAGTTAACAGTCATTAACGAAAAAATGGAAAAGGTTTCATCTCGCAAAAAGAATTTTGTTTAAGGTTGTAAGTTGTAAAAAAAATTAAAAGGTTGTTTCTCGCAAATACGTGATAATAAAAGATTGTTTCTAACAAAAAACTCTAAAAAAATGAACTTTTGTTGATAATATTTATAGCTTTTATAATGTATGTATACTAATTCTAAATGATAATTTTTCTGCATTGCTAAATGCCGCCCTTTTATTTACTACTAATGCCCTGTATACATACTTCTTATGTATTTATACTCATACTTATTCCCTCACTTTGTCTCTTACTCTCCTACTCATACATCCTCACTTTCTTTCACTCTTCTATTCTCATACTTCCTCACACTCTATCATTATCCAAGGACTTCTCCGGCCACTTTTTCGGTCACTCTGTCTCATCACACATTGAAAGAGGTTGAGTGGCATCATCACACCGCCACTCCTCTGGCAATATCTTCGGCGACCTTTCCGGTAAAATTACGTGCAACTTTTCTGACCACATTATTGCATTATCAATATTAATGAAATTTCATAATTCATTTAATTAAAAAATTTGGACTATAATAACTTGCAAATGCCGAAAAAAGTGCTCAGGCGCCTAAAATAGGCGCCTAACCACAAATATAAGCGCCTACTTTAGCCGCCCAACCATGGATACAGGCGCCTGACTACAGGTTCGAGCGCCTATCTTAGGTGCCTGAGCGCTTTTTCGACAGTTTCAAGTCAATTTCTAGCAAATTTTACGCTACTACGAGATGTTCTAATTAAGCTAAATAAAATCGACCAAAATAGGAATTGAAACAAAAAATGATTACATTAAACCCCATGTAGTAAGTTTTGGGGGAGTTACCCCTAGACCCTGACTCCCTAACCGGTCAACGTGCTAAATTTTTCGAAGCGCCACGTTCAAGACATTATATCAGTTTTATTCGATTTTTTTTAATTACATTAGCATTTCCCCGCGATATAACAGGATGGTAAAAAAAAATTGAAGTCGTTGGAAAATGTGAGCTTGTCGGAATTTTTTTTTTTAAAAGGTAAGAAGAAGGCGTCCTAACCAGATCGAAACCTCGCACAGGTCAATCAATCCTGGGTTTGCAAGTAAGACCCCTTGGAAGTAAAGGGGGATGGTAAGGGGAAATCCTCACCCCCAAAGTGCCTCTAGTAGGGTTTGATCCCACAACCTTGAGGTTGTGATATACAAACCAAACCACTAGACCAAGTTCTACTTGGTGAATGAATGAGGGAATGGGGAATAGAGAATGAAGGGGAAAGAGAAGGAAATACCCTTGTATTAATATGGGGCGTTCGTAGGAAAAATAGAGCGTCATTTAGCAAAATCCTAATTTTTATATAGAAACAAAGTGTTGTACAAAAGACGTTGAATAATTTTTAGTGTACCTACTTATAGATAATTAGAGATATAAATGATTAAAGGTGTGAATTTGATAAGCATGAAAGTTGAAATGTTGCAATTAAAATTTTTGAAAAAAAAGAAGGGAAAGGACAAACAAAACCTGTCCTTTCCTATTAGGCAACCCACCTTCCAAGGCTACAATTATTGTGTTATATAAGAGCGTGTCCACTCATGGTTTTTTTGGGCATCAATTTGAGTCATGAACTTTGCTCAAAAAAAACATGGGATTGCATCCATGATTTTTATATGTTTGTGTTTGGGTCATGCTATGACTCAATCCATGGTTGGTCATCCTATGACCCAAACCACGATTGGTCAGCTTATGACTTAAGCTAACCATTTGTGGACATATGGCAATGTGTTATAAAGGTTATTTTTTATAATTCGAGTTTTGCAATAGGAACAACTTAAAAAATACAAATTAAAAAAATAAAAATTTCACCAGTGATCCTATCTTTTTCAGATCTACAAATAGACATTCATTTTGCTATATTTTGACACACTTATGAAATTAATTATTTTCCCTCTACATTGTACACACATGAATAATTATTTATAGAAGTTTTTATTATTGAAGTTTTTTTAATCAAAACTAATTACTACCAAATGAATTTATATAAGATCGTTAATATATAACATAATTTATTTATAATCGTGTAGGATATTATAAATATCAAAAGGTATAAGGTGTTGTTTGGTTGACATTGTTTAGCATATAAAGTCGGAATTCATAGGAATTGGAATCTTTTGGTGTTATTTGGTTGACAAATTCATGGGAAGTAGAATTTTCTAAGAAGTTCAACTTCTCACAAAACGGACAAAATTACTTACCTAGGGGGGCCTAGGTAAGTGGAAATTCTCATGAAAACTTTCACTTCCCATGAAACACCAAACAATTAGCAATTTCTATGAAATATAATTGCATGGGAAAATAAAATTCCAAGAAATTTGCACTCCCTACATTTAACCAAACGAGCACTAAATATGTATTGATGTAAGAGACAGAAAATGAGATGGAGTATAGTAAGAAATGGGATAAAGAATGATGATGTTCTTTTTTTTTGGTCATGAGTGTGGTGCATGTGTCAAAATGGGTCATAATCCATGACAAATTTTGGTAAGATGAGAGAGAAAGTTGATGAGAGGGAGGGATGTCATGTTTTTTTTGAAGCATGAGTGGTCATACTCCAATTATCTATGGTTCAATTTTCATGATTGATGTTTTGCTTCATTTTTTCCTTCTTTTTTGTTCTTTTTCTCCTTAACTTTTTTTTTTCTTTCTTTTTATATTATCTTCCCTATATATGTATTCTTTCTTTTTCCTTAATTAAAAGAATTGTCAAACTTTTATTAAAAAATATTAAAAAATCAAATTGTTTTAAAAAAATTAGTAAGAAGAAATCCTTTGGGTTGTCCTCGCACAGGACCCCCACCTAGAGGTCCATTACAAGCCAGACATCTCCAACCCTCTCTCCCCTTAGATCCCACGCAAATGATTGGGGGTAAGAATAAACCGTGAACCTTTCTAGCAAAGATGGGAAAACTCACCACTTGAGCCAACCCCAATTCCTTATTGAAGAATCAAATGGTATATATAACACATAATTAGTAGTTAATGTACTAGTAGTTAATTAATTCTATATAAATACTATCGGCCCTACGACTTGTCCATACGCATTGTAAAATCTAATTAACACGAATAGGCACAAGAAACAAAGGACATAAATAATAACAATCTTAGGACTATTACATCTGCACCGCGTATAATTGATCATGCATAATTATAATTTTGATCCCTTATGTTTTGGTCAACATACTTCTTACATGACTTTTAATTAAGACATCTGTTAGGCTGTTACAAATCTAATTCTATATTAAATCACAAGTTCGATATAATTAAAACCATGGTTCATAATTGAGTTAATTCTCATTACATAAATGCACATCTTATTGTCCAAGTTAGCTAGATGATAGCTATGAGTTTATTTTTACAATCTTCTTCTTGACCTCTTTTTATGGATCAACTCTAACAAATTGCTAGATGGAAATTACTTTTAAAATTGAGATAATCACACTAAATGGTGACATAATTTTTTTAAAAAAAATAAGAAAGTTAAAAAATTAGAATAAGATGTATCTAGAAGGTGGTATAACTTAATGTTAAATCAAAGGTTGCACGGGTGGCTCATGAGAAGATGCGCAACATTAATTAACAATGTAGAAGATTGTCTATCCTTAGTAATGCAATACTCTGGCAGCTTATAATATAAGTTATAAACTTGTCATTAGTTGCTCATCTTTCAAGGGACAACAGCTTGACTTCCAAAGAATCATGCTGTGCATCCGGAGATAAACAATTTAAGGACATTAGTCATATTGAACTAACTACTCTTATAGAGTAACATATATCATATTCCCAACTCACTATTTAGCGCAATTATGTATCTTACTTATTCGATTGTTATGCTATAATTTTGTATTGAACAACTGTTGTTTGGATAATTGGAGAGCATATATATGGAATCAAATTAAACAGCTGTTGGGCCCGGAAAATTTCATATTAGCAAAGAAGGAATTAAATATCAGTTAGCAAGAATTATGGGATTGGCATTGACTTTGGGTATAACTGCTGGAGGAAAAATAGGAGGAAGTTAGAGATAAACAAGGCACTACCTATCTTCAAGGGAGTTGGACAGCATCTTTGAAGGATATCCCATAGCCTATATATATATATATGTAGTTCAATGTAACCCTAGTTTCTCTTCTACTACTTCACTCTCTCCACGCACACATTCATATTATTTATTCTCTACTCTAATATTTTCCATAGTGGCACAAGAAAGCTTGATATTGTATTCTACCCTTGTATTGACGCCGTCGGCATATTAGTGGATTGGTGATCAAAGCATCACCCGCGGTTTTTCCCATCATTTGGGTTTTCCGCGTCAACAATTCATTTGTCTTTTTATTATTTTATTTCCTTTACATATTTCATTTATCCGTTAATGTTGATTGCCATAGTGTAAAGATCTCGTTGTTGGTTCCCTTTTCCTTTTGCGTACTTGGTACAAAATTGACATAAACAACAGCTAAACAACTATTTGAGAATTTCACTTCATCTATATTTAGCTTCATTATTATGTCCCTTATACAAATTGCATAAATAAATAAATAAAAAGTTTATATGGAAGAAATGACTTAAAATGATTAAAATTATGCCTTGTCATATGTAACATATACAACTCAAAAAAATGTAAGATACAACTCTAAATTAAACGTGCTTAGATCGTTGGAAGAGTTGATTAATCGAAGGAGAATAAAGATAAAGTCTCATTCTACATGTCAATACTGACAACAATGAAATTTATAGTAAAAGAAAAATCCGTCGAGTTTAAACAGATCTATGGATCACCTTATTAGTTTCATGTTTCATTTGAAGGAATAAGAATGAAATAAAAAATTGACTTATGTTGAACTTTCATCGTAATTGTTAGCTATTAGCATCATCTATACTAATATATTAAAAGACATGCCTAAAGAAGGAACGGTGCCACGTGGCGCTCTTCCTAAGGGGGTTTTACTCCATGTAATTTACAACAATAAAAAAAAGTTAGAAATTGCATAGTATAGGGTTTGATCTCAGGACTTCAAGAACATAGATTAAAGTCTTAACCACTAGACCAAATAAAATTTAGAGGGTGTTTGGTATAGAGTAATTTGATGTAGGAAACGGATTCAAATAAGCGTTTCCATTTCTAATTGTTTGGTATGAGTGTTAAGTAACAAATGCCGTTTCCGGAGGGAAACACAATCCCCCCATTTGTTACCGTTATCAAACTAGTGGAAACAAATCACGTTTCCTTCCTCAATCATAAACATTTCAATTGTTTCCATTCCACTAAGATACCAAACAAGTATTAAAGGCAACGATTATTATTTCCGTTTCCCCTCCTTATCCAAACCCTTTCCATTCCGTTTCCATTAATCTTACCAAACATCCCCTTAGTGTTATCATCTTAAAGTATAATATTAATGAATGAAAAGTTTCCTTACCCGAAGCATAGCCCGGGCCTAATAACTAGTTATAAGTTATAACTTAAACATGCATCATTTCATAAGCAATTCAGAGGAAGACAAATTTACAGGCCGGTTATCACTTGAGATTTTTGTGGATACTTTGTGAAGAACTACTTGCTGATATACCTCCACAGTCCACATATATGTTTTCTCAACACCTGTTAACTATGATCCCAATAATTAAAGTAGGCCCAAAACCCATAACCATGAGGTTCTTTTTCTCCTTACTGAGTATTCTATTCATGGTCCGTTTGGTTGGAAATATTTTAGGTTTGGAAACGGATTGAAGTAACACACTTCCTTATTTTATGTTTGGTTGGGTTATCCATTTTTTTCACTCCTTTACTAACCCAATTTTGATTCCCCCATCTTGAAACCCTCCTCACACCACAGGAAACAAAAAGTAAAGGAGTCATTAGGCCAATGATTCCATTCCTACATCAAAACAAACAAGTGTCTAAAGTAACACATTCCATTCCCATTCCATCCTTTCATCCCATTCCATTCCCTTTCCATTTCTTATTTTGAACCAAACGACCCCTCAGAGGTGACCGCTTGTATAGCTTGATAAATGGGATTTTGTTGTGTCGATTTCATATTGGGTTCAAAGTTTAGTTGATTCCCCTGCATCCTAATCTGACTCGTTTATTAAATGGATTAGCAACTAATAATTCTACTACCCTAATTTATTTGTCACAAGAGTCAACTAACCTTTTTATTTGATTCATTTATCAAATACTTATATATAAACCAAACAAATTCGTTTAATTAAATCTAATTTCTCTTTGTGAAAATTGCATACAGATAAATCAGATATAACATCTAAAGATCAAAACCTAAATCAAATAAACATAAACTATAAGCTTGTTTTAAGCTACACTGATGATATTGATAACCTTCAAGCATGTAAACAGGTTGTATTAATTAGTTTGTGTTTAAAAAGTTGAAGCCTAATCCAATCAGTTTAATAAATATATAGGTCAAGACATGTCGAGTCAGCACACTTACTTAATCCCACGACCTACAATTTCTTGTATAGCAACATGTGTTGGTTCCTAATAGCAAATCTTATAAATAAAGTACAGTTTGGTAAATTTTATTAATAATCATGGAAATATGTTGGTGTATATCTTATGTCTCAGAAAAATTGTCCATTTTTGTGATAACGGTAAATTTCAATTAAATTTTTCATTTTCTTTCTTGGGGAACACTACAAGGAAAGCTTTTTTTACACCGGAATATTAATTGTTAATCAAAGATATATCGTTGTAAAAGGCAAATAGAGTATAAATAAAGTATCTCACAATATTGCTTCTCTTCATTCTTCTTTCTCTTTTTTCCTTGTATTCTCACCCCTTTCTCTCTCGTGATCTAATAGAATATAAAATACCTCATAATCGCATCAATTTTTATTTAATGTGCCAGGTAGAAAGGAAAATCTATTACGAATATAGTGCAAAAAGAAAAAAGGCTAGGTAGCTAAATGTAAAATAAACAAATATGATAAGACACTCCAAATGATATGATAAGATATTCTAGACTCACATTACAATTTAAATATCTAACTATTAGATTCTTTTTCAATCAAAAAAAATCTCTCGCTCGAAAAAAAGAAACAAGTACACTTTAGTCGTTGGTGATGTCTTTTTAAGCTTGTGTGGTGTGTGAGGATCGACCAATCTAGCACACCATTTGAAGTGCTCCCGGATGCACAATCTTCACATGTGTAAGATTCCTACTACAATTTTCATAAAAGAAGAAAAACTATGTCTACTTACTAAGAGTAGTCTATAATCTAATAGTATCATCATTTTACTATTGGATCAAATTTAATTTGTTTTGTAAGAAAACACTAAAGACAACGGTTGATCCTGCACATAGTCAAAAAAAGTTAGCCAGCAGATCATCATGATATGAGTTATGATAATGTAAAATACAAATCCATTAAGATCCCATGAAATTTACAATTAAGCACAAAACACGACCTTACACATACAATATTTCAATAGCCCTACCCTGTCAATGATCTTACTTGGAATTAAATTCCGTCTACATTACTACTACCCTCGTGGCTCTTTATACACCGGAAACGTAGACCATCACCATCCTAAATTAAACATCAACCCTTTGTATTCTCTCCTTAACTTGAATCAAACTTGGTCTTTTATCACAATTAGATTGAGTGCAAGAAGTCCCAATGTGAAGCATCTTCACCATGTTGTCCTTAGAACTCGTGGACTGCGATCCAATAATGTCAGGATCTAGCAATTCTGCTTCTCTGCCTTCTTCTATAGCTGATGCCACCCATTGCACAACATCGGTGCCACCCTTTGTTGTGTTAAGGTATTGGGATGGAAACTTGCCCGTAAGAATCTCGAGTATGACAACTCCTAAGCAATATACATCACATTTAGGAGATACTTTTGCTTGGTGTTGTATCATTTCTGGTGATCGGTACCCAAATAATGCTTGTGTCGCGACGTTAGGGTTAGTCATTGGATTAAAACCATAATCTGAGATTAATGGTTCGTTTTCCACATTGATCATAATGTTGCTAGATTTTAGGTTACCATGAGGTAACTCATATGTGCTTAGTTGAGAGTGAAGATAACAAAGCCCTTCTGTTATTCCTTTGATGATTTTTAGACGTGTTGGCCAATTAAGTTCTTCATGTGAAGTCCCCCGATCACCTAAAAAGAGTAAAAAAAAAAAAAAAAGTCATTAGAATAATATAGATGCAAACAAACAGAAGGTGCATTGGATGCATTATATTCGATCCTTATTCATGGGCAGCTAAAAACGTACTGACTAGACTCACTAGTTGATCACCTCAGGAGTTTTGTTAAATATCACATGTGTTGTGTGCTATACATTGTAGCTTCAACAAGTTTAGAATCATCGTCAAACATTAGGCAAAAATTCTCTAATTGGCCTGAGATTAATCTCTACGACACACCATTTTATCATGCTTTGGATTTTATTCTCATAATCACACAGAATGATTAAGCTAGGATGATACAAACATAAATGTGATAACATGATCAAATTACAAAACTTGGAAAGAAGAGATTTAGGAACATGTATGTCTTACCATGTAGAATATAATGCAAGCTTCCTTTAGGAACATATTCATAAACCACTAACTTCTCTTCTTTCCTGTAATGATAAGCCAAAGGAGTCAAAACATTTTTATGTCTCAAACTAGCCAACTTCCTAATCTCTACATCAAATTCATCCTTTTCCAATCTATTTAGCTCACGCATCCTCTTCACTGCCACCCCAAATCCATTAGCCATGATTGCCTTATAAGCCGATCCCATACCGCCATTTCCTAAGACCTCCGCCGATGCTTTCATCAAATCCGCCAACCCAAACACCCCCTTCTCATCATTCACCATAGTTAAATCCCCCATAGCACCACCACTACCGCCTTTTGTTGAGCCACCTCTCTTACTTGAGTTGCTCCTCTTACTCGAAACTGAAGATGATTGGCTTGAATTGGGGGCTACATCTACCTCCACCGCGCTATCTTTGGTGGTGGCACCACCGGAAGAAGTGCTAGTAGTCATATTAGGTTTAGTACTTGTAGGAATATTATTATCTTCCTTTGCTTTTCTCTTTTTTATTACATAAAGGGCAACAACTACCAAGGACAAAAGCACCAAAGTTACACTTAAAACAATTGCTAACACCCCTTTGAAGTGGTTTCTATTGTGTGGATGAGCTTTTTTTAAACCAATCAACCCTAGAGGGGGTGTCGCGGATGGTGGTGATAATGGTGGTGATTCATTTGCAACCGGTGTAGTACAATCTTTTCCAATGATCTCACCACAAAGTTTAGGGTTTCCTACAAAAGTTGAGGCCTTAAAATTTAAAAGACTCATTGGAATTTGCCCTTGTAGTATGTTATTAGACAAGTCAAGGGACACCAAAGGAGGTTGTTTAAGAGGCGGAAGCACACCGGAGAATTGGTTGTTTTCAAGGTGTAACTCAAGAAGGTTGCGAAGTTGAGCTAACGAGGATGGTATCTCACCGGAAAATGTGTTGTTAGCTAACCAAATTTTCTTCAATGACTCCATTTTTGAGAAGAAATCTGAAGAAATTTCACCACTAAACTTGTTGTTACTCAAGTAAATGGCTTTTAAGGCACCTAAACGATTAAACTGAGGCATAGGACCAGTAAAATTGTTATCTTCAAAGCTAAGGGTTCGAAGTCCAGGAAGATTAGCCAATGCATTAACATCAATATTACCAGATAATCCCATATTTTTTAAACGTAGGCCAATTACATTGCCTTGGAAACAAACAATGCCATTCCAATGAGAGTTTTTGTCTTGGCAAGGTGTTGTGTTAGGACTCCAGGAGTTTAGAGCTTCGGAAGGCGATAACGAGCTCTTAAACTTCAATAAGGCTTCAGCATCAGATATGGATTGTGTTCTTGAAGATAATAAGATGATGAAAAATATGAAAGATGGTAATAAAAGTGGCATGAAAGTTTGGTTAACAATAATAATGGCCATTTAAGTTTTAGCCAGAAATAATGTTGTAGGAAGAAGAAGAAGATGATGATGATATTAATTTAATGCCTTCAACTATTTTTAGTTTTTTCTCTAATTTGTGAATGTTTTTTGCTGAGTTTTCATTCCTCCAATGTCTAGTTTTCATGATGGTGTACGTGAATTGGCTTTTTCTTTCTGTTTTTTTTTCTTTTTGTGTTGTTTTTTTAGTGTTTGTTTTCTTATTTTGTTCAATTTTGTTGTGTTTTTGGTAAAAAAAATAAAAATTGTGAGAACTTGGGAGGTGAAGGCAAGAGAGCCTCAGATTGAAAGAGGTCTCAAAGAGTCAAATTGTTAAGGAGAAAGAGAGGAAAAAAATGAATGGAATAAGTTGTTGAGGTTGACAAAGTCAATAATTTGGCGAAAATGAAGGAATTATGGACTTTTGCTCCACCAAATTCTAGGCCTTTTTTTTTTTTGAGGGGGAAAAATTCTAGGCCTTATTTGGCTTAACTATCTTAACTTGAGATAATTTCCAATTTTGTACTATATTAATGGTTTATTTTTATGCAATATGATTGGTGTAAATTAGTTACAATTTAATAAGTCGAATTAGGCAATGGTTAGTGGTTACACAAAAAATATTAAAAATAGTTTATAAAATTGTGGTATCATGGTTTTAATTTAGGCTATATTTTCTTTCTCTGGAATAAGGTGATTTGATTTGGTCTGATTTGAATCTTTCTTATGTGGTTTTGTCAAGGTTTCACTGAATTTCGACCGTAATATAACACTAATTTAAAAGAAGAAGAAAACATATTCATATGATATCTTGTTAGAATCATATCATTATGTACTTTTCAAATATCTAATTGATTTTATACCTTAGTGTTTTTACACATGTAAAATAATTGTATAAAATATGTAGGTGTCCTATGGCATATATAAAAAAGTTTAAGGTAATTAAAAATTTATTAAGGTCATTTCATACGAAAAAAAGAAAGTTGCAAAACCTCTTACAAACTAAATTTGCACTAACAAATTCCAATTAATAACATTATATTAAAATTGCATAATACTCGGATACAATGGGTCACCTTTATGCTCCTAACGGCTCGTTTAGTAGTCGTTATATTAAAAAGGAAACACCCTTAAAAAATCTCCATGCAGAGGCAATTTCAACTCCTAATTTTGTGTTTTTTTTCTCCATGGAGAAGCAATCTCAGCTCTAAACTTTTGTGTTTTTCTCCAATGGGAATCAATTTTCATTACTACTCATTAGTCATTATCACCTACAAGGTGGTATGGGATACAAATGAAAATTTTAAAAAGATAATAGGCAAATACGATAAATTAGCATTACCATGAAAATGAATAATGATTTTCTTTACAAATTTACGTACAAATTTATTTCCATTACCATTATTTATAACGAAATAACAAACAGACAATAACAGTAACCATTTTTTCCTTCACTCTTGGAAGTTAATTTACTCATGCAACTCTCGAGAAAACCTTTTGCTTTTCTTTAAGCTTTGAGGCTCTTGATATTTATGGTGCTTTCCGCTTAACTCTCGTGGGCCGTAACTACGAGCAGAAAATGAACACACTCTCGGCATATGACCACAGCACTTACATTTTATAGCAATGAGTTATGCCTTATGAGTTATGAGTATGCCGCCAGCCCAAAGCATAATATATCTGTTGAGTATACATCTCAAGTTTTACATTGAGGAGATAAGAACTAGTTACCTAGTTTGTAAGACTTTACAAACTATATTGGTATAGGCTTTTTGAAAAGGAGCTCAAAAACAAATTCGTACGGATTAGATTCAAAGCAGACAATATCATACTAATGGTGGAGTTGTAGGTGGAACCATACTAATTAAGTGATTTTACATGTGTGCTCTGAAATTGTGATTTTTATCTACAAAACTTAGTTTCCACTAACAAATAAAGTTACAAAATGATCAATTTATCCAATTAGGACTTGGTCTGCTCTCTAAATAATGATCGGAGTTTATAGTCGAGTAAGCTATACTTAAGGGGAACACCTACATTTTTGGATGTGGGATCACTTGACCCCGCTTAGATGTAGAAGAAAAGTAGTCTTATAGGAACGAGTCCGGATCTTCTGGAGTTTTAGTGAAATTCTACAAGGTAGAATCGTATTAGAGCCATATATTTTAAAATCAAGATTTCATATTGGTGGAAGGAAAAGATGTAGGGGTGGATTTTGATGAGATAAAATAGGAGGGATTTCGGAAACAGAATATATGAGCCATTGATTTTTTTTATTCAATGGTTGATATTGTTTAAACTCTATCTTGTAAAGTTATTTTACAACTCTAGAGGATCCAAACACTATAGCAACGATAGAGAAATTGTTACCATAAAGAAGGCTTGCCTTTAGGAGGATATAACATGAAGTACAATAATGCTAAGAGTAAGGCAAAAACCGAATCTTCACAAGGAGATGGTTATAAGAAAGATATCATATTAGAGGTAAGGTGATCATGTAGTAATTTCACTCTCAAGAGGGTGGATAAGGGACCCTGATGTATGCCTTAGATTAAGCCTTTTGAGAACTATTCCATGAATGTCTCATTAAGAAAAAAAATATATATGGTTAAGAAAAGCCTTTTTGAAGATCATTAGTTTGTTGGGAAAAAGGAATAACATTCAATTATATTGATGTTACTAATTCAACTTAAGCTATATATCACTTAACTTAATACTTTTAATATAAAAAAATAATTTTTACTTGATTGCTTACATCATTAGACTCCTTTAAACTGGTTGGATGAAGTAGGGTCAAAAAGGTAGGCTCAGAGGTATAAGATTAGGTCTTGACCTAACTCTAATGTAAAGGTGTCGGCATTGAAAAAATTATTAGACTAAAAGAGACTTAAAAATACAATTCTTGAAGATACTTTATTTATCCTAAAATTGTCCCTCCTATTTACATAGATGTCACTTAAAAGTCATAATTCATAAAGTTATTTTTAAAAAAAACGATCCATTTCATAGCTAGAATTAAATGACGATAGTGCCAGTGGTCTTATTATTTTGAACTTATTTTGACTGAACTAAACTGAAATTAACTAAAATGAAATTAACTAAAAATAACTTCAAAAGAACAATATCGTAGTATATTTACTTTTAAAGTTGAGAAGAAAATCTCAATCATCTCATGTCATAGCTACGATTATAGACTCTTACCTTGAAATATATTTTTATATTTTAAATTTACATTGTCATGCAGTTAATATCATATCTAAAGTGAAAGAAAAAATGTAACCTGATGTATACAATTATTAACTCATTTGCTAAACACCGCTCTATTATTTTTTACTAACGCCCTGTATTTATACTTATTACGTATCTATACGATTTTACTTTCTCTAACCCTCCCATTCCCATACTTCACCCCCTCTCTCGCTCATCACTCCCTCACTCTCAATTTCTCTCATCATCGTCACGAAGGAACTCTAGCAACGGCAACAACATTTTCTGGCGACATCATTTCCGGCAACAATATTTTCCGGCAACATTAGCACACTCCACCCCCTCTTCTCTCCTTCTTCTCTCCTCTGTTCAATTCTCTTTGATTTTTTCTAAAAAAAATCAGAAAAAAGAGGCGTCCACCATAGACGCCCCACCATCGGTGAAGGTGTCCATGACAAGCGCTCCACCACAGGGTGAGGCGCCTGCCATGGACGCCTTCACCGGTGGTGGGGCGTCCATGGTGGACGCCTTAAGGGTTTGAATTTTTTTAAAAAAAAATATGGAGAGGCGTCCACCATGGACGCCCCACCATCGGTGGAGGCGACCATGGCAGGCGCCTCCCTTTATTTTATTTTTTAAAAAAAAATCAATTAAAATGCAGAAAACATAGGAGAGAAGAAGGGTGTGGGTGAGTGGTGAGGGTACAGCGGTGGTGGCGTAGCAGTGTGAAGGTGGTGGTGCGATAGTGGTGGTGTGTAGCATCGGTGGTGCCCAGTAAATAGTCATTGATACAGTATTAGCAAAAAATGTGGTGGTGGTGGCGACGGTGTTGTTGGCAATGGGTGTGGGTGCGGTGTTGGTGGCGGAGGTGTTGGTAGTGGCGGTTTCAATGGTGGGGAAGGGAAAGGGAGAGGGGAAGGAAAGAAGACATAAAAAAATGAATTTATAAATATACAGTATAAAAATATTGTATTTAGAGCATTAGTATGATATATTAGGGCGTTAAATAACAAAGCCCATTATTCATCTAGACATCGATTTCCTTCATGATATTAACGGTAAATTTGTTACTATTAATTACCACTCACCAAAGAAGTACTAGTAAATTTCATCAACATGCCATACTCTTACTCCTTGCTGCCTGGTTGCCAACAATACATGTTTGCCTACTTGCTTGTTGCCGACTTACCAAATTGGCTCTAAGAAGTAAGAGGAGATGGATAAAGTCACGAGTCACATTAAACAATTTGACACAAAAAATGTGATATTTTCAGACAATTTATTTTTCATTGATTCTGACAACTGGACATATCTGGAAAGAATATAATTATTTATGATCAAAGACAATACAACGCTCCAGATTAGTCATGAGACCCACAAGCTCACAACATTTAGTTTTGTAATTTCTACATGTCACAATCGTCAATTGACGTTTTAACACTCACCTTGCCTTTTTATTTTCTTAGCATGTGAACAATATGTACGTTCTCTAGAATACTTTTCATTGATTCATGATTTGATATTTATTGTAATATTATGAATTATGATAGTAGTAAGTGCTACAATATACTCGTGCTTTAGACTTTAGAGTTTAATTTAGACTAGATATTATTGTTGTGGATTTATTTAAGGTTTGCTCTATCCAACTTATTTTTAGTCTAGTTCAATTCAGTTTAATTCAGTTTAGTTACCATCAGTTATAATCAGTTCAGTTCAATTTCAATTACCATCTCTATAAGTTATAATTTAATTCATTTCAGTTCAGTTGCAATCAGTTCAATTCAGTTCAGTTGCAATCAGTTCAATTCAGTTATTTTATGTCAAAAAGAACATGCCCTTGTTATTTGAAAATAATATGGGCTACCTATTTTTCTTCTAAAGGTGTAAATGTAGTTTGTTAAACATCGCCCCTAAATTATTTAAAATCGCCCCAGTTTCACTTTGAATTTACTATTTTACCCTCCTCTTTTTTCCACCACTCGCCACCACCCATGCCACAAAAAAAGTGATTTTAATTAAAGCTAAGGGTCAAACTTTTGGCGAGGACGTTCAACCCGTGGCCCCAACGTCCGGGCCAGATGTTTGGGCCATGGGTCAAACGTCCTGGCCAGGATGTTCAACCCTTAACTTAAAATTTTTTCAAGGGGGCGAACGTCCTGGCCAGGATGTTCGACCCTTAACTTAAAAAATTTTTTAAGGGGGCGAACGTCTGGCTAGGAAGTTCGACCTATGGCCCGAACGTTTGATATGGACGTTCGGGACATGGGTCAGACTTCCTAGCCAAATGTTCGACTCATGACCCCAAAAATTTTTCGAAATATGGGTGGTTGACAAGGTGGCGGTGGGGAGTTGGAGGTGGTGGTGGGCTAGTTGTGGTAGGAGGTGGTGGTGGGCTTGTTGTGGCAGGAGGTGGTAGTTTGGAAAAAAAAAAGGTAAAGTTGGAAATTTTTGATATGATCGGAATGATTTTAATTAATTTTAGGCGATGTTTAGCCGTTTAGAATTTGAAGAGTAGTTTGAAGTAAGTTGTAAGCATGTGCTGGTTCAAAAATATACTTCTATTTGATATTTCAAGATAAAAGAATCCAATGTCGGACCTAATTAATCGACGCTTGACGAAGTCTAAAGTAAGTATGTAGCATCACGGAAGTACAAAAGAGAAAGGTTCAACTTGTTAAAATAGACCCTTTCAAAAAGGAGCAAAGACAAGTATCTACGATTTTCTTTTATTTGTTGCCTAACAAGAAGATGAGGAATATGTATTATAAAAGTTTGTAGAGTAAAGGGGGCTCAATAAATAAATAAAAAGTTTGTAGAGTAAGGGTTTCAAAAAACAAAAGTTTATAGAGTAGAGGGAGAGGTGGTATTTCAATTTTCAATGGAGTATTATTTCGAATTTTAGGGCATTGTTTATGCTTCAAATCCTTATCTCACTAATATGTTGGTAATTCACTTTTGGGTTATTTTGCCTTGTTCCCATCCTGTGAGCTGGTGTAAGAGCTGGGCATGGGTCGGGCTGACACGAGGGTCAGCCCGACACGGCACGATTTGAGCCCAGCACGAGCCCAATATGAGTACGACACGGCACGCCGGCACGAGTGGTGGGCCGTGGGCCACGCATGAACAACATTCTAAAAGTTTGGCACGAACCCGGCACCAGCACGACGGGCCGGCCCGCAAGTTGGCACGCTTATTTTGGTTAAAATTTCATAATATTTAAAATTTGTATAAGGCACGATGGCCCGGCCCGGCCCGGCACGACACGACACGTGGGTCGGGTCGTGCATGGGCCTCATATTTTACAACTTGGCACGAGCCCCGCACGGCACGAGCATTTCTTGGTCCGTTTTGGCACGGCACGTTGTGGCACGAGGCACGCGAGCTTGGCACGTGGGCCGTCCCGGCACGGCCCATGCCCACCTCTAGCTGGTGTGTCCTACATACTAGTAGCCTAACAGGAGTTGATTTTTGGACAATCGTCTTTTCTAATGAAAAATAAAAAAAATAAGTTTGTAAAGTAAGATTTGAACATTCGACCAATAAGTTGTAAAGTAAAAATCTTACAATTCCACCCAATTATTAAATATGATTTATACTCCATACTAAGGGTTTGTTCTTTTCGACATATAACAACTAAACTGAACTAAATTATACTCCCTCTGTTTTTTTATCTTTCTCACTTGAAATCTTGACACTATTCTTTCTTAGGGAGAATCTTTCTCCATGTTTTTCAATTTATAAGAAAAAATATAGTCATGTGGGGTCTTGTTTGATTCGTCTCAATTAGTACATTATTAACATTCAATCGTTATAATTTTTACTAATATATAATTAATGATATTTAAGTTCAAATAGATGCATTGGGAGACGCGCATAAGAAAGTGAGAATACAAAAAAAACAGAGGGAGTAACTAATAGTAATGATAATAATTTAGCTATCATTAATTAATAAATAAATAATAGTAATAACAATATTAATACAATACAATACAATACAATACAATATAAAACAATATAAAGTAGTTAATAAAAGTATTAGAGATTAAAAGGTTTGCCTATTCTTTATAATTACATATAATTATAAGTTTTTATTATGTTTTAGTTTGAAACATTAACCACTAAAATTATGGTGGATTAGTGGATAAACTCTTACAAATCATTTCAAAGATCATGTGTTCGGCACTGTTTTTTTAATGGGAATGTCTTTTAATATATTTGTATAAATATAATTATGTGTCACAACGCATAATCTTATCTAGTCGTTTCGACTATTTAATTTAATAGAAGGTAATTATTATATCGTTAGTGAACTCTTCAAAATTTACCTTTGCATCTGATATAAGAAAATGAAAGGTTTTGCAATGAAAACTTTTATATTGGTACCACCTTTGTTTTTGATGTATACACTAGTTCTTATCTCGGGATATATGCTTCAGATTAATTAGTTAACTAGTTATTAGGCTCGGGCTATGCCCCGGGTAAGAAAATTTTCATTTATTAATATTGTACTTTGATATAATATCACTAAATACAACTTCGTCTAGTGGTTAAAACTTTAGTACATGAGCTTGAGGTCACGGGATCGAAACCCATACTATGCAATTTCTAATTTTTTTCATTGTACATGGATTACATGAACTAAAACTCCCTAGAGAGAGCGCCACGTGGCACCGTTCTTGATTTACACACGCCTTTTAATATATTAGTATAGATGTGTTGTGTGCATTTGAAGTCTTCAAAAACTGAAATATTTTGTCTTTAAATGATCCTCCCCCCCCCCCTACAAATACCATCATGAGCATTGTAGTGTAGTTAGTTAGTTCATTAGCATATCAAATGAGAAGTCATGGGTTCGAGTCTTGAATCACACATTTTTATTGTTTAACTAGTTTTTTTTTGTCCGGACGATGTCTCGGGTCAGTTACAATAAACAAATAATTATTATGTTTAAATTTCATAATTTATTTTGCTACTTTTCGTATTTTTTTGTCCATTAAAAAATTGAAAAATTCACGTCACGACGTGATAAGCAAAAAAAAATTAAAAGGTTTGAGTTTGAAAACAATACCTTAAAAGGAATTGTGGTAAGAGAATATGACATCAATATTCTCTTGTAAGTTACGTAATAAGAGTGTTAGAGATGTATATATTTGTTTAGGAAAAATTGTCAAGAATAAGTCAACCTTCGCGTTGACCGTTTTTAACAAGTCAACCTTCATTTATTCCAGTAGCAAGTAAAGCTTGTACATGAATTAACTTTTAACAAGTTTTTTTTACTTATGACCTGAACAACCCCTACAATTTTATTCAGTTTTAACAGGTGTGTATTCTAGAACTCATTAAATTTTTCTCTAGAACATAATATTTGCACTGCTTGAATTTTATAAAAGTTCCGTGAAAAACTTAAAACTGAACAAAACTTAAAACTCGTTAAGTCTTTTTAGTTAATTATAATTATTACAGGACTTCATCATATTTTATTTGAAACATTAATTAGACAACAAAGTCATAGTGTATTATGGTTAAGCTCTTACTTTTCATTTCAAATGTCACGTGTTCAATACCTTACACTTACACATTTTTTAAAAAGTGACGAATACACATAGACATAAAACATTTACATTAGAAATTTGAGAAAAGTGCCACGTGACACATAAGTTTTTTTTTTTTTGCATGCCTTTTAATATATTTGTATAAATGTCTCATTTGATTGTGTGGGGGAGGGAAGAGTACATGTGGCAGTATGACATTTGTTTGTCTTGAGTTTTAGATATATACTAGTATTTGGGCCCGGCGTTGCCCCGAGTTGGTATTTTGTTTCCGAACTTGATATGCATTTTTTTCCATTCCCGTTAAAATATAGTATTAAGGAAAACTCAACATTTAAAAGGTAGAAATATAATAGTGGACACTTAAAGCATGATTAAAAGTTGGTTGAGATGGTAATTATGTTATGTATAATAGTAAGAGTTTACAAGTTCAAATCTTGTTGCAAGCTAATTTTACTTTTGTTAATTGACATGACTTATGTACATGTTGGACAATTCTAGTTGAGTAATAACAAAAGTGCCACGTGACATGTATACATTGTCATGCACGCATTTTAATATATTTGTATAGATATATAGATTTTGACTCTTATATATGTTTGCTTTTACTAATATCCTAAATTTCTTATTAGTAAAAAAATATATAAGAGATATTCAAATATAAAAATTGCGACATATCCAACAACATATCACATGTTTTAATTGCCATGTGTATATATTAAAAAGCATGAACTTTGACCACATGATAGAAATTGAGTAGTTCCTTCATAGAACTGGGGGATATCTTATTCTGAGGAGCCCTACTATGGCTTTTTATTCAAAAAAAAAAAGGCTAACTTAATAATTAATCAAAAAAATTATAAAATACCAAGTTTTGACATCAAATTAGATACTTTATCATTTTATTTTGCAAGTTTAATTATACTCAATTATATTAGTCTCAATTTAACCAAGCTTGTTTGATGGAAGTGGTGGAGAACTGTACTCACCTTGTGACTTGGATGTCACGAGTTCGAAGCCCACTATCTACTAGTGCTTGGGAGTAGGGATTCCCTTATATCCCCCTTACTCTCAGGCGTTGACTACTAAAATATTAGTCTCAATTTTATGTGTTTGCCATAATAGTATTTAATGTTTATGTGGTGCAAATTCTTAGGTGTTACTAGGAGCACCTAAAACTATGTGCTTAAACATATATGTTTGAACATGTGTCACATGTATGTTATGCTGAAACGATCAATAATATGTTAACGTTCAAATATAAAATGCATAGCGCCAACATAAATATAGTTCTGCAAGATTACTCTCCAATCCATTTTTAACTTTCTCTTTCTTCAAGATCACCGGCCTCTTCAAAAATTGCTAACAATGTATCACTCTCCAATATGCTTTCCAATTTATTATTATCTTTAATTGTTATTTTTTAAAAAATATTTTCAATGACATGCGTTATCATACTATACTAAGAGCATGCTCTCTCAACGCTCTTGAGGAGAGCAATTTTCCAAAATTTCTCTATAAAGAGCGAAGGGAGAGCACCTAAAAAGTATCAATATTGAGATAGAATTGCTCTCCATTTTTTTTTCTTCTTGAAGAGCTCCTTGACTAATCTTAGGTGCTTATAGGCTTTTCGTCTTTGGACCATTTTTATGATAGAGTTGCAGATGTAGAGTTATTTCTGAACTCATAAGACGCGAAAATTTTGTTTGCCCTCGATTTGGAGGGTCCCAAATTGTACATTAATTGTCAAATTTTCCTATCAAGAGAAAGCACTAGGATGATCAGATTTCCCGATTAATGTACACCATAACTCTCATTTGACTGACTCTTATTGCAACTTGTCTCTCATATAATGGCTAAATCATTTGTACCACCTTTATTCTCTATATATGCCGACTTCTTCGGATCCTTTTTTCTGATTTTTTTCCCTTCTGTCTTAAACCCTAATTCATTATTAGTTTAGCATTGTCACCAATATTATTGCTAGGTAGTACTCTTCTCTGTATTTTTTTTATCTTTATCATTTAAAATTTTAATATTATTTATAATTAGAGACAATTTTTCAAATTAATTTCAATATATAAGACAAAAAAATAATCATGTGAAGTCTAAATTGATTCATCTCAATGAGTAATTTATTAATATTCAAATGTTATATTTTTTACTAACATGTAATTGAAAATATTTAAGGTGAAAAAAATTCATTAACGAATTTACGCACAGTGAGAAACATTAAAAGAAGAGCACAAAGGGCGTATTAATTTTTAAATCTATTACAATGGGTCTCCTTCATCTTTTTTTCTATTAGACACTTTTCTTATACTACCTCTGTTTTTCTTTAGTTGCAACAATTTCTACTTTCAGGTGTTTTTTATTAGTTCCAACATTTCCCTTTCTAGGAAAGCTTTTGGGATATTTTGACTATATTACCCTTACTTCACCTACTATTTTGAACCTGATCATCAGTATTAGTAGCAGGGGCAAGTGGGTCAATTACTCAATTATACTCTCTTTTTTCAATTCTTAAAGTTTGTGCAAAAAGGTAAATGTTGCAACTAAATAAAAACAGAGGTAGTATGTGTAGTTATCTACCCCCTCCGTTTCCTAAAGATCTTCCTTGTTACTGTTCCTACAGTGCCAAGGAGGATCCATTGGTGTGGGGTATGGGATGGGTAAAGTAGGAGAGACAAAGGGGTTAAGATAAATAAACAAATAAAAAGGGTTAAAGTAGGAGAAAGAAAGGGAGTAAAATTAAATTAATAATGTAATGGTGGACCATATGAAAGGGATATGAGAGGGTTAAAAGGAAAAAAAAAAATCCAAATAAGGAATAAAGTAAAAAAGGGAAGATCTTTTGGAAACGCACTTAAACGAAAAGATGGAAGATCTTTAGGAAACGGATGGAGTAATTATTACTATGGGTCCGGGCGTTGTTTTGGGTTGGTATTGTTTTCCAACTTGATATGCACTTTTTTCCTTTCCCATTAAAATATATTAAGGAAAACTTAACATTTAAAAGGTACAAATATAATAATGTGGACACTTGATTACTTGAAGCATAATTAAGAGTTGGTTAAGATGGTAATGGTGTCATGTATAATAGTAAGATGTCATATTGTCATGTGTTCAAATTTTGTTGCAAGCTAATTTTACTTTTGTTAATTGACATGACTTGTGTACATATTAGGCAATTATAGTGGAGTAACAGATGTGTCATGTGCCGTGTATACATTGTCACGCACGCCTTTTAATATATTTGTATAGATGTAAAGTTTGAGTCCTTGTAACAATTTAAAATGTGAAAGTTTATGTTCGTTTTCTTATTCTGACCCAATAAAATTATTCTTATATATATTTTTTCTCTAGAATTTCATTCATTTCTTTTGTTTCAAGGTCAGGATATAAAATTTTAATCTAATTTTATCTTAATACTTTGTACTCCCTCCGTCCTCTCTTAGTTTACCCGTATTCTTTCTAAGAGTGTCCCTTATTAATTAGTTTACCCCTTTCTTTTTTTTTTTTTGCTATTTTTGAAATGGGACCACAAACTTTTCATCACACATACATTCAACTTTAATATAAAATAATAGTTTATCTTTCTTTCTATGATCCACAACATTATTTCTCTTAAAACTTTGTGCAAAAGAAAGGGGTAAACTAATAGAGGAGAGGGAGTATTTGTTAATATATCATATAACATATGCATGGATCCATTTGTTAAGTATATTAGAAATTTTGATGATCAAATGTGTGCATTTAAGACTTTGTACATTTAGGGAATGAAGTAAGTTCATTTCTTATTTAAAGTAGAAAATAAACATCACCATAAATCTATTTTAATATATCCCAATAGGAGTTGGTTGTTGAGTTCATTTTTAGTTGGATGAATATATATATACACGATCTACTTCTAAATAATAGAATTATCGTTAATTCTAATATGTCTACAATAATGTTTACCCCGTTAAATTATTTGCGAGCAAGTTCTGAAAATGAACTTATTGGTTTGATCAATATTCGATTAGAATTTTTTGATCATCATCCTTATCATAATTAGATGATATGTAAGTTATTTAACTTTAGACAAAATAGTAGATATCATCGTATGGGTACTGTATACTCATGTTTAATTTTATAGATAGTGGAAATAATTTTATATCAACTATAGTGAAAACATATATTTGGCCACCTAGAGGATCATTTATAGGAATCTAACTATTTTCAAACGATGGTTATTCTTGCTTCGACTCATGAGACAGTGGAGACGGTGAATGATCATGTATTGTCCGAGTTACTCGGGGAGTTAATAGAACTTTTAAGTTTAAATGCAATTTGATTCTCTAAGGAAAAGTGCACGTAACTTTGAAATGCATGAAAATTTACTCCACTGAATTCCTAATTAACATTAGATATTTTGGTTTATTGAGTCATTATATAAGACTGAAGGTTAGTACGTAATCGGTGATGCTACTAAGGAATATTGACCCAACATCTGGTTTGTTTAACAATTATGAGCTTGTAATAATCAAGCAAGTATGAAACTGAATCATCCAAGTTTTGATCATCTCAGGTAGCAATGGGGAATAATAAGGTATTTGTACTCCGTATGATATTTATTCGTCAGATAGAACAGATTTTCCTATGACGTTTAAAAAAAAAAGGTAGTTTCTTTTGGCCGTGTTAAAAGTCAACATTGCTCCCGAAACCAATTATTTGACCAATTTTATGTAGTCCTTTATAGAGTTATGAGTAAAAAGTGCCTAATGACTAATAATACTAATTTGTGGGAAAGAACATTAGATGTCTAATACTACAACTAATATAGCATATGGAGAAGTCTTACAACACATATGATTATTATGTATCTGCTAAACAACTTTGTAATTAATATAATGGTGCATTTTTATTACGCAAAAAAGTTTCTGGTCGATCGACCAGTAGACGTGACGAATCATTTATATGTTTTGAATGTACGGATCCAAAAACCTAATTTCCATATAAATCTCATATATCTCTACTTCATGCACTGCATTCAACTACGATAAATGGAGGGAAGACTGACCCATATTAACAGGGGCAGATCTATTAAGGGTCCTGGATGGCACGTGCCCCACCAAAAAAAAATCGAATTCTTTTTACTTTTAACGGTCAAGCAGATTTTTACAATAGTTAAAATTAAAACACGCGCAAAAAATAACATATAATGCAACTTGGTCCAGTGGTTCTCTTAGTAACATGTAATATTGTAATTGTTGTTCCCCCCCCCCCCTCGAGGTTCGACTTCCCCTACCTGCATTTTCTGCCCCTTTTTTTTCTTTTCTTTCTTATTTGCTTTTGTTTTGTTTTGTTTTTTTTCTTTTTTACTTCTTACTCTTTCTCTTCTCTATTTTAGCTTTCTTCTCCAGTTTGGATCTTCATTTCATATTTTAAATAGTATCCATCTCCCTGAATTCTAACTCTAATTTTAACCATTTTTTTTGTTTGTGATATAACGGTTACTTTTTCTTTCATTTACAAATAAAACAATTTGACTTTCGACATTATTCAAATATATTAATTATGACCAAGATTTATTTACAAATACTTAAAAATTAATTATACTATTTAAAATTTTGTTTTGATTTCTATTTACATTAAATAAATTTATATCAGCTTCTTATAAACTTTAGTAACAAATTGAAATAAAAGTTGCATCTGTTGATGAATGTGAAAGTCAATATGTTAAATATACTAAAAATAGAGATAGTATTGAATACTTAATATTATTTATTAAAGTTGTGAAAATTAAAGTGTTGCATTGTTTTAAAATATGATATTGTGAATTTTTTTTTTTTGTAATTTGGTACCCCACCAAATTCGAAATCCTGGATCCGCCCCTGCCCATATATCCTTTGTAAATCATAGCACATAAACAAGGACATAGGGCCTGTTCTCCCCAGCTTATTTTCAGTTCAGTTCAGATCAGTTCATTTCAGACCAGTTCAGTTCAGCTCTTGACAATACTTTTACTCTCACATATCACTATTCATTTCAGTTCAGTTCAATTCAGTTCAGTTTTATTCAATTCAGTTCAGTTCAATTCAATTCAATTCAGATCAGTTCAGTTCAGTTCAGCTGTTTTATGCCGAAGAGAACAAACCCATACTGTATATATCAACTAGCATGTATATTGTATAGGAGAATAACAAATATATTAATTTACAGAAATACCTTAGCTTCTTGTTTCAAAGCTATTGTTACTACACTTTATGTTACCCCCCCCCCCCAATTAAAAAAATTCTGATTACTTTCATTATATTTTGGGAATAATGCAATTTCACTTTTATAGAAAAATGCAATGTCATAAAATAATGAAACAAAGGAGTGAAAAATTTGGTTTCCACTGTCCAATCTATCTATACAGATATATTAAAAGGTGTGCATAACAGCGTCTATGCGCCTCGTGACACCCTCCTGTTGCCACTAGAATTTTGTCTCGTGTCTATTAATCACCAATAAGTCAGGTGATCATTATATATATATATATATATATATATATATATATATATATATATATATATATATATATACAGATGGGCAAATATTCTTATCCGCCGATCTATTCAATGTTGGAATCAGACCAGCTATTAATGTGGGTATTTCAGTTTTTCGGGTAGGATCCACGCGCGGCTCAAATTAAAGCCATGAAACAAGTAGGTGGTAAATTAAAATTGGAGCTGGCCCAATTTGCAGAATTAGAAGCCTTTGCACAATTTGCTTCTAATCTTGATGAAGCGACTCAGAATCAGTTGGCAAGAGGGCAACGATTATGTGAATTGCTCAAACAGCCCCAATCCGCCCCCCTCACGGTAGAAAAACAGGTAATGACTATTTATACCGGAACGAATGGCTATCTTGATTTATTAGAACTTGAGCAAGTAAGAAAATATCTTGTTGAATTACGTACTTATGTAAAAACGAATAAACCGGAGTTACAAGAAATTATATCGTCTACCAAGACATCTACTGAGGAAGCCGAGGCCCTTTTAAAACGCTTTCTACTTCAGGAACAAGTATAAAGAAATGGATCCTTCTAAATTTTTTTTTGAATATTAAAAAAAAATACCCTTTTTCACATTGATATCTAAAAAAAAAATATGGAAATAAATTGCATATATATATATATATATATATATATATATATATATATAATATATATTATATATATATATATATATATATATATATATATATATATATATATATATATATATATATATGCTAAAGCTTGGGCTCGAACCCCTGACCTCAAGTAAGGATTTCCAAAGACTCGCCATCACATCTAACATCTTTTGTGATTCATATTTCCACAAAATTATAGATATGTGTTGTAATTAGTAATGTGTTAATAAATTCCTACTTCTAGCCATAAAGTTTATTTTTCTTATTTGATTTTTTTTGCAGTCATCCTCTTGCTCTACCCCCCCCCCCCTTTCAAAATTCACCATGAATGTAGAGTCCTCTAGTTCGTAACTAATGAAATAGTTTTACAAATTATTTTTGATGCTAATCAAATCTTATTGTTGTTGTTCGATAATAAGAATAAGGAGATGGAGTTTAAAGCAAGGTCAGAGGACAACTCTCATAAAGAAGGTTAGTGAAATTGTTAATCATAGCACAAATTCCAATCGATTGCGTATATAATTTATTTCAGGTGTGCTTTTATGTGCCATGTGGAACATTTTCTCTTGTACTAGAATTTTATCGCGTGTGCAACGAACCAACAGTAGATTGGTCATCATATTTTTGGAAAAAAATATAATGATATTTTGAATCGACCCCATGACCTATTAATAAATATTAAGATACATTTACCGCTACACCAAGTGATATATGGTGTAATTATTTTAAAATTAAATTATTAACCGATGGAAAATATGAGTACCTGGGACATAACCCGGGCCTAAAAACTAGTTAATATATATATATGGAGAGAGAGAGAAACATTTAGAGAGAGAAAGAAAAAAGAAAAAGAGGGACCTACCTATGAGGAGAGATAGAGAGAAATAAATACCGAATATAGTAACGTTTCATTTATGTTGAAACTACCTAAAATGATAAATGTTTCATTTATTTTAGAAAAGAGGAAGTATAAAGAAACTATTGAAATATTACATCTTGCAAAGTTAGGCCCTGTTCTTTTAGACTTATTTTTAGTTTAGTTTAGCTCATTTCAGTTCAATTTAGCTCGATATTTTAATTATTATTTTTATTTTTAATATTACAATTATTAATTATTAATATTATATTTATTTTTCGTATTATTACTCATATTATTATTTTATAATTATTATTGTTTTTATTTTTATTATTGTTATTATTATTATTGTTATTACTAGTCCTTATTTTTATTACTATAATTATTTTTATTAATATCTACACCACCAACAACAAGTATTTAACAAATAAATAATATTAATAAATAATAATAATAATAAGTATTGATATTATTGTGTTAATAATGATTGATTAATATCAATTATCATTATTTTAGAAAATTAAATATACAATTTAACTAAGTTCAATTCAATTTCTCGCAACGTAAAAGAAAAAAACCTTATACTTCCTCCATTTTTTTTTACTCGCTACACTTC
The DNA here is from genome assembly GCF_026745355.1 of Beta vulgaris subsp. vulgaris. Taxonomy (NCBI): domain Eukaryota; kingdom Viridiplantae; phylum Streptophyta; class Magnoliopsida; order Caryophyllales; family Amaranthaceae; genus Beta; species Beta vulgaris. Next base: position 52,591,747 of record NC_079208.1, on the reverse strand, counting down.
TCATTTCACGGATTTTTAGGCAATTTTTGGAGAAGAGAGAAGTAGAGAGAAAAAGAAAAGGGACCCATGTGGGAGGAGAGAGATAGAGAGAGTTTATTGCCCAAAAAAAGAAGTGTAGCAAGTAATGTGAAACTTCCCATAATGGAAAGTGTAGCGAGTAAAAAGAAACGGAGGAAGTAAATACACAGATCTAAGGATGATATCCCAGTAAATACTGAAAATGATAAAATATCTAGCAAGAATACAAAACAATTACCTCCAACTTTCCATTATTAGTTTTTTTCACCGACGACCTTATCTTTAATAATTGAATAATAGCACCACATTCTTAGATCCAAAGCAATAAACACGTGAACAAATATCAAAAACAACAACTTAATGTTGAGGTGCGTGTTCAAAGTAAGCAACCAACAAAACCCAACTAGCAAAAAATTTGGCCCCACATTTTTTTTCAAAAAAAAATACCACGAGTTGTAAAGTATTCCACCACCTAATCAATTCATAAACCATAAAAACCTACCTTTTTCTCTCTCCTCTTATCTCTTAAAAAAGACTATATATTCTCATTTCCTTCATTGTCTCCCTTCTTATATACACCATCCTTCATTTCTAATCTTTAAGTAACAACTAACAAAGTTCATACTATCTAGTATTTTTCATCAAAAGTTGGTTTACAATAAGGAAGAAATAAATATGGGATCTGAAATGTTGTTTTGGGGGCATAATAAGCAAGAGAAGATCATGAATAATAATAAGTCAAATTTTACGCAAACATGTAATCGTTTTAGCCAGTTCTTGAAAGAAAGAAGATCTCTTGGACATCTTGATGCTTTTAAGACTACTCTTGCTCCATCAGAGTTTGAATTTAAAGGTACTTTTTTTCCCTTTCTGTTTAAGAAATTATTGTTGTTATGGACTATATATATATAATGATGATAAGTAAAGAACGGATACAATATTTGCGGTCTTAGTATAGACAAATTCGATCTTAGGTATTGAAATGATCCGAGAATGTACCATTTTTTATATTTATGTTTGTATGGTTGAAATGAAAATTACCCTCAAAATTAAATTAAAATTAAATATCATTTGATCTGTTCGACACATGTAGCTAACACATTATTAATTAATTATTTAACTACATAAAACATGTGTTTTCTTTATTGTTGATAATTTCCTTTCTTGCATCTTTTAGAATAACATCATAAATGAAAATCTAAAGGCCTTTCAAGAAAAAAGTTTATTAATCATTATTCAACCTTGTATCATTATTCAAGAAGCTAATTTGGTTAGATATAGTTTATGATATGAATATACTTCATATAAGTATTTATTTTGTTTTTGGGTTATTTAAGTAATGCTTTAATTGAATTCTGTAGGTGTTAAAGAGTTATCTGGACCAAAGAATACTGCAATAAATTTATTCCCCAGAAATTTGGAAAAGGAGAAGTTGTCTTTGGAGCTGTTTCCTCTGATGAGCTCATTGACTGCAGCTGGTGTTAAAGAGACAACCAAAACTATGGCTGATTGCAGGTAAATCAAGCAAATCCATTCTTTGGAGTTTTAATTATTATTATATGAGATCATCACTTTTTTTTCATTTAAAGATAATTATATATCATTCTTCAAAAAAAAAAAAAAATTATCTACTTTGGTTGGGTTTTTTTGGGTTAATTGGATCGTTGATTTATACTCCATGTGAGTAAGATTTGTTAAGATATAGTAGGTCCTATGTATGATAGAGAGGATATTGGTGATAAAATTCCACAATAAATGGCAGGTTGTTACATAGTATATACGAAATGAGGTGTTACTTTCCAAAAATATACTTACTCCATCAATGTACTTCTATTATCCAATCTAAAACAAGTCTTAAACAAGTATTATTCATATGAGCCACGAAGTCAGTATAAAGAAGGGGAGGGAAATTTGAACAAGTGAGTCTGTGACCTATCGTTGACAGCACCTCAATCTTAACCATTAGGCCAAGACATTTTTGATTTCTATCTAAAACAAGTAGTAATAATGAACATATTTTTTAATATTACAATTATTGTCTTCTAAGTTATGTTGAGGTACTTCTTGTAAGTTGTAATCACTAATCACAAATTAGGGGATTGAGAGATCTCGATAGCCGGCTTAGTACAATTCTTCCTTGAACCGTAGGCATAAATTTGTTTTAAGGACTCTGATTAAAAATCCAAAACTGAAGAGATTATAATCAATTATGCAACTATACTTTGTTTAAATATTGTTTCTACTCTCTTGTGCGTGAGTTTAAACTCATTTCCCTTTTTAAAATAAAAAAAAAAGAAATAGTTTGTGATAAAATCCGAAATTACTAATTGTGATTCTCTAAAAAACTAAACAGTAAGATTACATTTAAAAACAATGCAACATTTTGAATTTCCCTATTTTTTAGATTAGTTTAGATTTATAACACTGAATTAAACTGAAGCGAAACTAACCCTAAAATTTCTCTCTTTTTTCAGAGAATTGTCAATTTCAGAGAACGATGAACCTAAGAATACCACTACACCAAGCATGACTATATTCTATGGTGGAAGAGTATTAGTTTTCAATGAATTACCCGAGGACAAAGCTCGAGAAATAATGTCTCTAGCTAGATGTCAAACAATGAATTCTTCCTCTCATACTCAAAATCAAACTGAAACACCAACTCAAACTCTAAGGAGTATCAACACATTAACAAGTTATCTTGCACAAAATGTGGTTCCTCAAGGAGTATCTAGCTTGTCTGATTTACCTATTGCAAGACGAGTTTCCCTTCATCGATTCATGGAGAAGAGGAAGCATCGAATCGCGGCGAATGCACCTTATCAACTCCATAATCCATCCATGAAAATGGCTGAATCTCATCCTCACAACATGATGACAAGTTTGATTGAGCAACAACAATTGGAGTTGAAGTTATAAGACTTAATTAGCTTGTAGTAGCTAGACTCCAAGAAGTAGTAGTCAAATATCAATTGTAAGAGGTCGTATATGTATAATTTTTTTAAAATCTTCTTTGATTTTGGTATGTTTAAGTGATTCTTCTTCCTCACTTATTAGCTAGGTATTTCTCTATATACTATTATATTATATATATTTATTCATATTTTTATTGGAATATCCATGTATTTTTCAAAGCTCATGGTCATGAGTCATGAGTGAATTGTTTGGCTATGATGTATTGATGTTTAATATATTTATTCTTATTTTTACTGGAATTCCCATGAATGATGATATATTCCATATATTAAACTTGAATTATTATTCTATTAATTAGTATTTTTTTATTTTTATATATTTTTTGACATATGGTAAATAGTAAACAAACTAGTCTAAGTTTAATTTGAGGTGAATTAAGAACAAGCGTGTGCACATTATTTTATCAAGTCATGTGCATTCTAGACTTGTTGTCGATTCACCTTCAACACAAAACAATAATCTCAATTCTTAGCAATACATATGATATGTTGGATGGTCCATTTGATAGCAGTTGGACTCAAGGAAGGCGTCTGCAAAGCATTAATAAGGTTAATGCAATCAGTATGAAAGGTCATTTTGCGCAAGTTATGGTGGATTGCCCAAGACAAAGCTTTTAAAACAAGCTTTCTGCATGGAGTCTAGAGGCTGCAATCCCATAATCACCTTCCCCTATATACTAGCATTTTGTGCACGTGATGCGTGCTTTGATATTTTTAGGCCTAATACTAAGTAGTAAACAAACTGAAAATGCAAGTTAGTATTTAAGTTTTTTTTTTTTTTTGAAAGAGAAATTTCATTAATTGAAGGCCAAACGGCATCTACAATAGATATTAAAGAAAAACAAGATACAATTAAACAAGATTAAATCAAATTCGTCTTCGAAGAAACTATAATGAACCAAATCGAGCAATACAGCGCAGCCCCCTTGTATTTGCTGAATCAAACAGCTATTGATGAGGAAGTCTATCATTCTGACATAGTTTGGGAAGAACATTCTTGATCGAACCATGTTAACCGCATCCGAGATTCCAATACCTTCATGTTGAGTCTCGAACTTCAACCAATAAGAACAATTTCTCATACCTAAAAACAAAAAAACTACACTCACAACTCCCATAGGGGAGAAGGAGATCTCCACAACGGAGACTAAAAACCCCATAAAAGGGTTTGAAGAAATCTCATAAAGAGATACTAATTTATTCAACAAAACAAGAAAATGAAATAAAAACTGAAAATAAAAGCGGAAAAGGGGCTTACCATGGATGAAAGCATCCATGGCAGCCCCTAACGGATGAAAAAGGGGTAGAGGAGGCTAGGGTTTTAGAGAGAAAAAAAAGAGAGGGTTAGGGTTTATCTAAACTCATACCATTTTGTTTGATAGTTAAGAACATAAGCTACGTAGTTATAATTTTAACTTTGGTATTTCTTATTAGCCCTCAACTAAAGTTAGTTAGTATTTAAGTTCACCTCCATTTTGTGAATAAGATTTTTCCATGTTCTTTTTATGTTATTCATTTTTGTGATTTTAAATAGTTTTTTGTTTCTCAACTCTTATATGCGCATGTTCTTTTATAATCAGTATGATGTTCTTTACTAAATATCTTCATGTTCTTTTTTTTTGGTTTTATTCATTTTTGTAATTTATAATAGTTTTTGATATGGATTTCAGTAATTTCTCTATGATCCCAAAATTGTAACCAAAAAGTATAATACAATTTCAGTTTTTTTTCCTTGTCTAACTTCTAAATTCTGATTTCACAAATTGATATTTAAGAATTTTCATCATTTTGATTTTTCTCCTTTTCTAAATGTTCACACTTTGAGTTTCAATTATATTTGAAAGGAATTTTAAGTTTTTCATACACAATCTGATTTCACATGAAATGGTCATTTTTAATTTTTCTCCTTTTCTAAATTTAAACACTTTGAGTTTCAATTATAGGTGAAATGAACTTTCAAAATTTTCATACACAATCTGATTTCGCATGAAATGGTTTTCGCAAATTAATGTAAATTTTTTTTTTCTAGAAAATAGATTTTTGCAAAAGTTGTTCGCAAAAAGGTTTGGTATTGTTTTTTTTTCCAAAATTTATTTCTGAACGTGGATATTCTGCAAAAGTTTTGGGCAAAAAAATTATATTGGAATTTAAAAAAAAGAACTAAATTTGTAACTTTTTCATCAGTGTCATAAATGAATCAAATTTCATACACATCTTGTTTTCTAATTTTATATGAAAATGAATCAAATTTAAGTCTAATTATATAAAAACCCTTTTCAACTAATTGCTATTATCTCCATTTTTTCAATTACATAACAGTCGACTAATGTGAAATAACTTAGAAGATTTAAAGAATTATGTACCTATTTGAAAGTTTGCAAATCGTCGATGGACGAATGTGTGATATCACTATCAAAATCTTACGTTTTTCTCAAATTTGTGTTTATAGGTAATTTTTGTGAGTATGTAATTGTGAATGGTTGTTAAGAATAATGATTTGTAAGTGAATTCTATGGATGTTTTTGCATTGTATGTATTGACGTCCTAGTATATTAATTTTAGTTTGTAAGTTAATTTTTAGTTTTTGTAAAGTTTCCTGATCATTTGAGTGGTTTGCGTGATTTTTACAACGTGATTTTCTCAATTCTATGAGTGATTTGTAAAGTTTCCTCATATAAGTGATTTATGAGTGATTGTTGAAAATTAATTTTCGGTGGCTTTGTTTGACCCCCATTTTGGTATTGAGATTTCTTTTGTAATTTAGAAAAGGAAGAGGGTAAAATAATTAGTTCAAAAGAGGACACCGTTGCTTCCCTTCCCTTATGTAATGGAGATGAGGAAAAAAGCAGGAAGAGCTGCTATCAATTGCGGATGAAGGGTAATAAGATGGCGACAAAACGAACGCCATGGAATCTCAAATTAAGTCTGCAATTCTCTCACGCTCCTCTTACTTCTAGGATAAAGCCGAGTACATCTCTTTTTCTCTCTCTAATCAATGATCAATCAGCTTAATTCTCTATAATTTTATTGATTGCCACCCAATTTTTATATTGGAGAAGGTTCAGGAGTTTGTACTTCACCTGTGTATGACAATGGAGGAGGACCAAGAGTTTGGCATGGAGAAATTAGCATAAGGGTGTGTATGTTTCCTTGAATTAAATACGGGGAAATCAATCAAGCAATGCAAAAACAATGCTAGAGATTACAAAGGTGGGGGTGGGTTTATGTTGTGAAGAAGTTGTTCTTTTATGGTGTGAAGTGTGAACTCACCATTGTAGTGACGGTTAGGAGGGGGTTCGTTGTTTATAGTTGTGTATTGTGTTTCCTTTTAAAGAGTTATTCTTTTTATAAATCAATCAAGAAAATTAAGAACTATAAGAAGTTGAGCAAAAGAAAAAAAGTACAGGTCATGTGCGTTTTTAATGAGCTCACGTGACTAGTAACCTGCTGTAATAGGTAAAGTAACCTGTAAGGTCCGCCCAAATTCACACCCTCCTATAGTTAGGTCTTATACTAGATAATAAATAGTTGGTATCTTTAAAAAATGTTCGCCCTTAGTTGGGACACATAGTGTCAATTTTTCCTAATGTAAATTAATACAAAAAAAAAAAATACAAAACAACAAGAATGACATACATTGACGCGGCGAGTCGGTCCGCAACGGCGGCAACGAGTCGGTATAAGTGGCGGCACGACTGGAGTGTGTGAGAGATAAAGAAAGAGAGTGTGTGTGTGAGAGAGCAAGAGGAGTGCACCAAGATTTGCCGGCAAAGTAGGCGGCAGCCGAGATTGTTGCGACCGAAAACCGAGAAAGTATGAGAGTAAGGATCGAGAATGAGAGAGAAAATCTGAAAACAGCGAAAACTGCTGGAGATGGGTTGTTTAGATCGCCGGAGAATCGACGGTCGCCGTCGAGGGTGAGGGAGCGCTGGCGAGGGTAGGTTAGCAATCGTGGGAAAGAGAGAGAGAGAGAGAGAGAGAAAACGAGTTTGAGAGTGAGTTATGTTTTAGGGCTCGAATGATGTCGTTGGAAAATAATAATTCTGGGCTACATCATTTGCGTCGGACGGGCCCAAATTTCCGACACACATGACTTAATAGGGGATCCAAGTCATCAGCTTTTAGACGAAAACGATTTTCGTCGCAGCCAATTAGCATGCGACGCAAATCATGGGATCTAGCCATGTGCATCGCATTGTAGCTGTGTCCGACGCACATAACTTAATAGGGGATCCAAGTCATCAGCATTAGACAAAAACGACTTGCATAGCATCCCATTAGCATGCGAAGCAAATTATGGGATCTAGCCATGTGCGTCGCACGATAGCAGTGTTTAAAGCAAATCATGTTTGTCATTCGCGTCGCGTTCTCATCACAATTAGACGTAAACGACCCTACCCCATTTGCTTTCATTTTTTGCATCACACGTTCTCTTAATTATGTGCGATGCAAATAAGCTCTTCCAGGTCATTTGCGTCAGTGCTTTTAACGTGTGACGCACATGTAGACTAACCCAAATTTGTGTTTCTCTACTAGTGGAGGGTTTGAGTTTTGGAAGAGGATGGTGATCGGTGGTGAGTGGGGTGGTGATGGTGATGGAGTGGGGCTGGTGGTGATGAAAGCGAGATGGGTGGTGGTGATGATAAGTGAAGGTTGGTGGCGGACTAGTGGTGATTTGTAGGATCATTAAATTTAATGAATTTGTGGTTAAAAATGTAATGAAAATTAAGATGATATAATTAGATTATTATTTTTAAATAATGGTATTTTTCGTAATTTTGTTGAAAAAATTACTAAAATAAGTAAGTTTCCAATTATTACATTTCTTGTGGTTTTTTTTTTTTTTTTTTGGTTATCGAGGAAGTAGATTCTCAACAATTAAAACATAGGCTATGTTTAGTTCACCTGAAATTTTCTGATCTGAACTTATTTTTTCTGATCTGATCTGATCTGATCTGAACTGATCTGATTACAAGATCTTATCTTTTAAATTTTTCTCAATATATAAGAAAAAATATAGTCATGTGGGGTCTTGTTTGATTCGTCTCAATGAGTACTTTATTAATATTCAATTATTATAATTTTTACTAATATGTAATAAAAGATATAATAATTTTTAAATATAAGCATGATCTGAACTGATCTGATCTGAACTTATTTTTTCTGATCTGATCTGATTAGATCTGAAATAAGCAAAAATAAGGTGAACTGAACATAACCATAGTAAATGCCCATGCTTCTACTTTAATAAATAAATTTTGTATATGTATAAAAATGATCATCGGAAAATTTTATTACCCCCTTTTTGAGGCCTCCCTCTCATTTTCTCTCTCCTCTTTCCCCCTCTTAACATTTCTTCGAGGGTCTTCTTCTCTCCGAAGTCGAAACCCCCTCGAACCCTAAAACACTCGGTAAAACCCCAATTTAATCAAATCTTCTTCTATTAAATTTCCCCCCAAATTGATTTCAATTTCTAGGGTTTATAAGTATGCAGAACCAAAGAATGAAGCAACAACAGCAAGTTTTGATGCAGCAAGCTCTTCTTCAGCAGCAGCAGCAATCTCTCTACCATCCTGGTCTTCTTGCTGCTCCTCAGGTTAATTTTTTTTTATCTATACTTATTTATAATTCGTCTCCTTGATTTCGGTGTTTTTATACTTTTTTTTCGTTAGCTAGGAGTTGAAATTTGCTTTAGTTCTATCATTTTTGACAGATGAACTTAGGGTTTGTAGTTTTTTTTCTTGATCTTGGGGTTCGATTTTTTTCTTTTTGGGTTTGTACATTGTTTATACTTGTTTGAGCTAGGATTTCATGTTCTGAGACTATAGATTTTGTCATACTGGGTCAATTTGGATTCCTTTTCATAATGTAGAGCTTTTTGGGGCTCGTTTGAGCTATTTCTAGCTTGCTTGTTCGCTTATGGCTGTCTTTTGGCGTAATTGTTGTGAGGATTATGAATATATACAGTACATACTCGTATTGTTGTTGGTGTAGTTCAAAAGTGGGAGTTAACCTTAAAAAAGATGTGGAATGCGTGTCAGTGAGTGAATTTGTGCTGAATTTTTAAGAATTTCTTTATTCGTTTTGATGATCCTGCTCTACAATAAGTGATTTCGACAACTAAGCTTGCTAGAGCACCACTTGGGCAATGGGTTACTTGGCTTTTCTGGGTGAGATTGTTTTATGTGAATGTGCTCTATCTTTCTTGTGGACCATATAGTATGGAGAATCTGGAAATCCTTATAGGGAGAGTATCATCTATCTGGGATGCTTGACTGTTTCAATTAGGATCCTGGTGTATTCAGTTGTCTTGTTTCACGGTGTAGCGGCATATTTTCTATTTATGTTTCCTGTGTCGTTGTTTGTGTACTTGTAATTATGGTAAGGGTCTTACATACATCAGAAGCACTTGCCCTATTTAGCTAAAAGTAATTATGAAGCTTATCTGTTTGAGGGGCTGATGCTGGGCTTTGCTATGTATTTTTGTGTTGGTAGGATTAATTTAATGCTTGCTAATTATTCTCGCAGTGTAATACCTAACTAGAGCAAATTAGAAGTGATAATTTCCTGTGCATCTAACGTTGTAATCTTTATCCTCTTTAAACTCACATATATACTCACTTTGAATGTTTCAGATAGAGCCATATCCCAGTGGGAACCTTCCTCCTGGCTTCGATCCTTCTACATGCCGCAGTGTGTAAGTGCTGCTGTGCACATCTTACAACTAATGTTTTGTTTCTCTTTCAGCATTTTAAGTATTCAGACGGCAATTCCTTATGGCTTATTTCGTTTTCCTTGTTTTCTTATTTATCTTTAATTTTCTAGTTTGTTTATTATTTGAGAAAATGCAGGTATGTGGGTAATATTCATCCTCAGGTTACAGAACCATTAATTCAGGAGGTTTTTGCTAGTGCTGGCCATGTTGAAGGTTGTAAGCTTATTAGGAAGGAAAAGGTACTCGCTTTGGCTGTCAAGTTACTTAGTGAAAGGCCTATGTATTGTGAAAATGGGTGGAACTTTGGTGAACTCATAGAGATTCTAACAAACACTCTGTTGAATTATTGAAAAGTTCTTTCATTTGGGCAGGACACTTAGAACAAGATGATTAAGGAATAAAGAGGAGGTTAAAGAACAACATAACCATTGTATCTTCAATCTTGAGGAAATAACATGGATGTTTTACTTTATCCTTAAACAAGAAGTGCTTCTCCAAAATAAATTTCCCAACTTAACATAAGAATTACATTTCGATTTTTGGACTGCTTAAACCATTAACTGCCTATTGAAACTTGAGTGAGTTAGCTAATATGGTTTTTTTTGCATCTCCCATGTTAAATTCTTTGTTTTTTCCACATTATAGTTTTTTAGTTCTCCTCACTTTGTGTTTACACTTCTATGTAGAGTTATAGGTAGATGTTCTCTCTCAATCACAGCAGCTCTTTTGTTCTCTCTACCCATACTCTCTCTTACTTCCATTTTATTTCCGCTATCATATATTCTACTTCTGTTATTATTCTAAAACTTCATGCCAACTCCAAGCTTGCACAACCTGAAGGAGTTGATGGTGTGCCTTCTTGGCATCTCATGTCTTGTTGGTGTCCTTAATTTTCTCTTTTGTATTTTTTGAGGACAAATATTCGTTGCATTTGCTAGATAGAGTATATGCTGCCTATTTGCTAGCATATAAGTATGGTAGGATATATAGTCAGGATGAGCTCTTAACTTATGTTTGGTTGCTAACAAAATTCTTATGCTCCATGCAGTCGTCCTATGGTTTCATTCACTACTATGACCGCAGATTTGCTAGCATGGCTATATTAACGCTTAATGGAAGGCATTTGTGAGTGTTAACATGTTTGGTTTTGCTGTTGATCTGGTTATTTTGATTGTTTTGTTTAAAAGGGAATATGTTATCCAGGTTTGGGCAGCCGATAAAGGTTAATTGGGCATATACAAGTGGTCAGCGAGAAGATACTTCAAGTTAGTTTGCAATCAATTGTTTTTCTTGTAGGATATGATGTTTTTTCATATAATGGCCCGGTTGATTGACATTTATGAATGCCCCATTTGTGATGTTTCCAGATCACTTCAATGTGTTCGTTGGCGACCTGAGCCCCGAGGTTACCGATGCTATGCTGTTTGCTTGTTTTTCCGTTTTTCCTAGTTGTTCGTAAGCGTCATTCTTCCTTATCTTTCTTTGAATTCTTTTCTGTGGTTTATACCTTTTTAACGTGTCTAAAGTTGTTTCCTGTATGTTTCTTTAATTTGAAGTTTGTTTGTGTTTGAGTCTAGGCTTGTAGATTGATGCAATTGTGTATGCCTTAGTTGATAAATTATTTTCCTTTGCAGAGATGCAAGAGTTATGTGGGACCAGAAAACTGGGCGTTCCAGGGGGTTTGGGTTTGTGTCTTTCCGCAGCCAGCAGGTTATTTCATGTTCTTCTCTGTATCAGGTTCTTCTATGCTCTATAAATTTTGTTCTAAAATTTCTTTTGATTCTACAGGATGCTCAAAGTGCTATAAATGACGTTACTGGTAAGAGCAACATGAATCACACATACATTTTTTCTCTTTGTGCTTGTAGAGTTTTTGCTGTATGTTTTGTACCACGTGCTGGCAGAGCAAGGTCTTCAATGTATGCATTTATCCTCTGCTTTCCTTCAGTGAACTGATAAGTTAGAGTCTGTGACAACTTTGTGAATACTTTTTGGAGGAAAAGACTTGTGGTCTATATGTTTTCAACAAGTCATAGTTACTTGTTAAATTGTATATTGCATGCTGGAAAAAGGTTGATGTATTTAGCTTTTTGTTTCAATATTTTTTTCTTATCATTTGTAAGTCTTGTAACCTGTAATAAATTTCTTTGAGGTGTCTTGTAATAGTTGCTTCGATTTAGTGTAGATAATCTTGTATCTGCCATCATAATTTTAACAATTCTCGTTGATCTTATGATTGGAACAACTACTGCCCCTTATATTGAGTTACTGACTTTAGAGTGAACAATAATGGCATGTAGTTCTTATTAGAATTTTATGCATCTGCTTGGTGCTTTCTTTTCCATCAGTTTGTGGCTCTGCATAGTCCTTGGAGTCTTGGGCCTTTGGCTATTTTTCTGTTTCATGGTACTGGTTTACTTGTACATAATCAGATCAATGTTTTTTCATGCATCATAGGAAAATGGCTTGGTAGTAGGCAGATACGCTGCAATTGGGCAACTAAAGGTGCTGCTTCCAATGATGATAAGCAGAGTTCTGATGCGAAAAGTGTGGTTGAATTGACCAACGGCTCATCAGGTTTGTACTGATCTGATGACGTATTAGGATTTCTTCTGTAAATGTTCACCTGACCTGTTTTTGTTGAATTCTCTAATAAAGTCCGAAATTGGTGGCAATTCTTCTCTTGTCAGATCATTGTTGTTTAAAAAATCACTATGAAATTGGTCTCGGTCAGTATTAATAATGATCACTCTGTTCTCAAGAGGCTTTCCTATGGTGTATAGTTTTGATTCGTCTTTGAGCCTTGCACTAGGCACTAATTCGTTATGGGAGAATTAAGTCCCTTGAGTTACTATGTTGATTGCAGCATGGCTGATTATGTCGGTCTTGGATAGAGGGTCATGTAAAGGCATATTCTGTGACCTCAGCTTAGTATAGGCTTCACATCTGTGACCTTAGCTTAGATGAAGGAAAAAGATTGTTTTGCAATTATTCTTCAACGTAGTGGTGGAATTGTAGAAAAGACCCGGATATAGATTTGCTGAATAAAACGAATATTGGTTTGTGGTGACTGAACGTAATGCGGAAAGGCATATTCTGATTTTTGTAATGCTTCATCCGTTCCATAGTAATTGCAACATGACCTTATTTTTTTTGCAATTATTCTTCAACGTAGTGGTGGAATTGTAAAAAAGACCCGGATATAGATTTGCTGAATAAAACGAATATTGGTTTTTGGTGACTGAAACTTAATGCGGAAAGGCATATTCTGATTTTTGTAATGCTTCATCCGTTCCATAGTAATTGCAACATGACCTTATTTGGTAATATATCATCTGTATCTCTTTCCTATCACACGAGTCTTTCATTTTATCTTATCTCTTTCTTTTTCCTCATCACATAGGTTCCTTAAAAAGTGTTCCCACTCTATTTGTTGCAAACATTATAGAAAGAAGAAGTAATCAACAATTTTTGACACGTGCTATGTTACTCGGACACGGCAAAATTGCCAGCGCACCGGTATCGATACGACACGGCAGGGATCCCGATACGAAATACATATGGAATTCTTCAATTTGCACTGGGATACGACTAGATCTGGGAGGAGGGAAACCACTAAGTAGAGAGAGGACCGGTTACCTATGGAAGGAGGGAAACCAGTAAAGAGAGAGAGCACTCTTACCTTGTCTACCTCATGCATCATCGGAAATGGTCGGGTAGTCGCCTGAGAAAGTCATCGAGAAAATGAGAATGGAAGAGCCACGTTAGGAGAGAGAAAATGAGTGTTATGTTTAGTGAGGAGAGAAAACAAAAGGCCGGGGCTTTTTTACTTCACGTGACTGTCTTTCTTTCTATCTCTCAAAGACTGCCGGCTGCCTTTTGTTTTTTTCTTAATGCTCCGTGTTTCTTTATTGCTCTCTTTCATCCCACAAGGTACTTTAATTGGTATACGGGCTTTCGAGTTTTGAGCAAATAGTTATCTGGGTTTTTTCGGGGAAAAGACATTTTTCAATTGGAGTTTATTTTAAATCACACCATTTATCATCTATTCCCTAGACAAGTGCCCCTATTTTTTGGGAAAAGATTAGTTTAAATTGCCATGAGATAGTTTTTTTTAGGATTTTTTTTTGCCGTACCCGTGTCTAAAGTTAGGACAGTGTCCCCGTATCCAGAAATTTTGGAAATGACGTATCAAACACTTAGCTTTTGGTTTTGAAACTAGATTATCAACAATTGTTGCATTTTAGACCAAGCAGATCCTTATTGCAAGGGTAAAGCTGCTTATGCTTGACCTGCCACCCTTTCTTAGAGGCATTGGGCCATTGGGCCATTGGGCCATTGGGCCATTGGGGTGATGTTTATATGATTTACTGTCAATGGTCTTCAACTCTTCATGGGAGGTGCTAAATGCTGCAATTTATGCTCATTTTTAGCTGTGATCTTGGGCGTAGTAAATTTGTAATACTTTGTTGGTTGGCTTGGATCCTATTGCCACATTTGTAGGTCTAGGCTTTGGGGGGAATGGTAGGTTCCTAATCTGGTTAGCAACTGCCAACCAGTGTATAAGAAATGAATAACTAATAAAGTTCACAGAGCAAGCTGCACCCTAGCCGACCCCAATCGGCGCCTCGGCGCGATACACTGATCTAGGCAAGGGTCTATCTATCACGAATTTACAACATGAATAATGCTCTGTATTTGCACTCTTAGTGCACGCAAGCTTGTGGTTAGAATAAGCCTAGAGGCTGTGGTACTAGGTCCAAACCTTCCTGGAGCCAATGACTTCCAGAACTTTAATCATGTCTCTGTGTTGGAAGCTTTCATTTGGGCCACCGTACTAATTAAAGGTCCGGGACTTCTAGTGCCCCTTTGAGGCCTGAGTGGAGATCTAAACAACTTCAAGCCAATTCTTCATTGCATTTGCTAACCTAATACCTTTGACCTGAATATCCCGAGACTCGAATAGTGGATCGTGGTTAATCCTGAATTGAACAAGAGAGATGGGACTGAGGAAGATGGGTATGGATAGGCAGTTTGAGGTAGCTATGTTGTGCACTTCAAATGGGTTTGAAGTAGTCTAGTAAGGTAGCTTTTGTTGATAACTGATAGGGTGTTTGCTTCGGATAACCTGATCCGATCCAAATTTCGGATTTTTGAAAGTTCCGGATCGGGGAAAATGCGATTCAAACCCAATACGGAAAAATCGGATATCCAATAACTAAAATTAATAATTTTTTCAAAGGAAAAAATCGGGTCATCGGATATATTCGGATATCCGGTCATGGAAATGTATATTTTCGATCCGAAAATATACTAAAAATCCCTATGTTTCGGATGTCAGAAACTGAAAATATCGACCCGTATCTGACCCGAAAACTAAAAGATCGGATCGGATATTTTATGCCCACTATTAACAACGACCCTTAAACCATCGAATTGTTTTTTCTGCCACGACTTCTTTACTTATTTTTTTTGCCTTTACTTATGACAGCAAGATTGTTGGCCTGTCCATATTCCATACAGCATTATTTGCTTAAGCCAATCTGTAAAGCTTAAACTTACACCTGGAGCTTTAGTTAACTAATAGTAGTGAAGTAGAAACCTTTGCTGATACAAGGTGTTAGAGAATTCAAGGAAGACTTCCAGGGAATTTGAGATCCTAGGTTCTATTTTGTGTGTACATGTGTCATCTGGGATGAATTGCTCCCTAGAAAAGAGTAAATAAGATGGTGTTGAGAATTCAAAGAAGACTTCCAGGGAATTTGAGATCCGAGGTTCTATTTTGTGTGTACATGTGTCATCTGGGATGAATTGCTCGCTAACAAAGAGTAAATAAGATGAATCATGAAAATAATGTATTCAGTCTAGATTTCACCATCATGCTTAAGTAGTGAGTGGTCTTCTCCCCCCCCCCCCCAAGGCAAAAAAGCATCCTAATGACTACAAGCAGGTGACAGAAAAAGAGCCTTATCAAAATATCATAACCTTCGGGTATTGCTGTTCTGCCCAGTTTTCCGTTTTTGCATATGCTTACCCAGTATAGGTCATCCCCTTCCCCCATTGTTCATGCAACCTGTCAAATTGCTGGGCATATAATTCTATCACGACAATGAAGTCTATAATGTTGTGTATTAAAAACTTTTTGGCATTTTTCAGAAGATGGAAAGGAGGCCACAAACAGCGAAGCCCCTGAAAACAATCCACAATTCACAACTGTTTATGTCGGGAATCTTGCTCCTGAGGTAATGAGATGTCATTGATCTATCTTCTCTTTGGTTCTATCTTCCCTTCAAACCTGTTCTCAGGGGAAGGCAAAGTTTTATCTTTGCTTATCTAGCATGAGGATTTAGTTGCAGCCTCAGTAGACTCAGTAGCTTCTGTATTGTGGTCGAATGGACATTTGTAGTCAATTTTTGTTGCTGCTTTTTCTAAACTCATCCAACACAGGTCGAGTGTTGGTCAAATTCTTAATGCATGTGAAGAATTGTAATCATATTAGATAACGAAGAAGGGAGTTAGCTATTGGCTGAATTTTCTTTAATATCAATTATTGGAGTCAAATAGAATATTCTAGAATAAGACGCAGAACAATCAGGGACAAATACTTGCTAACTTGATTTTTTTACTAATGTAATTTTAATGATGTCAAAATGGTCATGCATTACCTGCAGACTACCCAGCTTGACCTCCATCGGCACTTCCACAACTTAGGTGCTGGAGCTATTGAAGAAGTAAGGGTGCAGCGTGACAAAGGCTTTGGCTTTGTCAGATACAGTACTCATGCTGAAGCTGCTTTGGCAATTCAGGTGGGAAATACACAGAACATGCTTTTGGGCAAACAAATTAAGGTGCGTCTATTTTTCTCCCTTTTCTGTGTTGGGGATTTCGAATGACTCTCACCCTTTAAAAATACGTTGGTATTTGCGCCTCTCATCTTTTAATTATCTTTGCTGCTGATATAATGATGTTTCTGTCCTGTGAATTTAGTGCTCCTGGGGAAGCAAGCCAACACCTGCGGGGACAGCTTCAAATCCACTTCCTCCACCTGCTCCTGCTCCTCTGGGGCTTTCTGCTACAGATCTTCTTTCCTATGAGAGGCAACTAGCAATGAGTAAGATGGGTGGAATGCATGCTCTCATGCATGCTCAGGGTCCACATCCGCTTAACAAGGCAAGTATGGGGGGGATGACGGCTGCTGGAGCTAGCCAAGCTATTTATGACGGCGGGTTTCAGAACGTTGCAGCTGCCCAGCAAATGATGTACTACCATTAAGCTCTCTTGATGCACAGCCTTTTGAATTTCTTCTGCACCTGCAGATTTGCATTCGTGTGTCTAAAATCGTTTATTAGCGACATTTATGTTTTCAAAACGGCGAGGATTAGAGGCTTATTTCCCTCCCTCCCTGCACTTGATTGTCCTGTGTGTGGACTGTGGATGCATGATGTAACCCTTCTTGTTTCTTTTTTCTTTTCTTTTTTTCCTTTTTCTTCTTTTAATCTTTTGTTTTATCCCCTCGGCTTTTCATGTTTCAGTTTCTTTTATTTTCTTCCTATCTTGTAGGAACTTATTATGGTTGATTTAGAGGAAGTCTGTCCATTATGGTCCTTAGTTTATTTACATTTCTCTTATTTTTCCTTTCTTGGGATTTGGTTTTCCATGCTATCCTTGCGAAGCGTTGTGACAGATCCCAGAAGTTGATATGAGGAAGTTTTATGTGTATACAAAAATGTCGGAATATATTTCTGCTTGAAGTAAATTCAGTATCTAGGTGTTCCTTCTCACTCATTCTGCCTTTGTGATGCAAGATCTGTTTAATGACGCTTGTTTTTGCTGTTTTTAGTCTTGTAGCTATTTTTTTTTTTTTCGGAAGAAGTGCTAATTAGTGGTAGAATTAGGATACGCAGCATAATCGGTTGTGAGTTGTGACTTCTGTTTATTTGTGTGGGCTGCTGCGAAGAAGAAGAAAAAGTTCCCAAGTTTTATAAAACTGTTTTTACGACACATGCTGTCAAACTTCACAAGTTTGGTGAATTTTTATTGTTTTACGGATTTGCATCGTTTTGCGAATTACATTGTTAAGCACTCCGTATAAGCTCATGTTAATTTTATTTAAGATAAATAATTACTAGGCAAACTCTGAGCTATTTCCATTTCTTTGTTATCCTAGTTAATGTATGTGAAAATGTTTGGCCATATATGAATCAAAAAATTTACTTTGATATAGTTATTCAAATACTTCTATATATTCACTAAATTTAGCTTGAATGCAAGCACTAATTAATGCCCGCAAGACCAATGTTTAAGAGTTTCAATGCAAATGTCAAATCAATTTTGATGAGTTTAGGAGGGGCAAAAAGGTTTAAATAGCTTTTGCTTTAGTATATAGTATAATTGTATAGATTGATAATTTGATATTCGTGGTTAAGGAAATACATAGAATAGATGATTTGAAGAGGGCTAGACCTATATTGCTCGGACTCTTCATTTCACCTCAATCGGACATGGGTGCGACACTTGTACACTTTATTTTGGGCTAAAAATTCCAAAAATAGCCGAATCGGGCACTTGGACACGTAACTGTGTCGGACATGGGCACCCGAGTCTGAGCAACATAGGGTTAGACCTTGCTCCAGCATCCACAAAATGAATAGGTGATGTTGTTCGTTGATTTCAACCTTAGATTGCAAAGTGCCATCTATTTGGCTCCCAAATCGAAGAGCAGAGCAAATGAATTAAGCCACCAGTAGATAGTAGTAGATATTGGTGTAGTTCGGTGGTATGGCAGTGGTCTGGTCTAGTGGTAACCTAGACTGGGAAGTGGCTTTTGTTCCCTGCCGCAGGGGAGGGAACAGAGTATCTAATCGGCTTGCAAATCAAGGAACATAGCATACTAATGAAATCACCACTAAATATAAGTTCTTCTTCAGTGGTATGGCAGTGGCGTGGTGGCCGGTGGGCTAATGGTAGTGCCCGTAAGGGATGGTGTGGCATCGAGGAAGGAGAGAGACAAGGAGCATGTACAGAAATATTATTAGAAAGAACACGGTTGCAAGTAATCTCAAGCAGTATTAACAATCCCTTAAGACTAGTATAAAAGCAAAGGTAAAGAGACGAATAAATTTTCAGATGCGCAAAATTGGATAGCTCCGAGATAAAAGTGAACAAACCCTACCATGATAGATGTAGCTAAGGACGACTTTTTTTTTCTTTTTTCTTTTCGGCACTGCACCTCTATAGTTGTTAGCAAAGAACAATAATGGTGCATAAGGCAGGTCAATCTTCTAGTCTAGCAATATACTTGTCATAGAATTTTCCAGCTTTCTCAAGATCGCCTAGCTCAGTGTAGCAGTCAGCAATTGCACCATAAGCTTCTGTATTTCCTGAGGACTCTCCTACGCGCTTAGATATACCCAGAACCATGTTATGATACCTGATCGCTTCACGATACTTCCCTTGTCTTTGTAATGAAGCTCCTGAAAAGCATTTAACCAGTTGATTCATCGTCACGCAGACTTGCTACATGGTGTTTAGCACATAACCAGAAAAACCAAAACTAATAATGGCTAGAGTTGATAATGGTAAAAAACACAAGTTGAAAAATAAGATATAACATAGCTTTTGACTTTATGCTTTGTAACCTAATATTCCTGAGAGCTGAGTCCTCTCTATACTTTCTCAATAATGGTAAATAGTAGATCTATTGGACAATGAGCTGATATATTTTACCAGATATGACCAGAAAATAGTAGAGATTTTATAACATCAACAAAATAGCAGTTCATAATTTATATTTTGCCTTTTGAATATGAATCACCCCCACGGACAAATGCACATTGCTTTAGATATTGACACAGTAAATGCGGATTTCAACTTCTTTTAAGGCTAGTTTTACTTTATAAACTTCTCTCTGCTCGTTCAAAAAGAGAAATTCAACTCTTCCAGCTACACAGATTTTCACACTTTCCCTGGATGAATGTCCTTGAAGAAATATGCAATTTTTAATTCAAGCAAAAGTTAAAGGCAGAAAAGGAACACATAAAACGCCAAATGCAGAACTTAAAGGCAGATGATAAGGTCAGGCAAAAACCAACCTAAGCCTCTGGCAGCTTTCTTTTCCTCAACAGGATCATTTAAATTCTGAGCAAGTGCCAGAGCAACATTGAACTCTGTATACGCTTTCTCTGGATCTTGGTTCCTCAGATGATTTTTACCAGCTTTCAGACGAGAAATCAGCTCTTCTTTCCTTGGATCAACTATTACTTCAGTGTCCGGGATTTTGTTACTAGCAGGGGCATAACTCAAGGTAGGGGCGTATGACTCTATTTTTGCTTGTCTTCTAAGAGCTGCATTAATCTGACGCAGCTGTTCATTAAGTCGTTGGAGTTCCCCTCTCCTTTGTCGAGCCAGCAATCCTGTGACATAAACACAGAATTAAGATCCAAGACGTAAAACACCAATAAATGATTCATTAATTCAACCATGAACTTAAGCCCCTTTGGTAGCCAATGATATGATGTGGTAATTATGATGAATTTATATGTGAGTTTGTAGGAAATTTCCCATGCCAATATCAATGGTAATAAAGTTTCATCCCCAAGTATGTGTTTTTATTAACAAATTTTCATTACCACAATGCAACTTCTAAAATGAAAGTGGACAGTAATGGAGTTTTAGGAAGAGAAAAAGGTATGAGGAGGACAAGCATTACCATGGACATTGAGATAAGACTTAATTCACAAATTTACCTATAAATTCATTAGCATCAACGTGTACCTATAAATTTATGAGCATTACTGCCTACGAAGCGCAGAGTAGTAATTTGCACTTCGCAGTCTGTTCGCACGACATCAAAAATCTTTGATCTAAGATTGAGTCATTAGCTGCCAAGGGTAACAGAAGTCAGGCAGAGGAGAAATTGACCATAGATACATATATGTGCCTTTATGGCCTATTAAGTATATGATTGTCAGTTGTTCATGGAAGTTTCATTATTAGTAATGGAAATTAGGTGAAGGGTAAAGCTAAGGAGCTATTACTAGGTAATGCATCACCAACTCTGCATACTGATGAGCCATGTAAGTAAAAGGTTTTCGAAGAGGCTGTAACCATACAGCACACTTCACAATGTAGTTCTGACGTAGTTCCAATGACATAAAAGTAATTGTGTAGTTATTGTTTCCACATTTTGACGATTAGTTCAGACTCATGGTCTCGGATGAAAGATCAGCATCATTGAAATGCTCTCTTCAAAAACAGTGCATACAGAAGTCTTCCTCTCGCTTATGAACTGATATCTCAAAACAAATTTAAGAAGAAAATTAAGAAGGAAAGCTTATATTTGATTGATAATTTGGAATTTTACAGTTAAACAAAGATAGTAACAAGCTTTTGAGAGGCTTGTTTCTCTCCAAAAACTAAACACCTAAACACTCAACAATTTTCAACATCCTTTCTCTCTACCTAATCTATGTTATTTACAGAGTTTCTTCCTTTAACCCTCTAACTTATTCCTCAAGCTAACCCATAACAAACTAATGTGCATTACCAAAAGTGCCCCCTTCCCCCTAGGTCAATCTATTACGGGCATGAAGTAGCTTAATATATAGGCTCATGAAGATTATGGCATCTCATGCTCCTAAGATAAAAGTACCCAACCAGTATTTAAGAAAATGAGTTGCATCTTGTATGAGCACATCTATCACCTTCTCTTTCACACGTGTCAGGTGTCATCATAAAGCAGATTTCGGATAATGCCTTCACAGCTTTCAGAGATCAAGCTGAGATAGAAGATAATACAGCTTGTCTTAGCAATGTTCTTACAGCTCATTTTCTGTGTTGTTCCATCCATTACTTTATACATGCTCAATAAATTAGTAGACGATCTACTATGACAATGATACAAACATGAGAAGCAAAAAAGGTAACTCACCTCCAACAGTAGCCCCAATGAGTGCTACAAATAGGAACAGGGGCATGTTGAAGACGGAATTGACTGGCTCACTTGTTTCTGCTAGAGCTTCCAAAGGCATAGTGAGAAACATGGCATTGGCTAAAAGAACTGCTATTGCAGGTAATCTCAAAATGTAGACTTCCTGTCATGTTGACAAGAGAGTTCATGTTATGAGGCAAAAGCTCGACGCCAAAATAAAAGCCGAACATGATTTGCATCCCTCTAAATGTGAGTTGATAAGTAGAGGTAGGAGTTGCATACGAGGACTAATTTATGAGAAAAGTTTCTTCTTTTTTTGGATACAGAGTAAGACTTTGTCAGCTATCATGAAATACTGTATCAATCCTGTAGAAGGGTAATAGCACGCATCGAAAGGGTTTGTTACTCAATGAATATATTTGAAATGACAATAATTGAAGAGAGATGAGAGATAAACTTCTAGTTTGAGTCAACCCATTTTAAAGAACTGAAATGGAGATTTCTATTTGGAAGGTCATACAAACCCTAAAAGTATCAAGAAACTACTTGAGCAAAAGTGTCTTGAGACTGGTAAAATTAATTATATCAGATAGTAAGAAGTTATCCAGAAGTATTTCTCTATTTCTTCTGTTAGCATGAAACTTGAGATGCTCCATATCCCAAAAGCAAAGGCTGCATGTGGCATGGGATAATACACTACTAGGTTTATGGAGGATCAGCACAAAGTTTCATATCTAAGACTGGCAAGAAATTGTAGAAATATGAAGAAGATTGTGACTCCACTGACCAGCATACCTCATTGAAAGAAAGGTTTCGCAATTCATCTCTTGAGAGTAGCGGAGACATGTGAATGCAAGTCTTCATGTTAATCCTATTTTGTAGATGGTTCATAGATGATTCTCCTGAATAAATCCTGTAAATCTTAGACAGTGCAGATGCAGTACCTCGGCTTGCCAATATGAAATTCTTTGAATTGTATGGCATTGCTGGGTCCCCTAAGTTAAACAACACATCTTCCTTGATAAGTATGTTATGCATTTGTAACTCCATAAGAAAGCTAAGATTTTAGTTATCACAAAATACAGTTCCACAAAACCACCATCAATGAGAAGAAATCCAAACTGCTAAGAGCGTCATACAAATAATGCAGACCATTACCAAGAAATAAAATGATTTCCAGGCCTCAAATAATTGTGACACATAAGTTCAGATGATGTTCACTGTCTACAATAATTGTGCACTCTGACCAATATGTTTTTCTAACCTTCCTATACAACATTCCCGGACGAGTTGGAAACTATGATGATTATTTGGTGATAAACATGGACAAAGAAGGTAAGAGATAAAAAATGATAAGTTGACAACTGCATGTTCAATTTTCACAGGCATACAAGACACGATAGGTAGGGTAGGTTCGAAAGTAACTTGGGAGTTGCATAAGTCATACCCACAAACAGAAAGCATAATAATAATAATGTGCAGGTTCAGAAATTAGCAATTAGCATTTCAAAAATCCGAAGATATGTGCATGAACAGAACAGATTATAATTATATAAACAAACCTAGGCTTACTAGGTATGGCACATTTCATGAACCGCCAAAGGTATTAACAATCCACATAAGATATGATGAAATAAACTGCAAATGCATTTTGCATTCATTACCAACCATTTTTTTTCATACATTCAGCTGAAAGTTCAACTGCAGCTAATATGCAATCACTTAGCCACCCAGATAGAGCTCAAAAAGAATGATATCCAAAGATTTGGTAATGGACCAGTTTAACCCTTTCTTGCCTTTGTGCTTCTAAGCTATTACCTCAAACAACATTACTGCTTTAATTATATTCACTTACTTAAGCTCTGTTCTTTTGGACTGAATTAATGGAAATTCAGTTCAGTGAAGTTCAGACAAATTTAGTTCGGTTCAGACAAATTCAGTTCTCACACACATTCACTTCAGTTCAGTTAGTTCCTCTCACAGTTTTTATTCAGTTCTTTCGACAAATTAAGTTAAGTTTAGTTCAGTTTAGACAAATTAAGTTCAGTTCAGTTCAGTTAGACAAATTAAGTTCAGTTCAGTCCAGTCCAGCCGAGTCCAATTCAGTCCAAAAGAACATAGGCTTAAACCCTTCCTCTGATAGCCAAATTGAATTAACTTCTCAGAATTCATTTTTGCAGTTCCAACTTAGCAGTTAGCACTACTGAATTTTTGTATGATAAATTGATACTCTTCAGTGTTGCTTAAAAACATGCCCTTTCTTTCATCAAATATCAACCCACAATCCCACATAATGACATAATACATAAATACATAAAAAAAAAATATATGCTTTGATTTCCTCCTTTTACCTCCTCAACAGTCAACACTCAACAACCCCAATTCAAGGTTCAAAGATACCAAATAAACAAGAACCCGAGTTTCGATTGCGACCCACAAAACTTTACCAACTAAACTAGCTTAATTACGCGCCAAACTCATAAAATTACTTCTAAAACTACTACACCCAGATTAAATTTTACCAAACTGGTCAAGATAACATAATAATTTTGAGATGGGTAACACAATTATGATTCTACTCAGAAAAAAAAAAAAACTTTCATACACAGCACTATCAAAATGGAAAGAAGAATAATGATTAATGAGTAAATCAAATGTAGTCGTACTAACCCTGAAATTTAAACTTTCTGGAGAATAATTGATGCCATGAAGAAATACCAGACTGTTTTGCAGGAGTTAGGAGGGTAGAGCAGTGAAAAAACATGGCCATACTTTCTGCAAAACTGCAGATAGAAAAGTGAAGAAGATAAACCAAAAATTTGTTCCTAAAAAAAAAAAAGCAGCAGAAGAGAAGAATAAGGTGAAATGGGATTGTAGAAGAAAGAAAGAAAGAGAAGATTTCAGTTTTGTCAGAAACAAGGTGCCATCTGCCACACCAGAGCAGATTTCTCAGGACGTGGATAAAGAAGAAGATATATCTCCATTACTTTTTACCGCCACTTTCGTTGCTGTGGGTTTTTTTTACCACTTCACCCCAGGGCTAAACACTAATAATAAATTGCAATTTCACAATTACACGTGATCAACGCAAGGAAAAATATAATTATGGAGTATCTTGTTTGATTGTGCTATTATATGTATTTAAAATGAAAAGGTATTGGGTCAGATGCGTCGGATCATAATATTTGGTCGGACGACCAAATGAAATAAAAACAACACAAGCTGAAAAAATTTACACACAAACTGAAAGAATACAGAAGACCAAATGAAAGAAAAACAACACAAGTTGAAAGAATTTACACACCAACTGAAAGTCAACAGAAGACCAAATGAAAGAAAAACAACACAAGGTGAAATAATTTACACACCAACTGAAAGAACATAGAAAACCAAATGAAAGAAAAACAACACAAGCTGAAAGATTCAACACACCAATTGGAAGTCAACAGAAGACCAAATGAAAGAAAAACAACACAAGTTGAAAGAATTTACACACCAACTAAAATAACACAGAAGACCAAATGAAAGAAAAACAACACAAACTGAAAGAATTTACACACCAACTGAAAGTCAAGTAATCTCTCACCAAATTATTACTATCTTCTTCTCTACTCCTACCTCACACCAACTGCTATGTCTCACTCCCACTCTCTCTCCTCCAAACTCTCTAATCTACTCATCCTGATCATCGTCTTCCTCATCTCCTTCCTCTCCAACTTCGTTCTCTCTCCGACGACCGCCATTGGCATGTTTCCTGGTGTGGTTCTTCCTCCTCTTCTCCCGCCATCGAAGTAGTTGTATTAAAAGTACGCTCTCAACTTCCCAGATGGAGAACAACATGGTTATGAGAAGAAGACACTGAATTTAAGTCTTCATTTGATGACTATTTAAAGGCGATGGAGTCTATTAAAACTGACAGGAAGAAGAAGAAAGTTCAAAGAGGGAGTGGCCGTGAAAAGAAGCTTAGTGATGTTGCAGTCAGTAAAGATCTTCCGAAACATCAGAAACGGAGGGAGACTGTTAAATTTAAGAGGTTTGTAAGGTCGTCCGACGGAAAGTATTGGGTCAGACGGTCTGACCCAATACTTTCACATTTAAAATATTGTAATTAGAGATATTAATGATTGAAGCGTTGTGTTGACAAATGTGAATGTCAAATTTTAAAGCAGTGGCAATCGATGTTAAAATTTGACAAAAATCATTGAATTTTTTTACTTCAACACACAGAGTATGTAATATGGAGCCTTCATTGTTGTTAAAATCTCGATCCGGATCTTTAGATCCTACGATTTTACGATCCTGAAGGAATTCACTAATCCCGATCCTACGTATATATAGGATCTTAATTTTGTAGGATCTTTCGATCTTATCCAACCACAAAAAATCACATGGTAGGATCTTAACACCATTCTACGATCCTACCGTATAAAAAATCATAAAGTAATTTAAAGTAATTTCACATATTATACTTCTCATATTAGATTTTGGTCACATGTTACTTCAATCTTATAAAAAACTATCACCATTTGCTAAAAGCCATTATTAATATGTGTAAATTTTTTTAACATGAGCTTCTCACCATATTCTAGTATAATTATCTGTATTTGATACTATAAAAAAAAATATGTATTTGATCACCGAATTGTAGGATCTTACGATCCTACGATCCGATCCCACCGATTCAATTCTACCAACCCCTACGATCCAAGGTAGGATCCAGATTCTGATAACATTGGGAGCAACTAAAAATTTAATACCCGAAAATAACAAAATCATATAATTAGAAAAGATGAATAAATTACAATGACAGTCTTCAAGTCTTTATTTTTTTTTTAATACCAATCAATGATATCTTAGAAAAAAACTTGTAGGAGCATATCTTATTAAAAGTGAACATACAATTATTTGTACTCTATAAAATCAAGTCAAACTCATCGAAGATCAATAGTACAAGGGAAAAAAATATACAGTGAGAAAAATTAACGTGAGAAACTAAACTATTGCAATCTTCTTTGTTAGATAAGTTTATAATCATATCACCCGACAAATACTAAAAAAAAAGTTAAACAAAAACACAAAAGAAAATGTGGTAAAATACCTTGAACACTAAAATTAGTGATTAGGAGTATTATATAAAATTTAAAAACAAATTTTATATGAAGAAAAAAAAAAGAAAAAATGAAACTGGGGAAATTGGTCCCCTGGCTGCTCCCTCCGTTATTATTGTTTTGTAGATTGAAAAGAAACAAATGTAATACTTACTTGCTAGAAATCGTCGAGGCATTTTAAAAACACTAGAATACTAGACATTTGTACTTTGATTATTTGATAGTTGTAAATACTACGAATGCTTATCTGATTCTATAAGACTATAATTTATTATCACTTCTAAAAAATCACCCCTTACCTTTTCATTCTATCTATCCTAAAATTCCTTCTCACAACATTTTTGTTCTCAATTTAGTTTACAATGACTTGGAAAGGACAATATCACCTCTTTTTTTCTATTTAAAAAAACACAAGTGTTTAAAAACTCAAAGCTCTCTTAGGTCTTGTAATGTTGAGTTTAGGGTGAGTTTATCCATCGAGAACGTATTGTGTCGGACTCGTCCGACCATAATCTTGGTCGGACGACTTTCAGGTGGTTCCAATTTTTTTTCAGGTAGTCTTCATTTTTTTTTCAGGTGGTTCCAATTTTTTTTCAGGTAGTATTCATTTTGTTTTCAGTTAGTCTTTTTTGTTTTTCAGTAGGTTTTTGTGCTTCAGTTAGATTTACTTGAGTTTCAGTTGGTCTTTATTCTTTTTCAGGTAGTCTATATTTTTTCTTCAGGTAGTCTTCATTTTGTTTCAGTTAGTCTATTATTTCTTTCAGTTGGTCCAACTGAAAGAAAAGAAAGTCTAACTGAAAGAAAAGAAAGTCTAACGGAAAGAAAAAAAGTTCAACTGAAAGAAAAGAAAGTCCAACTGAAAGAAAAGAAAGTCCAACTGAAAGAACACAAAGTCTAACTGAAAGAAAACAAAGTTCAACTGAAAGAAAAGAAAGTCCAACTGAAAAGAAAACTAACCTGAAAACAACCATCCTTCGAATTGATAAAAACAACCATGGCATTGTTATAAGCAAGGAATCACCACTCACCACATTCTCACCATCCTTCGAATTGAAAGTAAACCAAATTCGAATTGTCTGATATCAACATTCTTCTCCTTAGTCGGGTCCTTTTCAAGTAATGCGGCAAAATTTCATCAACTTCAATCAAATTTCTAGGACCTCCACCCTTTTTTCTTCTTGCTGCACCTTTCTTTCCTTTACCACATGCTGTATCCATTGTTGTTTTTTTACTCTCCTAAATGAAGTTTATATTTTCTGGAAAAATTGTATGTATGTATGTGTAAGAATTTTGAGTGTGATGGAAGATGAATGAAAATGGATGATGATGAATGGTTGTGCTCATTTTTGGTTTTTCACCGGCGGCGACGGAGGAAGAAGATGAAGGAGCAGCGGTGCCGTTCTCGCGGCTTTGTCCGACGGAAAATGTTAGGTCAGATGGTCTGACCCAATACTTTCACTTATCCATCATACCCAAACCCAACTTTCAAACTATACCACATTAGCTTTCGACTAATTTTTACCTAATTTTTATTCTTCAAACTCACTCCAGACTCCATTCTAGTTTTACATTTAATTTTATCCCTCAGACTCTCTACCAAAAATTTAACATATTATTTTATATTTAATCTATTTTATGTTTTTTTTTTCTATAATGTTAATTACTTAATATGTAGATAATATATAGTTCAAATATTTATTGTAATACTCCGTATTTTTAATACTAATTTCGTACTAATTAAGAAAATATAAAAGAATTAATAAAAAAGGTATTTTAATTTATTTACAAGTTAATAGGAATAAATTATTAGTAATATGAATTTGTTAGGAATTTCCGGAATTTTAAAAGAGTAACCTAATCGACCTAGGGTTACTACCTTTTGGAAGGGAGTATAAAAGGAAAAGAAGTTGGAATTTCAGATAAAAACCCTAAACCCTTTCTTCTCCCTCTCTCCTCAGCCGACATTCATCTCTCTCCTTCTCTCTTTTTCGAATTTTTTCTCTCTCTCAGAATTTTCTTTCTCTCTCTCGGATCTCTCTCTCTCGAATCTCTCTCGCGGGTTCGCTCGCTACTCTTCTTCTTTGGCTTCGTGCAAAAGGGTCCGACGAAGGTACAAGGTTCGAGCGCGCAGGTGCGCAGGCGTCGAGGGTCGAAAAGTTGCGAGATTCCGTCGAAGGGTCGAGTTGTGCGCGATTTCGTCGAAGGGTCGAGGTGTGCGCGAGTGTCGAGAGTTCTGTCCGGGAGTCTTGGTGCGAAGGGTGCTGTGGTTCGTGTGAGGCTCGCGAGTGTCGCGCGGTGTGGGCGACGTACGAGCAGCGACGAGAGTCTTGGTGAAGGGTTCGTGTGGTGCGAATTCTGTCGAGCACAAGGGTGCGAGTCCGCCGAATTCTTGTGCGAAAAGTGGGTCGAGTGCTGCGACAAGGGTCGTGGTGTTGAGGGTTTCGTGCGCGTGTGGTGTGGTCTTCGGTCGCCGGAATTCTTTCGCCGGCGATTTCTAACGGTATAATTTGTACTTAACTTAGTATGTCAGTTTATTAATTATTCTTATATTTACTGTTTCGTAGTTAAGAAAGGTTTGTAATTATTAATTAATAATTAGAGTTGTGTAATAAATTATTAGTTAAGTTATTGTTCTGTTTTAAGTGAAAATTTCTGGTTAGGTTTGTAATTGGAATAAGTTGGAAGTAGGAAAATTGGTATTATTATTAGTTACATTATTATCGTTTCATGAGTAACCTGTTTCATGAAATCTGACTTTGGACGTGTGACTCACCCTTTGGACATGGAATTTACCCTTTTGGACATGGAACTTACTTTTGGACATGGAACTTACCTTTTGGACATATGACTTACCTTTTGGACATATGACTTGACTTTTGGACATAAGACAGGCTGGACTTATGACATTTTGGATTGGTAAATTAGTGGACTAATGTTACTAAAACTTAGTTACTCACTATTTCTGACTTCTAAAAGACGTTAAATTCACTAGATTAGAATTATAACGAAAGTTAGAATAAGGTTTTAACTATTGCGTAATTCGAATCGTTAGATCGTTATGGTCTTAGGACGTAGTAGTTGGTGTTATCAAGGAGTAACACTAAGAGCTTTGTTTTAACGATTTAGGTCCCAATTTCATAAGCGGCTCGTTCTATTAAGTCAGCGAAAATTCTCCGTTACAAGGTACGTACGCGTACCAGTTTACTTTCAAAGCTTAGTATCATGTTTAGGTTGCAGTTCATGTTATTGGAACCTAGTACCATGATAGGGAACATTTGATTGTGATTGTTTGGTTAGACGTTTATAACGTGAAATCAATATGATCATTGAAATATGTTGCATTGAAATGCGAAGTTCTATCGTAGTGTAACATCAGCATTATTAATCTGATCTATAGAGTAACAAGAGTGTTACTAAGGATAAGATTGAGTTTGGTAATTAAGAGAGTATGTAAATGACTCCTTAAAGTTATAAAAGAATGATTGGTAATAAAAGAAGATTATGGCGATACTTGTAGTTGGACTCCCTACAAGTATAGAACAATGGGGGAGTGTAGGACTTGTCCTACACTCCTACGCAGGCCTACTGTGACGACAGTAGTGTCCTTATATTTTGATAACTCAAGTAGGCGGAAGGTTCCGTTCGATCTTGGGGGTATGCATACTAAGGTGATGGGTGTGAGACGGAACAAAACCGTATTTGCATTTCATCTAATAGACCAAGTTGTCTATTAAGGATTCAGTAGCCCGTATGATTCTAGTGAGATGACGGTGCCCGTTCGATGCCAAATAATGAAAGATTAAAGGATGTGAGATAACGTAGGTTCATATAACAGTGGTAATGTATGCATCATTTATGTTCATATAGTTTCAATGGTTCATTACGTACTCAGCATAGCTGACCCTGTGTGTTATTATGTGTTTGTTGTCCTGTGATGAACTATTGATACTTCAATGGGGAGCAGACTAGGTGAGCTGGTGCTGCTGCATGACATCAAGCATATGGGGGCTAGACTGTAGTTTGAAGTTAATTTTGGTTTGATCATTAATGAATTTTATAGAACATTATTACATGGTTTGAGTTTGAATAAAGAGGGGTCATCTATGATTCCCGAGTTGTAATTACATTTTCTATTCCGCTGCAATTTGGTTTTGAGACAATGAATTTGAGTTACCGTATTTCTAATTATGCCTTGCGTTCCATCGCGGCGGTAACACTCCCAAAGTCGATGCGACGTAGCATCTGCGCTGAAATTAACATAGTAGCTATTTCAGTGACTTACACATAATTTTTGTTTTAACTTATTCAACGAATACACATTTAACATATCAACATATATTGCGAACACCTTTAAGTCTGTACTGACTTGCATTACAATCATCCAAAATAAGATGCCATAATTAACAATAAAAGATAAAACTATGCACTATTATTGAAAATGGGAATGTAATATTCGTAAAGAAATACTATATATATATATATAAATCAAATAATGTTACTCCCTAATTGGCATGCAAGCCTTATTATCCCTAACATAACAAATGAACAAAAACGATCAAAATTAAAACAAAAATCCTAATCCTCATATATGTTCAAAAGAACATATGGGCCAAGACGGTGAGCTTCATCCTCAGATCCAGAATCCTCCATCCCTCCATCAAGGTCAATCTCATCTGCCTCAGGCTCGCCGTCCTCAAAGAATATATCTTCTAGTATGGGTCCTAGGTCTTCCTCGGGATCTTCTTCCTCGATGGGATCCTCCTCTCACTGGGATCCTCCTCCTCAATGGGATCCTCCTCCTCAATGGGATCCTCCTCCAATGGGATCCTCTTCCTGAACAGGATTCTCATCCTCAACAGGGTCTTCATTCTCAGCAGGGTTCTCCTCCTCAACTGGTATATCCTCTAGTGGAGGTGGCTATCATCATCATCCTCCCCATGTAACCCTGGTACAACCTGGACTCCACCCAACACTATAATGAAGGTCCTATTGTTCCTTTCATCATCAGAGACGTAAGTGACTGTCCTAAGATTCTGAAAGTCATCAGCTAACAACTCATCCTCAAATGGGTTGGGTTGTGTTCTGATGCAAAACGGGAAAGTTATAGCTTATGCGTCCCGACAGTTGAAGCCATATGAAGTCAATTACCCAACACATGACCTAGAATTGGCCGCCATAGTATTTGCACTCAAAATTTGGAGACACTACCTCTATGGGGTAACCTGCCGTATCTTCACCGATCACAAAAGCCTTAAATATATCTTCACCCAGAAAGACCTCAACATGAGACAACGCAGATGGTTAGAGCTCATCAAAGACTATGACTTAGACATTCAATACCATGAGGGTAAAGCCAACGTTGTTGCTGATGCGTTAAGTCGCAAGTCTAGCCATAGCCTGAATACATTAGTCGTTGCCGACAAACTTTGTGAGGAATTCTCTAGACTTCAAATAGAAGTTGTTCATGAAGGGGAGGTAGAAAGATTGCTGAGTGCCCTAACCATCGAACCTAACTTCCTAGAAGAGATAAGGGCGAGTCAACCTGGGGATGTGAAACTTGAGCGAGTCAAGGCAAAGCTTAAGGAGGGCAAAGCAGAGGGGTTTGCGATCCATGAGGATGGGCATACGATATAAGGGTAGGTGGTGCGTGCCACAAAAGTGTGAAGAACTGAAACAAAAGATAATGAGCGAGGGTCATAACACGACGTATTCTGTCCACCCAGGGGGAGATAAGTTGTATAAGGACCTCAAGAAGATGTTTTGGTGGCCTGGTATGAAGAGAGCAGTAGCTGAGTTTGTTTCCAAATGCTTAACATGCCAGAAAGTCAAAAGTGAACACAAGAGACCTCAGGGAAAGATTCAACCCTTAGACATTCCGACGTGGAAATGGGACTCGATATCCATGGACTTCGTTGTCGCCTTACCTAGGAGTCGGGGAGGCAATAATACCATTTGGGTGATAGTGGATAGACTAACCAAGACAGCAAGGTTCATACCTATGAAAGATACGTGGAGTATGGAAGCCTTAGCCAAGGCTTATGTGAAAAATGTCATTCGATTGCATGGAGTACCCACAAGTATAGTATCAGATCGAGATTCTCGATTCCTGTCGAATTTCTGGAAAAAGGTCCAGGAAGCATTTGGTAGTGAGCTATTAATGAGTACAGCCTTTCACCCGCTACCGATGGTCAAACGAACGAACTATTCAGACCTTAGAGGACATGTTGCGAGCATGTGCTTTAGAATACCAAGGGTCATGGGAAGACCATTTGGACCTCATAGAATTCTCATACAACAACAGCTACCATGCTAGTATTAAGATGGCACCATTTGAAGCGTTGTACGGGAGAAAGTGTCGTAGCCCTTTGTGTTGGAACGACATCAGTGAGATGTAGTGTTAGGACCTGATATGATTCAAGAGACGATGGATCAAGTGCGAGTCATTCAAGAAAAGATTAAGACTGCACAGGACAGGCAAAAATCCTATGCGGACCAGAAGCGAAGGGACGAAAATTTCGAAGTTGGGGAAAAAGTGTTGCTTAAGGTGTCCCCAATGAAAGGAGTGATGCGATTCGGGAAAAAAGGGAAGCTAAGCCCTAAGTTCATAGGACCCTATGAGATACTGGCGAGGGTAGGGAAAGTTGCTTACCGCCTGGATTTACCCAACGACTTAGAAAGGGTCCATAACGTGTTTCACGTTCCCAACTCCGGAGATACGTACCTGATGCGTCACATGTCCTTGAACCTGAAAACGTAGATTAGACGAAACTTTTCCTATGAGGAGAAACCTGTCCAGATCCTAGACCGCAAAGTGCGAAGTACGAGGAATAAGGACGTCAGAATTGTCAAGGTGTTGTGGAGAAATCAAACTACCGAGGAAGCCACATGGGAAGCCGAAGATGCAATGCGTCTGAAGTACCCTGAGCTTTTCCAAGAGGTACGTGAGTTACGGGGACGTAACTTTTCTTTTAAGGGGGAAGAATGCGATAGAATTTCGCGCTTTCACCCTAAAGTATGTTAATTATGTTGATTATGTTAGTTATATGCTAGTTATGTGTGAAAATTGCTTATCTATTGTGTGAACGTTAGAAAACGCTTGTGAAATTTGGGACTTAGAAGTGCAAAAGATCGTCGTTAAGACGGGCAACCTCAAAGTTTCGGGACGAAACTTCTTTTAAGGGGGGAAGCCTGTAATACTCCGTATTTTTAATACTAATTTCGTACTAATTAAGAAAATATAAAAGAATTAATAAAAAAGGTATTTTAATTTATTTACAAGTTAATAGGAATAAATTATTGTAATATGAATTTGTTAGGAATTTCCGGAATTTTAAAAGAGTAACCTAATCGACCTAGGGTTACTACCTTTTGGAAGGGAGTATAAAAAGGAAAAGAAGTTGGAATTTCAGATAAAAACCCTAACCCTTTCTTCTCCCTCTTCCTCAGCCGACATTCATCTCTCTCCTTCTCTCTTTTTCGAATTTTTTCTCTCTCTCAGAATTTTCTTTCTCTCTCTCGGATCTCTCTCTCTCGAATCTCTCTCGCGGGTTCGCTCGCTACTCTTCTTCTTTGGCTTCGTGCAAAAGGGTCCGACGAAGGTACAAGGTTCGACGCGCAGGGTGCGCAGGCGTCGAGGGTCGAAAAGTTGCGAGATTCCGTCGAAGGGGTCGAGTTGTGCGCGATTTCGTCGAAGGGGTGAGGTGTGCGCGAGTGTCGAGAGTTCTGTCCGGGAGTCTTGGTGCGAAGGGTGCTGTGGTTCGTGTGAGGCTCGCGAGTGTCGCGCGGTGTGGGCGACGTACGAGCAGCGACGAGAGTCTTGGTGAAGGGTTCGTGTGGTGCGAATTCTGTCGAGCACAAGGGTGCGAGTCCGCCGGAATTCTTGTGCGAAAAGTGGGTCGAGTGCTGCGACAAGGGTCGTGGTGTTGAGGGTTTCGTGCGCGTGAGTGGTGTGGTCTTCGGTCGCCGGAATTCTTTCGCCGGCGATTTCTAACGGTATAATTTTGTACTTAACTTAGTATGTCAGTTTATTAATTATTCTTATATTTACTGTTTCGTAGTTAAGAAAGGTTTGTAATTATTAATTAATAATTAGAGTTGTGTAATAAATTATTAGTTAAGTTATTGTTCTGTTTTAAGTGAAAATTTCTGGTTAGGTTTGTAATTGGAATAAGTTGGAAGTAGGAAAATTGTGTATTATTATTAGTTACATTATTATCGTTTCATGAGTAACCTGTTTCATGAAATCTGACTTTGGGACGTGTGACTCACCCTTTGGACATGGAATTTACCCTTTTGGACATGGAACTTACTTTTGGACATGGAACTTACCTTTTGGACATATGACTTACCTTTTGGACATATGACTTGACTTTTGGACATAAGACAGGCTGGACTTATGACATTTTGGATTGGTAAATTAGTGGACTAATGTTACTAAATAACTTAGTTACTCACTATTTCTGACTTCTAAAAGACGTTAAATTCACTAGATTAGAATTATAACGAAAGTTCTAGAATAAGGTTTTAACTATTGCGTAATTCGAATCGTTAGATCGTTATGGCTTAGGACGTAGTAGTTGTTAGTGTTATCAAGGACGTAACACTAAGAGCTTTGTTTTAACGATTTAGGTCCCAATTTCATAAGCGGCTCGTTCTATTAAGTCAGCGAAAATTCTCCGTTACAAGGTACGTACGCGTACCAGTTTACTTTCAAAGCTTAGTATCATGTTTAGGTTGCAGTTCATGTTATTGGAACCTAGTACCATGATAGGGAACATTTGATTGTGATTGTTTGGTTAGACGTTTATAACGTGAAATCAATATGATGCATTGAAATATGTTGCATTGAAATGCGAAGTTCTATCTAGTGTAACATCAGCATTATTATTGATCTATAGAGTAACAAGAGTGTTACTAAGGATAAGATTGAGTTTGGTAATTAAGAGAGTATGTAAATGACTCCTTAAAGTTATAAAAGAATGATTGGTAATAAAAGAAGATTATGGCGATACTTGTAGTTGGACTCCCTACAAGTATAGAACAATGGGGGGTGTAGGACTTGTCCTACACTCCTACGCAGGCCTACTGTGACGACAGTAGTGTCCTTATATTTTGATAACTCAAGTAGGCGGAAGGTTCCGTTCGATCTTGGGGTATGCATACTAAGGTGATGGGTGTGAGACGGAACAAAACCGTATTTGCATTTCATCTAATAGACCAAGTTGTCTATTAAGGATTCAGTAGCCCGTATGATTCTAGTGAGATGACGGTGCCCGTTCGATGCCAAATAATGAAAGATTAAAGGATGTGAGATAACGTAGGTTCATATAACAGTGGTAATGTATGCATCATTTATGTTCATATAGTTTCAATGGTTCATTACGTACTCAGCATAGCTGACCCGTGTGTTATTATGTGTTTGTTGTCCTGTGATGAACTATTGATACTTCAATGGGGAGCAGACTAGGTGAGCTGGTGCTGCTGCATGACATCAAGCATATGGGGCTAGACTGTAGTTTGAAGTTAATTTTTGGTTTGATCATTAATGAATTTTATAGAACATTATTACATGGTTTGAGTTTGAATAAAGAGGGGTCATCTATGATTCCCGAGTTGTAATTACATTTTCTATTCCGCTGCAATTTGGTTTTGAGACAATGAATTTGAGTTACCGTATTTCTAATTATGCCTTGCGTTCCATCGCGGCGGTAACACTCCCAAAGTCGATGCGACGTAGCATTAGACGTGTATGGATTTTGGGGGTGTTACATTTATCGACTATTATATCATTTAAATTACAATTTATGTAATTATTTATTTAAGATTTTAAGCTTACTTTAATTTTATATAAATTATGGGACACAAATTGAGTACATTTGAAATAATGACATAATTTAAAGGCATGCATAAACACAATTAGTTGCATACATAATTTCTAAAACATAAAAGAAGTACAACCACACGAAATTGAAAATTATACACGAAATTTTATTAACGTCTCCTCCAAAATGCGGCCATATGTGTCCCACCAAATATGCTGCATTTGGTGACATTGGGCTCGGTTGCGAATTCGCATATGATCTTCAAAGTACTTGCTCCGGTTTACATAATAATTTCTAAGTAGACCGGTATGAAGTTGTGGACCTTCACTTTGATTCCTTGCTACTATATAGTCAACGCTAGTGGTCAATTTGGTATCATCTCTTTCATCTTCAATAATCATATTATGTAATATGATGCATGTTTTCATGATATCGCCAACTTCACTTTTTTCCATAAACGTTCAGGGTTGCAAACAATCGCAAATCTCTTTTGAAGCACCCCCAAAAGCTCGTTCTATATTCTTCCTTGCACCTTCTTGATGTTGAGCAAATAGTTTTCTTTTTTCAGATAACATGTTTACTCGAGGAATAATTTTGACGAAAACAGGCCATTCAGGATAGATACTGTGCGTCTGCAAGATAGTATCTTATATTATATGTACTTCTATTTATCGTGTACTGGATTTCAGGACCTTCACCTTCAAGCAACTCATCAAATATCGGAGATTGATCCAAAACATTGATATCAGTGTTAGATCCTGCAACACCAAAATATGCGTGTCAAATCTATAAATCATAAGAAGCTAGAGCTTCTAATATCATTATTGGTACACCTTGATGACCTCCGGTGTATTAACCTTGCCATGTCGTGGGACATTTATCCCATTTTCCAACGCATACAATCGATACTACCAAGCATACCAGGGAATCCACGGGATTCCCCGATTTGAAGAAGACGTCGGGTGTCATCGATTGTTGGCCTGGCCTTCTCAAGTAATGAGGTTCAAAAACCTCAATCACACACTTACAAAAGTTCTTCAAAAATTATAGTGTCGTACATTCAGCAATGCATGTATTCATCTACGAAATCACCAACTACTCCATAAGCCACTAACCGAACAACAACAACACATTTTTGAAGTAAGGAGATAAT
This sequence comes from Beta vulgaris subsp. vulgaris, assembly GCF_026745355.1. Classification (NCBI taxonomy): domain Eukaryota; kingdom Viridiplantae; phylum Streptophyta; class Magnoliopsida; order Caryophyllales; family Amaranthaceae; genus Beta; species Beta vulgaris. The sequence continues at coordinate 52,554,028 of NC_079208.1, read as the reverse complement.
TTTCCTACTGACAGCATCAAATCTTTGTTGGAAATATTCAGAATGATTTTCAAGAGCATTGACGATTCGAAGAATAACTCCTTTCTCCTTCAGAACCTTCGACGAAATTGTTGCGCACTATACACTGGGTTGCTCGAGAAGTAATCATTCCTTATGCGCTCATGTCCTTCCTCATGCTTTATTTTTGTGTTTTTTTCTTTCAATCACATGATTTAGGATATCTTCTATTAAACATGTGGAAATGCCATCCCCCCATATATGAATCATATGTTTGATTATACAATTCATCAAAGGTGTTGGGATGATTAAAGTATGACATTATCAAAATGCTTTGAGGTTTATAATATTTTACGGGATTTGTGGAAAGGTTGCTATGAGAATTTGAGCTCAACAATGGGTAAATATATATAACTTTCAATGCACAATATTCAAATAACTTAATGAGTACTACAACAATAATGCACTGATCATTGGTACAATAATTCAAAAAAAAAAAGTGCAATGATATTTGATAAAGTTACTAAAAAAATGGATGTGAGGTAACAAGTCATGCATTGATATAGACTTGGAGATGACAACTCACTGAAGTTGGAATCAATTCACCATTATTGTTTTAATTATTATTATTATTAATATTACTTATAATTATTATAATTAAAATAGAAAAAATAATGAATTATTATTAATATTAAGAAGTAACATGAGTTCATGAAATAAAAACATGCTTAACTGAAACACAACTACAACATATTAAAACAACATAAATAAACATTAATAAGCATAATCAAATTTAGCAAGTTGAAAGCAACCTAATCATCAAAAGTCCATCCATATTTTTTCTACAAGGGCTTACAACTTTTTCTCATGAATCTTTCTTTGCAAAGGAGCCATCCTGGTGACATCGGCAGAAAGTAGTTGATTTTCAAGCTCATGCTCTTTCAAATCTGCCATACGACTCATTGATTGTGCACGTGACTCCTTCAATATTCTTTGCAACTGATATGACTTCACTATGATCACTCTGGATCCTTTTTCCCTTCCGTTGGGCAACTAGTTGTTTCTTTGCAGTTTGTTGACCTGTTGGTCGAGGCTCATCAACTTCATGGAAAGCCTCAACATCCTCCCCACTTGTTGTGTAGTAACCTGATTCAGAAATCTTATTTCTTTTTGATGATTCAGTTTCGCTACCTTTCTTACGTTTGCTCTTAAGTTCAACTCTGAACTTATCTGTTTCACACACAATACTCCATACATGATCGTACTAGAACTTTGAATTGTAGAAACTTTGGTAAAGTGCACGAGCCTCTGAGAGTTTCAAGGCTTTATTGAATCCACTCCTCTTTGCATACTTGACATAACACCCTGTAAACTTTCCAAGTGCATTATTAATTGTCCACCAATGTTGTTTGCAAGGTTATTTCTCGTCCAGATTGATTTTTTTGTCTATTTTCATTGAAGAATGCACAAATTTCCTCCAGTAGGCATCTGCTCTTTGTGAATTGTCATTTACTTCATCTTTGGTAGTATTACTCCACGCAATATCAAGAAGTGTTTCATCTTCTATCGTCCAATTTAGCCCTTTTTTCTCTCTAGATTGACTTACTTTGCGACGTGTAGTAGTACGAGCAGCACTACGCGTAGTTGTAGTAACATCAATATCTCCCCCCTCTTCAATGCCTACATTATCCACAAATGGGTTACCGAAATTGTATCCAATGTTGATGGGTGTAATAGAGGGTTGGTCCATATTATCTCTAGTAGGAGTATATTGGTTATTTGGAGTCTGGAAAAATCGATAAAAGCTTGCACTTGTGCATTTCCCATATTATAAGGATTGGGGGTAGAGAAATTTGAAAATTGAGAATTTTGGGGTTGGTTTTGTTAAGCAACCAATGTTTGAAATTGGGTATTGTTTTGCAATATGCTCATTAGAGAATTCAAATCAAAATTATGATTTGGATCCAGTAAAAAATACAATAGGTAGAATTTGGAAGAATTTGAAGAGAAAGAGAAAATTGATATAGGAGAATTTGGAAGAATGATAAAAATTATACAAACAAATGACTACTTATAAGCATTTTCATAAAATATTACCGTTGGACAATTTTTTTTTAAAATATAAAACCAATAGTCACATTTTAATTGGGTAAAATATATAAAGTAACCGTTGTGTTTTTTTTTTTTGAAGAATAAAGTTACCGTTGCTTGCATTGTAGGAATACAAAAAAGGGAAGTTCAATTACTTGTAGGGCCCACAATCAACTCTGAGATTGAGTTTGGGAAAACAAAACCCATTACTAGGCTCAGCGTGCCTTTTGATCTATATACCGGTAGTCTGGAGGCAGACTTACCAAAGTATGGGCTCAAACTCGTTGCTCCAAACTGCCGCTATTAATGCTCTTAGTTTTATGATTTCAACACATTTCATTTTAATTCAACTACATTAAATTAAATATAGTTTAATTTAATTTAACTAAGTTCAATTCATTTCGATACATCTATACTAATATATTAAAAGGCGTGTCTAAGTCAGAAATGGTGCCACGTGACACTCTCCCTAAGAGAGTTTTACTCCATGTAATCCACAACAATAAAAAAAATTAGAAATTGCATAGTGTAAGGTTTGATCCCGAAACCTCAAGAATCTACACTAAAGTCTTAACCACTAGACCAACTAATATTTAGTGTTATCATTTTAAATTATAATGTTAATAAATGAAAATTTTGTTTACCCGACGCATAGCCCGGGCCTAATAACTAGTTTACTCTAAATCGAGCTCATCTTTCAATTCAATTGCCTTAAAATTTAAACACACGAGCAATGTAAAGAGTACACAACTACACATCCAATTCACCAAAGAGTCGTCCACAGTCCATACGAGCCCTCGTCTGGAACATTGCACCACAAACACAAATTGGGCGAGCTCTAAAATTTAAACCGTTAAATGATAAACCCCAAAAAAGCCTTTCGCGCGTAAACCTCAGTTTCTAGGGTTTTGTTTCATCTTCTAATTATCGGAAAATCACCAATCTTTTTTTCCACTTTGAACTGTTTTTATTATTACGACCATGGACGTTGATATGGAGACTTCCCCAAGCTACGTCGATCCTCATGACCTAAGTATCAGGGAGCAATATCGTCGTTACGGGTATTTTTAGTATTAATTTCTTATTGTTGTCCATGTTTTTTCTCCTCGAGTTTATGTCAATTTGAGAATTTTTGATGCTACATCTAGTAATTGATATCTTAATGTTGTTTTACAAGTCATGAAATACGCTAATTTTTAAAACATGAAGTTTGTTTTTAGAGGTTTAAGCAGTTTTAATGCGATCTTATTGATATTGCTTAGGGCATTTACTGGCTAATGGTTGTAATGGGTTGGTGTTGGATTGAGTTTGGGTGATTTCGTTTGAAAATTGTAGTGATATAATGGGTTTTATTCGTAACCCCAAACTGTCGAAATGGAGATTATTTGGGTTAGCTGAAGGGTTTGGAATTGCTGGCAATAGAGGCATTTAAGCAGTTGAGTGAGGTTAAGAGATTGTTTGATTATGCGGAGAACATTTTCCCAAAAAGTGGTTTTTTCATTTTCCATTGTTTGGTTTGTGAAGGGTGGATAATAGTTCTCTGATGGTGAAAATTATTTTTCTTTTAATAGAAGGGATGCCACATTTTCCCTGCTATTCTTTACCTTCTTTCCTTTTCCTTCCCTTTTAATTTTAAGGAAAAATTGACATTGGGGGTCCTCACTCTACGACATTGTCTTTTATAGGTTCCAACTATTGGTTATTTTAAGTAAGACCTAAGCATGGATTGTTCTGATTTTAATAGGGCCAAACTACGCAAATTAAAATCACAACAGTCCATATTTAGGTCCTATGCAAAGGATTATAAGTAAGTTAGACCCTATTTAAATTACATTGTTACAACAACCCATACTTAGGTCCTATAGAGAATAATCAATAGTTGGGACCTATAAAAGACAATTGTCCATAGTTAGAACCCCAATGTTAATTTTTCCTAATTTATATTCCTCCTTGTTTTTACTTGAAAAATGTCTTTTCTTGAAAGACTGTTTTCCATGAAAAATATTTCCGGTCCAACCAAATGGAACCTATATGAAAGAAGAGGAAAGCAAAGGTAAAAAAAGGAGGAAAATGTAAGAATGAGTGAGATTATTGTCAAGGACGAACTTGACTCATGTATTATTTTTGGGAAGCTCATTGAAGTCCCATATTGTATCCCCATAAATAGGGAGAAGTGTTCCTTTTTATGTGGGGGTGGGGTTTGGAGGAAAAAAGATCCAAGGTGTGCAAAGGGACAGTTGTTTGGCTGTTGGAATTTTCATCTTTTCTGGGTGATGGAAGAAGAAATACTCAATTTAAGTGATTCCAAAGTGCAAAATACAAGTTGAACAAGATGATCTTTCAGCTTTTATGCATCTCAAATGGGGTTTTGGTGGATGTTAGCACACATTGCTAACTAATATAAGAATGGTTACAGGAACGCGGTATGCTACCTAGTCTAGTTTTTTAACCCAAACATATCACTTGCACTTTCTAATTCACCTTCTGCGGATTATAGCTTACAGGGGTTTAAGCTAGCAGTGGTTAGCTTTTTTCTAATTTACAAGGGTTATGATCCATACTTTGATTAAATACGAATTATTTTTGGGGCCAAACTGAGTGGTTGACTGACTTATTAAATGTCTTAGAAAAGTCTTCTTATATGGTAATGTCATATTTTCATATTTGGATTTAGCTTTGGAATATAACAATGTCCAGCTGTTGCAACATGCTAACATCTTAGATTTTCTTCCCCTCTCTCTTTGTTCTCCCTCTCTGAAGACATGTTATGCTGAAGTTTTAGAAGCGTGGTTTGAGTTGAGGTCATTCATGAACTGAACATTTTTTGTTTCTGTTATGGGTAACTGGTGATGTTGACTGCATCATATATACTAAGATGGGTTTAACTGCAGACGGAGACCCAGCACTTCACCGCTTCAAGATAGTTCAGCCTCCAGATTTGGTGAAGGTAGAATGTCCAATACCGCATTGTTCCTTGAAGACATCAAGCAGGAGGTTGAGAGCCTGGATTATCGGGAAGGAACACCCTCCAGACCTCATTCTGCTTACAGAAGAAGATCTCCTGATAGTCAAACAATAACAGACTTTCGTAGTGGCGCTGACTTGTCTCATCAGGCTGGAAGTCATTCATTGAAAGCATGCAAGATTGAGGAGGATGTTCAGGATGCTGGCGAATCAACATTTTCTTTGTTCGCATCCCTTCTAGATTCTGCCAACGAAGGTGCTTATGTAAATCCTGCTGAAGTACTGTACTTCTTGCTGTATAGGTTGTGTATCTCATGGTTTATAATATGTCGCTTGCAGGGCTTCTATCAATTCCTGATCTTATTCTCCAGTTTGAGAAATCTTGCCGTGATGTTTCCGAATCTATAAGGTGCTTTTATCTCATATATCACACAGGCTGTAGCATAATGTTAATCGTATGCTCTAATAACTTAATTCTTTATGTCATGTTTGCTTTAACTTGACATTATTTTTTTATATATATAAAATTTTCCGTCCTCATCTCCTATTTGCTGTTAGTGTTGCTATCAGACATCTTGTTGTGAAATCTATGCGCAATAAAGATTTTTGTTATCATATTACCAACTTGAATGTGTGCATTGTTTATTGGAAGCTATCAATCAATCTCATTACTTAATTGACTCTTGCCTTGTGTGTAACCTTACTATTGCTGTTCAATGTGTTTATCCTGTGAAAAAGCTCATGGTGCTATTCTAATTATGTTTTTAAATGCTGTTCAGTCTTTTACTGTCTCTATCTCTCTCTATCGCTTGGTAGGAAAGGTTTTATGGGTTCTCTGGTGCTAAGATTTTGTTTCTCCTTATTTTAATCTGATTTATGCTCCAGGTATGGGTCTAGTGAGAGGCATCGGATTGTAGAAGACAGATTAATGCGACAAAAAGCCCAGTTTTTGATTGATGAAGCTGCTTCCTGGTCACTTCTTTGGTATCTTTATGGAAAAGGAAATTAACTTTCTTCCCCTCTATTGTTGTGATGAAATGGAGCATATTATGCTTTTATTTGTTTTCCTGATTTACAAGTCCTCTTGTGACATGTTTCTCAGAATCTCAATCATGGTTTTGTTGAAATGAAATTTGTTTTCTGTGTGATGAGCATGTTTGAGTCTTGAAGGGTTGCTAGAAATTCGTATAAACATTTTCAATAAATTTTCATGATTTCAATTTTTTGTAGAAAATTGTGTTTTCGAAGAGAAAATGAATTGGATACGACTAGCTTCAAAATTGAAGCACATAGCTATCATAAAATAAAACCTGTACAGTTGAGCACCAAACAAAATTTCGTGAAGTCTAAACTCCCATTGAACCACACAGAGTGATATCAATGGAAGGATTAGAAACATCATGTCTCGAGGGCTTACTGAATGCAAGTAGCCATCATTTGGGTGGGCTGCGTTGGGAATGCTGAGAGATATGCTGGGTCGATGGGGACACTAAGCTATACAGGTGTGCTTGGTCAAATCCTATTTCGACTGGACCTAAAAAAAATTAGAATTAAGAAATTGGGTTTTCGGTATAAGGAATAAACTAAACAAACTATGGATAAATCCAAGCGACCCTTTATTAAATCCAAGCGATCTTTTTGTGGGTGGTTTGGGTTTTGAACCTGGTTTATGCAGGTGGGTCAAAATTTCGGTATTTAGTTTTTTTTTATCTGGCTTGAAAACGGGTCAATTGAGCACCATTAAAGTGGTCCAAGTAAGATTAGGTTGGTGGGTTAGGAGCACGACCCAAGAATCCATCCACCAATTGCACTTGCCGAGGCCAGGTTGTGTGGTGGTCGAGGCCTCAACTCATACGGTTCGTGGATTGGCTCGGGTTTGACTCAGCTTAGTGGTGACCTTACATAAGGGCTATAATCTCACAAGGAGGAATTTTTTATCTCTTCATTTTTTATCAGTCTTTCTCTTATCACATCATTGGTAAGGATGACATATAGAGAGGGAAATCTAACAAATGACTCCCTGGTTTAAGGTGATTTTAGAATCTCATTTAGGTCCTAGAGTTGATATTGAATTGAACCTATCAAGTTTGGTGAATTGTAGTTTGATCCTTAATCTTGCTGAAACTTGCAACATTGTGGGATCAAGTGACAATCTCTTTGAGGTGTAACATGCTGTTTAGGGATGACAATCGGACCGGTAGATCTAGATACCCCCTCCCTAGAGATGGAAGGCAGATAAGATCTAGATATCCCCACAATAGCCTCAACTGGAGTATGGGTATGAATTTGGTGATTAATGGGCGGCCTGCCATCCCTACCTTCAATGGCATCCGTGCGTGTTTATGGCCATTGCTTCAACTCTTTCGCTTCTTGATGCCCTTTTCACTGCGTTTTCTAGGTTAAATACTCCATCCCATCTTTGTATCTTTTACAACCATAAAGAGCCTAGATGTGGTCAATGGTGCCAGACTGTTGTGAATGATCCTTACTATTTAGAGTTGTTTTTGAATTCATACAACCATCAAAGGGAATGCATGTATATGGTGGGGGGGGGGTTCTAAAAGCTGAGAAGGATGCTTCTACATGAGTAAACCTCTAGGTCTCCATTTTCAACTGGTTATGGTGGTTTTATTGAGATTCGAGTCACTTTACAAGCAATCACTTAAAGGTTGTGAAGCATATTAATTATTAGGTTTGTTGTATGTCATGCTCATTCTGACAATATTGGAGAAGTGAATTCGGTCTTCTTTTAGAAGTTTGTATCACACTGTTAGTGACTTAGTGTGGCACCTCAAATTAATAACAATGGTGTATGTACGTGATCAGGTTTAGTTCTTTCTTTATGGAAATAGGAAATCTTTTTGATGCCATATGGTGCCAATGAATGATGACCTTGTGCCTTAATGAGCAATCAAAAAATGTAACGGGCTTCCACTTTGGGGTAGTGACTAGCGAGGTACATCGAACGTATGCATAAGGAGTTTTATGCTGGGCACAAATCCTTTGTGTTTGGTCGATTCATTGCATGTATGGTCTGTTATTAAGTTGTATAAGCAATGGAGATCTTCAAAAGTAATCTTGTCAAACCATGTATTGGTATGAGCAAAATAAGTAAAAACCTTTATCTCCTCCGTTCTTTTTTTTTTTACTTGCAATGTTTTGACTTTTACGCTTGCCGATATACAAATTTGACCATTAGTATCTCTAATTATATATTTGTGAAAATTATAAGAAGTTGAAATCTTGTAAATATATTGAGATAAATCCAAAAACACATTACATGCCAAAATTTGTGTTGCATGTCATTCACAAATTTATGGTCAAAGTAAGTGCTTGAATAGTGCAAGAGTCAAAACATTGCAAGTAAAAAAAAATGGAGGAAGTATTATTTTAGCATTGGTTCATGATGAAACTAAGGGAAGCAGTTGGCCTTGATGATTTTCCTAGAGATACCTTAGGGAGGTTGTGACAGACGTATTCAACAAGATTTGGAGGACAAATAAGATATAAAAAGATTGGAGAAATAATACGTTGCTACCATTTAGAAGACAAAAGAGATGCATATTTAGACTAATTATATTATTGAGTTAAAAAGCTTTTGAGTCATAGGCGTTCCATGAAATTTTGGACGAGAGTATTAGATTGAAGTTATTTCTAAGCATCTTGGAGAACCAATTTGGGTTTATGCCAGGTTGACTCTTAGACGCTATTCACCTTATAAGGCAAGTGTTCGAGTATTATGGTGAGAGGAAAAAGGATTTGCACATGCATTTCATTGATCTAGAGAAGGATTATGACAAGGAACCCAGAGATGTGCGTTGGTGGGCAATGACAAAGAAAGGTACATCATGTACTTACATTGACATAGTAAAGGACATGTACCAAGAAGTGATAACAAATGTTAGGACACGTGGAGGATTAAGGAGGATTTTTTTATTACAATTACACTACTCCAAGGTTATGCATTAAGTTCTTTCTTCTTTGCTGCATTAATAGATGAATTAACTCGGTCTATCCAGGATGAGATACCATAGTTTATGTGGTTTGCAAATATTGCATTGGTGGATGAGACAAGAGCTAGGGCTAAATGCTAAGTTGAAGCTATGGAGGCAAAGTTATTTACCTCGGGGTTTAGGTTAAGTTGAGTACAACTGAGTTTATGGAGTGTCATTAATTTATTTAAGGAGCTAAGCAAGCATTTAGTGACATTAGATGGTGTAGGGTTGTACTTTTAGTGTGTTTTTGAGTACCTTAGGTCAATTTTCCATAAGATTGAAAATATTAACAAAAATGTGACTATTCTTTATGGGTGGGTTCAGTGGGAAAATTTTGTAGAATGATTATTAGACCAACATTATTACTCCCTCCGTCACCAGAATAGTCTCTACACTTTCCTTTTTTATTTGTCCCATATTAGTTTGAACACTTCATTTTTGGTATTGTTCCACTATTATTATATTAGTTTTCTTACACCCATTTGGCTCGCACTCTATTTTTATTAATAAAAATACCCAACTTTCTCACCCATTCAATAAAAAAACCCCACCAACTCCTATCACATCTTATTTTTTTAATAAAATGACATTTGATAACCACATTACAACCTATCACCTTAAACTACGTGTTTCAACAAATGTTCAGATCTTTCGCGGGTAGGGGAAGTGTTTGGGTTGGGGGTATTAAGAAGGAATAAGGATCACATAGGAAGATGGGGGTAAAGATATGCATATGGTGAGTTGGATATGTGGGAACACTATGTAATAGAATTCATATCGAGGATATTTGGAGATAGGTAGAAGTTGCAGATATTGAGGATATACTAAAGAAAAATTTTGTACATTGGTTTAGGCATGTGCATGTCTACCAAAAAATGCACCTGTAAGAAAAAGTGGAGAGTTAGTGGTCAGACTTGGAGTGATTATAGAAGAGTCGAGGGGGCTAAAGATGTCTTGGATGGACAATGGAAGGAGTTAAAAAGGATATGTACAAAATGTGATTGCATATAGGACTAGATAGAAGTGATGGAGGAAGAGGATATTTGTGGACGATTATAAGATATATACTCTTGGTTCTCACAACAGATCCCATCTTTTGGAGTTGAGGCTGTAATATTGTTTTTTTTGCTCTATTGAGTGCTTATTGTTAGTGGGGAAACACACATCTTTTGCCGCTGGAACTGATGTGTAGTTTTTTTTCGTTCGAACTAGGAGCATTGAAGCTCCTTCTAAGAGGTGGTTTCCTTTTCAACTTGCTAAAAAAAATGGTTGATAGTCTCTTCTCTCCTTTGTTAAAGTTTCTGGTTTTGATTTGTCGAAAAAATTTCTCCTTTTGCTGCAGGAAGCGAAGAAATTCCCGAAGATCTTATCCTGGTAACCTTTTCTTTCTATCACTTCGAAGTTTGGTGGTGCCATTGATTTTTTACTGTTTCTATTGAGTTTGGAGATGTAAAAACTCTGATGTGCACTGCCATTTAGCAGTCCCCAACAACCTCACATCTGGAAGCTTGCCAGTTTGCTGTGACGGATCTCACAGCACAATTGTGCCTTCGAATTGTTCAGTGGCTAGAAGACCTAGCATCTAAAGCCCTTGAGTTGGAAAGCAAGGTAATCTGATTGTTCCTTTGCCTAATCTCTATATTTGAATTGCCATTCGTATGTCTGATGCTATGTATAGTTTCAATAGACTGTTGCAATATTCTTTGTTAACCGGTTTGCTTTACTTTTAAGTTTCTTATTTATTGGGAATTTATGATCATCAGCATCTGTACTTCGTTATAATGTTAATTGTGGGAATTTTAATTTTTTATTAGAAAAGGCTGGTTGGGGGGTGGTGAGTAGCAAACATCATCATCATCTGGATGTTCTATTTGTTTTTCTTGTCAGCCCTATCTAGAATTGTAGTCTCAGATTCTCAGTTACAAAGTTGTGCTGCTTAATTCATTTTTGTCATCATCTATGTTACTCTGACTCTTCTAGGAATTGTAATCTCAGACTATTTGTTTGCCATCTATGTTACAAAGTTGTGCTGCTTAATTCATTGTTTGTCATCATCTATTTGTTTCTCTTGTCAGCCCCATCTAGGAATTGTAGTCTCAGACTCTCAGTTACAAAGTTGTGTTGCTTAATTCATTGTTTGTCATCATCTATGTTACTTTGACTCTTCTATTAATCTTAAGTATCCATGTTGGACATTTTGACACTTCAACAAGGGTATGATTTCCTTGCTTGGATTTATTGATACCTCGTGTATCCATCATATCTATTGATAAATAATAAAATAGAGTGAGCTAAGAAAAGTTATGCAATATGTGCTCGAAATGGGTTCAAGATAAGAAAAGTTGTAATGTGTAAAGACACCGAAAAGGTGCTCAAGAATGATTAGAATCAGGATTTTGCTTAATGAATACTGTTTCGTTCCACCCTTATAGTTTAGTAGGCCCCCATGTCCAGAACTTTTAACGTTTTTTAGGGGGTCTAAAATTTAAACCTTGGTGTGTTGACACTCGGATATGTATCTGTACTTGACACTTGTACACGTGTGTTAGCAACATACACCATAACCTCATAGCTGGAGTATCCCAATTAAAACTTGCATCTTGAATGGATTTTTTTGACAGACTGACATTTGTGATAAGGAATATTAATGCCAGGACGTAATGATACATGGCGCTGCTTATGATCTATGTTTTATCACTCCATGTCTCGCCTAGTTTTTGGCTGTGGCTATCATTACACCATTGGGATATCTATTGTTGCTCTCTAACCCAGCTGCAATAATTGAAAGTTTGTTGGGTATGCATAGTATGGCTTGATTTCTCTTCCTTTCTTGCAAAATAATGAACCTAGACTATGTGTGAGTTTTATTTCTCCGGCAGAATTTTTCATATATATACCCTATATTTTTTTTTTTTTTTGAGGTGAGGTTTTTCCATAGTTATAGTACTTTATCTTCTCTGCTATAGTCAGGAAGATGGGGAAAGGACTTTCCATATGGGGTCTGTTTGTTAGTGAGTGCTAAGCATGAGCTTTAAGTTACAATGTGCAAAAATAAAAAAATAGCCTTTTGATATTGAAGAAAAATGGATCACAGCAGCTTCATTAGCTTGGTAATATAAGGACTTTCAAGACCTGGAGAACAAGAAGAGGTCTTCTGTTTGGCTAGTATATGTTGCTTGACTAATCCCTTAAAGAACTTACCATTACTCAGTCTATCATGCTAACTCATTCTATTGATTATTGACATTTGAATTCTGAGTGTTTGTTTGAGGGCCTGTCCTATTTGGCATGGTCTAGTTTAGTATTCCACGGAAATGTTTCCTTATATCATGTCTGTTCTAGAAAGTGCATAAAAGTTAATATTTGGATATTGCAAAGGCTGGAAAGTGCTAGGAATCAACCTAGCTTTGATACCATTAATGGCAGAAAATTAAGGAATAAGAAGGCTATTGTATTACTAGGATGGACGCAACTTAAAGTAAATGTGATTGATAAATTCCACTTTCGAAAGGTGGATTCTCTCCCAGTATGAGTTTCCGAGAGGTTTACTCTCTCCCAATTACATAACACTCGATTCTCAACATGATTATTCTGTTCCTAATTTGCTCTTACGTATAGAAACTACCCCTACGTAACTTAGCTTTTCCTCCAAGCAAGCTCTACTAACTTCTAGATTCTTCTAGAAGTTTCTATTAATAAACTTAATATTCAATCCCTAAACTACCCGTCCCCCACTAATATCAATTCCTCGCAGAAAGTGTATATCACTTTGCTTTTGTCAGATTCTTTTCTTGATGGGCTCACTTCCTGTTTGGTGTGCTTTGTACAGTTTTCATCAGTTCCATGATACAAGGAAATTGTGCTTTCTAAATTGAACTTTTGACTGTTGATTTTCGTCAGATTCATAGTTTAAAGTACTTCCGTGGTGTTATCTCTTTAATAAACTTTATCGATATGTTTTGAGATGAATTAATGTTCAAAGTTTGAGTTTATAAAGCATGGGGAGTGGTTATTTCTAGTATGTTAAGACTCAAGATGGACACAATGTTGTGAATTCAGCTTATAATATAAGTTCTAGATTTGACGAATATAGAATGCCACAGTCAATGATATTTGACATGAAGCTTGCCCTTAGCGTTTATTTGTGCTTACTGGGTAAGTTCGTTAGGTTTGTGATGGATCCCTTTTGTTCCAGATTTAAGCTCTGAATGGGTTGGAGATGTTACATAGACTGGGTTCCTGTTAACTATGTATTTTCTGCATTTGGCATTGATTGATCATATTTTTATGAGAGTTGAAAATCTGACATCATCATGTTTTCTTCTTAGCTAAAGCAATTTTGTTTGTGACGAAACTATATTGTTGCAGGTGCGTGGATCCCATGTTGGTACGTATCTTCCTAGCTCCGGCATTTGGCATAATACTCAACGATATCTTAAGAAAAATGAGAAAAGTCTGAAGACTGTTAAGCACCTGGATTTTGATGCTCCAACGCGAGAAAATGCACTGCCCTTGCCTGATGATAGAGTATGTTCTTCAAACCTTTTATCTTAATTTCAAATTTTTGTAACCTTTTTCCAGTGTTCGCATGTTATTATGTTTCCTTGACGGTTTGACTTGTTCTGTTTGTTCTTTTCTGTCTGTCTCCAATTGTTCTCAACGTGAAGCTGATAATTTAGTTATCTATCACTCTTTGCTGCGCCTTGGCATCGACTCCATTTAATTTACTTTGCTCTCTGTTTCATCTGTTTATATATGCTTTGCTTATGTTGCGGTAAACTGTAATAGACTAGGCTAGGGAGAGGGGCATTTCATAATTAAGTAATTTTAATAGTAGCTTGAAGAATAAGTTGGGAAGTTAGGGAGGTAATATTTCTATAAATATAGGAACATTAGGGAGAGAGAAATCATGTTGAATGTTGAGTAGTATTTTGGGTGAACTTTTAAGAGTTCTTTTGGGAGAGAGCAAGCCTCTCGAAAGCTTGTAATCACTATCCGTATCTTACTGTTTTTCAGAAAATTATCAATCAAGTTCCATTTGAGTCCATAATCTTCTTCTTTAATCTGTCCTAAAGATGTCTGTTCATCACATAAACGTTCCTCCAAAATCCTATTTTCTGGCTTTGATGGTTTATGTAGTTGCCCTTCTGATCTGAATAATGAATTGCTTGCTTCTGGAGACATAGGCATTGTTACATGGAATGCAGAACGTTCCGGAATGTGGTACGGAAACATGAACACCGAACGCAAGCTCTAGAGTAAACCAGATGGACTTCTAGACCATGTACCACGTTCTGCGTTCCATGATGCGTCCCCTGCCACGTACCACGTTCCCGGTATCTATGGACATAGGTGCCCCTCCAAAGTAACTCGTCAACACCTTCACTTGTATCATCCACCCGAATCATGTCATCTGCAAATAATATCCACCATGGCAGGGATTATTCTGCTAGGTTCATTCATGACTTCTTCCAATAGAAATGGAGAAGATGGTCTCTGCTGTAAACGAACATGAGTAGGAAAATGCTCCTTGTACCACATTGTGTCCTTGCACTAGTCTTAGTCTTAGATCCTTCCTTCGCAAAGGTAATATCAGAATCAGATACATTTCTCCAATAAAAAAGAATTTATCTTGACCTTTATCACATTAGGAGCCTAGGATTCTTTTGCATGCTTGTTGCTACATGTGGTGTCCTCTCATATGTATCTGTTTGTAAAGCTTGTACCTATAAGTGTGACATTCAAAATTGGTGGTGTAGTTGGCCTTAGTTCTTGTCTTGCAACGTGCTTTTGGAGCATAGCAATAAGTTTAAGCATGTCTAAAGAGCTGCTATTTTCCTTCGGATCTGAGTTTTTGGAATTTGGGGATCGGGATCGTTCCCAATCTTGTTGTCTTTGCAGCTTAGGCATGTGAGCTTTGGGATGAATGAGAAGAGGAGGTTGCTTTGGAGTCTGGACATCTGTGTGCTTGTGCACAAGTCTTGTGGTTGGAAAAAGGAAATAAAAGGATTAATTAGAAAGCTCTGCTGATCATTAGTTTTTGGGAATATATAGCTTTCTAATTAATATCTATGGACTGGGGATATCTATCAATGATGTTGCATGACCAGAATGTTGTTCTTTTGGAAGAGCTTACTCAGAGGACTCTTGGTCTTCTGTAGTTATAACTCTTCTTTTAGATATGGTGAATTGGTTATGGAATTTTGTCTTTACTAAAAACGAAATTGCTGTTTTTCTAAAATAGTTTGTAATGAATTTTTTCTCAGATGAAACCATGTTTACCTGGATTGCGATCTTGTTCCAAATTGCTATGAGTTCCTCTCTATCTGTAACTGTGCAAATTGCTTTTGGTACCTCTCCCCCCCCTCAAAGTATATGTCTAGTTTGTGAAACTGATGCCTAGTTTCCTCGAGCAGAAACAAGATGAATCTCTTCTGGAAGATGTTTGGACTCTCGTACGTGCTGGAAGATTGGAAGAAGCATGTGAACTTTGCAGGTCTGCTGGACAGGTATTCTCTCTTTTCAAAGAAGAGCTTGAGCTTCTATATAAAATTATATCCTGAAGGTAACTCTGTTACACAGCCATGGAGGGCTGCGAGTTTATGTCCTTTTGGAGGATTAGACCTAGTTCCATCTGTTGAAGCACTGTCGAAGAATGGTAAAAACAGAATCCTACAAGCTATCGAACTAGAAAGTGGAATTGGTCGCCAATGGCGCCTGTGGAAATGGGCATGTTACTCTGCCTCAGAGGTAATGAAAATAGTGAATCTTCTGGTTTGTTTGTAATGTTGTTTGCTACTCTGCTATGCGTTAGTATTTTTTATATAGAATTTCATTCTTTTCCATATCTGCATGGTATTGATTGTTTTTCTTTCTGCTTAACATTTAAGAGGATCGCAGAGCTGGGTGGTGGAAAGTATGAAGCAGCGGTATATGCAGCCCAGTGTAGCAACTTAAAGCGAATGCTTCCAATATGCACAGACTGGGAGGTATATACGTCTCTAACGAGTAGCTACCTTATCATTTAGAAACTGTTTGCTCGTCCACTGCTTTTTAACTGATCTTTTCTTCGCAGAACAGTATATGATGTATATTGGTTGCCTGGTTTTAAGACCTTTTTGTTGTTCATATCAATGTTAATCTGAACTTCTTAACCACATATAATCAAATGCAATTATGCAATCACCATTTTTTATTTGCTTTCTTTTGGTGGGAGGTTGAATTAATGCCATTTCATTGGGCCTCTAGTGAGAATATTTTGAAGCTTTCTTCTTCTCATGAACTGACCAAAACATCAAATATCTAAATAGTGGAAGTAGCAATGTTGATAGACGTATCCTGCTAGAAAATCACTATTATAATTTCAACTGTGATTTGTCCTTGTCAT
The DNA here is from genome assembly GCF_026745355.1 of Beta vulgaris subsp. vulgaris. Classification (NCBI taxonomy): domain Eukaryota; kingdom Viridiplantae; phylum Streptophyta; class Magnoliopsida; order Caryophyllales; family Amaranthaceae; genus Beta; species Beta vulgaris. Next base: position 52,537,594 of record NC_079208.1, on the reverse strand, counting down.
GTTGTGTATGTTTGGCTCTTTTTCTTCTTCTTGACCCCTTTTTCTATAAAAAATTCTTTTTGGTGGGACTTAAAGATTGGTTTGATGTTGTAATGCGGGTTAGCGGGGTAACACCTTTGCCTACCCCCGAGTTTGAGGATGAAGTCTAATTCACCATCATTCTGTAAGGTTCACAGTTGTATACATCCGTTTATACATTTATTTCAGTACACCTATTGTTTAGGTGTTTTTCCCCATAATTCTTGCTATTTTTCTAGTCAGCATGTTGGTCGATGGCCAAGTCATGGCTTGATGTCCAGATGGATATGGAATTAGCACGTTTGCAGCCTGGAAGAATGGAACTTTTGAAAAATTATGAAGAGACTAATGGTGCAAGTCCTAGTCAAAGAGTTAGCAGTTCCGGGTCTTCAGAAAGGCCAGAGAATTGGCCTCTACAAGTTCTGAACCAGCAACCGCGCCATCTTCCTTCACTTATACAGAAACTCCATTCCAGGTAGCATACAAAATAACTGATGTACTTCTTTTCTATGCTTGCCATTCTGTATTCGGAAATATATCATGTTTCTATATGTGATTCAGTGACATGGTACATGAAGCTGTTACTCGTGGATGCAAGGAGCAGCATCGCCAGATAGAGGCAAGCCTTTAATTTTAGTAGAACAATTGATGTCTACATTTCTGATGCTTTATAATTTTAGTTAGATAATGTAAGGTTATGTTATATCAGATCTCTATAGACTCTGCCTATAGTGGGTTTCATCAAACTGTGTTGTTGTATCCTCGCCAAATTGTCAATTTACTACAGCTAAATTTTAATCAAACATTGCCAGCCACCGGTTGGTCTACCACTGTAATCTAATATGTACTCGGATTTAAAGAAGAAAAGTCTACTTGTCCTACAAAATGGAAGAGGAAACTGCAAGTTTGTGTTGTTTGATGCTTCCTCATCTTGTCTACGTCGCTGGCCCAAGACTTGATTTCTTTTATAGGCTTACCTACCCAACAAAGGCCGAAGCCCATATAGAAGGAAATTATATTAGCACTAGTTCCTTTTCGCTAGTTGTTGATATGTGTATCTCCGCAGGCCGGCTTCCGCGTGCAAAGAAGCTTGGAATAACATCTGGTCAAGATTTTTTGCTGTAGGACCACAATCTAGTCTGTCTTGTGTCCAAAAGTACTCGTTATGTGAAAAATTGGCTGTGGCGGGATCAAAATCTTGTATTGTATTTACAATAATATTCTCAAAACTCAATCATCATCTAACCAACATGGGTTTTCTGATCATGAATATGCTGGGTAGTTCCTTCTTTTTTATTGTCATAAATGATACTTTATTTAACTTTGATTGTCATAAATGATTTTTTTGGTGTCAAATTTACTAGTCTTTGACCATTTTTGGCCTAAAATATAATGAACAACCTCAAATAATTAGGTACAAGGCTAATGCATTTATAACATTTTCTTTTTGAGAAAAAAATAAATAAGGAACTTTGTAAATCGTGATTCACAGTGGGATGTGGAGGAGAACATGATTCTCACACAATATGTGTTGTTTTTAAGCAAATTACTAGTAATTGGGAGTGGTGATTAGTTGAGCTTTATCAGTGTGCAGTTGCATAGTGATGGCCTGATGGGAATCTGCAGGAAGGACGAAAAGTGCATATGCATAGTGATTGGAGTTTGGGGGAAGAATGATTATGCTAAATCAAATATTAATATGCTACATGATGCAATTAGAAAGTTGTTGGAGAGGGTTAAACTGTGTGATTTGTACATTGTCAGCTGTTGGAAATTGATTTTACCTAGCCTTTTGCTGCTGAAGCCTCACATAGTGACTTTACTCCTGTACCAATGGATTTTATTCTACTTTCTAATGTCATAAAACTGTTCTCTATTACTGTTTCTTGATATCCTAAGAGCGGGCTGGGTAGAATTGGATTTAGGCTAAACTTATAGATGCCTGAAAATCGTTTCTTTCAGATGAAAATCATTTTCTGTGCTGTTGATTTATCTGGTTGTGCAATTGGCCTTTATGTAATGTAACTCTTGGTGGAAGAATTTTAAAATTGAAGCTTCTTATCTTTGGGATCATATAATTAGCTTATTATCTTTGGGATCATATAATTCAGTAGAGACTCAATTTTGTCTGGAGTGTTTGTTTCTGTGCCATACTTTCAATTTTCTTTATTGCTACTATAATTTAATTATCAGCTTTGTTAGTGGAACAATTATGCTTTCACTTTATATAAGGTTCTTTTTCCCTCCTTATAAACAGATGAATCTTATGTCGGGAGATATACCACATTTATTGGACCTTGTATGGTCATGGATATCACCTTCAGATGATGATCAAAACGCGTTCAGGTAATGCAGTATTACTTATAGTAGTATCTAGATATTCAATATGAATTGATGAAGTGTCCCTTTTGTGATTAGCTAGTCCTCCAATGGTTTTGAGTTTGACTTGATGTGCTTCAGGCCTCATGGAGATCCCCATATGATTCGTTTTGGTGCTCATCTAGTATTGGTGCTTAGATTTTTGCTTGGAGATGAAGTGAAAGATGTTTTCAAGGAGAAAATAATGAATGTTGGTGATCTCATTCTTCATATGTAAGTGCAAATCTTTCTGCTGTTCTATTCTCTTCATTAACATTGATAATAAGGATATCCAAACTCATCTATATTGAATAAGGGTGCGTTCACTTTACCTGTATTAACCCTAACTAAATTGAAGTTATTTGAACTGAACTGAATTGAAGTTATTTGAGCTGAACTGCATTGAATTTATTGGACCTGATTCAACTTATTAGACCTGATTGAACCTGATTGGAACTTATTTGACCTGATTGGAACTTATTGGACCTGATTGAAACTTATTGTCCTCATTGGAACTTATTAGACCTGATTGTAACTTATTAGACCTTATTGAACATGATTGAACTTATTTGACCTTATTTAACAAAAAATTTGATGAGTAATAAATTAAATATTACCCCGAAAATAAATACTATCTCTCAAAATTTTATTATAATATAATAATCATTGAAATTTATCCTTCAAAAAAATAGTAATAATTAGCTATCTCTTATGATTAACATTTTAACAAAAAAAGTACTATTTATATGTTTGCCTATACACAACTTTCACCACTAATATATCTAATAGTGTTGATTTGTTTTCATAAAGCACTAGTAGGAAATCAATTAATAGCATTTATATCTTTCATTTTTATTAGTAAGGAAAACATGTTATATCTAGTTATTTAAAGACGAATTGCAAAAATATTATAATTATGATCATTATTATTGTTAGCCTTATTTGACCATGATTATAATATTTTTTAATAATAACATAAAGCCAATGATAATATGAGTAATAAAATGATAGATAATAATGCAAATACAATACTATAAAATCATAGTGGTACTTTTAATTAATTTCTTTAATAATAACATATTAGTTAATAGTAATATGAATAATAAAATAATAGATAATATTACAAATATAATACTATATAATAATCATGGTGGTATTTTAGTTAAAACTTTAATTCAAATTTTAATTGATCATTGACTATTTGGACCTTATTGGAACTTATTAGACTTGATTAGACATGATTGGACCTTATTGGAACTTATTGGACCTGATTGGAACTTGTAAGAGATTTGCATTCTATAACTAGGATTTTCCCCCTGCTTCCTTTTAAGCAGTATCTCTAAGTCACAATTACTCTGCAGTTATGCAATGTACCTATTTTCACAACAACATGAGGAGCTGGTTGGCATTTATGCTTCACACCTTGCACGCCATCGTTGCATCGACCTCTTTGTTCACATGATGGAGCTACGGTTGAATGCCAGGTAAGTCTTCGTTTGTCATTTAGCATATTATTTCCATTTGTTTGTTCATCATCGATAGACTTTTGTTTTTTGTGGTTCTCTTACACGATCCTGAACTTCTTTAACAGTGTACACATTAAGTACAAATTATTTCTATCTTCTTTGGAGTATTTGCCGTTTTCTCCGGGAGATGAACCGAGGGGCAGCTTTGAGGAAATTATTGAGAGGTACTTGCTTTATATTGAGATAATTCTCGAAGCCAGAGTGCATTAAATAGTTCCAACTTATCTATCTTCTATCAATCATTACAACAGTGTATTGTCAAGATCTCGTGAAATCAAAGTTAGCAAGTATGAGAACTCAGCAGATGTTGCAGAACAGCATCGGCTGCAATCACTTGATAAAGCTATGGCCATACAGTGGCTTTGCTTTACACCCCCATCCACAGTTGATGATGTTGAAGCCATTGGTGCCAGGCTTCTACTACGAGCCGTTATGCACAGGTATTCTATGTATAGAGAGTATACTTAACAAGTGAATTCTCATTACTTCTATAATTAACTGTGAGATTATCTTGGTTGTTTATCTCCTCCTCTCTTTCTGTGGTGGTGGCGGGGTTAAGGTTTAATTCTACGCAATGCGTGGGTCCATACAAAGTGCATACTTTGACTGGGCAATGCCGGAAATGCAACTTTGGGGGACTGGGTGGTTGAGTGATTGATAGCCTATCAGTCTGTTGCATGGTTGTGATAATCTGCCAGTTCGAGGCCTAGATTAAAGCTGCATGCAACTTACTCGCAGAAGGAACTGGGTGGTTAATAGCCTATCAATATTATTTTTATCAATGTTGAGTTAGTTTGTGCTTCAACTTTCCCTGTGTTCATAATTTGATAAGCTTGATTTGTTTGCTTTGAAAGTTGACTTTCATTGCTTTCGATATTGTCTATTTGGAACTGGCTTGCTAAGAGAATGTTTCTCTTCAGTAACATACTCTTCAGAGAATTTGCTTTGATATCCATGTGGAGGGTGCCAGCAATGCCCATAGGCTCTCATAAACTGCTTAGTTTTCTTGCTGAACCCTTGAAGCAACCGACTGAAAATCTTCTAGCTTCTGAGGATCACAATGTTTCCGACTGCTTGAAGGAGTTCCGAGACTGGGTATGCATCATTTAAATTGTTCAATTTTGTGACTCGATTATGTGCACGTGTAATCTAACCTTTTAGAATGTCATATTTAGATCTCAATTCTTGTAGAAGTGTACTGACAAAGTTTTTACCGAACTAGAGTGAGTACTACTCCAGTGATGCAACATATCGCAACTGGCTAAAATACGAACTGGAGAATGCAGAGGTTTCGCCCTATGAGCTATCAGTGGAGGAGAAACAGAAAGTCATTGCAGCAGCGAAAGAAGCACTCAGCTCTTCACTTTTACTCCTATTGAGTGAGTATTATTATATGACATAGAGAGGGCAAGGTTTTTTGGCTTGTTCTCTCTAGGATATCATCCCTCTCATCCAAATATAAGTTGTTTTAGCAATTTTCACACATTTGAGAAAGTTGGTCAAATTTAAAAAGGTCGCATCAGTATCGTTAGTGGCACTAAATTTGTAATGATATTGTATTATAAACAGATGTCTATTGTTGTATTGATTTCAACAAGAAAACGGTTATGTTACACTGGTAGTATACACTGTAGAACAACTTGTATTTGGATTGAAAGGAATTAGCTATTACAACTAGTATTTTGGATCAGAGGGATTATAATAATACATTGCCGTTCACTTGCTCTAATATGACATGCTATAAATATTTGTATGTTGTGCCTCAGGAAAGGAAAATCCCTGGTTGGTTCCAGGTGAAGATCAAATATATGACACAACAGAACCTGTGTTTCTTGAATTGCACGCCACAGCGATATTGTGTTTACCTTCTGGTGAATGCATGTGTCCAGATGCTACCTTGTGTGCAACATTGATGAGTGCCCTCTACTCTTCCGTGACAGAGGATGTTGTATTAAATCGCCAATTGACGGTAAACCCTTCTAATAAGATTTTAGCATAAAATCATCTGAAGTATTATGGATAAAAGAATCCCTTATCGACAATTTGAACCTAGCTGACTATTTAATATTTTTGAAGGAACTAATTCCATGTTAAATAATTCGATTTTCAAAGACTTTGTTTCCATTGCGATTTGGTAGATTTCATGTATAGACTGAATTTTGATGAATGCTGTAGTTTGAACCAACTTTTTAAGTGGACTGTAGTGTTCAGAACAAATCAACTTAAGGTGATGTAAAATTTCAGATTAGTTGGGTGTAAAATTTGTAGTTGGGACTAATTTCTGCTCTCCTCTCATACTCTAGGAACATGACAGTTTATGGTTATCAATGGGTCCCTGCAAACATATCAATTTATTTACTTATATCATCCACTGATTTATTTGACTGGCTCACTGGTCCATTGTCAAAAGCTAATGCATGCTATTTACGATTATGATTAAGTAGATAAATTAATTGTCAAATTGAGACATTATTTATATAATGGCAACCAACTTCTGTAGTAAATTATCTAGGTGGAGTAAGTGCATTTCTTTCTTGGTCTGGTTTCAGAATAATTAAGAATTCAGGGGGACTATTTGAAAATCCAATATTGTTTTCGTAAATGCTATATTTTCCCATTGGTGAAATTGCCAACATTTTCTAGTATGTCCCGTTTCACCAACATAATCTTACTTTTCGTTAGTTCTGGAGTAATATCTATCAAGGTGGTAAATTACCCTCTTAGTAGTCTTACATGGCTGTAGAAACATCAAGTATTCTTTTTCACCTACTGGTAGCTGCAAGTCTTCAAGTCATGTTGTGCCAAAACTTGAATGTTTAAGAGGTCATCTTAGATGATGCTAGTGGCTACTGTCAGATTGTCACACTACTAGCAGCAATATACCCCCAAACTAAAGATTTATATACCATTTATAGACACCTGGTGCTGGTTGTAACCTTTGGCTATATAAGCTATAGCTTAATGCTGCAAGAAATGTTCGATTGTCACACTACTAGCAGCAATATACCCCCAAACTAAAGATTTATATACCATTTATAGACACCTGGTGCTGGTTGTAACCTTTGGTTATATAAGCTATAGCTTAATGCTGCAAGAAATGTTCGATTGTGCTTACTAGCATTAAGTTTTTATTTGGCTTTCTCTTTATAATATGTCAGATTATTTATCTTTTTACATTCTAGATACAATCTTGAAATATTGGATTTTCCGTTTTTCAAATCGTGTATCCCATCACTTCTTGTCTAATACTTGCTATAATTAAGAGTATCTTTCTGAAGCTAATTTATTTTAAAGAATGGTAAATGAAAGAAATTCAAATTGTTGTTTTACATTTGTTTGGAATTCTGAATTTTTGTTTTACATTTGTTTGGAATTCCCAGGTTGATGTGAAGGTTTCGCCTAAGAATAATTTTTGTGTTGAGCTTATTCTGCGCTGCTTGGCTGTGGAGGGTGATGGCTTAGGGCCTCATGAACTGAATGATGGTGGTATAATTGCCAGTGTGATGGCAGCTGGCTTTAAGGGTAGGAATTCTTAAGACTATGATATGATCGTCCTACTTTGACTTAAATTTGTGGTTATGTGTCATTTTGTTTAGTGATCCAAAGAGTGGTATTTTTTAACATAAAAAGTTCACTGCAGCTGTAATTTCTTGTTAGCTAGGAATGAATTACGCTAAATTTACTCCTAAATCGTGTATATCAGTGTGCCATGACTCCATTTGTTAAAGTCGTGCATTGTTGTGGTAAGTTGACTGTTCATGGGTGTGAAAGACTTCTAGATAGACCTGTAAAACGGTTCTATCATGCCGGTTGACCCAACAGTTTAAGGGATTCATAGACGGCCTTTTGAGTATTATATTTGAATGAGATATACATTAACTAGTCTTAATCAATACTCCCTTGTAATAGAGTTTCCATTTATGTTTGTCCCAAATAGATTTCCCATTTCCTTATTTGGTATGGTCCATCAGTTAAAATATTTAGCTTTCACTTTTTACTATATTATTCACTTACCCCATAAACAAGATGACTTTGTAAAGTGGCCCACATTCTCTCTCCTCAATAAACAATTCATGGATAGTGTACCAATTTTAATTTTTAATTCTAATTTAATGCGACTAAGGTCCCACTTATGATTTCTTTTTAATACTTGTGCCCAAAAGAAATGGGAACTCTATTTAGAGACTGAGGGAGCATACAAGTTATGTGTCCCAAATAACAAGTTACTTATGGAGATTCATTGAAATTGCTTCAAATCTAAATCTGTGTTTCTTTCGTGTTATTCAAGACAACTTTTCTCACTTCTAATTAGTTGTACCCTTTTTTTTTTTTCCCATATACGGAACATTCTTGTCCATATAGAAAAAAAAAAAGAAAAATCATTAAGGAATCTAAAGTGTCAGCTTTTATATCTGCAATATTATCCTTTCTCTACTTTATAATTGTACTGTCTATTGACAAATTGGAGATCATATAATGCAGGTGAACTTTCTCGATTTCAAGCTGGTGTCACAATGGAGATTTCACGATTGGATGCTTGGTATTCTACTGGTGAAGGATCTCTGAAAGACCCAGCTGCATACATTGTGCGTGGTTTATGTCGTAGGTGTTGTCTTCCTGAACTAATTCTGCGATGCATGCAGGTAAGAGTGTTTTAGAAGCAATGAGTGTTTGTTAAAGATCCTAGTTCAGCCACACCTGACATTTCGAACATTTTCATTATTTGAAGAGTTTATGTGCCTGAAGCTGTTACATCAGTAGATGTTGAGTTCTGATTACTTTTGCAGGTATCTGTTTCATTGGTGGAGTTGTTTGAGGTTCCAGAGAAGCATGATGAGTTGATTGAGCTTGTTGCTTGCTCGGAAACAGGATTGCTACATTTATTTAGTCAACAGCAACTGCAGGTAAACTATCTCCACTGTTAACCACGTATAAAACTTAACTATGTTTGTCTGTACTTGATTGTATCAGCTGATTTTAGATTATTGGCTAATACCCTCATCTTGGGACTTGATGGAGTGGATTTTAAGTATAGTAGGGAGGGACCTGTTTGGTATTCTATACGAAGTGTTCGGAAAGTTGCTGCACTAGTTGAACATCTTTGTAGTGATTGATAGTTGTATTTATGTCATGCACTGACAGTAGTCATAGCGAGATCAAGCATTGATATACTTGGTCTATGATTCTTTATCAAATACTTGCAAAATCCTTGGCGGTTTTGGCAGTCTAAGGCTCTCAAGAATGTCCTTAACATTGATTTTGATGGTAAACAGAGAGGAACTGTACTGGCAGTAATTTCGTATGCTTTAAATGTTTTCTTTAACTGGTTCAGCTTATGACATGTACTTGTGACCTTGGTTCAAAATGTGTCAGCATAAATTTCCTCACTATAGTATACGTTATATGTCTTGGGAATATTTCGGTGTCGCTTAATCATGTGCCTCTTCATACCAAAAAGTCAGATCATTCTATAGACGAAACACTTCTATTAGTTCATTTCTTTGTTTTCACAAAAAATTTGTGAACCCTTAAGCTTTAATTGTAACTTGAGTTGGGCTAAAATTATCTTGTATACCAGTTCAGCAGTTCCTATGTAGCAAATGTTCAGCAGTTCCTATCTAGCAAATGTTCAGTTGTCCTTACAAGTTGCAATTATTTATATCTTCTATTTCTTTTTAATGGTAACACTTCGACTTTTGCGCTATTTAAGTATCGATATTCTTACTTCAACATTACTTTTTATATATATTAATATCTAAAAATAATTGTACGAATATAAGCTGATGATTGATTCATTTCCGTGTATATTATAAGAATACCAATATTTATTGATGATGAAATATATCAATAGTCAAACTTGTGCATTGGAGACTATGATAGTCAGGGAGTTGTAGTTGAAAAGAAGCGGAGGAATGACAACCTTGCACTAACTCACTGTATCGTATAGCATGATGTTTAACTGAGCTCAATGCTCACTGATTTCATCTTTTTTACTTGGTCCAGGAATTTTTGCTGTTTGAGAGAGAGTATTCAATATGTTTAATGGAGCTTCAGGAGGAAGGTTCTGTGAGCTCCCATGAGTTGTACTGATGTAATACCATTTTTGCTGGCAAGTAGTATGTATATGTATGTTGTAAAATATAAATTTAATTCCTACATAATCAGCAAATAGTAGGAAAACGATTATGTGTTCTTGAACCTATAGAGAGAAAATACAAAGAACATGAAAGGCATCAGTCTTTAACTCTTTTACTTATTTGGAGTGGAAATTCTCTTCCAAGTAACTTGTTGATCAGAAAAATTTATGCGATGTGGAGTATTTTACAATACAATACATGTAAGAAAACGTACTAACATTTGAAAACCCTCTGCACGAGGGGGAAACATATTGTACTTGATCTTCTGTTCCAGTGCTAATGTAGTTGGCGTCCTTGGCGATGATGCATACATCTCAATTTTTAGTCTCAGAAGATGAAATTTTGAAAATATGGTTGTTTCATACTTTAAGACTATTTTCGCCACCACTCATGACTTCCATACCCTTAATCCTTCTTTCACCTGTGCCAATGCCCTCACTCCTCAAGCAACCTCCCTTTCGCTTCCTCCCTCCTCAGCCGAAGTTCAGGGTTGTATTGCACAAATGTCTCCCACTAACTGTCCCGGTCTAGATGGAATCCAACCTTTCTTCTACAAGCATTTATGGACGGAGTTAGGTCATCATATCTCCTCTTTTGTTTCTAATTGTTTTTAAAATTGTTCAATTTCTAATGAAATCAATCACACTTATCTTTTCCTGATTCCCAAGGTTCTTGATCCTGCTTCTTTACAGGAATTCCGGTTAATAGGACTTTGCAATTCGATTTACAAGGTCATGGCCATTAAATTGATCTCACCAAAGCCTTTGATAGTCTCGAATGGGGGTTTATTAGGGACACCCTTGTTGGTTTTACTTTTCCTCCTCTGCTAATTAAGCTCATAATGTCTTGCATGACCTTTTCTACCATTTCTTGTCTTTGGAATGGTGAAATCACAAACTCTTTTAATCCTTCCAGAGGCTTTCGCCAAGGTGACCTTCTGTCGCCTCACATCTTTGTCCTCTGTTTGGAACGTCCTTCACAGATTATTAAAGAAGTTGTCTCCCAAAAATTGTGGCTTCCCCTTCACATATCTAATAAACTTTCTCTTTCACATCTTTTTTTATGCGGATGTCGTTTTCCTAATTGGCAAAGCAACCAACACCAACCTCCATTCCATCCTACGCATAATGGAAATGTTTGGGGCTCTTTCTGGTCTAAAGCTTAATGATTCCAAATCTTATATTATCTTTCCCTAAAAGATGTCCTACCCTGTCCATCTTGGTGTTACCAGGAATACTCCTTTCAAGTTTTTCAAATCCTTTGGGGGATATTTAGGAGTATTAATTAGTCCTCTAAAACTTAACAAGAGAGATTTCTTTGTTATTCTTGAGAAGACGAAGGACGATCATATTAAAGGGTGTCAATCAAAATTGCTTAACATGGCAGGAAGATCAACTCTAATCAAATCTTTCCTCAATACCTATCAACTTTACTCTATGCAAACCTCTATTGTCCGCTCTTCGATTATTTCATCCTTTTAGCAACATTGTAAAAAATTCTTATGGAATAAGGTTGACCAATCCCATTACCTCCCTCGTACCTCTTGGGATGTCATCACTAATCCTCTCTCTGTCGGTGGTTTAGGTATTAGAAATCTCAAGCTTTGGAACCTATGATTTGTGGCAAAGTTGGGCATCACCCTTCCAAGCTTTGGGTTAGAATCTTGTCATCTCGTTACATAAAAAATAAACACGTCCTTTCTTGCACTTCCTCTTCTACCTCTTCTCCCCTTTAAAAGGATATTCTCAAGGAATCCCTATTCTCATAGAGGGACTTATGCGCTCATTGCCAAAGGTCTAGACACAAGCCTGTGGTATGATATTTGGGTTAGTGATCAGGCCATGTATCTCCATCCCCAAATTTTGATTCCTTCTACCATGGAGTATTGGCGTGTGGCTCATATCATTACAAACAATTAGTGGAATTTGAACCCTATCTTACACCACATTCCTTCTTTAATATACTCCCAAATCTTGGCAACCCCCCTATCTTCCTCTCCTCCTTCTTTAGATTCTTTCTTCTGGAAACACACTAAATCTGGAATTTTTTCCATCAAATCGGCTTATTTTGCAAACCTCTCTCCTACCACTGTTCTACTTTTTCTGGGAAACGTCTTTGAAAAATCCCATGCCCTCATAAATTCAAAATGCTTCTTTGGAATCTTGTGCATGAAATCCTTCCAGTTGACACTGTTCTGAAACGAAAATTCCTTCTTTTAATCCCTATTGTGTCTGTTGTCTTGATAAAAAAAGAAGACCGCCAACACCTTTTTCGAGATTTCCCTAGCTCTGCTCTACTATGGAATAACATTCTTTCCTCTAATCACCTCCCAAATAACTTCAATCATAATAATTTCATGAACCTTCCTTGGCATGACTAGCTACTTGTCTAGTTCTCTCTCCCCAACACCTGGTTAACTCTATTCTCCATAACAATTTGGCACATTTGGAATCTTCGAAACAAATCCATTTTCCAAGGGGTTATGCTTTCAGCTAAGTCCTACCTTAATCAATTTTGGTCTCAATTTCGTTTAACTAACATTGCTTTTCAGGACTCTACTGATAAGACTACGTCTTCTCAACTTGTTATTCGCTGGACCCCTCCTTCATTTAGTTATATGAAACTCAATGTGGATGGTAAGATTGCTTTTTAGGACTCTACTGATAAGACTACGTCTTCTCAACTTGTTATTTGCTGGACCCCTCCTTCATTTAGTTATATGAAACTCAATGTGCATGGTGCCTGGCGTGGGCTCACTGACACTAATGGAGGTTGGATTATCACATGCCATGATGGTTCCTGGTTTGTTGGTTTTTCAGCGAAATTCCTTGCCTCATCTCCTTTGGCGGCAGAATTGATGGCTTTAAAGGAAGGAATTGAAATGGCTAAGGAGTTCAAGATAAACTTCCTTATAATTGAAATGGATGCTTTGGAGCTTAAATCTATGTTCATTGATGTTGAGCACAATTTCAATCAGCTTCAGGGAATCGAATCCGTGATATTGCTAGTGTTCTTTCAACCAATGATTGAAACTCAATCACTCATACCAAGCGTCAGGCTAATTCTATCGCCCATGTGCTTGCTTAAGCTGGATCTCAGCTCACTACTGCGAAGGAAACCTATATTACTTGTCCTGAATTTGCCAATGAAACTTATTACGCGGGCATTGAATCCAATCCTGGTGGTCCACCTGATAGGGACTGATATGTCCTCTTCCTATGTCTGTACTTAATGATTTCCACTAACAGTTGTGTTTTGGGTTTTAATTGTACAGTTGAGATAGTGTTATCTAACACCCATGGCACCTTTTGTATGGATTGTAATGTAGACAAGGTATTTTGGTTGTATTACTCGGGCTTCGGGGTAGATTTAGGGCTTTGCTAAACGACGGCCTAGAATTTCCTACTAAAGCCCTAAATACAACATTTTTATACTCTATTTATATACTTTGCATTTCTTTTCTCTCTCCTCTAAAAAATCAACTTCTCTGTCATCATCTTCATCTTCAGGCTCTTATCCATTGTTCCCAATCCTCCTCACTGTGTCTCAAAGTACCCAAAGTACCCGTTGTTCTCAAAACCAGATTTTCTGAAAAGCAGTTACATTTGTTTATTGGTGGTAGTGATTTTTTTGAGTAACAAAGGACTAACTGCTTTTCTATCATCTTCTTCTACATCCAAGACCCTTTTACATGATGGGTACATATCATCAATCTCATCAAAAATAATAATTACAAACTAAGCAATCAATTTTCTTCAGAATTTAACTGAAAATTACAGAACAAATTACCTGAATTTCCAACAAAAAAATTGTTCTTCTCTCTATTTTTTCTGAAATTTTTCTGATTTTTTTTAAATAAGGGAGGCGCCCACCAAGGAGGCCCCACCACCGGTAGTGGAGGCGTCCTTGGCAGGCGTTCCACCACATGGTGAGGCGCCTGCCAAGGACGCCTCCACCGGTGGTGGGGAGTCCTTGGTGGACGCCTCTCTTATTTTTTTTTTTAAAAAATTAGAAAAGAAGGAGGCGCCCACCAAGGACGCCCCACCACCGGTGGAGGCGTCCTGGGCGGGCGCCTCACCATGTGGTGGGGAGTCCTTGGTGGGTGCCTCCTTCTTTTCTAATTTTTTTTAAACGAAAAGAAACAGAGGAGAGAACAAGGGGGATGCTGTGTCGGGGGACGGTGGCGGTGGTGGTGCCGTGGAAAATAAAGTGGTGGTGGTGGTGTGTCGGGGTACGGTGGTGTTGGTGGGTCGGTGGAGAAGAAGATGATGGTGGTGGTGGTGGTGGTGGTGTGTCGGGGTACGGTGGTGTTGGTGGGTCGGTGGAGAAGAAGATGATGGTGGTGGTAGTGGTGTAGCGGGAAGTGGACTTTTGAAATTGGAGGAGAAGTTAGGGAAGTATATAAATATAGTACAAAAATACTGTATTTAGGGGGTTAGTAGGAAATTCAAGGGCGTCGTTTAGCAAATGAGTAGATTTATCTAAGACTCATGGCAACTTTTGTTTGTATTGTATTATAGCCATGACTTTTGGCTTGTATCAGTGGGATTTGAGAGTTTTCCTCTCTAGCACTGCTTAAGTAATATATTTCTATCTTTATGTTAAAAAAGGTAATTTTTTCTCACCATGTTTTGCCGTATAATTGAACTGTTCTTTGAATTGAAAGATGCAAATTGAAAATATGCCAACTCATATATAAAGATTCTTGTTTAGGCAATTAATTTTATTACCTATTTTATCAACAATAAATAATATGAAAGTACTTTTTTGAATACTCACAAACTATCCCTCACAATTGATTAGAATTTTGATTCATTATCGACAAACCAATATGAGCAAATCGACTTTTAGAGAAACCTATTATGAATCTTACTAGAACTAGGAGGGTTCATACAAGAAATTACAGTAATTTCGAAACAAGCTTTCTTAGTTATATTTGAGTTATATTTTCCTAATTACTATTAACTAATGATATAAACTAAGACAAAGTAATCTTATTGAGGGTCTATTGTGTAGAATTGAATTTGGCAGAACTAAGCAAAACTCAAAACAAATGAAAAACTAAAAATAAGTCCCAAAATACATTATCTAAATATCCTCAATACTTGAACACAAAGACATGAAATAATATCTCAAAAACTATAGTTACCCATCTGCTCTCTCAAGCCATCTACTTATATAACTTACCCACACAAAAGTCCCAAAAGCAATTTATAAGATTTGCGAACATGCTACTTGCCTGGACAACTAGGCTACTTACCTACCCGAGCACTCTCGAAATTTCTCACCTCCATCTCTGTAGCTCTAGACTTTCCTAAACACTACCATATAAAGCTTGACTGAACAATATTGAGTAGATAAATAGTTTTATTGGAGACAAATAAATAGGAAGTGTGAGGATAATATCACCTAAAATAAAAAGAAAAAGAATTTGACCAATGTTTTAGGAGCGAATAAGACAATTGAGGTACTTTTAAAGACAGAAATAATACACCTAAAACATACAAATGTAATTTAAAACAATATATAGCCAAGACATAATCAAAACGAGAAACTATTAGATTACCACTGTAGTATTCAAGTAGTACATAATTAGAGTGACATCTTTATGATTTTTTGGAAAAAAGGTCAAACTTTCGAAAACACGTCTTATTTATCGTTGAGAATTGAGATCCTCAATACACATAAAATGCAATTAAGATACAATGATATGCACTACCTACACACCTGAGTGATAATTCAAGAAGCCCTTTACTGAACGTGATAATATAATGGTATCTATATACCTTTTTTCTTTAAGCTTGTTTCACCTATATTTCCATCACGACTCGATTGCTTACCACAACACATCTTAATACATATTTATAAAAACTGTTAAAATTTTTTTAATTAATGAAGATATAAACATTAAAGTCATACCTTAAGGCTTAACATATGTGAAAACTAGCCTTCAAATGCACGCGATGCGTGCGTTAATTTCAAAATTTGTTATTCTATTAGATACTCCATTCGTACTTTATTTATGATTAAACTTAAATGTGAAAAATTCAACAGTTAGATGAATTTAGATATATTAATTCGCTAATGTAAAAAAATAAAAAGGTTGTGAGTGATTGTTAACATTAATTTTTTGTGAATGAATATTGAACAGAAAGAACAAAAATAATGAGTTGGTTTAACTGAATTAAAGAGTATCAAAGGTAGTGAATGTTCAGACTTTTCATGTGCACGTTATGTATGTCATCTTTTTTTATAAGGTATAAATATTTTGTCCATTTAATTTTTGATTGAAGTATTTGATGCATATACCATTTTAAACTTGTTTTAAATAGCAAGTTGGAATGAGAATTTTTAAATGATTTGCTTTTGTAATTTTTTATATTCCATTAATTAGATCATTAAGAATATTTTGATCACTTCAAAAGAGGACACCACACCTCCTCCTTGACTTATATGATAGAGATCAGAATGGAACGAGTAAAAATCAATGATGAAACAGCATAAATAGAATTTTTATCCCAAGTGTAAGTGTGGATTTTCACATCTACTCTTTCCCGTTTATTAGTTTGTTCTTGCTCTTTCCTTTCCCCCCTAACTTCATCACATCACATAAGCGCGCTCTTCCCTCGCCTTTCTCTTTCAATTCTCGCTAAAATTTCTCTCAATTTTTTTTAAAATTTCATACCCAAAGAATCAATACGTCAATTTCTTACTCCAAAAATCGAGAATTGAAGTGTTCTTTGTGTTAATTCCATCAATTTGACAGCTCTAATTTTTGAGTGATTCTCACAAGAAAAACCCTCTTTTATAATGGGGATTTCCTTCAAAATTGCTAAAAAAGGAACGAGGTATAAGCCCAAAATTGTGATCCCAGAATCAATTATCACTGTTGAAGACGCTGAAAACTTGCTCGAAAAATCTAGACTTCCCTCCAAAATTGAATCCAATGTAAGTTCCAATCTAATAATTTACAATTTGCTAATTTCCCCCTTTTTTGTTTATAAATTTCAATAATAGGCAATTTTTCTTCTAATTAGGGTGTTACTTCTTCCTTTGTAAATTTTTGTTCTTGGGTTTTTCTGGGTATATGTTGTTTATACTGTATTTCTTTATGTATGTCATTTTTCTGAATAAATTATGAGGTAAATTTTTATTTGATGGGAAAATTGTGAGGTAATTTGCCTTATCTTGTAGTGGGTTGTATGCCTTGTCTTTTTTTGGGGGGGGGGGAATCATTTATGGGTTTTTTGTGTGAATTTTCTTCCTTCTTTTTAACTTTTGAGGCTGATATCCTGTGAATTTGTAGGAGATGAAAGTGAAGGTTTGAAATTTATGCATTTTGAGTTTGTGGGTGATTTGAAGAAGTTAACTTTATATTTTCTGGGTTGTTTTTGAGGGTTTGCACCATTTAATTTAGTTTAATATATTGGGATCTGTTGATATTAGCTAATAAATCGCCTTTTAGTTTTTTCTTTTTGTTGAGGGTGAGTTTGGCTATAAAAATTGTGATACTAAGTGGTTTCTAACTTTTTATGTTTTTATCAATGGAAGTTAAACATTAATGCTCTTCAGATGAACTAAAATGGTGAATTGTTGCATTGAAATTTAAGTGATTTTTTTAATAACACAGCAGTTCTACCACTTTTAACATTTGTTAGTTTGGCTAGGAGGATCTTAATGTGTTAGAAGTATGTTTATCACTTTTATTTATCATCTATTATATTAAAGTTTTGTGTAAGTAACTCGCTTCAGTATATTATATATGTTTCCCTTTTCTCTCTATTTTTATGTCTATTGGATTGGATCGTATGATAGAGTTCAACTTGAAACCCTGAATGAAACAGGGGAAAGATGAAGATGCAGTTGGCCTTTCGGGTTCATCCTTGTCTTCAGGAAGGCATCATATTTCTGCTGGTAGGAGGCAATTTGTATTTTTGCATAATAGTAGTGATGATACTCTATGTCCAAGTATTGACCTTCCTGTCTTTTATCGTTTCAGAAGATGAAGTCTCCTTCATTCTGAATCTGTACCCTGATGGATATTCAATTGGAAAGCCCTCAGAGGTGTGTTAATTTTATCATTCTCATTGCATAGTACGTTTAACAATCAATTGGATACTGTTCCATCTAAACAAATACTTAATATGATTGCGGGCTTCCAGAATGATAGTGCACATGCTGGCTTCCAAGAAGGTTCAATGATATTGCATCCCTATGATCGGACTTCTGAAGGTCTCTTCACTGTATGTTGGCTGACCTGGCTCTCTATTTTATCTAAGTGTTTATGAACATTTAGCAGTTAACAAGCTGATATTTATTATGTATATTTCATAATATCTATTGTTGTTTATTATATTTGTTTCTCCTAATATAATGTGTTTCATTTCATTCTACATTGTTACAGTATATGCTGTACCACATAGGTCATAGGCCATTTTTTTATGTTATGCGAATCTTAAGTCCACATAAAATAATGGGTTTAACAATAAAGTTCACATAAAACAATAGTTATATTTTGTTTTGACTAGAATGGTTTATGGAGGATTAAACTATGGAGGATTAAACTATGAGATTGATAGATGTTGAAATACTTTCTAGTTTCCAGTTGGCGTTTGCTTTTAAAGTACATTCTTACTATAATTCTATGTTCCATCCAAAACAAGTTGCTTTTAAAGGACTTTTTGACTAAGATTCTATGTCTCGTCTTAAAATATTACCATCATTCGATGCTATTATCATTATGTAAATTGACATGTTTATTTGATTTATCTATCTTACATGGAGGCTATCGAGTCTGGCAGATTGCCTGGCTGTATTTTGGATGATATCCCGTGCAAGTACATTGAAGGTGCTCTTACATGTGAGGTGAGTGATATGAAATTCATAGATGCAATTTTTTTATAATGCTATGTTAAGCTTAACTTGTTCCGCCAGCATGGATTTCAAGATGTGCATGAACATAATGTTACATTAAGAAAGGAATGGAAACAAAATATATATGTCGGGTGTTGTAGCCTGGTAGCTTTTAATAGGGTCCTTGATATTGCTTCATTCACAATCTTTGGCTGATGCTTATGATTTAAATTGGTAAACCCTACTGTTTAACTGTTTTTTTCCAAGAAGCGCCTTAACTTATGTCCTCTTTTTCACTCTGGAAAACATTAAGAGTACCAGCGACTGAAAAAAGAAATCTGTTGGGCCCAGAAACGATTATTTTCTGTGCATGACAGAATTACACAGTGCTGTCCTTGATTAAGCTTCTGTTGCTTGTTCTGCTTTGCATTTCTTGGGTGCTCTTCTGTTTTCTATTTATCCTTTCCTTTCCTAGAGTGCTGTGCTGGTTCGGAATTTTCGACAAATTTTTTTTTTCTTTGGCTTTTGTTATGTAGGTTATTGCCAGCTGCTATTTCATATGTGGGTGATGATCAATGGTGTCTACTTTTTGTTAAAATTTTCATGGTCTTCAAAAAGAATACAAAGATAGCTTCACTTATTGCTTGTATATTGCTCATCGTATGCATTATTGTACTTCTTATGCAGTCATTGTCATGAACTTAAAAAGCAAATACTTACACGTGATCGGAAATAGTCCATGTGGTAACGACTCATTAGCGAAACCTTACAAGATACATTTACTCGTTTCACGAAATTCATTGTATTCTTCACTCGTACTTTCTCCATTCTATAGTAGTTGCAATGTTTCCCTTAGTTGGAAGTTTCAAACTAATTGCAGTGTGTCCTTATCTGATAATATATCCTTTTTATTTCTCTCTTAGCACATGGGTCCCACTTTTTATCTACCTCTATTTCTCTCTTTTTTCTTCTCGTGGCTTTCTCATTACATATGCTAAGGGGTAATATTGCAATAATAGTGGAATGGAGGAAGTATTGAGGTCATCTTCAGGATGTTTCAACCATTTGGTCATGGATTCTCAGTGAGCATCCTCATACATGGTAAAATAATCAAATCCCATTCGAACAAAATCTTTTGGATAAATGAACACAATCTAGGAAATAATGTAAAGACTTGAATCCGGATTTGGAATTTTGAATTGAAAGAGGTCTTGAAGGAAATTAGGAAAGTAAGAATGCTCACCTTTTGTTAGATTCATTAATCTTTTTAAATTGATTGGTGTCTTTCATTTACTTTTTCCTAATAAGAATGTTTGTTTAAAAGTCTTTGCAAAATATGTAGGATAAATCTATGCAATTGAGGTTTGCATTCATAAATTCAGAGAGATATTGTAGGAAATTAAGAATTCTCACCTTTATTTAGGTCCATATATCCAAATCCAATTACATTCCATTTACTTCTTCCCACCAAAAATGTAAAAATCTTTGACCCTTAAATATGTTTTTATGGTCAAAGAGTTTATTAGAAGAGAACAAGAGATACTAAAATACTGAATTGACTTTTATTTTTTCTTCTCGTGGTTTCCACCTTTTACAATTATGTTGCATACGGGAGAGGAATAGTTCAATTATAACGCTTAATGGTTAACTCGGTCTTTTTTGTATATGAACTATGCTTAATTTTCGAGGGTTTAAAATTATCAGTTTGTTATTTTATGTTCTAGTTTCACCTGGAGGTATGAGGGTTTAAAGATAGTTGAGCAATTACTCGCCTGATTGAAGGTCTTAAGAGCTCTCATTTCACCTCATGCACATGTCGGACCATTACTCCGACTTGGGTATGGACCTCATTTTAGGCCAAACTTATGGAAATATATTATAAAATACCCGATTTGGACACTTAGAAATGTAATTGTGTCCGGCATGAGTACCGAGTCCGAGTAACATAGCTTAAGGGGGGAACACAATGTGATGATTTATTTGGATTATATCTCTGAAAAGGAATTATTCTGAGTGATGATCTGGTTGTGCAACCTTGGAGGACATAGCTTTACACCATCTTACAGTGAAGTAGTGAACAATGTGATAGATTACTGATTTCTGCTCACAACTATTTGAAAGGTTCGCGATTACCGAAAATGCATGTCTGATCCCAAATTCAATATTCGGTCAAGTAATGGATCAGCAGTTATTAACAAGGTGCGTCTAAAGATGTCCTTGGAGAATGTTGTGAAGGATATTCCTTTGATGGCTGATGATTCCTGGACATATGGGGATCTGATGGTAAGACATCTATTACAAGAACCTACTAACAAATTCTGTTTGTGTCCCTTGTGTACGAGTTTCACTTCCTGTCTTTGGTTACAGGAAGTAGAGTCACGAATACTGAAAGCGCTACAACCAAAGTTGTTTCTGGATCCAATGCCCAAGTTGGACAGGCTTTGCAAGGATTCAGTTTCTTTGAAGGTAAGTAGTTTTTGTTTGAACTTTTAACTTTTCGTAAGTACTCCATTTGTCTTAAAATACTTTACCCATTTGATTTTCCAAAACCAAAGTTCATCACTTTTGACCATATTTTCAATAATATACTCCTTCCGTTTCTTTTTTATTTAATCAGTTCACTTTGGGGGGAATGAAGGAGGAAGTTCAAAAGTGAAAGAGAGAGAAACTGAAAAGATGGAGAGAGTAACTGAAAAGTGAGAGAAATTCTAAAAAGGTGGAGAGAGAAATATTAAGGTGAGTTATTATATTAAAAAGTAGACCACATGGGTGGAAAAAGAGAAGAAAGAAGATGCGACGTATTATCAAAAATAGAAACAGCAACAATGTGTAGATTAAAAAGAAATGGACCAAAAAGGAAAGTGTGTAGATTAAAAAGAAAATGAGGTAGTATAAGAAAAGAAACATTATTATGTGGAGTCCTGTTTGGTTCGTTGCAATGTGTATTTTCAAATTATCAACTATTAGGAATTTCTTCAGATTATCAAAGATATTAATGGTCATAGATGCGTCTCGAAGATCATAATAAAGCATATGTTAAAAGTATGTGAGATGAAGAATGTACCTGCAACTGTGAAATCTGATGGGATATTTTTGCATTATTTTCTTTTCAGCTTAATTTGGGCTTAATGGGATCGCGGAAGAGGAGACTAAGACAAATTCCAGAAGTTACTGTTACTGCAAATAATCGCCCACATGGAAAGAAAATTTGCATAGATCGGGCACCAGAAAGCTCAAGCTACAGGATTGGAGAGCTGGGTCCAACATCAGGTGATGTGATATCACAGCATGTCCAAGATAACATAGCTGCCCAAGGTATTGCTCCTAATTACATGTTAGCTTCAACAGCAAGAGGCACTGTGCAAGATGCTACTTTTCTAGTGTTGAATTCTACTTACTGAGATTTCAAATTTTCAAGCAGGACTGGGAAACCAGAGAAATATGCACGATCCTATGCAAGGTCCTGTTTTGAATGCACCGGGAGCTTCACCTGCTGGTCAGGACATGCCAATTCCATATTCTGAGAATATGAACTCTACTGTTCTCGGAAAAATGGAAGGTCAAGAAACGCAATTGTCGCCATATTTGAATCTTAGTAAGAGGACAAGGCAATCTGGTGGTCCTGATGGTGTTCAGCACCAACCGACTAGCTCTTATGTGGATGCCTTTCAAGGATCAGAGGTGCAATGGAGGAATCAGCTCATGCAACCACAATCAAATGCAAGAGGAATCCAGTATGCTAATCCTGTATTGCAGAGGTATCCCCAGCTTGCTGGTGAGGGGATCACCAATCATCAAGATGTTGTGAAATTGGAGAAGGCAGACCCCATCATGGTCAAAACTGATATGCAGATGATGGAAGCTGAGGGTAGTCACATGGACCCGAGATTCCAGCAAAGGTTTCAGAATCCGCTCATGAGACCAGGTGTTCAACAGGGGAGCTGGAATAATATCAGCCAGCAAGTTGAGAAAGATTTTAAAAAGGAAGAACAATATCCAAAGAGAAAGCCAATCCACAGTCCGCGTCTTTCTGCTGGTGCTGCAGCTCAGTCACCTTTAACAGCAAAAGCTACTGAGGTGTCCTGTGGTTCAATGGGGACACCGTATGGGGCAGTTCCTTCAGCTGCTGGTCTTGGACAATTGCAAAGAGAAAAAACAGCTGTGACATCAATCCGTAGCACATCAATAACATCAAGTGCCAATGATTCTATGCAACCCCACCATCAAGTTCCAAAGAGAAGATCAAATTCCCTCCCCAAGACCCCAGTGTTAATAAGTGGAATTGGCTCTCCTGCCAGTGTCAATAACATGGGTGGTCCAATGAGTGCATCTAGCCCATCTGTTAGCACCCCACAACTAGGTGATCAAAACATGCTTGAGAGATTTGCAAAGATTGAAATGGTAGCTATGAGGTATGTTGTTTATTTAGGTTTTTTTCTTTTTCTTTTTTAACAGAAGTTGATTTATGTTTACTGAATAACAGTATTACTACTACTACTAAAATTAATAATATTATAATGAGAATACTACCACTAATAATAATGAAGTGATTTCTCCTACACAGCAAAAATGCAAACATAAGTAGAGCTCAATACTCTACTGCTCATATTTTCATTGGATAAACTTTGGTTCTGGTTATCTCTGTGTATTACATCAAATATTTGATACGAAAATCTCCTAGGTACTTTTTTTTTAGTATTCTTGTTGTTTTTGATATTATAGGTTGGTATGTAAAACACGTAATTTTAGTGACATGTATGTGTATGTGCATATAGCTTTTAACTCGAAATAATAATAGAACAGACTATAACATGGTTGTAAAAGACATAGACTAGTATGTTAAATTTCTAGATTGTATTGAGCTGTTGAACCTAGCTTATTCTTGTTTCTTATGCATTTTGCTGAACGTTTTTCCACCCCTCCCCTCACGTGAACTCTCCTAAAACAATGACAATATAGATTTTTTAGAAAACGAGTGCTTCACTGTAATTATCTATTCAATTAAAACTCCTTGTTCTTATCAATACGAATTTCTAGAGCAGTTCCTTGCGCAGTTTTGCCTTGTGGGGAGCTTTTTGAATTCTTTGACCTGTACTGAGACAATTTCTGCCTTTTCCATTTTATTCTTGGCTTACATAGAGCTGGTTTTTGTTGCAGGCACCAGTTGAACCGTAAAAAGAATAAGGTTGAAGAATACCCTAGGAGATCACGGGCATCTTCTTCACAGGAACTCCAGTACTGCCTTACTAATGCTGGAAATTATGAGTACTCTAAGGATGAAATATTTACAAGCATGTCAAAGTCGATGGTTGGTGGGAGCATGAATGTTTGCAAGATAAGGATGGTGACGGTTCAACCACAAGGTTTGTTTGCATTATATAGACCCTTGTAGACCTGCTCTTCTTCTTTTATGTGACCTTAGGATTCTCATGCTTGCAGTGAATACTCTTCCAGTTGCAGTAAGAACGAGACTGATCTTGTCAGAGAAGCCAAATGATGGTATTGTGGCAATGCATTATGGAGAACTGGAAGTGGCGGATTTTCTCAATGCAGAAGATTACTTGCCTACACTACCTAATACTGTGAGTTTCTACTTCAATTCCATTTGTCAGAAATCTGAGACATTCCCCCCCCCCCCCTCTCCTCTTCCCCATTCTACACTAATATAAAACCTTAAGAGATTGTCTTGTTTCTCTTTTTTTTTTTCAAGCTATAGGGAAAAAGAGGAGAAAAAAAATCCCAGTAAAACCTCTATAAGACTCAAAAGGATTATACCATTCTTAACTTCACAAACCTCCCTTGCTGTTATATCTCCCTCCTCTGCCACCATTTTATTATAGTCAAATCTCCATGTAGAACTCGTGAATTAAGTGGGTCAAATAATTCGTTTGTTCAGAAAGTTGTACCTACCAACTGCTGGCGCGATTATTGATATGCTCAAATATTTTCTGTGGGAGTACAGTTTTCTGTTTAAAATTCTAGCTCAGGTTGTTACCATTCTGCAGAACGTTCCGTTTGAGAAAGGCTAAACATCTAATTGTGAGATATCTAAATGTGAAGTTGAGAAAATGGTGGGTTCGACCTCCAGTGTATTCACAAAATGCCCTGTAGACTCATTTTCCAACACGTAGATATCAATCAATTTTAGCTAAATAGTCATCTCTTTTTCTGGTTGAAAGGTGTCTTGAGCTCTTCTGCGTTGTGATACTCATCCTTTAATATTAACTATGAAATTCATTATTTGTGACAGCATTTGGCGGACTTGCTTGCAATGCAGTTTTGTGCTTTGGTATGTGGCTCACGAGAAATTGAAATTGTCGAGAATTATGCGTTACTTTCTTTATTTTTTTTTTCTCACCTGTGATGAATTGGTTATGCAGATGAATCATGATGGCTACTTCATTGATGATCAAGTCCAACCTAGGCCACCCCGTAATACTGTTCCTTCAAACAGTCAACCTAATACAACTGCAAATAATCCTAATAATTCTGCGGCTGACATGCAGCAGTATCCGGAATCAAATTCTGGACAGCAAACAGTAATGGAAACAAAGCCAAACATTTCTAGTTCTTCTCTGAATTCGATCCAGAATCTGCCAAGCTCTGGGATGCTCCCTCCTGGAAATTCACAATCCGTACAGATGTCTCAGGCACATGTGTCAGGGGTCACAATGGCACCTAGGCAACATCAAGTGGATCAACAACAGCCACTTCAGCAGCAACAACAGCCACAACAATTGCCACTTCAGAATCAATCATTGTTGATGCCCCAACAGCAACCTCAGTTCCAGCGTTCTCCCCTCATGTTGCCAACCAACTCAATGGCACAATTGAATGCATGTGGGCAAGGTTCAAGCATGCCATTGGGTAATCACATGGGTAATAAGCCTTCTCCTCTGCAACTTTTGCAGCCACAGCAGCAGCCACAGTCCCAGATGCAGCGTAGGATGATGATGAATCTTGGGCCTGCTATGGGTATGGGGAACATTGGCAATAACATGGCAGGCCTTGGGGGTTTGAGTAATGTTATGGGGATTGGTGGAGCAAGAGGAATCAGCGGAGCTGGAATTTCGGCACCAATGGGTGCCATTTCAGGAATTGGTGGCAACATGGGTCAGAACTCAATGAACATGAGTCAGGCAAATGCGATAAGCCAGCACATTCGTGCTGGCAATTTGACCCCTGCACAAGCTCAGGCAGCCTTTGTTGCTCAACGGTTTAAGCTGATGCAAAACAGAAGCGTAATGGGAACTCAATCTGGTGTGGCTGGTATTCCAGGTGGGACCCGGCAGCTGCAGCAAGGCTCTTCTGGGCTCTCAATGTTGGGTGCCCAATCCCTGAACAGAGGAAACATCAATCCGATGCAGCGGAATGCAATGGGCCAGATGGGCATGGGCAAATTAATGCCAGGAATGAATGTTCCGATGAATCAGCAGCAACATTTGCAGCTCCAACAGCAGTTTCAGCAGCAACAGCAACACTTGCAGCAACAGCAACAATTGCTGCAACAGCAGCCGCAACTGCAGCAACAGATGCCACAACAAGAAGCGACCTCCCCTCTGCAGGCTGTAGTTTCATCCCAGCAGGTGGGTTCGCCTTCAACTCTAGGAATTCCACAGCAAATGAATCAGCAGGCTGCTCAGCAGCAGGCCAGCCCACAGCAGATGGGGCAACGGACTCCAATGAGCCCACCATTGAGTTCAGGGCCCATGCATCCAATGAGTGCTGGTAACCCAGAGGCGTGTCCTGCCAGCCCAGCATTAAGCTCTCAAACCTTAGGCTCTGTTGGGAGCATAACAAATTCTTCCATGGACTTGCAAGGAGTGAATAAGAGCAATTCTGTCACTAATACATAATCAAAACTTAAAGCGTTTCAATTATACACAATGCTTCAATTGCTGTGTATTAACAAACTGCTGAGGGATCTGGAGTAGTTCATTTAGTTTGATTTAACCTAGAGGTTCTAGGAGGTTTCAGGCTTTCAGCAATAACCTTGTTATTGCTTGTGATGCTCTGGCTGGGATCTGTATAAAGCATTTTCAATAGTGATTTTTGGTTAATTGTAAATTATTTTCAGGGAGAAGTGAATATCAGGTATCTGTTGTCAATTTGTATGACCGAGTTGTTGATATTCAACCTTAAATGGAAAGTTACTTCATGTTGAAAAGTCATTGTCAATTACTAATAGTGGCATGTTAATTGAAGTTTCTTGAACAATATTATACGGACTTATTTGATAGTAAAAGGATGCCATAGCTGAGAAGGGCTACTAAAGAGTAAACACACAAATGCAGTTCAGTATTACAAATTTGCAAATACTGGTGTCCTATTATAGTACCCAGCTGACTTACGAATACCAGCAGCATACCTTCCATATCGAGATCGTGATCCAGATCCGTATACGAGGCTAGAAGCACCAGAGCAAGCATCAATAGCAATTGATCGGGAAGTATATCCAGTAGTAGATCCGAATGGATCTTTTTTTAGTAGCAGCCGGCTACTTTTTCTTCTTTTTGATTCTTTCTTAGTTCCGGGGCGGATGGAATGGGCAGACGAGTTGGTTCGGTTCTTTCGAGACCAAATAAAGGGCATAGTTACCCCTTACCTAAGCGGAAGAGGAAATGAAATTCGAAATTTGACATTATAACGATAGCAAATGAGAGAAACTAGTTATCCTAGACTAGATAGGACGAAGGTTAAGGCTTTGTTTTGGCGAAATTGGTTCGTGTTTACTTAATTGCTATTGTGCTTTCTGCTGGTGACGAGACTGGGAATGGCTAGTATGAGTGAGGCAGGTAAGCAAGAACAGAAGAAAGGGAATGGAAACCCCGCCTTTCTCCTTTAGTTTAGAGACTTTTGAGGACTCTATTAGGCTTGAGCTTACTTTTCTTACTAAAAATGAAGTGCCTTGAAAACCACTTCTTCTATTTCGAAGCTCCTAAATGCAAGCGTTATCCTATTATACGATAGCACCAGTCCGCTATCTTACGCTATCGACTTCTACAAGGCAGACTTACGCTTACTTTGCAACTTCTTTACCTTCTCGCCTTACTTGATAGCACGTGGGATTACTAGATCCTTACGAAAAAATGTCCCTGGGGAGAAAATAGAGACTCACTAGCTTACAGATTAGCTCGTGGGCTGGTTTGCTTCTCCTAGAAAGCAGGGTAAATCCTAAAAGGCATGGGAAAGGGGGAATGACTGACTCTAGCGCAAGCACTTTGAGCGGAGATTTCAAAGAGAGCACCGGATCTTGTATGAATGTGCAGGTTTCTCACATACTGAATTGTACACCTGTTTAATGAATAGATATTTATTTAATTGAGTTTGACATTGTATATAAGCTAAGTTGCTATTGAAGTTCATGAGCTACCATAAAAGTGCAATTCACAGGGAGAGGTGGTAGGCTGGTAGCTCGAGTACCACCCCGAGTTCCAGGGTATTGTGCAAGGTTCGAATCCTCATCCCAATAATATGTTGGGACATTTACTTCTGAAATGTTCCGCCTTGTACCCGGCTTCCGAACTGGTGTGTCATGCAGGTTAGTAGCCTAACAAGAGTTTGTCTTCGGACTAATTATAAAAAAATAAAAGTGCAATCCAAATGATTCAGCTTAGAGCAGCGACTGAAGTCCTTCATGCTCAGTTTTGACATGGTTCCTAGTGATATCCTTTATTCTTGAGCAGCCAGCAAGGCCCAAAGTGAGCTCTAATTCGTCCTTCAACATTCCAATTATTTGTTTTACTCCATCTTCTCCCTTGGCCGCCAGTCCATATATTACAGGTCTTCCCAGCTGGAATTATCAGTAAGAAAGTTAGTGAACAACCTGTAATCATGGCTAGTGAAAGGACTTCAATATTTTTCTCCCTTTAAATGCAATCTCTCCCCCCCCCCCCTTCCCCCATAATTAAAATCAGAAAAATAGAGGGGCTTAGCTCGTGAAGCTAGAGTATGCATGACATGCTTTTACACACTCCCACCTCCCAGGAAGTGGTTTTTTTTAGATACAGACATGTTCTGGAAACATATACTTCCCCCGTTCCATAATAAGTGAAACAAGAATTGCACATAGGATTCAATAAACATCACTTTCAAAAGCCAACAATCATAAATACAGTTTACATTATCAAAAGAAGGAGAGAGAAAAGCAAACCACACAAGTTTGTGATGGATACTCTTGTTATTTTGTCACTTTCTTTTTTCCATTTAAAGTATTTTTCACTTATTTTGAGACGTTCTAAAATAGTAAGCGTTTCACTTTTATGGAATGAATGAAGTATATAGTTTCTGATACACATTTAAGTTTTATAATTGTGGAAGCAGGTCTAGTAGACAAGGTCGGTGATAGCACATATTAAGGCCTTGTCCTCTTCCACTCAGAGTGTGTTCTCTTTACCTTATTTTTCTTAAACTTATTAGACCTTTTCTGAACTTATTGAAAGTTTATTCAGTAAGGTGTTATAATTTATCTGAATTTATTAAAGCCGAAACTTATAATTGTAAGATGAAGAGAACGCACCCTTACAACAAAAAAATTAGTAAATTTCAGTTTCAACAGAAAAACTATACAAAACCAGTAACTGCATATAAAAAAAACAATTGATGGTCACTAAAAATCAATTTGGATCAGTAAAATAAAAATTATTGCTTAAAGTATTCCCATTTAGTACAAATCATTGAATCAGGTCAAGAGAATTGGCCTAGAGGCTAAAACTTCAACTTACCGGCAAACAAAATGATGATTATGATAGTAATAACTAATAAGCAATACATTATTGTCGTGAGAGCTACTGCTAAGAACATGCATCAGATTTAACTTTATTCAAAATTAGATAATCTTACAAGAACAGCTTGTGCACCAAGCGCCAAAGCCTTGAAGACGTCAGTTCCACGCCTCACCCCTCCGTCAAGGAAAACAGGAAGCTTACCTCCAACAGCTTGAACCACCTACAAGGCTACAATGTTAGATATACAAATCCATTGAGCCTTTTCTTTATTGCCAGCATTTGACGTCTCAAGTACCTGAACTAGGGCATAAAAGTTCATTTATGATTGTAAAAGCTCTATGGGCTAAAAGCTAGTTCATGAACTTACCAAATGAAAGAGCTTTACAAAGAAGAGTTTAGAAAAACGGTACAAATCAAGATACAGAGATCAAGGAAAAAGTAACCTCTTCAAGAACAGAAATTGTGGCTGGAGCATAATCAAGCTGCCGTGCTCCATGATTCGAAACTATGATTCCATCTACTCTAACATCCACAGCTCTTGTTGCTGCCAAGTACCATAAATGACACATTAAAAAAAATTCACGACGAGGTTTAGGAACCCTTTGGAACTGTCAGAAAAATTAAAACGAGGTTTGCTAAGATTAGCAGATAGTACAAAACTAAATTCTTTATTCTCTTAAGTGACTTGCTTCTACTTTTGACCAATATCACAGTGAAAATCGAAAGAACATCTAATTTCATAAATTGGAAATTGATGTTACCATCTTCATGTGTGAGTATACCCTTGATCAATATTGGCAGCTTTGTAATAGATTTCAACCAAGCTATATCCTACCAAAACAAAGAAAAAAGAAATTAGTGATCACCAGCTGAGAGACATGAAACAACAACCGCAATAAGCTCAACCTTTACAGTCATAATTTAGGTTAAGATGGACTCTACAATATGAAGACTGTACCAAGTACTTCTAAACATTTTCTTTATACTTTAATTACTTTAATGATGCTATTTACAATTTCATCCATTTTTAGTTGCATGCAACATTGACTTTTTAAAGTCAAAGTTTGTCAACTTCGATTGTATTTTTACTAATATATTATGCATGATCTGGTCACTTTGACTACAATCTCAAATTATCGACCTTCTATGATTTTCATTGATACATAATTAAAGATTATAATGGTTAAAGACATATTTTGGAGACCGTAAACAGTCAAATATCGCATGCACTCAAACAGGAGGAAGTATATCTCAGAACTTAAAACTGCAAGACAAATTTATGAGGACCTTCTTTCATATAACACATACATGGAGTAACACTTTACAGGTTATTCATAGCTAAGAAACACTATGCTGCATTGCTGGTGCCTCATACCTTCCAGCAGAAAGAAGGGTCAAAATTGCTATTTGCAAAAGCTTCAGGACCTGAACCCTTATCCTGCAGCACATAAAAATACTTTCCATCAGGGAGTTCTAAAATCTAAAGCCTATTATTATGTGTTCTCTATAAATAAGTTCATGTTCTTTACATGTTTTATTGAAATTTAATATTCATAAAATTATGGTTACAAAATTCAAAAAAATAAAGGAACTCGACTACACACATTGACAACTTCGGTTGACATAAAACCTTCCAAATTCTTCAACTGAGGGGCAATCATTCTGCAATACATAAAAATATGACTTATGAGATGATTGTGCTGTTCTTTTTCAGGTGAAGAACATAAAATTTCATCATCTCACTTGTTCTTTATATCTTTCTCCCTTCGACCAAGTTTAGGAGTGTCAACAGTTACAACTATAGCCTTGTATCCACTTCTTTCAGCTCTCTGTACAAGCCAAGCTGATACTTCTCTATTTCTAAATACCTTTCATGAGACAGTCCATACTCATAAGATGAAATCTTGATGAAAAGCATTAGATATAATTGGAATATTACTTACATATAATTGAAAAAACCGCACAGCAGTGCAGGAGGCAGCAACCTCTTCCAAGGAGGAGTTAGAACTAAAGGATAGGACCTAAAGTGAGTAAGTTTGAGGGATTAGATATTTGATCTTCGTAAGTTAACACAAAATAATTGAGCTTTATAAATGGACAATGGTAGATCTATGCATAAATAAAAGTACCATAATTGTTTTACATGCAGCTGCAGCTTTAGCTGTTGCTATTTCTCCTGCAATTGGCAAAAGGAGCAACTGCTTAAAAATCTACTGATATATCAACTAAAAAAACAAGATACTACCTCTAGGGTGTGCGAGCTTATGATAGCTTGTTGGAGCAATCATTATTGGCGCGGAGATCTGATGGCCCAAGATACTTGTTGAAAGATCAATTTGGCTCATATCTATGAGAATTCTTGGAGAGATGCTGCAAATATTACAAATGTAAGCGATATAATAAAAAGCAATCCATACTTGAAATCTGAACATTTAACATCTATGTTACTCAAACTTGGGTGTCTGTATCAGATATAATACATGTCCAAGTGTCTGACTTGGCTATTTTATGAACTTTATTTAAGATTTTGGCCCAAAATGAAGGGTAGAAGTGTCCATACCTATGTCGGGAGTCGAGGTCAAATAAGGGGTATTCAAGCTAAAAAAAATAGTGTAAGTAAAATTATTCTATAGTACCTGACTCTGGAAAATGCTCTGATATTTTCCCTTAATGTGTGCTCATCTTCAGCTCCTCCAGCATAGAAATCGTAGTACATCTTGGGAAGGGCTCGACGAGCCAATTCTTGAAACTCATTTACATTAACTGGCTCACCTGCCATCTACCCTTCATGCAAAATTGGTTTCAATTTTTGCCGATTAAACATGCTCATTGTCACAAAGATAGGGTAGGATATAAAAAATCGGTGTCCCAAGATATTGTTCTTAAGAAGTATAGAATTAAAGAAGACTAAAGAAGCACATGTAATGAACTGATAATTGGGGAGGGTATTTAGGCAGTTGCATTACAATTCAGTTACATGTAACTTGAGCACGAAGCCAAAGGTATTAGTTACTGGGAAATTGCTATAAATAGAGTAGATTAGGAAAAAGAGGCATGTTGAATATTAAGGAGTCTTTTAGTGAACATTTTAGAGCTCTTAGCCTCCCGAAAGCTTGTATTTATCTTTCGTTTCAGTTTCCAGAAATTATCAATCCAAATCTGATTTTCCTTATTGAATCTTGTCCTTGATCAGTCCAAGTTATGTTGATTCATAACAGCATATTAACAGCGAATAAGGTCAGACCATTATCTTAGGAAAAACTTATTTCTTATTGTTAAATACAGAATTTAATTCCAAACTTACATTACTAGTTTACTATAACTTATTAAAAGTCTGCAAGCTTGTTCTTGCTTCTCTAGTTTCCTTAGAAAGGAGAAAAGTATAATCATTGCTCTTTATAATCTTAATGACATTAATTAATTAGAATCAAGTGGGAGCTCAATGGTGGAGGAGCTCCCATCTTCCAACTATTAAGTTCAAGTTCGATTTTTATCTCCCCGAAGTTGAAGCATTGTGATGGTTTCTTTAGAGTGAAACTCTCAATTAACCGTCTAAATAATTGACGTTTTCTCTGTGGGTTGGGATCCCTTTTCCCCACACCGTACATAGGTGTGCCATATGTGTCTAGTTAATTTCCAAAGTAGAATTTTTTTTAAAAAGTATTATTATTAAAGGGGTGTTTGACAATTAGCTTTTAGCCGTTGGCTTTTGTTGGTTTGACTAGCGTTTGTATTGGCTTTTCATGTTGCCTTTTTTATTTCTAAAAGTGACAGAGTTGGCTATTTAGCACAAAGGTGCTCCTTATTTCTTTCTATCATTCTCACCTTCCTATGCGTCTTTGCCAAAGCATTCCCTAGACTTTAGATATCTTTCATTATCTATCAATAAAAATTATAACGATTGAATATTAATAAAGTACTCATCGTATCGAATCAAATAAAACCCCACATGTCTATATTTTTTCTTAGATGAAAAGAATAAAAAAAGGTTATGCTATATGCAGCCCTTAGGGTTGCATATAAGACATAAATACACTACTTAAAATGGAAATAAGTTGTAAATTTATGGAAAAATATCAACCGATGTAATAAATGATCAATTAATGCAACTTATTTCCATTTTTAGCTTCTTATATACAACTCTTATGGCTGCATATAAGTTTTTCCTAAAAAAAATAGAGGGAGTAATGCAAAAGCCAAAATCTAACCTAAAAAGCTACTCTGTAAGACATTCACGCTTTACGAAAATTTATTTTGACCACAAATATCTATCGTAATATGATAAACAAAAATTATAAATATTATATTGTTGGATTCATCTTGAAAAATACTATAATAACATTCTTTTTAAAAAAAATTTATCAACATAACTTAAGAACAATTAGCGATCAAAATTCGATCTTGAACATCGTACATGCCTTATATTTTGAAACGAAGGGAGTACTAAAATCAGCTTTTGGCTTTCCCAATTACCACACACTTTTTTAGTTGCTTCACCACATAAAAATGCCAAAAACCAATGAAAAAACCTCCCAAAAGCCATTTGCCAAGCATCCCCTTAAATTGACTAATTAGCAGCTCATGAATTCATGAAGCACTATAAACATCTCTCATTTTTGCAGTTAATCGGCCACATATGAATCATACATAAAAACTTTGTCATAGATTGTTCTAGTAACAAAATTCAAGTTCCATCACAGGCAGACAGGC
This sequence comes from Beta vulgaris subsp. vulgaris, assembly GCF_026745355.1. Classification (NCBI taxonomy): domain Eukaryota; kingdom Viridiplantae; phylum Streptophyta; class Magnoliopsida; order Caryophyllales; family Amaranthaceae; genus Beta; species Beta vulgaris. The sequence continues at coordinate 52,503,265 of NC_079208.1, read as the reverse complement.
TTTATGTGTTAAGAATTTCGACTAAATTTACTCTACTGGGTATTTAAATTTGAGCACATACCTGATACCTCAAAAAATCAGGCTAATGTTGATGCAAATTTGGAGAAGTGAGGAAAGAGAATGCTGGGAACTTGAGATTGAGTTGATTAAAAATGGTACTAATATGATTTACAGGAAAAGAGGTGGGCCAGTCATGTGTGCTAAATAAGCCCCGAGCTTATCAATAAGGAAACATATTGCAAGAAAAAAAAAAACTCCCTCCGTCCTATAATTAATTCCTCTGTTTCATAATATTCGCTATATTCTTCATTGTAGTAGGTTTCAAATTACTTACTATACTAACAATAAACTCTTTTTTATCTCTCTTCTCTCATTATGGGTCCTTTTTCTTTTTATTCTCTACCTCTTTCTTCTCCAAAAATTGCCTAGGAGTCCGTAAATTGAGAAGTGTAGCGAGTAATAAGAAACGAAGAAGTATAATGCTTGTTTCTTTTTTGCACGTTCTCCAAAACAAAATTTTAACTTTCGATATCTCCAATTTTGTATTTGAAAACAAATGTAAAAAATAGATATTATGAAAGTTTATATTTAGGCGAACTTAACAAGATTATACATCATCATATCTTTCCGTATATATTAATGAGAATATTTGGTCAAAAGTTTTATAGTTTGACCCTAAAAAAGAGAAACAAACATTATATTATAAGACGAATGAAGTACTAATTATACACTTTTCAACTAGTTTAGTTTAGGTCCATCACAACATGGTTACATGGCCATGAAGAATTTCATTTAATACCTCATACCTAGCTAGGGCACAATCAGACCCACATAATGTCATACGTAAAAGATACTACTGCTACTACTGTTACTGTATTTCAAGTTCAAGTTAGCCATGGTTGAAACTTCAAATTTTGACATTCATTATCTTAAGAGTAAGGTTGTTGAACTAATAACAAAGATAGCTCAAACTAAAAAAAAATTGGTCACGACCAAATTGGCCCATATTAGGACACAAAACATTAGTCGGAACAAGATTGACCTAATTTAGGGCCTAACACTCTTTCATTTGGTGGTCAAACTTCACAATGTTTAACTAATCTTTTCTTTTACTAATGTACACATAATTTTTTTGATTTGTTTCAATATATTACTATATAATCAAAATACTAACGGCCCGTTTGGTAGTTGGTCATAAATGGTGGTAATGGGAATGAATTTGTGTGTAAATTTGTGAAAAATATCATTGTTCATTCCCATGGTAATGCTAATTTATCCTAAAGTGTCCACTTTCCTTCTTGAATTTTCATTCCCATCCAATACCACCTTGTAGGGTGGTAATGAGTGGTAATGAAAATTGCTTCTCCTTAGAGACAAAAACACAAGTTTAGGGGTGATATTGCTTGTCCATGGAGAAAAAACGCCTCCCCATGGAGATTTTAAGGGTGCTTCCCTAATAAAATTACACTTAAAAATTCATTCCTATTACCGCAATTTATTAACGACTACCAAACGGGCCGTAAGTTTACATAACTTTTACTAAAACGAAATTGAGGAGATTAATGGTGAAAGGTGTACATTGTAGACCGTAAACAACTAAACAAGCATATGTTGCATTTATATGTGAACGAAGGAAGTACAAGATTCAAGTTCAAGTAAATCATGGTTCAATATCTTCAAGAAATAAATTGGTCAGTAATCTGATGAAGTGTATTAATCATTTGTTTGAATACATTGAGATATCAGATTCTAGGGGAAAAAGTGCCATCAAAATGTAGTTCACATGAAATCACAGTATCAATGGATTAGAATTTATCATAGAGTTGTTTAAATTCAACATTGGTTCCTATTTGCTTCATGCAAAAACCTACAGCGATCCCCGTAGTAGCACTTGCCTCGAGGATAGAATCGACATGGCTGTTGTTGTTCCTTTTGATGATTTCTCCCATATGAAGTATGCAATGTTGTTCTATTTGAATCAACTGACCAATTGACAGAAGTCGGTAAGTTCCCATTTTCAGAATGATACAAGACGGGCTTCTGCTGGAACATTTGAGGGATTAAAACAGGTCGAACATGATTCTCTTCGTACTCAAAATGACGTGGTTGTCTTGGATGTATAAACCTATCTGAAAACCCATAATGAGATCCCATTGACTCAGCTGTTCTATTGTGTTCACGTATTGGAGGGACAATGGAATTATTATGATATGAGGCGGGATTCTGCTGGAACATTTGAGGGATCAAAACAGGTCGAACATAATTCTCTTTGGACTCAAAATTACGCGGCTGTCTTGGATGTAGAAACTTATCTGAAAACCCACAGAACTTGTCTTTGTTTGCCAAGCACACTCGAGAAGCTGCTGCTATGTTTTCCTTATTCTGCTGGGAGACATGATCTATAGTACATTTATGGTTCTTCTGTTGATGTGACGACTGTCCTTTTGGACAAACCCTGGAGTAGAATTATGCACACTCTCTAAGTGAAAATGAATTTGCCAAATGTACTCATAATCGCTTGTATTTCAGTACAAGAAAAATAAATGGTTTGGTTTTATATCTGATACCTTGAGCTGCTCTTGAGCGTCTTCTTCGATGTCTTTTCCTGAATTCGGGATTCCCTATTTGATCTTGCAATTGAACCTCTGCTATGCTTTTCACTCAAAACTCGCGGTCGTTCAGATTCATCTTCCCATCTCTAGAATAGACCGACAATAGCAACTAGTAAGTACTCGCTATTTAAGTAAAAAAATATAGCATGATAAGAGCTACAAAGTTCTGTTTTTAGTATCCCGACCTGCCTCAGTGTGTTCAATTTGTAGAGATTTCTACCCTTGATTAGGAGGGGATGAAGTGGAGGCAGTGATTTGTAGCCCTTGCTCCAGAGAACCTCAACCTGGTAATTCAGAGATGGTTAGCACAAAAAATCTTCAAGCATTATAAAGGAAAATCAAGCAAAGAAAGATCTTACTTGCAAACTCACAAATATGCAACCATGTCTCTAGAACTAGTTCACTACCAAATAAACAAGTACAATATCATCTTCAAAGAGGTACACGTACTAAATATAAGATGCTATCTCACAAATATGCAACCATGTCTCTAGAACTACTTCAGTGCCACATAAAATTGAGAGAGGTACATGTACTATATATAAGATGCTATCTTCCTACAGTTTTTTTAGGAAAAAGAAAAAGATAAAGGCAACTCCGCCCACTCTCAACGTTTATGCTTTTCTTGATCTCATTTTAATAGGCCAGCTCTTGGGAGAGCGAGAGAGGGGAGATAAAGCGAACCCCACCCCCAATGTGTCCTCAGTGGTATCACATACCAGTGGTATGTGTAGATAAGGAATCAAGCCCCTGACCTCAAGCGCACGAGGTAAAATTCTTACCATAATCAACTAACATCATTGGCATCTTCTAAAGCTACTTGATCATAAATTGCACAAAAGTGCTGTTAGAAAATTAAGGCTGCATTGTAAGTATATCATGATGTTGCAGAAATATTTAAGTCTGCTCCTCACCACACAGCAAGAGCATCAGGGTGAAACAAGTAGGAAGCTAAGCCTGTAGTTGTAGAGCTAACCGTAAATGTATGCTGCTGCTTGGCAGCACCATAACTTTCTTTCACTATACGGCCAACAACTAGTCGTTTACCGCATGGAGGACCAATAGCACTTCTTGAAGCGATACTGTACCTGAAACAAGCAAATCCATTCGTGAAGAAAGGCCCAAAGAAGCACTAGATTGCTAAAAAAACCTCAGTGATAGACATAAGCTTATAGACAAGAAGAATCGCGTATTTCAGAAGATAATGCAACCTTGCATAGTTAAAAAAGAATTACCCTTCATAAACGGTTTGTTCAAACATCACAACGTCCCCCATACAAGCATCACCTGCATATATTACCCCCTAATGTAGATCAATTCAAGGTATTGCAAAAATCTTCACAGAAATCACAGTCATACTGCATAATAGAATTCTATGTTTCAACATCATAATAATGCTAAACTCGATCTTATAGACGCGTTTCTATACATGTCGAACAAGGATACAAAGATAATGAGAAGCATTTTTCCTAAAATCAACTCTTCTCTTATCATTCATGCCACACTAAACGAAACATAACTGCATTAACTTACCCTTGCAGTTTAACACAAAGCTTGATTGTGGGAACTTTCTTTCTCCTCCCCCATTTAGTATCCTAACCATCAAAGACAACCAGAAAAACAAATATCTCAATAAAATTCATACCATTTATAAGGAGCACAATTAACTCCTGCACAAATTTTGTTACATATCAAGTGAATATATTTCAAGTATATTACTCTAAATGCTCCTTAATTCTTTGGATAAGGGTGTCTTTCTTTCCAGTCAATCTCAGCCCATTTTTCCTTAAATAAATCTTACATTGCTCCACTTTCAATTTCTCTACCTGCCCACCTGCCAATTTAACCAATTTTTATATTACATATAATTCTCAAAATTTTAAAATAATTATTTTCTTCAATTTACAAATTTATAACTGCTTACAATCTATAATTCTCTGAATTTCCTCAAAATCCTTTATATCTTTAATTCCAAGCTTTGGTGCACTCATTTCCTCTATAATTGAGACCTCATCATCATCATCATCATCATCAATTTTGCCACTGAAACATCCATAAGATAAAAAAAATTAGAAATTGGAAAATTTTGTTATACTATAAATTAAAGTGCCCAGATAAAGATTTATGCAAGAAATTAAGACAAACCCAAATAAAAATAAAATGAATTAGAGGTGGGATTTTATTTTACCTTGAAATAAATCTGGTTTTGATTGATAAATTGGAGAGCTTGGATTTTGCCTCGTTAAGATCATCCATGTATGTGGGGTCTTCTTCTGAATCATCTGAATTAACATCTTCGAACTCGGAATCTTCCATTTCAGAATAATCTTGTTCATCATCTTCTACAAGGTTTATAGTATTGCCGTAAGATTTCGCCATTTGTAGAGCAATTGAGAGCTTTTTTGATGGAGAATTTCTGAGAGGTTTAGGGTCTAGTAGCCGTAGAGGATGTTAGAAAGGGGACGACCGTTGCAACATTTATAGGGGAGGATGCTGTTTTCATAATTTCGAATTTATTTTTTTCCTTTTGTTTTTGAAGTGAAAGTAGGGTGGGGGAGTATCCATAACAAGGAATCGTGTCACGTGGCACTATTGTTAAGAGTATTTTTAGTGTTGTTATTTTGGTGCTCGTTTGGTTGTATATAGGTGTTGGAGTTTAAGATTTAGTTAGTATTGTTAGTTAGTTTGTTAGATGTACATTAGTTTGGTTACCTATTGTAATGATAAATAGGTAGGATGAATATCTAACAACTTACTTTTACTCTTTACATCATAATAATACATGTTTCATTTCTCTTTCTCTCTACGTTCTTCGAGCTCTCTCTAAAGTCATCAATGGCTTACCTCGCTCTTTTCTCCTTTCTTCCTCCCTAAACATGAAATTTAACATGGTATCAGAGCAGGATCGAATCCTAGCTCACTAAATTCCGCGTTTTTTTTCCTCAATCAACAAATTCTAGGGTTCTTGTACTCCAATCTCCATTTTCTGGCGATTCATAACTCGATATTCTTCATTTCAAATCTCTCAATTTTGGTCGAATTTTCCATTACATCTTCTTTTCTTTTTCGTCTATAATCACCATCTCTTCTTAAATTTTCCCTAATTCGTGGTTGATTTCGGATTTCAATTGAAATTTTGACCTCTTTTTCGGGCTTCTTATACTCTTCTCAATTTGAGAAAATTTGAGTTTGAATGTCAAATTTCTTGCGGAAATATCTTGGCGAAACAAGAAAATAATTCTTGATTTCTAAAATTCCACTGCTTGTGAATTCAGATTTGTTTGCTCTTTCTCATTCGATCAAAATCAATTTCCCGGGTTGCGAATTCTTGCATCAATTTCTTGTTGCAGAATTCAATTCGTTGAAGAACAATTGAAATACATCTGATAATTTGGCTTGTGAATTATTGTTGATCGATCTATGAAGGAGAATATAACCCACAATTGTCTGATTTTCAATAAATGAGGTTTGAAGTTTCTTTGAAGTCTTGATTCCATCGTTCTTGAGCTAAAATTTCTGATTCTTGAGTTGAATTTGGCGGCTTCGAAATCTTCCTGTTTTTCTAGAGTTTCTTTCTGAAACTTAGTTAAATTGTATTGTTGCTTGCTGGAAAACTTACTGAGCGCAGTTCATTGCTGCGTGGATAAGATGATTCTGGTATTCGAAGGATTGCAAGAGACATATGATGATTTTTTTGAAGAGAAATGGTATTAAAGCTATCATTATCAATGGTGGCAGTGGGAGGTCTTCAGAATTTTTTTTTGTGTTGCTGGTGAGATTGTTTGAAATGTGTTGATTTGTTCTGCTGGATGTTGTTCTTGGATTAGTTGTTGTGTTGATGTTGTTGTGGTTCATGATGGTCTTGGTGAGGATTAGTTGTGGTGAGTTTTTTTATTTGCAGTTCCTTGCTCTTTGTTCATGACACCTTGATAACGGTGTTTGGTGCATTTGATTAACTCTCTTCACATTGCATTCATTTCTCCCTGCCTCATTTTCTTTCTCTACTACAATATTTTCTCCATTTTTTTTTTGTTTTGTGCTCTTGTTCTCTGATATTCTACTTTTAATCATCTGAATTCAGTTTATCTACTAAGTTTTTCATCTGAATTTTCTCTGTGATCCTTGTTGAGTGATCATTTCTCTGTTTTGTTCAAAGATCCATAGCGATCTCTTTTGCTCAAAGCCTACTTTGTTAGGTTCTAAATTTGATAGTCTTATGACTTTAACCTCCAACCTATAGTGGTTATCTTCTTTGTTTTCCACCCATAGAGGTGTGTTTTGTGCCCATAGAGGCCTTGTTATGCCCATTAGTGGCTTTGTTTGCCCATAGTTGGCTTTGTTATGCCCATAGTGGCTTGTTTTGATATGCCCATAGAGGCTTGTTCTAATGCCCATAATGGCTTGTTTTGACCCATAAATGGTCGTGTTTCGACCCATAGAGGTCATTTTCAAGCCCATTGAGGCGTTTCTTTGAGAACCGAAAGTGGTCATTTCATATTTCTCACAATTTTCTCATGTTAAATGTCTTTCATTCCCAAATTTGAAAACACATTTTTTTTTTCATTTCTCCATTCAAATTTGCTCAAATTCATTCTTTTATATCTTATTTGATTGGTGTTGGTTGTTTAGTATCTTCAAGCTTAGAATATTTTTTTTTCAAACCTTCTAAGCTTGAGGGGGGGACTATGGTGTTAGTTGGTGATCCATAGTGATCATTTTTCTTCTTTCCCATTCTTTTTTCTATCTCAAATTGGAGTTGTGGTGTATGTAGTTTGATTGGTGGATGGTTATAATGGTGTGTAACTGTGTATGGAGGTTATGTGAAGAGTATTTAATGTGATAACAACATATATGTTTCTTCAGCACAGCAAGTTTCCACCTTTATTTGTATGTTCATCACAAAAAGACAGAAAGCTGGACGTCTTCATCTTCTCCGGCAGTATATACTCCATGAGTTCAAACTGAAAATGTTCCTCAACCATTTCCAGTTTGAGGGGGGTGTTGGATTTTAAGATTTAGTTAGTATTGTTAGTTAGTTTGTTAGATGTACATTAGTTTGGTTACCTATTGTAATAAGTATAAATAGGTAGGATGTAGTATTCTAACAACTTACTTTTACTCTTTACATCATAATAATACATGTTTCATTTCTCTTTCTCTTTACGTTCTTCGAGCTCTCTCTAAAGTCATCAATGGCGTACCTCGCTCTTTTCTCCTTTCTTCCTCCCTAAACATGAAATTTAACAATAGGAAGTGCAAATTCCTTCGAACTTTATTTTCTTATGTAATTGTATTTCCTAGGAAATAGGAATTACTAAATGTTGTTTGGTTATTCATAGGAGATCAAAATTTCCATGGAAATTTCCACTTACCTAGGTCTATTTTGTGCTTCATTTTGTGGGAAGTGGAACTTCTTAGGAATTTCTACTTCTCATGAATTTGTCAACCAAACAAAATCAAGAAATTCCAATTCATAGGAATTTTAACTTCTTATGTTAATAAATGAAAAATTTTCTTACCTAGGACATAATCCGAGTCTAATAACTAGTTATTAATTCAAATCAAGGTCCTAAAGGAAGGTTATAATACCTAGAAAAAGTTTTCAACAAAAATAAACTCGATATCTAAAGATGGATTGAATTTTATCATAAAATGAGCTACAGTATTCGCTATTACTTTGGTATAACTTCCTATCTCCTACATGAGAGATTAAAGTTCAAATTTTGGTGGAAACAAAATTTCAATATTATTGGGGGTTGGGTTTGGGGGGGAGGGGAGGTTGGTGATAATAATAATAATAATAATAATAATAATAATAATAATAATAATAATAATAATAATAATAATAATAATAATAATAATAATAATAATAATAATAATAATAATGATGATGATGATGATGATGATGATGATGATGATGATGATGATGATGATGATGATAATAATAATAATAATAATAATAATAATAATAATAATAATAATAATAATAATAATAATAATAATAATAATAATAATAATAATAATAATAATAATAATAATAATAATAATAATAATAATAATAATAATAATAATATAGAGGTTAAAAAGGTGAATGGGGACAATGATGACAATGTGGGAAAGATGCATGTGGCAGCAGGGCTAGTTACTTCTGCAGGACCTAAATTGGGAACAGGAAGGTTAGCTAGCAAGAATGGAGGTGGTGATAAAAACAAGCACAAGGGACAGCGGGTGGCTCCCTCTATACCCAATGGATAGCATTCTTACTTGGAATGTTAGGACTTAAACAACAAAACAAAATAAAATGAGGTGAGAAACTTGATCTCTACTCATAATGTTAAGTTGTTTAGCCTCTTGGAAACTATTAGAGTGAAAGCTCACAATTTAGGGTATGTTTTTCTAAACATATGCCGAGGTTGGTGCTTCACTCATAACTTGCATTGTCATGAAAATGGGAGAATTGTAATTGGGTGGTGCCCTTTAGCTTTTAATGTAAATGTCATTTAAGTTGAAAGTCAGTTTATCCATTGTGTAGTGAGACCAAAACATGGGGTGGAGTTTGGTTGTACTTTCGTTTATGAATTCAATGATATTAATAGTAGAATGTTGCCATGGAATGAGCTTAGAGGTAAAACTAAGACTACTTCTAGTCCATGACTTCTGCTAGGGGACTTCGACGCCCTTAGTAACACTGAAGATAAAGTGGGTTTCATGGTCAGAATGTCTGAAATAAGGCAAATGAGTGATTGTTTAAACTTTTGTAACCTGGTGGATGTGAAGTCTCCAGGGAGGTATTTCACCTGGAATAATAAACAGGAAGGAAATCAGAGGGTATTTTCAAGAATTGACAGGGTTCTTGCAAATCAAGAATGGATTGATAACTATGAGCAAGCTAAAGCTTCCTTTTTACCTGAAGGGAACTATGACATACACCGAGTGTGTTAAAGGTGTATCTTGGTGAGGAAAAAACCTTTCAGATTCATAAATATGTGGTGCAGTCATCAATCCTTGATTGATGTTGTTACTCAAGCTTGGGTGCAACCTATCCAAGGATGTGCAATGTATATGATGATGCAAAAGATTAAAGTTGTTAAAGTGGCTTTAAAGGTGCTGAATAAAGATGGCTTTGGAGATGTGGAGGCTAGTGTTGCTAAAGTTAACCATGATTTACTTTTAGCTTAGGAGGAAATGCATGAGGATGTAGGTAATGTTGATTTAATTACCAGGGAAAAGGAAGCTCGGGAGTAGTTTCTTAGAGCAAACAAGAATCAACAAGTTTTCCTTCAACATAAATCTAAGCTCACATGGCTTAGATGTGGGGATGAGAATATCAAAATCTTCTACCATGCTCTGAAATATAAGATGTCATAATAGAGTACATGTTATTCAGGGTATAAATGGTGTAATCAACAGGAGTAAGTTGAACAAGCTTTTCTCACAAGGAACTATTTTCATTTAAACCTAAAAAACAGGTTGTCTTGCCTACTCTCATGAGCCAGGGGAAAATGTTATCAGCTAAATATATCCAAATTTTGAATGAGGAGTTTACTAGGGAGGATGTGAAGAAGGTGATTTTCAATATTCCTGATGAGAAGGCCCTAGGGGAAGACGACTTCAATAGCAAGTTACAAGCACTGTTAGGATATAATTGGAGCTGAGATTACAAAGCCAATTATGGATTTTTTCAGGATAGGTAATAAATTGCTCGCTCAAAGTCATAAATGTTACCACTTTAACTTTGATACCTAAAGTAATGTTTCATGAAAGTGTAACTGAATTCAGACCTATAGCTTATTGTAATAAACTTTACAAGTGCATTACAAGCCATTGAGTGAGAAGTTGAATCAGATCCTCCCTGATAGCCAAGGTGCCTTTTGTAGCTGGTATATGAGTATGTTGCACGTCCTCATATGTCAAGACTTAGTTAGAATGTACAAAAGAAAATTTGCAAGGCCTTGTTGTATGATGAAGTTGGATCTAAAAAAAGCCTATGATATTGTGAGTTTGTGTTTCATTAGGCAAATGTTAGAAGGGATTGGTTGTCCTAGATTCTTTGTGGAGGTGATCATGACTTGTGTCACAACCCCTACATTCTCTCTTATGTTGAATGGGTCTTTGACTAGGTTTTTTTGTGCTCAAAGGGGTCTCGGACAGGGGGCCCCATGTTCCCTTTGTTGTTTACTCTTGGAATGGATTACTTGGACGTAATACTTTGCTATCTCCATGCTCAAGAGGGTTTCAAGTTCCACATTTATTGTAGGGAGTTGAAACTCACTCACCTATATATGCTTTGTAGACGACCTTCTTTTATTTTGCCATGGTGATTTCACATCTATTTACACATTGCTTCAAGGGTTCCAAATGTTCTTAAATGCTTTTGGCCCTGAGGTTAACAAACAAAAGTCAGAAATCTATTTTACTAGAGATATAGCATGATATACAAAGAGTTACTGATGTAAGTGGATTTGCTTTGGGTTCACTGCCTTTTAGTTTAGATATTTGGGAGTTTCTATTTCCACAACTAAACTGAAGAACAAAGACTGTCAATTGCTTATCAGTAAGATGATGAGTAGAATAAAGGTCTGGAGTACGAGAAATTTGTCTTTTATTGCTAGATATCAACTCATCAATAATGTTCTTATGAGCATCCATTTTATTGGGGAAAATCTTCATCCTCCCTCGAAGTGTGCTTAAGAAAGTTAGTATCTATAGATGCTTTCTTTGGACAAGGACTTTTAATGATAACAAGCAAGGAGCTATTTTTTGGGCTGAGTTGTGTAAGCCTAAGACTGCTGGACGACTTGAGTTTAGAGACATCTTGATTTGAAATATTAATGCTATTAGTAAACTGGCCTAGAACATTGCTCAGAAGAAAGACAACCTTTGGGTGAAGTGGGTGAACTGCATATATATAAAGTATGTCAATTGGGGGGTCCTATGAAGCTCCTTCTCATGCTAGTTGGACTTGGAAAAGTATTTGTAAAGCCAAGAATGACCCGAGTTCTAAGATGAATAGTGAGCTATGACTTACAAATGGTGGTTTCAACATCAAGAAACACTATTAGAGCATTATTGTTGACTCTCCTCCTAAGCAATGGGATGTTTGTGTTTGGAATAGGTATAGCTTACCTAAACATCGTTTCATCTCATGGCTTACAGTTCAAGATAGGTTGAAGACCATAGTTAGGCTGCAGAAGCTTAATCTCTGTGAATCTGATAGATGCTTGTTGTGTCAACATCATCCAGAAAGTTGTTCACACCTCTTCTTTGGTTGTGATTCCAGCAAGGCTTGTATGAGGAAGGTCATGTCTTGGCTGGGGGTTAACTGGAATGACATGAATATTATGCAGATGAGCAGATGGATCATAGGGCGCTACAAGGGGTCTAAGTTCAAGCGTCAGGTTGTTATGGCTGCTTATGCTGCTGTTGTTTATTTGTTCTCGACGAACAGAAATAAAGCTTTTTGGGATAGTGTAATTAGCACTATTGATCACACTGTGAAGGAAATTAAATACATATCAAACATAGGATTTACAGATTATGAGTCACAAGATTAAAGATGGTGTCAGGAGATGGTTTGATGCTTTGTGATTAAACCGGGCCTGTCTAGTGTAGTCTTGGATTGGTGAAGTCTTCTCTCAACCTCATAGGTGTATTGTGGTTTTAATTTTGAGCTTATCTTACTTTTAATTACCAATAATAATAATAATAACAACAACAACAACAACAACAACAACAACAACAACAACAACAACAACAAAACAACAACAATAACAACAACAATAATAATAACTGAACTAAAATGAACTGAATTGAAAATAAGTCCAAAAGAACAGGGTCTAGGTGGGGATATGTCATATGTATTCATATGCATGAAGAATCATTCACACCATTTGCTTGATGAACGAATTCTCTTGTATTTCTTATAGGGGAAATCAACTTACAAACTATTTTCGGATTGTTTCTTGTTAAGAACCAAGATTAACTTATTTCTTCTTTGCATCTCACAAGTATTACAGTGATACTCATTTTCCTTTGCGAGTCGATAAATAACTTATCGAACATCGTATTTAATGAATACGTGCTTGGGAGATCGCTTATTCAACCACTCACTATTGTATCCGCATATTTCTAACAATAATATTTGTAAAAGTAGGTACTTAACGAACTTGTTTATAGCCTCAAATCCGATAACACCACCAAACAATACTTCTTGTAGTATATCGAGCATCGTTCTCCCTCAATGGGCTGTAGTTAATGTGGACGCTTCATACACAAAAGCGGATGATCATTCAAGTATAAGGGGATGACTAAGAAATAATCAGGATATATGGATAGCTGGATTTTTGCATGCTATTACACTTACCTCAAGTGATATAATATATAACGATATTTATTGTAATGTACCTAAAAAATGTAGGGAATGCAAACATGATTTCAAGGAAATTAAGTTCGTATTGATAAGGCGTGAGAAGAACAAGCTTGCAAGCTACCTTGTTTGTGACTCTAAAAGGCACATTAAGAACCCAAATGTTGATAGGGATTTACCCTTGAACCCTAATGATTTGATTGTAATGAATTATTATTATCGTATTGTTGTAGGCTTTCAAGCCATAACTCTGATTAAGTTTTTATGCTAATTAGTTCTCATCCCGGGCGATACGTCCGAATTATTTACTAATGTATATTTGAAGTTTTCAAAATAGAAATAGTATATTGTTTTTAAATGATTTTTTTTCCTTCACAAAAACCAATATCGGCCCGTTTGGTAGTTGGTCATAAATGGTGGTAATGGGAATGAATTTGTGTGTAAATTTGTGAAAAATATCATTGTTCATTCCCATGGTAATGCTAATTTATCCTAAAGTGTCCACTTTCCTTCTTGAATTTTCATTTCCATCCAATACCACCTTGTAAGGTGGTAATGAGTGGTAATGAAAATTGCTTCCCCTTGGAGACAAAAACACAAGTTTAGGAGTGAGATTGCTTGCTCATGGAGAAAAAATGTCTCCCCATGGAGATTTTGAGGGTGATTCCCTAATAAAATCACACTTAAAATTCAATCCCATTACCGCAATTTATTAACGTCTGCCAAACGGGCCGTATGAGTATTGTAGCGTAGTTGGGCGTATCAAATTTGTTTATACGCCGTTTTAACCAAAAACAAATAAAAAGCACATCAAACAAATTCAGAAACACTTCAGAGTTAAGACAGTCATCATATCTGTGATTTACAAAGACTTCCATATTAAATACTTCCTCCATTGCAAGTGACCAGCCAAAACTCTCAACTTCTCACTTCCCCATTGTCTTTGGTTTTCGCAATGAATCGAAGTGGACGTTACTCATCTTCACCAAGAGGTAGAGGCCGACATTCATGGCGGAAAGTTGGGGATGATTCTGATTCTTCTCCTCATCATCAAACTCCTGTAGTTTGCTTTTTCTTTTACTTATTCTCTTCTATTTTCACCTTTTTTATGTTGCTAATTCTTTGTTGCTGTAATTTTTTTGGGTTTTCCCAGTTTTAATTTTCACTTTTCAGATTTAGGGTTCTTTTTTTATTTTAGTTGTTTATGCTCTCTGTTAGATTAAGCAGTGCATGTTGCTTTGTTCTGGCTATTTTGCAAAGATAATTCAGTTGGGTAGTTTCTTTTTGTTGTGAATTTGATCTTGTCATTATTTTTATTCTTAATTAGGACAAGTAAATTTATGTAATACAATTTCTTATTTTTCTTGTACAAGACAAATGAGATTTTAAATGTTTGAAATGATTAGATTTTTCCATGTTTTCTCAAATTCTTTATTGGTTTACGGCATGAATGATTTGTGATTGAAATTGTTATTGTTGTTCAACTGGCTAGGTTGAGTTAAATGTTCATTGATTTGTGGTATAGGGGTAAGTTGCATTTGCATCAGCAGTTATGATTTGGCTCTGTTCGTTTGGACTGAACTGAATGAAAATTGTGAGAGAAAACTAACTGAATTGAACTGAATTTATCTGAACTGAACTGAATTTGTTTGAACTGAACCCAAGTGAATTTTTATTAATTCAGTCCGAAAGAACTGAGCCTCCTTGTCCAAGATATGGTATATTTTGTAATTAAAGTAGCTCTATTTTGGTGAGAGTATACAGGGAGTAATGCTAAGCACCTTTTGGTTTTGTAGGATATTTATAATGTATGACATGACTGTATTAGGGGTAGGATTAAAGTTGTTAGTAATTTCGGATTTAAAGGGGCTTTTGGTAGCGGGGAATCAACAAACGGAAAAGGGTATCTAAACCTTTGTATGAATGCCAGAGCGTCAAATTGGTAGAACGGATTCAGTCATAACTTGTAAGGGGGTTGTGCTTAAGGTGGTGGAATGCTACTTTCTAGATTGTTAATTTGTGGTTAAGTAGTGAACAATACTGGTTTGCTTATCAAGGTCAAATGCGAGTCGTATTGAAGCTGTCTGGCAATTTATACAGGTTCCAGCAGATACAACTTCTAATGATCGCTTGTCGGGTTCCCGGGATAGTAAACCACATAGCTCATGGCGAGTAAAAGGGCATAATTCAGTTGATGCTGTCTCACGAAATCATGAAAATGTGACTCCTCCAGGTCGTCAGGAACAACAACAGGGAAGTTCTACATTCAGGGGTGAAAATCGCTTTCGTGGAGGACATGTTTCAGCAGATGCATCTTATCGCATGTCAGGCTCCCGAGAGAAAAAACCACATAGGTCATGGCAAGTAAAAGGGGATAATTCGGTTGATGCTGCCTCACAAAATCATGAGAATGTGACTACTCCTGGTCGACACGACCAGCAACAAGGAAGTTCTATGTTCAGTGAAAATCATCTTTGTGGAGGACAGGTTCCAACAGATGCATCTTCTAATGACCACATGTCAGGTTCCCTGGATAGAAAACCACATAGCTCATTGCAAGTAAAAGGGCATAATTCGGTTGATGCTGTCTCACAAAATTATGAGAATGTGACTCCTCCAGGTCAAAAGGACCGGCAACAGGGAAGTTCTACATTCATGGGTGAAAATCATTTTCGTGGAGGTACGGCAAAGCAATGGGAAGCATCCTCGAGGACTAGCAGGACTGATAATTCCAGTGATACTAGTAATTTTGGATCCACACCTTTTGAAACAGAAGTGCCTGTAAATCTTGATCCGTTATTCATGGAAAGTGTTGACCATTTCACAGATGTGTCTCGTCTTTCACTGGAATCAGCAGTGGAAAGCAGCTGTACTAATTCAGGAGGCAAAGTTCCAGAAAGTAATG
This sequence comes from Beta vulgaris subsp. vulgaris, assembly GCF_026745355.1. Classification (NCBI taxonomy): domain Eukaryota; kingdom Viridiplantae; phylum Streptophyta; class Magnoliopsida; order Caryophyllales; family Amaranthaceae; genus Beta; species Beta vulgaris. The sequence continues at coordinate 52,487,382 of NC_079208.1, read as the reverse complement.
AGAACGTGTGTAACCATGAAAATAATGAGCATTCTAAGTGCTCTACTCCTGAAAATTTTGATATCTGCCCACCAAAATCAGATTCTGTGTTCAAGCTGAAACCATCATTGCTGTCAAAAAATAGAGAAAAGCGAAATGAGATGAAAAACTCTATTGATGGTCCTAGAGGAGATATTTTGAGATCTGGGATGGTTCTACTAAAGAGCTATTTTTCTAGCTCGGAACAGGTGCCTCTTTTTCCTAGTTTTTTCTTGGTTTATATCTTCCCATTATAGAAGCGAAATGAGATGAAAAAACCTCTATCGGCTTGAATTTGCTTATTACTTCTTCAATGAAGTGAAATAATATCTCTTTGCTGGGTGGTAGACAAAAGCACTAGGGATCAAACACTTTCATTCATTATTCATGTATTCCTTTCTTGTGGGGCGGTGGGGGGAGGAACATCTGCTATAGTAATTGGCCTGATCATGTTAAACTTGAACATATACAGAGATTAATTATATTTATTAACTTGATTAAATTGTGTTCTATGAAGGCGAAAATATTAAAGATATGCCGCAGTCATGGTCTAAGCCCTGCTGGATTCTATCAACCTCTTTTCCGTGAAGGAGGGAAGTTGCATTTAAAAATGATGTGTTTTGGTGAGTTTTGGGACCCTGAGACCAACAAATATGTTCGACCAGTGGATCGGGCTATACCACCGGCAATTCCACACGAATTTCTGCAGTTAGTTGATAGAGCTATCAAGGACTCTCATTCTTTAATAGCTGAGCAATTCAGAGCAGATAATGTAGAAGACATTCTTCCCCAAGTCAATCCAGATATTTGCCTCGTCAATTATTATGCGAAAACTGGGCGGCTTGGTCTACATCAGGTGCATAAGTTCAGGCTTCATTAAATTTTCTTTGCATCATTATCACACGTTCAGGCTGGAGAAACTTGTGGACAGCACTAAAGCATTATTTCTTGGTTCTGCCTACTTGTTTGATTACCATTAAATTTATGTACATAAGCTCTTATTAGCAAGGCACTGGGTGTGCTGAATCACACTACAAGAATCATCTCTGTGAATATGTAGAAAATGGGTACTGGAAAACCATACATGTGTTGGATCTACAACACTCCGACATGGGTATGAGCACTTGGACACGTACTCGTGTCCAATACTTGGGTTGTAACAATGTGTTGATGTTCTGTAGTCGAAGCTTTGTCGATCATTACCTTCGTACTTTAATTGATGTTTCGATTTGGTTGTTTCAGGACAAAGATGAGGGTCGAGAAAGTCTTCGCAAAGGAATACCTATTGTGTCCTTCTCGATTGGGGACACTGCAGAATTTTTGTATGGTGATCAGTGTGATGCTGAAACGGCGAACAAGGTCATGTTAGAATCTGGAGATGTGTTAATATTTGGAGGTAAATCAAGGCATATTTTCCATGGTGTTTCTAAAATCATACCAGACACTGCCCCAAAAACTTTGCTTGAGGAGACGAACTTCCGTTCTGGCCGTCTCAATCTAACCTTCAGACAGCATTATTGAACTGTAACCCTTCTTTTTCGAGGATTTGTGCTTGTTTTGACGGCTAGGAGTTGTTATGTTTGTATGGAATATGTAATGTAAGTAAACTTTCTATATAGTATTGTTTTGGGTTCTGATCAAACTTCACACTAGAAAATTTAGCTTACTTAACACTATCTGTACTCCTAAAGGTGTGCAATTCCTAAGTTCCTATTAAGGGCATGTTCTATTCGACATAAAACAGCTGAACTAAAATAAAATGAATAGTGATATGTGAGGGTAAAAGTATTGTCTATAGTTAAATTGAATTGAATTGAACTGAAAATAAGTTGGGGAGAACAAGTCTTAAGATTGTTAAAAATTTAAAATCCGTGTCCAAACTTATTTGTTTAGCTATGCTTTCCCTAATATACTACTCTAGTCCCTAGATGCCAAAAGAAATGCTGAAATCTTAAAATTATCTAAAGAGGTATGATTTTATTGCAGTTCTCCTAATTCAAATCTGTACAATCTCTAATTTTCTATCTCCAATAAACACATGTTAACAATTCTTCTAATAAGGTTCACTCATGTTCAATATAGAACACCTTTTGTGGGTTTTCATGGGATCTTACTCATATTAATGTTCCCAAATTTGACAAAGGATGGCCAATAATATATAACATATATTACTACAATTTGAAATTTATTAAGAAACATGGTATTAGGTTAAGAAGAGACTGTAAAACTGACATGACATTGTTTACGTCAAATGACATATACTAATGTTAAGTTTATGAGAGGAAAAAAATAATAAAATTTATATTATATTGATGTGTGTTCAATAATGAACCACCGAGTTCAATATATATAGCATTATAATATCCTCTTATTAGGAAACAAATAATGAACCATTGAGTACAATATATATAGTATTATAATCTCACTCTTATTAGGAAACTATCATTTGAATGTAACTTACTAATATTATCCAAAAATTTATTGGAAATAAATCATAAAATACTATTTTCTAAGATCACAATCTATTCTAAAAAAAATTAATCATATCTTTATTATACCATATTATCTCTAACATCATGTTTATGTTTTTCTTGTGCAAAATCACATTCACATCAGATATTGGTTTTTCTTGAGCAAAGCCTGGCTAACATCATGTACTAGTATTCTGAGCAAAAGCATGCTTACATCATATTAAACCCTTGTCTCATTGTACAAGGGGAATCGATAAAATAGGTCTCACGACACAGAAAGAGCCAGATAATAACCTTGTCTTATAGTTAAAGGAGAATCAAAAGGCTCTATCTAACAAAATAGAGATAGCTAAAATTCAATTTTTTTCTTCAATATTACTAGGGTTCTTTCTCAAGTATACTAACTTCTCCTCCAAAGAGAAGCAATATTATCTTTTAGTGGTTATTTGAATGAAACCTACTTCTTCCAAATCATACTAAGGTAAATCAACCTAATGTTGATAAGACAAGCATTATATTAATACCAAGTAGCAAAGGCAATGAGCAAAACCAAATATATACAAATATATTAAAAGACGTTTCTATCAAAAGAATGGTGATACGTGACACTCTTTTGAAGCTTATAATATACATGTTTATAATCTTTGGCCTTTAAAAACTATTAACAATATGTATTACTAGGATTCAAATACATGACCTTTAAAATGTAATGTGAGAGTTTAACCACTAATCCACCATAATTTAAATGCTTCATTTTTAAAGTAAAATATAATAAATTCTTATAATTATATGTAATTATAAAGACATAGACAAGCCTTTTGATCTCTAATACTTTTATTAAGTAATAATATTCTCTTACCCTAATTGCATTGAAATTATTATTTTTATCCTCAGTTCCTTATATATAGGTTCTTTTAAACAATTTATCATGCCATAACGTCTATTTTCCAATTCTCACTAGACAAAATATTACGAAAAATTAATAAAATAAAGTATGAGATTTATGAATATCAATATATTTGATAATTAACTAACTCGAGGCATCGCCCGAGCCAAAATACTAGTTAATTTCACACTGTTGCCAAAGATCAGAAGCCGCACATAGCAACAATAAATTGGATTAAAATTACGAATAGATAGGCACGGTAAATCCGATCAGCGGATTTTCATGAACATACACAGGCTATGAAAGTTTTATATATGCGAAAGCGTAGGATCAATCAAATTTTGGAAAGTTTTAATACCATGTCAGGTTTATGAGAGAGAATATAATAAGAGTTAATATTATATTGATGTATGTTCAATAATAAACCATGCATATAATGTATATAGCATTACAATTTCACTTTCATTAGGAAACGATTCCTATAATATAACTTTCTAATATTATCCAAACACTTGTTAGAACTAAATCATAAAATATTATTTTCTAAGGTCACAATCTATCCTAAAAATATTAATCATATCTTTATTATACTCATAATATTCGTAATTATTGATGAGAAGTTTTTTTTTTATAATGGAATAAAAGAAGCTAAATTGTGGAGTATTAACCTTTTTCTCCCATTTTCATGCAAGGGTATTGATAGGTTTCATAACTAGAGCATGTTTAGTTCAAAAATTTTAGTTTATAAGAAACGGAATCAAATATTTATTCTTTTTTCTTTTTGTTGGCTCAATCTCTCCTCAATCCATTATCATTACTTAGAGTTGGTGGTAATGGATTCCTCTAGTCTGTTACCTTCTTTTCCCCCTCAAGTAACGAAATTCATTTTTAATGGTAATGGTTTTCTGTCCCTTACCGTTCCGAATCTTGAACCAAAAACAAATTTTATTACCATTTCACCTCTTTATTTTAATTACATGATTTGAACCAAACATGCATGTTCTGAGTAGATTCACTCCACACTTTAGGTAGTTTATCAAACATGTTCTGAGTAGATTCACTCCACACTTTAGGAAGTATATCAAAATCATGATACCTATAGCCTATCAGTCGTATCGGTCATGATTCCCCTAGTTTATTATAATGTGCAAAAAAAGCCACGTGCATCACATGCGTACCCGTTGCTGAGACTAATGCAATTGTAGGTCACTAACATGTGAATGTCTATTTTAAGAAGATAAAATGTCTACATGATTTTGAACCAAACATGTTCTGAGTAGATTCACTCCACACTTTAGGTAGTATATCAAACATGTTCTGAGTAGATTCACTCCACACTTTAGGAAGTATATCAAAATCATGATACCTATCGGTCGTATCGGTCATGATTCCCCTAGTCTATTATAACGCGCAAAAAAAGCCATGTGCATCACGTGCGTACCGGTTGCTGAGACTAACTTGCAATTGTAGGTCACTAACAGGTGAATGCCTATTTTAAGAAGATAAAACAAAAAGGTGGGATTTTATCGAGTTAATTCAAAAGTGGGATTGTTTTAATAAGACCGCCCAAAAATGGGATTCCCATTAATTTTTCCTATATTATTAGTATTTGCAAAGTCAAGAGAATCTGAAACGGTTCGTGATCAAATGCATTCATATCAATGGATTATCTGTTTCTCAATACAGGTGTAAATATAATGTTATATATATAGAAAGAGGAATTGTCAAATTTTCAATAGGAAAAACATTTGATCCAACAAAAAATAATGTCTTTAAGCACTTCACTTATCACTTCCATGCTCAAAACTTTGTTCTTAATCTGCATAATTCTACAAGTAGATGCTTCATCTTCAGAATTTGGCACAATTGATAGCTTTATTGATTGCCTTCCTCGACACCCAAACAATGCCTCAAATTCAATCACAAAAGCCATCTACACTCCACAAAATGCTTCATTTTTATCCATTTTACATGCACATGTAAGAAATCTACGATTCAACACATCCTCAACCAAGAAACCATTAGCTATTGTTACACCCTTAGAAGTGTCACATGTCCAAGCAACCATTATATGTGCCAAGACTCATGGCCTAGAGATGAGGATTCGAAGTGGCGGCCACGATTTCGAGGGCCTCTCCTATGTATCCTCAAACCCATTTATACTACTCGATCTATTCAATCTTCGATCAATTAATATTGATCTAGCAAGTGACACTGCATGGGTCCAATCTGGTGCAACACTTGGTGAACTTTATTACAACATAGCCAATGTAAGCAACACTCATGCCTTTCCTGCAGGAGTGTGTCCTTCTGTCGGCATTGGCGGTCATTTTACCGGAGGTGGTTATGGTAATATGCTTAGAAAATTCGGTCTTACAATCGATAATATCGTCGATGCACAAGTAGTGGATGTTAATGGTATGATCCTTAACCGTAAAACAATGGGTGAAGACTTATTTTGGGCTATTAGAGGTGGTGGTGCTGCTAGTTTTTGTGTTGTGCTAGCATGGAAGATTAGACTAGTCCATATTCCTGAAATAGTTACTACTTTTGTCTTAAATAAGACCTTAGAGGAAGGAGGAAATGACACTTTCTATCAATGGCAATATATTGCACCTAATCTAACCCCAAACTTGTTCATAAGAACGGAAGTGAGTGTTCAACCACTCGACGGCGAAACGAGTAATAAAACGGTGCATTTTATGTTCATAGCGTTGTACTTAGGGAGGTCCAATGCTCTTGTTCAACTTCTAAACAAAAATTTTCCTTCATTAGGCTTAAAGAAGGAGGTTTGTATTGAGCAAAGGTGGGTTGAATCAACCATATTTTTCTATGGTTTACCTATGAATTCTTCTCTTGAGGTTTTGCTTGATAGAGCTCCACCTTTGGGTCTAACATATGATAAACATAAGTCAGATTATGTTAAAAAACCAATTCCTAAGATGGGTTTAGAAAAGTTATGGAAAAAAATGCTTGAAGTTGAGAATGTAGTCATGCAATTTAATCCTTATGGTGGAAAAATGAGCCAAATTTCTGAAACTAAAACACCCTTTCCTCATAGAAGAGGAAATCTCTTCAAGATTCAATATCTTTCGTATTGGAAAGAAAATTCAGTGGAGATTACTCGTAGAAATATTCAAGGGGTTAAAGAGATTTATAGTTTGATGACTTCGTATGTGTCAAAAAATCCTAGGGAAGCTTTTTTGAACTATAGAGATATTGATATTGGAACCAATGCAAATAATAGCTCAGCTTTTGCTTTGGACTTTTTTAAAGGGAACCTTGAAAAGTTGTTGAAGGTGAAGGCTAAAGTTGATCCTAGCAATTTTTTTAGGTATGAGCAAAGTATTCCTGTTTTGTCTAGTAAATAATGAAGCAATCAACGTAACATGCAGAACTCAATGTGTTTCTTTTTCGTAGTTGTTACACCAATTTGAGAGAAATGTATTGAACTTTAAGCTTGAACGAATATATAAAATACTCCTATATGAATAATATGTGCTTCACTTTCAATATGTGTAATAGTCAAATTCTCTTGTCTTAATCCATCAATCTCTTTCATTAATTGGCTAAAGTTGATCTTTTAATGTGCTTCACCAAGGTCACCTTTACCAATTACCATAGCAATGATCAACTCCTTTAAGAAATAAGCTATCATATCGATAGTAATCTTTTTTACTCCTAAATTATTAATGATTTATTTAGTGTGTCAGTAAGAATATCTTAATTATTAATTTATTATTAAAATTTTGTCAAGAAAAAAATATTATTAAGATGCAATACTCCCTCGTTTTTAAATTTTTTAATATATTATTAAGAACCTTCAGCTTGAGGGATGGATCTACTATGTGGGTTGACTGGTTCAGATGAACCCAATGATTTTTGAAAAAAAAAATTGTGCATTTTTTTTTAAATAAAAAATAATCTAGCTATCTGTTACATATATTTGGTGTCCAATATGGAGCATGAAAGCTGAGGGTGTCATATCATGGTGGTTTTGTAAAAGCTACATTTAAATATTTAATTTATTATTAGTCAAGTTAGTTAGGAGCCTCATATAAAAATATAGAAGTTGTTAGTTAGTTGAATTAACTTATTTGACTCTAAGAAACAATTAGTTTCATTTCCTTCTTTCTCTTCTTTTCTCAATGAAATACAACCCATACTTCTGAGTTTCATTTGTTTCTTTATGGTATCATAGCATTAATCTCGTGTTTGAGATTGAGGTTTTTTAGCTTAATTGAAATCGAACATTATTGAATCGATTGCAATCACTGATTTCTGATAATCGAAATTACATCTTGCAATTTCTTGATTTTCTGCGAAATTTCTCGAGGTTGATTAATTGTTTTGGAGATTATTGATTGTGATTTGAAGGATTCATCAATGGCGGAAGTCGATAATGCAAGAATCAATAATGATAATTCACAAAATACAAGTAATAGAGGTAATCTTGATCCTCTTTTCATTGCTAACTCAGATAGTCCTACTGCTTCTTTAGTTTCTGCTACATTTTCTGGCACAAATTTTGTACGATGGAGTAAAAATGTTAGGCGTGCTCTTATAGCTAAGAACAAAGAAGGATTCATTACTGGTTTAGAACCTATGCCTGAAGAGTGTCACAAAGATTATTCTAGGTGGACTAGAGTTGATTACATAGTAATGAGTTGGATTCTTAGTTCTATGTATCCTAGTGTAGCTAATTTTTCCTATGTGTCTACATCTGCTGAAGTGTGTCAAGAATTTCGTGAGAGATTTGGTCAGTCTAATGGTCCTTTAATCAATCAATTAAAGAAAGAGATTGATGGATCAAGACAAGAAAATTTGACTATTATTGCATACTATGAAAAGATTATGAAACTTTGGGATGAACTTAAGTCATTAAAGTCATTTCCAGATTGTAGTTGTGGAGCATTGGCAAAATGTATTTGTCAATTTTTGAAGAAAGTTTCTGATCTTGAGGTTGAGGGTAAATTGATGCAATTCTTATTAGGATTGAATAGTGGATTTGATGGAACAATAACAAATATTATGTCAATGGAAACATTGCCTACAATCAATAGAGCATTTTCAATCACTCAACATATTGAAAAACAGAAAGAAATTTCCGGTGCTATGGAGATTGATGGAAGCAGTGCTATCTGCTATGTCTGCTCGGAGATTTAATCAAGGTGTTGTTGAGAGTAGTGCCATGGCTGCTAAGAGATTTAATCAAGGTATAACTAATGGAGGTCAGAAATTTCAAGGGAAACGTGACTGGAAGAAAGGAAAACAAGAGAAAAGGTGTGATCATTGCAAGGGTAAAGGACACACTATAGACCAATGTTTCAAACTCATTGACTATCCCGAATGGTATAATGCAATTAAAGCAGCAAGAGGAAGTTCTGGTGGTTTTAGTAATGGAGGAAATACGAAGTTTGCTGCTCATGTTCATATTTCTCAAGAAGAAAATTAGGATTCACCCTTGGATCTTGATAACAATATGGCTGGTTCAGGAAGTCAAAATGGATTCGGATGTATTAAGTACTATTTGCCAGGAGGTTATGAGGCTATGAAGGGCAAGTAGCCTGCTTATAATAGCAATTCATTTGCTAGTTTTGCAGGTAATTAATGTTACTATTTCTTCTTGTTCTAATTTGTTAACATAAGAAACATGTACATGGATTGTTAATTTATTTATAGTTTGGGAATGGAGAGCTTGTGTAACATGTTGATTTATTTATCATTTTATAGTTAATACATTTATATCTAAGTTTGATGGGAAGTTAACGTTAACGTTGTTGGTTGGTTTTAAAGTTGGCTTTTTATTAAATTTCAATTCTAAAGTTAGCTATATGTTTCCGCTGCAAAATTCTGAATAAGCCGATACGTTATCATACGAGCGATAATGCTTTAATGATTCTCTGGTTTTATATTTGAAAAGTATTTTTTTGAAAAGAAAGAATTATTAGGGATACACCATTGTTCGGTTTCTATGCTTGATTATTTACTCTTCTTTCATTTCAACTTTTCTAGTTGGTCCAATTCAAAAGGCAAAATGGTCGTCTCAGTTTAAAAAAAAAGATTCTTTTTACTTTTTAATATTTGAATTTGTTATACATGAAAAAAGTTATTTTCAAATTTAATGTAATATTTCATTGATGCAATTATTATATATTGTGTCTATGTGCACACATTAATTTCTAAATTAATAACGTGATATTTACCATTAAAAAAAGAAACATACCATATTTTTTCAATGGAAATACACTTTATCCACATGACTATTAGGAGTTAAGCATACGACTAGGAACAAACATTTTGCAATTTTCAACTTTAAGGATCTCATATGTTTTTTTCCTACATTTTAGGACCGAAGTTCACTATCCGATTGAGTTAAGCTCACCACTAACTCAAGTTGACTTTTCAAACCAACAAGGATTAGAATAATGTGCTTTTCAAAATTTATTTTGCAATTAAAAGTGAACAAAATAATTTCAGAACTTACAAGTTGGAAATATGCATGGGCTACAAAATGCTCGAGTAAATTATATAATTGGGGATTTACAATTTTTTTTCACCTTTTAGGACCACCCATGTCTTTTTTCACTATTTAGAACCTTACCTTATCCCATTTTTAAGTTCACTTAACAGTATGAACTCGATCAATTGATAAACCCTTCATAAAATATATATGTTGTTAAGTAAAATAAGAGTTTTTTTGTCAGAGACAACCTTTAAATACAACTTTTTGCGAAAGACAACCTTTAATTTTTTTTGGGCAACTTCAGACCTTAATGAATTTGTTTTTGTCAAAAAGAACCTTGACCAGAAATTTGGCGTGAGTTACCGAATTTCGGTGTGGACCATAGTAAATGAATCACGTGCCCCTCACGTGATTTCATTTATCCCAAATTCCACCCATTTCCTTCCTTTTACCCCTTTTAATCATCTCGCCACCACTCACCTCACAACTCTCCATTTTCAGTTCTTCCTTCCTTAATAGATCGCCGGAATTAGCCCTTGAATCCACCGGAAAAACACAACCCAAACAAGCCTCAAGGATCCTCTCTCTCTCCTTTGTTTCGGGCTACTGCCCACAACACCACCACCACCTGCCACCCTGCAAAGTAATGCGAACCACCTGCAGCACCACGCCCTACTGCTACTGTCGTTTCCCAGCCACTGATGCACCTGTTTGCCACTCTTTCACAAGTCTCTCCTGACCTCCCTCTCGCCCGCAACTCCTATCTTCTCTCTCGTTGGCACTCACGCACTCTCAAATGCTGCAAACTCTCTCTCTCCTCGAAGTGAGTGCTGAAAAGCACCACCCCTCTTCGTCTTCGTTGTTGCACCCTAGCCGGATCCCCACGCCACTATCAGGTCGTCTAGACATCAGCTTCCCTATTGCTACACCCAGGCTCCCACGCCTTTTGTTGCGCAAGAATTAATTGAACGCTTACTAATTTTGCTGTGCAAGGGATTAATTGCCTTGATGATGCACTATGCACAGAGAGAAGATGAAGAATTGGGAATTCTTGATGCTTTGGGAAAAAATGGAGAATGGAGAAAACAGAAGATGGTTGAGATGATTAAGGGGGGAAAGGGAGGGAAATGGGGAGAATTTGGGATAAATGAAATCACTTGAGGAGCATGTGATTCATTTAGTATAGTCAACATCGGAATTCGGTGAGTCAACGCCAGATTTCTGATCTAGGTTTTTGACAAAAAAAAATTTCATTAAGGTCTGAAGTTGTCCAAAAAATTTAAACGGTTGTCTTTCGCATAAGGTTGTATTTAAAAGGCTTCTGACAAAAACTTATAAAATAATGATAAAGTAAAGTATTATTATTGTTTTATCTTTTATTTCTTAAAGGATGCAAATCGTCTTTAGCTTACCTAATACACATTTTTCTAACCCATTCTCTCTTTCATGTTTTCTTCTTCTAGAATTTTTCCTAACTCAAACTTTCACTTCGAGAATCATCATGGTTTTGATTTCATCTTCACGAATCTACAAATCATTTTATTTGAAGTATAGAAATGGATATTCGGCCTTGCAGTATACTTCACCACGTATAAAGTGGATAAATAATCTAAAATTGAAGTATGTGGGAAGTATGGCGAAATTATTGATGTTCATTTCATAATACAACCTCAGCTCACTTTGTGCCGACAATTAACACAATCATAGAAACATCAAGCAGTTATCTGCTTATATTTTGACATAAATCCAAATAAATAAGTGCCAATAGCTCTTGATGTTAATTGTCTTGTTCACCGACTATAATAACAAAGACAATCAAGTGATTCAAGTGTACAACCTCCGGGTTTTTAATTTTTACACTATGATATTTTACACTATTCACATATTTCACTTTGATAATGAGGTTAATTAAATGGAATAATAATGGACTTAGGTTTATAAAGGTGAAAAAAAAACATGAGATTCTTAAAGGTGAAACATACAAAACATTAGTCCCTAGCTATATTCTTAAATCTAACTATTAGACCTATGAAACTGATAAAAAATTATTAAAAGAGGGTATTGTTGCAACGGAAGCGATTAACAAAGCAATAAACTCAAGAAAGCGAATAAAGAACACACAAGATTTAACGAGGTTCACTATCAATGTGATAGCTACGTCCTCAAGGCAGGGGAAAAGATTGTTTTACTATGAACGAGACGATTACAAGTACAATAGGCAAGATTCAATTGATATTGAATCTCAAAGACTCTCTCTAATCTCCTCTATTGTGTTTTTCTCTAATCTCTCTCTCTAATTTGTGGTGAAAAACTAAGCGTACAATTAGGGCACTATATAAGCCCCCTCATTAAACGAGAAACAGAAAACCGTGAAAAAGCCGAATTCCCGATAGGTGCGGGCGCACCACATTTTGGTGCGGGCGCACCAACTCCTGGTGCGGGCGCACCTGACAAATGTGCGGGCGCACCAAATGCTTCTGCCTCCTCAACTTGGAATATGTCGTGACGAGTGTGCGGGCGCACCCCTCCTTGGTGCGGGCGCACCCCTCCTGGTGCGGGCGCACCTATCCTGGTGCGGGCGCACCTGTGTCTGGTGCGGGCGCACCACTCGTGTCGAGAATATCTCTCTCGCGCAAGTCACACTTCACAAATCTCCACCTTGACTTGCATCTACCACACAACTCCACCTCAAAACAATCAACCAAACATGTATCTCTTCAACAGTACTCGAGATACACTTTCCCTCCTGCAATTGCATCTTTAACCCGATGCCGGGCTTGCCCATTTTATCCCGGGGCCGGTTGCCTCCACCTTGAGGCACAACCTCTCACAAGATCAAATGTGACTATCAACGTTCAACAAGTCCAAGCAATGTTTGAACTTGCGAACTGGAACTGGCTTGGTGAACATATCAGCTGGGTTGTCTGCAGTCCCAACTTTCTTCACCACTATCCTTTCTCACTCCTCAGAAAATGGTACCTTACATCAATGTGTTTAGTCCTATCATGGTGCACCTGATCCTTAGCAAGACAAATAGCACTCAAGCTATCACAATACACAATAGCACGATCATGGTGAAGACCCAGATCACTAACCAAACCACGTAACCATATACCCTCCTTTGCTGCAGCAGTCAAAGCCATGTACTCAGCCTCCGTAGTAGACAAAGTCACTGAAGACTGCAAAGTAGCCTTCCAACTAACCACAGAACCTCCTAGAGTGTATACATACCCAGTCATCGATCTTCTAGTGTCTATATCACCTGCATAGTCCGAATCAGAATATCCGGTCACCAAACACTCAGTATCATTCCCATAAATGAGACCCACATCTGCCGTTCCTCTCAATAGCGGAAAATCCGCTTCACTGCCTGCCAGTGTTCCTTCCCTGGTTGAGTCATAAACCTGCTCACAACACTAACAGCATGTGCTAAGTCTGGCCTAGTGCAAACCATACATACATCAGATACCAACAGCACTAGCATACGGAACCTTAGACATATACTCTTTTTCCTCATCAGATTGAGGAGAAAGCACACAGAAAGACGAGCATTTCGGCAGCAGAGTATCAATAGATTTCGCAGTACTCATACCAAACCTGTCAAGTACCTTCAAGATATAACTTTTCTGAGAAAGGAAAAGTTTCTTCCGTCCATGATCCCTATAGATCTCCATGCCAAGAATCTTCTTTGCTGCTCCCAAATCTTTCATGTCAAACTCGGAACTCAGAAGCTTCTTCAACTTCAACACGTCTGACTTCTTCTTTGCTGCAATAAGCATGTCATCAACATATAATAATAAGTAAATATATGAACCGTCCTCCACCTTGCTATGATAAACACAGCAATCATATGGACTCCTGTCAAAACCATGCTCAACCATGAAGCTGTCAAACCTCTTGTACCACTGTCTGGGTGACTGCTTAAGTCCATACAAGGACTTCTTCAGACTGCAAGCAAACTTCTCTTTTCCTGGAACAACGAACCCCTCTGGTTGACTCATCAGAATATCCTCCTCCAACTCCCCATGTAGGAAAGCTGTTTTCACATCTAACTGCTCAAGTTCCAGATCAAAATGTGCTACCATTGCTAATAACACTCTAATAGAAGTATGACGAACCACTGGCGAGAAAATCTCATTGTAGTCGACCCCTTCCCTCTGACTGAACCCTTTTGCAACTAGCCTGGCTTTATACTGACACTTTCACCCTCTGAAGTTCCCTCTTTCCTCTTGAAAACCCACTTGCAACCAACCACCTTACGACCCTGTGGTATCCTCACTAGTTCCCATGTCTGGTTCTTGTGAAGAGACTCCATCTCCTCACTCATAGCAACTAACCACTTAGCTGATTCGTTACTAGAAACTGCTTCCTTGTAGGACATTGGCTCGGTGACTCAATATCTTCAGCTACATGTAATGCATAACCAATCATCTCCTCTACACAGCAGTTTGGCCAGGAACATTCCTGCCCTCTATCTGTTCAATCAGTCTCTGCGTCTTCTTCCTAGGTCGTTTCTGACCTTCAACAACAGTTTCCTCATGATCAGACTCAACATCAGCTGTTTCATCAACAACAGCTACATCCCTCTGACTAGTCTCCACAATGGGAGAACTCACTGGAGCCTCATTATCCTTCCCCTAGTTCGAACCTGTGGAGTAGGATCTGGAGCAACTACTTGCTCAGATCCTTCATCTGTGCTCTCATCAGTATCACCTGCAGGTTTGTTAGCAGATACAAACATAGTGTTTTCATCAAAAGTAACATCTCTACTAAGTATAACACGCCCTTCTGATGGGGACCAAATCCTGTAACCCTTCACACCATCTCCATCCAAAAAACAACCCTTCTTAGCCCTTGGTTCAAGTTTACCCTCATTCACATGATAATAGACCATACAACCAAAAACACGCAAACCAGAATACTCAGCACTTCTCCCAGAACCTATAATGTACCTTGCAGTCAATACCTGTATGAGGACCACGGTTTATCAGTAACATGCCGTTTTCACGGCTTCACTCCAGTACTTCCTAGTCAACCTGCATTAGAAAGCATGCATCGAACTCTCTCTAGCAAAGTCTGGTTCATGCGCTCTGCAACACCATTCTGCTGTGGTGTTTTCCTGACAGTGCGATGTCTCACTATCCCTGCGTCCCTGCAAAGCTCATTGAACTCATCATTAACAAATTCTAAACCATTATCCGTACGTAGCCTCTTAACCTTCTTGCCTGTCTGATTTTCCACTAAGACTTTCCATTGCACAAAAGTCTTAAAAGCCTCTCCCTTATAAATTAAACAATAAAGCCAACAGTACCTGGAGAAATCATCAATAAAAGTCACAAAATAAGTGAATCCTCCTATACCTTCTACCCGAGCAGGCCCCCAGCAATCTGAGTGAATATAATCCAGCGTCGCCTTAGTTATGTGCAGCCCCTTCCCAAACTTAGTCCTGTGTTGCTTACCCAACACACAGTGCTCACAAAACTCAAGGTTCTTCACCTTGTGGCCACAAAGAAGGTTCATCTTGGATAATATCTGCATCCCACGCTCACCCATATGCCCAAGTCGTCTATGCCACAACTTAGTCATCTCCTCAGAACTTGTAGATGCAACATTAGCAGAACCAGTCAGAGTAGTACCTTGTAACACATACAGAGTACCCAACTTAGTGCTCTTAAGCACCAACTTCGAACCTTTCCACACACATAGTTCCCCATCCGAGCCAGAAAAAGTAAACCCTCCTTCATCTAAGACACCCAGAGAAATTAGATTTTTCTTTAACTGTGGAACATGTCTAACATTCATCAATGTACGAATCTCACCCCCAAAGTCTTATCTTTATGGAACCCCTCCCTACAACCTTACAAGCAGCATCATTACCCATAGTAACATTACCACCATCACAAGACTCATAAGAAGTAAACCAATCACGATTTGGACACATATGGTAAGAACACCCCGAATCTAAAATCCAACGATCAGACGGACTAGGCATATCAACAGCAGCTAATGCTAGGTCCTCTTCGGAGTCATATTTCGTATCCTGTTGTGCAATGTTAGCATTGGAAGCTTTAGGATTCTTGGGAATTTATTCTTCCAATGGCCAGGTTCTTTGCAATAGTGACAGACATTCCTAGGATTGGTCTCTTTACCCTTAGAATTTTTCTTCTTCTTAGGACCCTTCCCCTTAGCCGAGTTCACCACCAACCCAGCCCCTGAATCTCCACCACTCTCAGTCGTTGCCGCCTTATGGCGCAACTCCCTAGTAAAAAGTGCTGACTTCACCTCCTCTAGGGTCACAGTCTCTCTCCCAACAACAAATGACTCAACAAAGTTCTCATATGAATGTGGAAGTGAAACAAGCAAAATCAAAGCAGCATCTTCATCCTCAATCTTAACATCTATATTACGCAAATCAAGTAAAATAGTATTAAGTTGATCTAAATGATCTCTTAGAGACGTACCTCCTTGCATACGCAAGGCAAACAGTCGTTGCTTCAAAAGCAACTTGTTGGTGAGTGACTTCGTCATGTAGAGACTCTCCAACTTCGCCCACAGACCTGCCGCAGTGATCTCATCTGCAACCTTTGTGATCACATCGTCTGCCAAGCACAGCAAAATCGTGGAGTGAGCCTTCTCCTCCATCGCCTCTAATTCGGCCTCACTAGGGCCTCCAGCCGCTCCACTCTTGTCACTCTTGACAAGAGGTTTCCAGATGCCTTGTTGCTTCAACAAAGCGCGCATCTTTATCTGCCATAGCCCAAAACTGTTCCTCCCCGTAAACTTATCAATCTTTGAGTTCATCGTATTCATCTTCCCAAAACCCTAACGCTGATTTTAATCTCAAGCTCTGATACCAAGTTTGTTGCAACGGAAGCGATTAACAAAGCAATAAACTCAAGAAAGCGAATAAAGAACACACAGATTTAACGAGGTTCACTATCAATGTGATAGCTACGTCCTCAAGGCAGGGGAAAAGATTGTTTTACTATGAACGAGACGATTACAAGTACAATAGGCAAGATTCAATTGATATTGAATCTCAAAGACTATCTCTAATCTCCTCTATTATGTTTTTCTCTAATCTCTCTCTCTAATTTGTGGTGAAAAACTAAGCGTACAATTAGGGCTCTATATAAGCCCCCTCATTAAACGAGAAACAGAAAATCGGGAAAAAGCCGAATTCCCGATAGGTGCGGGCGCACCACATTTTGGTGCGGGCGCACCAACTCCTGGTGCGGGCGCACCTGACAAATGTGCGGGCGCACCAAATGCTTCTGCCTCCTCAACTTGGAATCTGTCGTGACGAGTGTGCGGGCGCACCCCTCCTTGGTGCGGGCGCACCTATCCTGGTGCGGGCGCACCTGTGTCTGGTGCGGGCGCACCACTCGTGCCGAGAATATCTCTCTCACGCAAGTCACACTTCACAGGTATAATTTTAATATAAAAGTAGACGTAGTCACTAAAATGGATTAAACTAGTGATCGAAAAAAATTAACCTAGTCACTATTGGACTAATTCTCTTTTTAATATTAGGCTTACCATTGCCTAATTTGAATTTAAAAGTAGACGGTCTCTTACAAGACAAACTCAAAACTGATTATACAGATCTCCCATCCTACTACTACTCTACTGTTAAAAGAAATTATTCTTCATGAGACAACATCAGAATCCTTATATATATAGTCAATTCAAAGCTTACATCGTCAATAATTCAGATCATTGACATATTTATTACATTCAAACAAGTCTAGAAACGACAGGAATACTCTGCTCAAATCTAAAAAAATTATCAGGATCAACTTTAGCTTTAGTAACCAACAACCTTGGCAAATTCCATTTGAAGTACTGAAAACCAAAACTAGTATTTCCATTCTTATTAGTACCAATCTCAATATCCCTATAGTTCAAGAAATGTTCCCTTGGATTCTTAGAAACATATGGAGCCAAAGTATCATAAAGTTCTTTAGATGCATTTAAGTAACTTCTAGCTATTTCTTCCCCATCTTCATACCACATTGCATTGTACTGAATCTTGAACAAATTTCTAGCTCTATGAGGAAATGGAGTTTTAGTTTCAAGTATTTCACTCATTTTTCCTCCATATGGATTAAATTGCATGAACATGACTTCTAAAGTAATCATTTTCTTCCATATTGCTTCTAACCCTTCTTTTGGAATCGGTTGTTGTACATAATCTGACCTAAACTTGCCGTAATATTGAGTCATAGGTGTTCTACTGAGCAAAACTCGAATCGAGGCATCTTTAGGGAAACCATACCAATGTAGGATTGTTTTAATCCAAGGCATTTCAATGCAATCTTGAAATTGCAAACCTAATAATGGGAATGATTTACTAACCAAATTTACAAGTTGATTAGCCCTTCCGAGATATAGAGCAATAAAAGTGACTTCTATCGTCTTATTATTACTCTCTCGACTCCCATTTATAACATGAGGCATCGCCCTGATGAACAAATTTGGATCGATTTTAGGTACCACCATTTGCCATTGGTACAAAATGTCTGTCACCCCTTGTTCAAGTGTCCTTCTTACATTAAATACCGTGACAAGTTCCGGAACTCGTACCAATTTAAGTTTCCATGCAAGTACCACACAAAAACTTGACGCTCCACCACCTTGTATGGCCCAAAATAAGTCCTTTCCCATGGATTCTCTATCAAGAATCTTGCCATTTGCATCGACAACCTTAGCATCAATGACATTATCACTCGAAAGCCCAAATTTTCTCATTAGATTACCGTAACCACCTCCGCTAATATGCCCACCTAGTCCAAGTGTAGGAGATACTCCAGCAGGGAATGCAAGTTTATTGCTTAAGTTTGCGATGTTATAGTAGAGTTCACCAAGTGTAGCTCCAGCTTCTGCCCATGCTGTCTCGCTTGTTACATCGATTTTGATGTCTCGAAGATTAAACATGTCGAGCAAGATAAAAGATTCAGGTGATACATATGATAAACCTTCATAATCATGTCCACCACTTCTTATCCTAAGGTTTAAACCATGAGCTTTGGTGCATATAATTGTGGCTTGAACATGAGATTCATCTAAGGCTGCAATAATAGCTAGAGGTTTTGGTGTGGTTGATTTGTTAAATCTTTCGTTTCGTATGTATGATTGAAGAACATATGAAAATGATGCATCATTTCTATGGTAGATAGCTTGAGAAATTGGAATTAAGCTTTTTGAATGGTTTGGAAGACACTCTAGGAATTTGTTTATGTTTGAATGTGAAATTGTTTGTGTGATTAACAATAGAATGCATGAGATTAGAAAAAGAAGACTATGTGATGCCATGATTAAGGAAATGAGAGGAAAGTGATGGGATTTTCTTGAATAGTCTAAGGTTTATATATTACAATGCTCAAGTTTAAGATGATCATTAGAGATTTCTATTAATTAATGTGGGCATATCTTATTAAAAAGGTAACATTCTATTTCAATATTTGTGGAAGTTGGAAATGGAATCTTGTCTTATGATAAATTTACCCAAAAAATCTGACGTTACTTATTTTTTCCACATTTTGCAATCTGCTCCTAAACAGAAATTATTAGAATAGATCGTTTAATTTTAACATACAATTAGACAAATTCAAGTTTACATTCTGCTAACAAACTCATTTCATCTCATTCTAACCCAACATTGTCTCTAGACATCTCGCACCAATTACTTAGTCGTCTCTTCTCTTCTCCTTCCTTATCTCCCTTTGAGTCTCGAATTACAACAAACAATTTGAAAAAATAATCAGGTGATTTTATCAAATGATTAGTAGTAATTTTTATGTAATGGAGGGGAAAGAGAGTAGTAAATATAATAAACCAATAATGGAAGTAAACTAATAACGATTTAACGACAATTAATTTTAAGAAAAAAATCAAATCAGGTCACCACAAATCAAATCAGGCCACACAAATCAAATCAGGCAACCAATCAAAAAATGGAAGTAAACTAAATATGATTTCATACCCCAAAAAATAGTCATGATTTCACATTGATTGCCTGAAACTTCTGACGAGAGATCCTTCGAAACACAATATCTAGTGTATTTGCCGCCTATATATATATATATATATATATATATATATATAATATATATTAATATATAATATATATATATATATATATATATATATATTCTTAGTTCCTGCAAACGAAAAACACAATATCTAGTGTATTGCCGCCTAAATGAAGAATTATTGATGCCAAAGTATCTCTATTACATAAGGGAAGGAGAGTTATAGTATCTCGAATGAAGAGACTATTTTACTTCTTTTTTTCTTTCTAGATTATAAATTCACTTACAAATCAAAGGGAGCTCCAAATAAAAATACTAGAAATAAAATTATAATCCCTCCGTCTCATAATACTCTTGACACTTATCAATACACGTAGTTTTAGATGATAAGTTGTTGTTTGGTTATCAATTGTTATTTTATTGAAAAGTAGATGTTATAGGAGTTAGCAGTTAATAAAAGTAGTATTATTTTATTTTAAGGAGACAGAATGTGGACCATGGTTAGAGTTGGTAGGTAATAAGAGTGATATTATTTTTTTTGAAGAAAAGAGTGTGTAGTTCAATAGTTAAAAGGTAGAATGATTAAAATTAATTGTGGGTCATATCTCAAAATAAAAGTGTAAGAGTATCTTGGGATGGATAAAAAAAGAATTTGTAAAGATTATTCTGGGATGGACAGAGTAACAATCACTCACAAGTCAATTAAAATCATAAAATTGCATAATTTATATTATACAAATCACTCAAATGAGGAAACTTTACAAAAACCAAAAAATTAACTTACAAACTACAACCAATACACTACAACGTCAATACATACTCACAAAAATTTCACTTGAAATCAAAGTGTCCACTTTCTTCGCAATATATGAAGTAGTGTACTTAATTCAAAAATTAAATAAAAAATTATAATATTTGAAATCATATATAAATTCAATAAAATTTATATTTTATTCATAGAATTTAATTTTGAAAAGTAAAAAAAAGACTGGCGAGAGACTTAAGTGACAGAGACTAAACCAATTAAATTTTATAACTAAAAACAATTATACTTCGAATGTCTAATGTTCAAATTTTGACGTTTACTTACGTCGAAAAAAAACGAGTTTCTGTGTTGAAAATAATCCAAGCACGCATCGCGTGCAAAAAATGCTAGTAGGAGTATATCTTAACTTGCTCGACTTGTGAAACATTCATGCTGAGGTTATGGCTTATCAATCGATAATATTATTGATACAAAAGTAGTTGATGCTAATGTATGAACTTTTTAAAGGAGTATATCTTAACTTATTTTTTCGAACTTATTTTTTTTAAATTAGGGTCTGTTTTCTTCAGTTTATTTTCAGTCCAGTTCAGTTTAATTTAGTTCAATTCAGTTTAGTTCAGTTTTAGACAGTACTTTTACTCTCACATATCACTATTTATTTCAGTTGAGTTCAATTCAATTAAGTTCAGTTCATCTGTTTTATGCCGAAGAGAACAAATCCTTAGTGGAATATAGCATAGCTTTAATGTAAGCTACTGTTACTTTTTTAAGATAAGATAAATATCTTTTGAACGATCGAGGAGATTAAGGAATCCATTTTATGAGAGATAAAAATCAAATCCTTATCGCAAGAGTGAAAGTAGGGCCACTAACCAGTAAGTAAGAATGACGTACAACATCAAGCTCCCTTAAAAAGAAATTCAAATATGAAATATCAAGCTAAAATAATGTGTAGCTTTATTGTATTCCAGCAGAAAGCACGATACTTTTTTATTTGTGTTTATTAGGGTTAGTGATGAAATGATAGCTACAATTATGAAATTGAAATTATTACAATATGACAAACATGTCCAGATTAAAAATCAACAACAAGCTAGAACAAATTTACGCTAAAAGACACTATAATATAAATTATCCTACAAATGATTTAATTTAGAGATACATTTCAATTATACTATTATAATAATGTGGTAGTTGTTTAAATAATGTGGTAGTTGTTGATTATCTATCGATTTAGTCAAGCAATATAGTACCAAACAAAGATGATGATATCAAAAAATTGAAAACAAAATGCTTGTACAATGAATTCAAATTTCATTTTGGTCCACATACAAGCTCAAAGGAGGTTCCATACTAAATTGGCAATGGTAGAAATAGCTTCTTTAATTTATATTGTGGTACTTTCTCTCCTCTTTCTCTCCTCTTTCTCTCCAATATGGGACAACTCACATGTGCACAACATACATGGGGTTCAACATACATCCTGCATCATATTAACAACCACAAAGAAATTCAAACATCTAATGAAATTTATCATTAGCTTCGATATGATTTCTGTATTATTCTTGAAGTTTTTCTTATAGATTTTCAAATTGCACCCACACAGATACTTTTTTTTATATGCACAACTGTCGCACACAAAGTTATTATACAAAGCTTACATGAATCAAGCAACATAAACTCAGTAAGAGGATTTTCTCAATCCATTCATAACAACACCCTTTTCTTGAATGTCAACTTTCTTGTCTTTAGGAAGAACAGGTATACTTTGTTCATACCTAAAGAAATTGGTAGGATCAACATTAGCCTTTACTTGCAATAATCTCTTGACATTACCCATAAAAAAATCAGAAGCAAAAACTAGGCTCCCCTGCTCATTCGTCCCAATATCAATATCCCTATAATTCAAGAATGCTTGTCTTGGATTCTTAGACACATAAGGAGTGAATGCATCATAAAGTTTTCGAGTCGCTTCGAGATTCTTACTTGTAGTCTCAGCACTATCATCTTGCCAAAGTGTAATGTATTGAATCTTAAATAAGTTCCCTGCTCGATGAGGGAATGCTGTTGCATTCGCTTCGATTTCGTTCATCCTTCCACCATAAGGATTCCATTGCAACAACAAAATGTTGTCTAATATCTGCGCTTCAATCATCTTCCTCCATATCATCTCCAACCCTTCCCTTGGGATCGGCTTTTTAACGAAATCGGACTTGTGTTTTCCATAGGAATGTGATGATGTTGGTGTCCTCTGCAATAACACCTCAATTGGAGTACCCTTTGGGTTACCATACCAAAATAAAGTTGTTTCGATCCATGGCATCTCGGAGCAATCTTGTGCTTGTAAACTTAAAAGTGGAAAGCTTTTTTTCATCAATGTAAGAAGTGTATTAGCACGTCCTAGATATTGCCCAATGAATGAAACTTGAACTGTCTTCTTTCCTCCTTGTTGAATAACTTGTGGTTGCACTCTAATAAAGAGCTTTCTATCTATTGTAGTAGCTATTTTTTGCCATTGTAGGACTATATTTGTAGCACCTTCTTCTAGTGTCTTTTGAACATTAAAAACTGTAACAATGTCCGGGACACGTACTAGTTTAATTTTCCAAGATAAGATGACACAAAAACTAGCACCACCACCACCTCTAATAGCCCAAAAAAGATCTTCACCCATACTTTTACGATTGAGAATTCTACCATTTGCATCAACTACTTGTGCATCAATAATATTATCAATTGATAAGCCATATTGTCGTAACATATTCCCATATCCACCTCCACTAAAGTGGCCTCCGGCGCCGAGAGTAAAGCATACTCCAGCAGGGAAGGCATGGATATTACTCTTTTGTGCAATCTTATAATAAAGTTCACCAAGAGTTGCCCCAGCCTGAATAGAAGCAATCTCATTTGGTATATCGATATCGATGGATCGAAGATTAAACATGTCGAGGATGATAAATGGATCATTCGAGATGTATGATAGGCCTTCGAAATCATGCCCACCACTTCTGATCCTAATTTGTACGCCATTTGTTTTCGCACATATCACGGTAACTTGGACATGGGATACGTCCAAGGCTGTTACAATGGCTAGAGGTTTTGGGGTTAAAGATGTGTTAAATCTACTATCTCGTACGTAGTTTTGAAGTACGTTTAAGAAAGAAGAGTTACTAGGAGTGTAGATTGCATTAGAGATTGGATGTGAAGTAGTTGAACGAGTTGGAACACATTTAAGGAAATTGTCTATGACTGAAGTTGATGCACTAACATGGACATTGGAAATGACAAGTAAAAATAAAAATGGAAATAATAGAACTTTAGAGACAATAGTACAAGAGTATTGCACTTCCATTTTTATTTTCTAAATTTGGTGATTTTGGATTATGGCTTGTTCGATCTACTTGTAGAAATTTAGATAACGAAGATGACGAGGACACATGGTGGAATAGTCAATGTGATGGCTACCACATTTGGACATGTAATTTGAGTGGTTAGTAACACTCAGGGCATTAAACAATCATTATAATTTAAATGATGATGAGGACACATGGTCTAATAGTCAAGATATGTGGAGTAGTCAATGTTAAAAGATATTTTATCACTTTTTGGTAGGGCCTGCCTGGATAAGGCTGCTACTCAGAGATGGCAATCCAGTCTATACTCTATATCCAATCTTAGTCTACTACGATACGAAGGAAAAAATTCGGGCCGACTCCGGAAAAAAAAAAAAAAAAAAAACTGCATTGGACTACGTTTAGAAAGTCCAACTCCAAGCTGGAAGAGGGTCGGAGTCAGATTCCGTAAAAAAAGTACGGCATTCAAATCCGACTCCGACTTTAAGGCAATTAACCACTTTTTAATTTATATTAATGTATTATATATGTATAATCTAACTCCAATTTTAGACAATTGTATTATCCATTGAACAAAATGATTGTTAAAAATAGTACTAATGTTTCGATTATTTGTATTATATAAGATTTTCATATGATTATTAAAAAAATATAATGATTTGATTATTTTATTATAGAAGATTTTTCAATTAAAAAAGGGGTGAAAAAAGTCGAGTGGGAGTCAGATTAAGATTTTAAGTCGTATTATCGGACTCGGATTTTCGGAGTCGAAGTCATACTCGGATTTAAAATTCGACTTCTTATTGAGCCGGAGTCAAATTATGTCCATATACGACTCGTTGCCAGTTGTCATCCCTAGTCCTACTATCAAAACTTTAAGTACACAGCAAGCCCAACATTGATACAAACACTCTCACAATCTCGAAAAAATGAGGAAATTTTAAGAAATTTTTAAAAATAAAGACAACTTCCAAAAGGTTTTGATTGGCTGATTGAATTCGATTACACCACATAGGATTTACAACAATGGTACATAGGGGATTTAGTGACTAGTTTAATCTATTCAGTAATGACATTCTTTAATCTATTCAGTGACTAGTTTAATCCATATAGTAACTAGTTTAATCCTTTCAGTAAAATTACCGAGTTATTCTTTTGAAATAATCTGTTGTAGTTAGATAATCAAGAAAAAAAGGAAGGAGAAGAGAAGGGATGACTAAGATAGTGTTGTGTTAGAGTGAAATGAAATGAGATTGCTAGAAAAATTCATTCTTAAATTCGTCTAATTAATATTAGACCATCTATTTTAATAATTTGTGCTTGACCAAAGCTGTTGTCGTTATCCGTTATCACAATCCATTTGCATCATTAAAAAGGTTGAGATATTTTGTGCATATAGCAAGACAAAACTAATAATGTAGATAAAATTCAAATTTATTATAGTTTCCCCAACTACCACCTCCCACATGTTTTGTCAATTGAAGATTAATCATTGCTTACAAACTTGTGAAATGTCATTTTTTAATTGCTAACTTACCTCCTATCTTACTCCATCTCACAAAGCCCAACCCTACTTTGACCCATGGGTGAGAGAGAAATGGGCTGAGTTTGCGCCTAATTTGGCTAATAAATTGAATTCTTTTATTAATGAAATCCCCTCTTGGGCCCAAGAAGATAACAATTTGTTTAAATAGAAAAAGAACCTCACGGGCCCGTCTTAAAGGAGCCAAAGTGGCGCTAGAAAATGACCCTTCCAATCCATATTTATTTGTCCTTGAGGTGAGCCTTATGAAAGACCTTAATGTAATCTTTGATCAAGAAGAGGCTTATTGGCATATTCGATCTAGAACTAATTGGATTATAAATGGCGATCGAAACATTCACTTCTTCCACTTATCAATCATATTTAGGAGAAAGTCTAATAAAATCTATATTTATACTAATATATTAAAAGGCGTGCATAAACAAGAAATAGTGCCACGTGGCTCTCCCTAAGGGAGATTTACTCCATGTAATCCACACCAATAAAAATAATTAGAAATTGCATAGCATAGGATTTGATCCCATGACCTCAAGAACATAAACTCAAATCTTAACCACTAGCCCAGACATAATAACTAGTTCTTTTGTTAAAAGATGAAGTGGGTAATAGCTCTACGGACCTTAATGATATAATTATCTAATTATTGATCACTATAAGTCTCTTTTTGCTTCAAAGCTTATCTTTTACTCCTTCGAGATTCTATCACTTGAACTTATTAATTGTAGTCAAATACCATCAATGGTTAAAGATGCGTTTTTTTTTCTATTGGTAGTTCTAAGACGCCCGAGGATGATGGTTACCATGCTTGTTTTATCATCACTTTTGGAAGAGTATTAAAATGGACTACTTTGACATTGTTAAGGAAATTTTCACTAGCCTCATCATGCTTAAATCATTGAACTTTACTCTCATTTCTCTAATTCCAAAAAATTGATAATCTCATGATGTTGAATAATTTTAGACATATTAGCCTAGTCAATACCTCTTAAAAGATGATTACTAAAATTTTATTCCAGAGAATTATACCCCACCTCTTAGAGTTAATCTCTCCGAACCAAAATAGTTTTATCCCGGCTCTGAGGAAAATTTTATAATAGTTTTGGAAATTCTTCATTCGATGAATAAGAAAAAAGAAAGAAAGATTTGTTTACCCTTAAACTTGACTTAGAGAAAGCCTATGATAGGCTTGAGTGGCCTTTTATAAAACATTGTCTTCAAAGCCTAAATTTTACTTATGAGTCCATTAAGCTTAGGAGTAATGGGTTGTGTTTCTGTCGGGCTTACGTTTATTCAAGTCAATGGCAATCATACTAATCCTTTTATTCTTACTAAGGGAATAAGGCAAGGGGACCCTTTATCTCCTTACCTTTTTATTATGTGCTTTGAGTACCTGTCGAGGACCATAAATGATGCCTGCTCCTCAAAAGCTTGGACCCCTTTCAGAGTTAATATGATAGTACGAAAAGTTCTCACCTTTTCTTCGCGGATGACATCTTATTGTTTGGTGCAGCAAATTAGACAACTCTTTCTACTATGAAAAACATCTTTCAATCTTTCTATCAGGTGTAATTGCCAATTATTCAAAGAGTATCCTTTTCTTCTCTCCCAATATATACCTTCTTGGAGATGAGAGATGAATTTGAGCAAGAAATGAATATTCTTGGTACCAAGGACTTGGAGACTTATCTTGGATATCCTCTTTGTTATCGGGAGCCTTTTGTTGGAAAAGCTAAAAGTAGTCTTGTAATATAAAATGGGGAGGGTCATTCTCATTAATTATGCTCAGCCATCCCTAGATACTTTATGCATGTAATAGATTTTCCTATTGCCATTTCAAATACGAGGGATAGAAAAAAAAATTACTTGGATTGCTTGGAAAAAAAATTACTTGGATTGCTTGGAAAAAAAATTGTGAACAAAAATTGTGCTAAAAGAAGTTCAGGAGGGCTAGGTTTTCACCTCATAGGACCATTAAAAAAACTTAGCCTTTCTCGCCTTTGATGGAAATTGGACAACAATAAATTGTGGGCTCCCAATATTATTAAGGAAAAATATATAAACAAAAGAATTGAACCCTTAAGTTTCCAAAAAGGCTCTCATATTTGGAGAAACATTGGTATTGGATGGGATACCGGATACATATAAGAATAGCCTTGCTAGGAATGTAGGGAGGGGGGATAACATTAACTTGTGGTATAATTTTTTTTATCCATATGAGCCACGAAGGCAATACAAAGTACAAAGAAGGGGAGGGGGGATTCAAACCTGTGACCTATCGTTCACAATACCTCAACCTTAACTTGTGGTATAATAAGTGTCTTAATGGTGATAGTCTAATATCCTTAATTCATGGCCCACTTCTTAGAAATGAAGATGTTTTAAAACTTAACACCTTTAAATATTTTGATACTAGCATTTTTTGTACGATATGCGTGCGTGTCCTGTTAATTTTTTTGATTTTCTCAATTAGTTATTAATTAGTGTTACAAAAAATTTGATTTTAAAATATATTTATAATTTATTATTAATTCTTTTAACTATATTTTTCTTAAATCAATGCTTCAATTGGTTTTTTTAGTTATTTGTTCATCATTATTCAAATATGTTATCGAGAGAACGAAATATACAGTAGAAGAAATGTGCTCAAATAAAGTGGAAAAATTTGTGTATCGGGTTCAATCGTCGAAAAGAGTTTGATTTACATAATAGAGATTACTAAAGAATAATCAACATTTAGGTTTTGAAATATTATGAGTATAACTATTAATATGAAATTCAATTTTTTATTTTTTCTTCTAATTGTGTCAATCAAGTTATATTGTCATTTTAATTTTTTAATAGAGTTTTTCACACATAGATAAGAAGAGGAAATCATTCTCCTTAATTTAATATTTAATTGAAATTTCAAATTCAATTCCGTTATTAACTTGTTCAATATATATGGCAAGTTGGAGGAAAAAAAGATTATTTCATATATATGACAATTTAAATTCATCAAGGGTATATTAGACTTTTTAAGAGGGGACAACATCTTCTTCCTCCCTTCACTTATATAATAGATAGATATAACTAATAGTAGTATATCCTCTATTACTTGTTTGGTTACCGTGGAACATAATTCTCATGGGAAGTCTTATTTTATGGGAAGTAAACTCGTTTGTCTATTTCGTAGGAAGTGGCTTTGGGTGTTTGGTTGAGCATATGAATTTGTAATTGACACAGGAATTTCTAATCACCAGGGGGGAATTGGTGATTAATTTCCTACACTTCATAGGAATTTCCATTTCCTTGAAAATTCTGTTTCCCATGAATTCCCTATTTCCTGCATACCAAACAACTACCATGTTTTGTACTTCCTAAGAAATCCAAATTCCAGTGGAATTTGAAGTGAACCAAACGACCTCCTAATCTCCCTCAAGGTTTAATTGATAGAGTTAGAAATATAATTTTCTTTCTCAAAATCAAGACTCTATATACCTCTTCTACATGGACTCATCAAGGGTTGTCAGTTCAAAAAAAGCTTCAGAATTTCTCAAAACCAAGATGTGAATGTTAGGGGGAATATAGGTATGGCTTTGGTAAGATGCTCTTATATGATCAAAAGAGGTTTAGATTTTGGCTGGGCTGACTAGATTAGATCGCAAAGATCTTTTAAGCTTTGTACGTTACTGTTTCATATGCATTATTTGGTAGTTTTTCTCTTAATTCTCGAGTTTCGACACAAAATATTTTTGTGTCCAAATAAGACAAAGCTTTTATTTCAGTTTGAAAATTGAGGTCTATAACTTTAGAGTTAGCTACCAGAAACTTTTCAATTGCTTCCCCTTAAATTCTTGTAGCCATCTTGACAACCCTTTATGTAAAAGGCTTGTCTTAGGCAGCCAAACCTCAACAGTCATCAATAATCATACCAAAAACTTCTTAATTTGGTAACACCACCTTATTACAACTTAAACTTAACACACATTTGGGTCAAACCCAACAAATCCCATCTTGAAGCATCACTATCAAATACTACTATTTAATTTCCAATCATGTTAACAAGTAAACATTGGCCGTTATACGAACTCTTACCAAATATTCAAATTTATTCCTGCTACTATTATCATTCATTATATTGTACACATATATATTATATTATATACTTCCTCCGTTTCTTTTTACTCGCTACACTTCTCATTTCACGGACTCCTAGGCAATTTTTGGAGAAGAGAGAGGTAGAGAGTAAAAAGAAAAGGGACCCATGTCGGAGGAGAGAGATAGAGAGAGTTTATTGCCCAAAAAAGAAGTGTAGCAAGTAATGTGAAACTTCCCATAATGGAAAGTGTAGCGAGTAAAAAGAAACGGAGGAAGTATAATATATATATATATATATATAGATAGAACTAGCTAGAGAAGCACATACTTCATGCAAGTAATGCTCCTCATTTCATACAACAGCAATTACCCCTCAAATCCCTAATATCAACACAGAGCTAGCTAGGTTGAAGAAAAGAAGACAATCTCCTAAAAGAGGACAAGGTAGCCATGCTGGAGAAGCAGGGCACATGCTTAATATTAATATTAATGTTTTCGCTCATTTTATGTTGGTCCCTTGGTGGCTTGAGGAATGTTATATCTGTATATAGGCTTGTGCCATGCTTCTCCAACCTGGTAACTTGTCCTTTATGAAATATCTCGATATGAAATAATTTTAAACAGAAGTGGATATAGTGTAAGATTTGGAGTTTCTACTGACATTTCACTTTTAAAAAAGAGTATTTAAATATCTTTTGTTTGGTTATTCTTACAAAATTGTTTCCAAACGAAGAAAATACCTCGACAAAAATAAACACAATGAGTTTCTTTTATCATTTGATCAATCATTTTTAAATTCAAAACTTTGTAACGTTTTGAAACAATATGCAACTACATATTATTTGTCATGTTTACTACTATAATATCGACACTCCCAAAATGTTGGGCTTACTCCCAAGTCTAGTTTATTTGAGCATGCATGCACAATAGTCTCAACGCACAAAGACGAGAGGAGCACGAGGAGTCGAGAATAGTAGTAACTAGTAAGATTCATAATATGCATGTCATGAACGTGCTGAGCATTTTGAGTCTCTAACTTGCATCCCATTAAATTGTCGATTTGGTATCTAAAAAAAATTTCATTTTTGTCAGCTAATTTTAGCAACAATATACTTCCTCCGTTTCTAAATAAGTGCAATATTTGCATAGTGTTTACTATTCACAGTTTAAACTTTAATTAGCTTTGGTGATTTACATTTTAGGAAAACATAGTCATGTGGGATCTTGTTAGATTTGTCTGAATGTGAATTTTTTAATATCAACTTTTTATAATTTTTACTTATGGATAATTGAAGATATTAATGATTAAAATAATGCATTGGCAAACGTGAAAACAAGAAATGTTGCACTTATTTAGAAACGGAGGAAGTATATTCTATT
Source organism: Beta vulgaris subsp. vulgaris (assembly GCF_026745355.1). Lineage (NCBI taxonomy): Eukaryota > Viridiplantae > Streptophyta > Magnoliopsida > Caryophyllales > Amaranthaceae > Beta > Beta vulgaris. The sequence continues at coordinate 52,456,388 of NC_079208.1, read as the reverse complement.
ATAGTCCATTTATCCTGCATAAGTTGACTAGTACTCCCATCTTATGTTTATTTTTTTTTTTCAGGCTTAATCATAACTTTTATTTTTCCTATTCAGATTTGTATGCAAATGCAAAATGCTTAATCAAGTAACAATACACATACCGCATCATAAGGTTTGAGAAACGAGAAAACTCTAACTCCTAGCACTTCTCAGGCTTTATTAATTAGCACAAAAATGCTTGAATGTTTCGGGAATAAATATGATTCAAAAAAATTAAGAAATAAAATATAATTAATTCTGTTGAGTTGGACTCCACTAATTATTAATGTCTATCTCTAGTGGATAGACAAAGTTTTTCCGAGAACTTTAGCTCGAAGAGATGTCCATACTTCATAGTTGGAAAGAGTGAAATTTTCTTGCTAAAATAATTTACAGATTTCAACATCAGAAATTAGCCATTCCTCTGGCTTAAAAAAATATTGTCCATAGGAACAAATTAATCTCATCATAAATTAACAAAAAAATAGTTAATCCAAACTAAGTTAAGTTACAACTGATGTGGATGTTCAAGCTCAATCAATTATGATCAGATCTGTTCTCAAGAGCTGATGCAGCAGAATCTATATGAACAAGCAAACAAGCATAAACTTTCTTCTTAAGTTTATCAACTCTTTCAGAAATTCCATCATTATCATCACTTAGTGCAGTATTATTATTACTACTACTCATACTTCCTTTCAATTTATCCAACCATTCATTGGCTTGTTTAAGTTGTGACAATGTCAAAGCAATATGATTATTAGGCTCCAATGATCTCCTTCCACTATGATCTGCATTGCTTTTCCTGATCTCTGGTACTCGAAAACCAGTATCGAGTGCCACATCCAAGAACTTCAAGAACCATGATCGCGTTTCTTTCAATAGAGTTTCTCTTATGTCTTTAATTTCAGTTGTTCCATGCCCTTTAGACCATTCTAACTTATCAGCCAAGCTTAATTCTAATGGCCGTTTTGAGATTTTTGTGTTGATTTTCGGGTTTAGAGGTTGTGTTGTTATGCCTGTGTTAGGCTTATTGCTGGTTGGTGAGGATGAATTTGTTTGGATTATGAGGAGTTTTTCCTTGGAGGAGCCTGATTGATCCATGACTTGGTATAGCGCGAAGAACTTTGTTAGAGACACATGTGGATTTGTGGGTGAAGCACAGGAACATAGATCAGCAAACATGCTGTGTCAAACAGAAATTAGTGTTAGATAAACATAGGATCAACCAAAGTGTTTTTTTCTGTACTGATTTTTACTGTATGATTCAGAGTGAAATAAATGATTTTACTGAATGCTATTTATCTTTAAATTGAATTGAAGAGGGCCTAATGATGATCAGCTTACTCAATACACTTGACAAGAATGGTTGCGGCGGTTGCTTCTTTTTGAGCTTCTGCTGCAACTAAGGATGCTAAATCTCTTCTCTTAAGCATTACCTGATGAAAATTACACAACAAATGATAACAGAAATGAGTGAACATTATGCAAAAAACAGAGAACTTTTCACAATTTCTATACATTCATAAAAAATAAGTACCTTTCCTGGCTTCAAAAGACTAGCAGGAAGAGAATTCCAGGGGGATGTTTGTTCTGAAGTTTGATTCTTGTCTTTGCCATTAGTAGAACAGTTTAAATTGATGTTTTCTTGTTTGGAAACACTTTTTCTAGTAGTGGTCTTAATTGATTGTAACTTCTCCCTAGCAGACTCAAACTTAGCTTCAAGAGTACTATCTGGGCGTGTCCGAGTAGGAGTCATTGGACGAGGGCGGGAGGGAACTGTAGGACGAACACGGGAAGGTGTCGTGGGTCGAGCTCGAGAAGGAGTTACTGGACGACTATTGTTAGGAGTAGCAGGAAGACTCTGCCACTTAAACCATTAATATCAGCATAATAGTTTGATTAAATAAAACCTCACATTTTTGCTATATTTCTCAAAGTTAAGAAAAATCTTCTCCCCAAAATACTCTTAACAATTGAAGTCTTGCTCTAATCAATCAATAATACTAAGATTATTAAGAAAATGTATCAAATTTCATCAGCAATCATTGGTTTCAATCGCTCAAAGTAAGTAACGTCGCATGAGAAAAACTCTAGTGCACAACAACAACAAAGCCTTAGTCCTAAAATGATTTGGTGTCGACTAACATGAATCAGCCATAGGTACAAGACAGAAACTCTAGTGATCAATGAAACAAGAAAAGAGCGGGGAGTTAAAATTAGAACTCTTAGTGAACAGACATAAATTAGTTTTGATCAACTAAAAATCAGTTATATTCAGTGATAATCAGTTCAATCTAACAATGTCAGGTGAAAACACAAATACTACTCAAAATACTATGCAAGTTAAAAATTGCATAATATGAAGTGAAGATCAATACCTGACCTTTGGACTCATGTACTCTAGCTTTAGATGCTCCAACCTTACCACCACCAAAGCACTCAGGATCACTACTCTTCATACTAATAGAATCACTGCTACTAACTCTATGATGAGTCACAAAACCATCCATGTAACGCGATGAAACACCAGACTTCTCTTCTTTGATTACAAGCCTATGTACTCTGGAGCTCATACTCTTTGTCTCTGATGTCCTGCTTGTCTTAGACCCATTTCCAACACTATTAGAATCAACACGAACAGGGCCTTGAGACGGATCAAAAATTTGCATCAAATCCTTAGGATTACCTATAAATGGATTCCTACCAGGGAGAGGTCTAACTCCGACTATAGTAGGGACCGGAGTTCCTGCCTCTAAACGATCAACATAAAAAAACTGGCCTAGTTGCAACTTGTTATTAAGGATGAGCTCGATATCTTCCTTCGATAAGGACACATACGTCGAGTGTGATGAGTCGGAAACCTTAAGGAAGAAGCCGTGATTAGGCCATAACTCGCCTCCGCTTAAGGCTGGTACAATGCTTATCACCTGTAGGAGGACTGATCTGTACTCCCCTCGAACTTTTACTTTGGAATCTATGTTTTGAAGTAGCTTCAGTAGCACCCCGGGTGTAAGGGACGCCATAATTTAGCTCTACTACGCTATGTTCACCTTTTTTTTTTGTACAAATTTTGGTTGAAAATCAAGATCAATTTCAATTGAAGTGTGTAGTTTATCCTGTTTTTGTTACCAGACCTGACAAAATTACACCAAACACACAAAAACTGATGAGAATTTGCATGGAATGTAAGGTTCTAAATACAATTAGTTGATCTCAGAGCTCTAGATTAAAGTCAATCATATTATAGGCAAAGAAATGTTTCAATCTGTTTACAATGAGATTTTTAGAGAAGCATTTTTCTGATCTCATAATCAATTCAACTATAAAAACACACAGCATCAGAAATACTTACAGGAGAAAAGGGTAATATTCTCTGTTTTTACTAAATACTACTTCCTCCGTCCCAAAATATAATTCCCATTTCCTTTTTTTTCACGGTAATTTATGCAAGTAGAATCTAACAGAGATAGTAAAGATTTTTTTGTTTATTTAAATAAATGTTGTTTGGGAAAAGATGAATTTAGGAGAGAGAATGGAGAATAATTGGTGAAAGAACGTAACATTTTGATTGAATCAACAAAGGAAAAAACAAAATTCAAAAAGGAAATGAATGATGGGACATGATCTTTCTAGCCAAATTACAAAAAAATGTAGAGCTAAATATGAAAATGGAAACTATATTTTAGGACACTCAAAATAGAAATGGAAACTATATTTTTGGACGGAGGGAGTAACACAGTAATTAACATTGAACCAACAATAACAACTAACACAAAAAATCAATATAAAGTACACACAAAAACATGCCAAAAAAAACACAGATAACTATTTAGAAAAACATAACAGATAAAAACATTGCAGAAAATTTAAGTTACCTGTAATGTAGAGAAGAATCAAGGAAGAAAATTCTACGAATTCGACTAAATGATCGATAACCAAAGAATTTCAACAAGCAAAAAAAAAAGATTTACGTCAAAAATCTACAAAGATTGAATCATGAATGTGTGTAAGATTGATCAACATTGTTGCTGTTGTAAGAGATTGAGGAAGAAGAGTCTTTTCTTTTTAGATAGCTTTGCATACCAGGCACGTAACTATCTACCTCTCTTGGTTTTCAAGTCAAGAGGAACAAACTCACACAAATTTTATCATCATCATGAAACTAAGGAGTGCCAATAATATTACAAGAGACCATGTCGCATAATATTATTCTTACTAGTATTTTTGGACCCACTCAAATCATAGGAGTATGAACTTATATAATAAGATCGTTAGGTTCTAATTCTATATTGATGTGTACCTTTCAGGTAAAGTTTTCTTTTCAGAAAGGGGAGATGAAGCTATAAGAAAAGGTAAGGAGTCACACAAATGTGTTAATTTGATCTTTAGTCACTATAGTATGCAATAAAAGGATGTTAGATCTCAAATCATATTGAAGCCTATATAGAGTTGGGAATGAGTCGAGCTTGCAAGAGTGTCGATACGATCGATCTGATTTAAGTTTAGTCCACTAATAGGTCGGTCTGGTATCGGATAATGATAGTTCAAGACTCAATAATGTACCTGTACATCATTTTCAAAAAAATCACCATGACCACGATGGACATGCACTTTAGCCTATATGTTAAAACGTAAAATTTTAAGAATGTCCATTGACACAGTAGATGGATCGTGTTATGCATAGGCCTATTTTTTTAATATTATCACGAGTCTAATTATCTACTCCCTACGTCCCAAAATATAGTTCCCATTTTTATTTTGGGTGTCCCAAAATATAGGGTGCGTTCTGTTCAACTTAAAAAATTAAGTTTCTGGTCCAATAAGTTCAGATAAGTTCAGATAAGTTACAATAAGGTCTAATAAGTGCAATAAGGTCCAATAAGATCTAATAAGGTCCAATAAGTTCCAATCAGGTGCAATAAGTTCCAATCAGGTGCAATAAGTTCCAATCAGGTCCAATCAGGTCTAATAAGGTCCAATAAGGTCCAAATAGTCAATGTTTAATAAACATTTGTATCATTGTCCATTATTTTGTTATTCATAATTTCATATCACTACTATTAGCGGATTATGTTATTATTAGAATTTTAATTAAAGTACCACAATGATTATATAGTATTGTACTTGTATTAGTGTCTATTATTTTATTATTTATTTGTATTATGTCTATTATTTTATTATTTATTTGTATTATGTCTATTATTTTATTATTCATATTATTATTAGCTGATTATGTTATTATTAGAATTTTTATTAAAGTACCACAATGTATAGTATTATAGAGTACTTGTTAGCAATAAATGTTAATGCTATCTACTTACCTTCACATTAATGAAAGTGAAGTGAGAATTTTTTATATGTGCCAATTTTAACTTGTTAGCAATAAATGTTAATCAATTTTTGATTTTCTACTAGTGTTTTATAAAATTAAAACAAGACTATTAGATATATTAGTGATGAAAGTTATGTATAGGCAAATATATAAATAGTAAATGTTTTTGTTAAATTAATTATCATAAGAGATAATTAATAATCATTAATTTTAAAGGACGAATTATAATAATTATTACTCCATAAAAAATTTTGAGGGGTAGTATTTACGTTAGTGGTAATATTTATGTTATTCATGGTCAATGTTTTTGTCTAATAAGGTCAAATAAGTCAATCAGGTCCAACAAGGTCTAATAAGTTTCAATCAGGTCCAATAAGGTCTAATAAGTTTCAATCAGGGCCAATAAGGTCTAATTAAGTTTCAATAAGGTCAATAAGTTCCAATCAGGTTCAATCAGGTCCAATAAGTTGAATCAGGTTTAATAAGTTCCAATAAGTTCAGTTCAGGTTCAATAAGTTCAGTTCAGATAAGGTCCAATAAGTTCAGGGCTAATAAGTTGAATAGAACGCACCTTATAGTTCCCATTTCCCTATTTAGCTCCATATTTTTCTGTATATTGCCAAGAAAAACCGTGTCCCGTCATTTATTTGCTTCTTGAATTTTGTTTTGTCCTTTGTTTATTCATTCCCGTCATTTATTTGCTTCTTGAATTTTGTTTTGTCCTTTGTTTATTCAACCAAAATGTTACAATTAATGCACTTTCACCAATTATTTTCCATTCTCTCTCCAAAAATCATCATTTCCCATACAACATTTATTTAAATAAACATAAAATCTTAACTATTTCTCTTAGATTCTACTTGCATAAATAACCGTGAAAAAAGGGAAATGGAAATTATATTTTGGGACGGAAGGAGTAATAAGGTAGAACCCCATCCTTGATCCATTCAAGACACTGCATGATGTGATACAACACCCTTTTACCCGGGACAACATGACCCTTCCCCAGCTCTAGTTATGTAGTTGAGAGTTTGAGACAAGTCGACAACCTTACACTGTATCATTGTAAAAGATTAAAAATTATACCTAACCCTGATTTGATAAAATTATATTATAAAAGTCTCCCTACAAAAAGTGGACATATCCGAACACCTAAATGTGCCTAATATGATGAGACATCATGCAAGCATCTAAGGATATATTCTGAGCTTTAATTTATTTTATTTGGTTTTCAAACGTGTGACACATAACATAGATAGGGAATGTTTGAAAAGGTCTTTTAATTTGATAAATAATTAACTAGGTCAATTTATTGATCAATTATTACCTGAAAAACATGTTTTCCACTCATGCTTTTGGAATACGTATCAAGCCACTTTTATGGTTAACACCGGTTTGCACAATCAACCTTGCAGAATACCATTACAATTGCTCAATTACTGGACATTATATGACTACAAGAAATTAGTGAAAGATAGACAAATTAAAAAAGGAAAGTATTACAGTACTCACAAAAAATAGTTTTACAATGATTTTAAGAAAATCATGATTCAAATGTAGGTTTAAATAGCTACCCACCTATAGTAAGTGGGTAGTTTTACAATGATTTTAACATCTTCATAATGTTCATATGGTTAGAAAAACACAAAGTTTGACATTCACTAAGCTGCTTAAAAAATCAAGAATAATTAGTATATCTTTATATACTTCCTCCGTTTCATATTACTCACTCACAAAGTCACAATCAAGAAATAGTTTTTATATTGGCAAAATTATTATATATACTAATTATTCTTGATTATTTAAGGGATGCATTTGGCAAAATTATTATATAAAGTGACCAGTATATAAAGGGATGAAACGAAGGAAGTATATATAATAGATATATTAATTATTTAATTTGCCAATATCAAAAATCACTCACAATCGCAGTAAAAATAGGAGTGTATGACTTTATTTTATAAGACAAATATAAATACATTAGGATTAAATGAGATTTTATAAGTTAAGACTTTAAGTTTATACAACGAATTCAGTTGAATACAACAAAATAATTATCATTACGTTTTTTCGAGGGGATTTATCATTACATAATATATATGGTCATTCTAAGTTTTTAACCAAACATTCTACGACAGCAATAGGATACATAGGAACTGAATCATGTCATTAGTCAACAAAGCCCGTCTAGCTCAGTTGGTAGAGCGCAAGGCTCTTAACCTTGTGGTCGTGGGTTCGAGCCCCACGGTGGGCGTTGCTCTTTTTTATATTCTTTTTTTTTGCCTGTTTTAGGACTTGGGAGGGGATTACTCAGTTTATGGCATTCTAAGCTACTACTTATATAAGACTAAGGTGCTACCCCTATATGTTTTCCTGGTTTGGACTCTATTCTAGATGTCTTACATTAATAGAGATTTAATTTATGTTAGGTATTATGGTGGGAGGACAACTTTGTAGCCTTTCACATCACTAGATATGTTTCTTTTGGTATCGAGCAACGCTGTGTGATCTATTATAAACTGAATGTCTCTCGCTATGTATTTGTGGACACTTTGTGTTCATCTCTTGATTAATGTTATCGCAAGACTCTTTCAAAAATATATGTATATATAGGACTAAGCGGTACTATGTAGTTCTTCACATCTCTATTATGTAGCCAATTCTACACTCTCCTCTTAACTACTTAACCTAATAAGATCATTTCTCCCTTGATGTTGGATGAAGCTAATAAATCGTTAGTGAATCACGACAAATGTGTTTGTGTGTCAATTGCTCTATATATTTTGTATGGTAATTACTTATATTATAACAAAGGTCATGCCACAATCTTTTTACTTCTTTATCACCTATCTATAAATTATGTAATATATGGATGTCAACTAGTTTAGTTAGTTAAAGTGTTGTGAGGTGGCGCCTAAAACCTGAGTCAAATCTTGTCATATCAATTGCGCTTGTTACTCTCTACACCAAAAAAATCTATTATGTAACATAATTAAGTCTCATTCTCATATATATATTGCTATTGAAACCCTCTATAATACGTCTAAAATTTATTAGAATCTTTTTAATACTAACTAGGTTTTTCTAGTACCAACTGAACACTGTTTAGTATTTATAAACGTCTCTACTCTCTAGATCAGTTAATTGGCTAGTGTTTAAAATGGACTATAACCATTAGTGATTAGGCTTTTCTCAACCACATATCATCTAATATTATGGATGCCCATTGACAGATGCTACTTCATGAATCTATATTTGTTGTTGGGATCTGATTTCAACAAATAACACACATTGAAAACTTGTAAAAAAGTGTCAAAACATGCCGATACATTAAACACGAGTTAGAAACTTTAAATATTGAAATTGTAGTGGTCATTCTAAAGTTGACAATTTTACAATATAAATAACAATTTCGATGGAATTATAAGACTTTATTATATTTTATATTAAAACATTAAACATTAAACATTAAAATTGTGGTACCATGGATTGGTGGTTGAGCTCTCACATATCCTTTCAACTTTTAAAGATCGTGTGTTCGATTCCTAATAGCTATACATTGTTAATGTTAAGGATAGGAGTTAGCTCAAGTGGGTAGAGCACTCCCCCTTGGCCCCTGAGGTCAGGGTTCCGATCTTTACCCCCAGCATTATGTTGGGGTATTTCCTTAGCAAGCTATGCATGCCTTACCAGCAAATATGTTGGTGTTTCCTACAAGCTAGTAGCCTTGTAGGGGTTAGCCCTTGGGCTAACTTAATTTCCTAATAAAAAAAAATACATTGTTAATGTTTTTAATGAGATCATAAGCATGTGGCACATATGATGAAGAGTGCCACGTGACACCGTTTCTTTGCTAGGAACGCCTTTTAATATGTTTGTTTAAAATATGAAAGAATTATTTGGTACTTGAGAAAATGAGAGCAGAAACTTTGTGAACCCTAAAGCAACTCAAAGTTACTAAAATTTACTCTCTATATTGTTAGATAAATAGTATAATTCTATTAATATTTATAATGATTATAATGGGGTCCATCCAATAGATGCAGTAAATCTGGGGAGAAGGATAGTACATAAGACATCTGAAGAAGAAAGAATGCTGTGGCACTACCAAAAATCACAGTATCATTCCCGCCAATTGGGCAACTGTTCAGTTCAACCATTACAAATATACAACATATCTTGAAACAAACTACATCTTGGTATCAAAGCAATTGAACATGCTGATTTATGTGGTGTGGTAGCTGCATTTCGCTTCAAGAATTTCGCGCTATATTCTTATGCTTCTCATCCTTTACATTCTATTCTCTTGGAATGATTCTCAACATTGCAGCAAACTTTAACTACCTTTAGCTTTCAGTACAGTAAGCTTTGCCTTAAATGTGTTGTTTCAAATCAATCTTTATCTGGGTTTTGAATCACTTCCTTTGCTCCGGAAATTTGAAAGTGAAAAGAATGACTTTGGGGCTGACAAAACAAACCAAGCAGTGGTGTTATCATATATGCAACTACATGCAGTTCAGCCGAAGAGCAGAGATCATCAAAACCGAGGGCACAACAAAATCCCCACTCTCATTACGAGGTCAATTTTTAAAAAATTTGACCAATTTTTTTCACTAATAGATAAAAATATTTATTATCACGTGAGATCTTGTTGAACAGAGTATATTTCAATGTAAATTCTACTTCTTGTGATTTATACTATTGCATAATTCGTATATTTATGGTTAGCGTTATGCATTTGAGACCTTGAAAAGAAAACAGATGTTGCAACTAATAAGAAAAAAGGAAGTATTACATAACATATTATATTAATGAATCGTGATCTAAGTACCCCCCCCAGTAGATGCGGTTCCTAAGCTCTAGCAAATCAAGTGCATAATAGGTAACATAGGGTTCAGTAAAGGTTTATAACATTGGTGAGACTCGAGAGGAAACAAGCTACATGGCAGCTTGGTGGATATATAATGCGCAAGTGGGTGTCACGGGGAAAATGACTTAAGAGGGGCAACCGGGCAACTAAGAAGAGACATGAACTGAGCTGAGGACAAGCTTAAACAAAAATAAAAGAGTATAGCAGATCAAAAACAAACCTTTAAGTGAGCTTCCAGATAGATGTTCCTCCCGCAATTTGAACTGTGCTGGCGGTGTTGGGATTGAGCTTTGTAATCCTTGAACTACAATAAAACAGACATTTCAAATTACACCTTTTATAGCATATTATAATTCTAATAAGATCCTAGAGTCTACACTCTACAACAATGAAAAGATTATTCTTTTTAAACTCCCAGAATTACAGAGAGAGAGAATCACTCACTTGGGTCATTGAACAGGTCAGTATCATTGAATCCATCATCAGAATGATGGCTGTGAGAGAATCCCATTCTTGACTTTCTTAAATCTTCTGATGATCGATTAGCAAGATCTCTTCCATCTTCAGTATCATCATCTCCTTCTGATGTGGTAGCAGAGATCCAGTCTGCCAGACTCTCAGTTGCACGATTCTTCCTTCCAAATTTTAGGAATCGCTTTAAACCCTTTGTCACATCCTTACGTGACCGGCTAGGAGATGAGTCCCCAACTATAGGTTTCTGAGTAGCTCCCCACTTTTTTCTCATTCTAGCAGCTTCAGCATCGGCCTGCGTAAGAGAGTGGAAATTCCAAGATGCAGGGCTACCCATAGGAGAGTCAGACACATCGATGTCTGAGATTTCATGCGAAAAAGAAAACGGGTTGTGCACACGTGAGTTCCAAGACCCGGGACTTTCCCCTGGCGAGTCCTGTATGGTTCCCATAGAACGAAAAAAGGAAGACATGGAAGTAGGCAATTCAGTAGCAGAAGTGGGGCCTGACTGGGAAAGACTTCCAAGAGCACCGGTGTTTTCAAACTCAAAATTGGCTGACTTGTCAGATTCTAGGCTCAATCTCTCTTTGTTGTTGTCCATGTCAGCAGATTCTCCTCCTACTGTCATTTCCAGATCATCATCATCCTCGTCTTTGGCTACATCTGTCATCTCTTCTGTCTCAAAACTCGCATCATCAAAATCATGTCCATTTCCCAATGCTTCTACTTTCACCAAAGCCTTTGATCTACTCGCACCAGACACATGCCCAACACCATTAATCTTTCTTAAATCTATGTTCTCCTCTTTACCATGTCTTGATGGAGTGAAAATAACATCCTCAACGTCATCAGAATTACGGGAATCATTCAACTCCATGGGATTAGCTGCGTTCTTCCTCAAGGAGTTAGACCGCCGTGGCTTATCTTCATTGACAAGTGACAAGTCTTCACTAACACTCTTTTTACGAGCATGGTTTCTTCCTTGAGGACGGGATGGTTTACCTCCGGCAGATGATGGCTTTGTGTTTTCCTTCCGTAAGTCTGAAAAATTAGGAACAGATTGTGCAAGAGGGTTATCATAAGGCAACTTTCGTCTCCCTGCAGCAGAATTAGAAGCTTTCCCAGAAGACCGAGGAATAGTAGCTACTGAGTTACGAGGTGTAGTTGATGCTGTAGTTTTGATTGGTGCAACCTTTTTGCTTTGAACACTTCTGGAAGAGGTATCCCCCAGATATGTCTCACTGAGCTTCTTTCCAAAATATTCAGCTTGGTGTTCATCCTCATCACTCATTAAAGAGTCTATAGGCTGATCAGGATGAAATAAAACACAGTCGAAAAGTTTTAAATACATATAATAGGAACATAATCCTTCGGAAAATTTTCAGGGAAGTTTGTATGTAGTACTTAGAGCATAAGTGATACATACCTGCCCTCTCTTTACTGCTGATCGAACATTTAATGATCTCATCTTCTCGGCCCGTCGATGAGCATCGTGGACAGAATTCCTCTTGTCTGCTGAACCTGCTAACTTGAGTTTCATCTCAGCTTTACTTTTCTCAAGGGTATCCAGCATCGCCTTCATCTTAGCTTCCTTTTCAGCCCTTTTAGAACTCCAGTCTTCCCTTAATCTAGTATCCCTCCTTTGCATATACTTTTGATAAGATTTTCCTCTTGAATCATCTGAAAAGCTCAGGTTGTAGGTGTTTTGCTTTGGTGTCACATCATTTTCCTGATTGCCTAGAGTTTTCATCAATGGAGTATAATTGTTCTTCTCCTTATTACTAGAACCTGCAATTGGCTCAGCCTCCAACTTCATGGTACTCATCTGGACAGGAGAAGCCCCCCTGGCAGGAGTCCTACTGACAGAAGCCATATCCTGCTCCATGGAAATATCAACCGGCCTGGTTCTCCTAGCAGAATTTGGTTGGTCACCAGGGCCACGAAGCTTGTGCTCGGCAAAGAGCTTCTCGAGCTCATTTGCCTTCATTTGCAGGTCATCGTTCGACCCCAGATTGCCTTTTGGTTGTCTTACCCTCTGAACTTGATCCACAGGCAGTGAAGATGTTGAAGAATAAGCTTCCTCATTCTCGCGAGCACCTTTTCCACTTGAACCTAGCTGACTTCCAATACCACTCTCTTCCCATTTGGCCCCAGGCTTCTTCACTTGATCAAAAGCAGAACCATGTCCTTCGAACTTCCCTCTGTACCAACCAGAATTTTCCATTTCTGTTGCTAAACTGTCAGCCTGCTTCTCCAATGACTCAGAATCCTTCCTTCCAGGCTTTTCAACTTCTGCCCCTGCGGATCTCCACCTAGGCTGAGCAAGCATGGAATCAACCTCGCCTCTTTTATTCTGAATTTCAGGCTGTGAATGAGCTTCAGAGGCCACTGACTCTGATGAAACTTCAACTGTTCTTTTATGAGATGTCCTGTAAGTTGATCTAGTAACCTGCTGATCCCTCACCCTCTCATCTACCTCACCTTGCAAACCACCAGATTTACCCTCAAATCCAGATGCAGAAGCCCCAAAATTCTTCCTCTTATCTTCCTGTGAATTGCTTCCACCACCCAGAGAACTCTTTACCTTCTCTTCTGTGGCTACCTGATCAGCACTGCCGAACTGTTCTGTTTTCCTAGGCTGAGATCTGAACTGGGTCTGAATAGAAAATGGCTGATCCTCCAGCCCAGATTCCTCACCCTTGCCAATAGGCGTTACAGTTGAGCGAACCGCACCACTACTTGGTTGATCCTTATATCCTACACTCTCTGATGATCTCTCTGAGAAAGATGTTATCTTAGAATTTGCCTCAGATGTCGCAGATTCCTCAGAACCAGAACCACCACCAGAAAAACCAGCCGAATGGGAGCTAAACTTCGGTTTCACCAGAAGCTTAGATTCCTTCACTCCCTCTTCCGCCTTTAAATCACTCTGATCCTTATATTTTGGGGGGAAAACAGGATGGGGGATAGAAGTGGATGTGGATGTAGGAGTGTTGGCATTGCTGTCAGGCTCCTTCCTCTCTGCACTAACATCAATACTCATGTCGCTGGCACCACTCCATCTCCGCAAGACAGCCTTGTCAGTTGAAGAAGTGACGTCGGAGGATAGTCGACGAAGCTCTGGTTTTGCCCCGGCAGAAATAACAGTAGTAGTGGAGGGGGAGCTTTCTTTCTGAACCTTGTTCTCAAACATACTTATTCTTTCTTGCACGCTGAGCCGCCTGGTGAGTTGAGGTGTCGCAGTTGACGTGGAAGGAGGAGATGGATCTGAATCAGTCGTTGAGTTACAAGCAGAAGTGGTGGGACCCGTGGCATTGTCTTTTTCAAAGTCTTTGACTTTGACTTTTTCTCTCTCCTCTCCATCATCAACAGGGCTCGGACTAGGCTCCCTAGAAAAGCGGCGTAAGGGGAAGGTGACTTTGGAGGTGGTGGTGGGAAACGTGGAGTGCTTAGGTTGGTCATCAGATGCTTCATCGAGGGACATGTCGGAGCTGGAGGAGGAACGGAGAGCAAGTTCGGACGGGGATTTCCATGTTGATGCTGGCTGGTTGTTAATGAAGAGGTCAGCACGTCGCTGTGAGAGGGTGATGAATTTGCTGCAAGCTTCACTGCATCAAAACGTGGTTTTGTTAAACAAAACTAGACAAGAAATTATGGAGGTCAAATGTCACACTTTGCAGGGAATGAACTACATGTGTACAGAGTAGACAGCATGCACAAAGAATATTTTATTACTAAACAGATATTAAACTTGTTTATGGTAGAGTACCAAGAGTATCTGCTACTCTTTACAATTTTGTACAGTAGTTTAAGTGCAATTGCAATACCTAGATTTTCCCCCTTCAACATTTTCCTCCACTAAATCCTTTCCTTATCAGTAAACTAACATTATAAACATTAATGAGAATGAATATATGAAACATAGAAAAGTGTAGATTCTTAAGAATGCCGGATATTGACTATTATAAACATGTCAGAGGTTTTGTGCTTAATGTCTACAGAATATCGAGAAACCAACAGTAGGGACATATTTACTTTTTAGTTTGTACACCCGAGTCTCTTGAGCAAGATTCAATTGCATAAAATTTTGCTTTAGTTTTTAGGTCGAATAAAGTTACCTGAGACGATGAGCGCCAAAGCAATCTGCAAAGAGCTGTAGTTCTGAAATAGTTTCAGGATTGTAACCAGCAGCAGAGGCATGGGCGCAAGCTGTAGTCAAGTCTTGTTTAACTGCTGCAAGCCGCACGTCAATGGCCCTTAAAAGCTCCTTCCTGAACCAATGCAAAAATTTAGGAAACAGAGATTATGTTTAGCCGTTGTGTTCTTCAAATCAACATAAAAGAGCTGAAATAAACTGAATAAAAAGTTTACTTGGTAGCATCGGATGCCGCAGAAGCTCCTGTTCCATCCCCACCTGGCACATTGGAGATTCAATTATGAGAAAAACACAACTTGTGACCCGTGTCTACACGGGCGAAAATATAAAATAACAAAATTCTTTGTCAAAATAAATCATAGTATACTCCTAATTTGATATCTCATAAGCAGTAATTAAAACACTATGGAAAAATTACATTCCTATATGATTAGTAATACTCAAATATTTTCATATTATCTAAAGGTTCCTATCTAGTATTTACACATCACAAATAGTATTATGTAAAGATCATCTGGTCACTATCAACAAATATTTTAGATATTTTATATTTAATATGGTTACCTTAAAGAAGATAGGGACAGTTGGCTTTTAAAAGAGGCGCTAAGTGTCAAAGCATGAGTTAAATTAGATGAGATGTGACACTCATATTCCATTATGGCTAAAATTCCAGTTGAAGTAAATTTCTCCATAATAAGCAAACTTTGATGACATTAAACGAACAATAGTCTTCCAGATAACCAAAGCAACTGCAACTCATTGCATTAATAAAGTAAGAATAGAAGAGATTATGAAACAAGCAAGCAACCAGATGAAGAGAGACGAAGGTGGGCTATGAAACTGCATCTAGCTGACATATATGAACAAAATTGAAATATCACACTGTTCCCGTACTCTTAACAACAAAGAGTCATAGATCATCGCCCGCTGAACTCGTTCTTTCATTCAATAAATTGCCGAATTCAACATTAATAATAATAAAAAAAGAACCTTCACTGGTGTTTAGGGTTGGTTAAGTGGGTCTTCACCAAAATCTTGATTCCAAGTTATGAATGAGGATATCAGTATACACATTTAAATTCTGGGATAATTACCAGCATTTATTGAATTTCATTGCTTTTAAGTTTTACCCCAAGAATACCCTGGCCTTTTAAGTTTCACGATTTGGAGAACTGAGATGTTCTATAGGACCATGTCACTTTTAACACAGTTTCAGGATATGGGACCTTTTCCATGTCATCAATTTCTATGCAAGAATAAAAATTTATAGAATTTTAGCTTCTATCCAAGTCAAATGATGCGGAGCTACATTTCTTCGCTTCAATGAGCACAAAAAAAAACCAATAGGAGGTTTTCCGTGTTTGGTTCAGCTGTTCAGTATAACAGCCATTGCTGGACTGATATTCGTAGACTGAAGCACACCTCTGCAGTCCCTCGTGAAACAAAAAATACACAGTAATAAGAATGGATCTGCAATGAAGAAAGAAAAAGAACTAGCACATATTCAGCGCAAAACTCTTATGAAGATCACAATACACCCTTTCCTAGAATCCCGTGGTTACTCAAGAAATTTACACCCGCCACCCAAGGACTCACAAGAGAAAGCTTTATAAAAAATCTTCCAGGGTTAGTTATCAATATTAAATCCACACAGGTTCTTCACTTATAGATCCTCAATTTTCCACTAGCCGTAGAACACCTTAGAGCTCATCTAAGACATAAAGATCCAATTAGGGGCCTGGTTCGGGGTCTTCAAGAAAGGTCAAAGGAATCTTTCTTTTAGTCAATATTCTGTTCACCATTATCTGATTTCCTTTCTCCACTTTTTCTGATTGAGATGACCAAAGGTCCTTGATATCCCGGACACTGGGAGTTTTAATCCCCCAAATCAGGTTTTTGCCCCCAACATGTTAACAAACCATCATCTGAGCCACTAACTACTCAATACCACCACCACAACCCTGCTGCCACGTTGACCATTAACACCACCCTTCTCCATCAGTAACTACAAAGCTTACCCCCACCCAAAAACATGCTCCTCTGAACTCCAACCTCTCTTCAGTTCGTTGATCACTGCTCCACACTCTAAACCAAAGAGCAACAGTCTAATTACCTTCCTCAACCTGAAACCCCGCTCTTCACCTTCCTGAAACTACTTTGCCACCTGTAACTCCTTCCAGCCAACAATGGCCATTTCTCAGCCCACCACAGACTGGAACCACCATTGCCCCTCCCCTCAAACTTAAAACCACCATGACAACCCATCAAGATCCATAAATCTTCATAGCCATCAGCCATAATCTAAGAATCAGATTATTAGACACAAAGGAAATTATCGATGTAAGACCAAAATTACCTAGGCGGAAACCACTTGTAGATTCAAATTTTCATTGTCAAATTCAATCTCTGGGCCCCTACATTGGAGTCCTAAAAATTTAGTGGTGAAGTGTTTTCTTCACCAAATTTTCACTTATCTAACTTCGTGGACCTGATGGAAACTATTTACAGCTTGCTGAAAGTCTGAAACTACTATGCTAATCTTAAAAATTATACAATAATGTTAGTTTTTACAATAAAATAATAATAATAATAACAGTAATAAATAGTAATACTATAGTAAAATTTAAAATCTTATAATTACAAATGTGGAAATAAAGGGCATTAATATTCAAAATGGCATTTAGTAGAACTTCTTATTAGCAAGTGTAAGCTAGTAACTATTGCAAGACTGCAGAAAGAGGGACAGAAAGTTATGCTCCTAATGTACTAAAACGTTGTTCATATGGGGGAAAAAACTAAAAGAGAGGCTAGAACATCACTTACAAGAACAGAGGGAGTAACTATTTAATGAGCACATTTTGGTTCAGGATGAGGTAGCGATCCCATAAGATAATGTAACATTAGAAGACCTCTATTAGTCAGTGATACGTATACAATATTAAGACTCAGATCAACTTTAAAAGTGAATCATCTGAGCACACAGCCAAAAGTTCAAATAGACAGCCTTGAAGTTCTCAAAGTTGTTGATCATTTTAGTGCATATGTGAAATCCCTGCAACTTCAAGATTTTCATCTAAGGTAATCTTGCACACCAAGAACTAACAGAGAAAACAGACACTTTTGTTTTAGAGGGAGGAGAGTCATTAAGATGTAAGAACACTCTAGCTCAAGAAGAGAAAGTGGTGTTGCTTATCAAAAAGCCCAATAAGTAATGCTTCAACTGATCAACAGAACAAGAAAAAGACTTGCTACTACCCACTGAATTATCAAATGAATAATAATGAAGCAGCTTTAAGCAAAAGCTTTCATAGCAAAGGGTCATTGGAAAAGAAGCATATACATATCTGGTCTCTTTATTCACTTGCCATTTTCATAAAAATTTTTGGCACATCAAGGCACACAGTTGATACCAAAGATTTGGTTTAAAAATTAACATGCTTTAATCACTATATGTAGTTTACTAGGACAATTCAAAATTCACTAAAAATATTCTGCACCAGAGATGTCAAAAGGCAATGATAATTATGATTTGGACAAGCTGACAACTAAAACTATCTTAAACTACCCCAACAACACATATGTTGAAAAGTAACCACCAAAAGTAAATACTATCACATGGAGGCTCAGATTCTATTTCCATATTGCGACAACTAATGCTACTGAGGTAAGAAGTTGGATATAAGAATATTTATCTTAGGAGACTTCTTAAATTCTATACAGGGAAGTTTAATTAATCCTGAAGATTTTTTCTTTAATAAATAATAAGACTGCCAAAAAACTCAATGCAGCACAGAGCAAAAGGTATATTAGGACACTTTGATGCTCCAATTTTTATGCTAGCAACTTCCTCCAGAAGGCATAAACAATACCATCGACCTATAAGGCATAATGAAGCATGCAATACTCCGTACTACCATGAGACCCATTTTTTCTAATGGCTTATAACTCTGTTTGCACTTGTTTCTTATTATAAAGCAGTAAAAGGTTATTTTCACTTGGTCTTCTTGGATCAAGACTCAAAGAGTCATTAAAAAAACATCCTCTATGCCATAGAAAAAGGTTGTCTATATCTAACTCTAACCCCCTTTATGTTGCCACCGTGGGAACCTTCTTAGAAACATTGGGTTTATGTTGATTTCGAAGTTGAACCATAAAGCACAAAAATTGTCAGTCACCTATTTAATCTAAGCTTCTCTTCAACTTTCAGAGGTCTTTGACAATCACAGAGCACGATCACACGCTTCTCCATCATAGATGAAGCCGAAATTGCAATCGTTATCAACATGCAACTGGACTTATCTGAGATCTACATATCTTAATCCCTAGGTCCTTAGTTCAACTGTTGTTACTCTGTTCCTCTAAGAGTCGTACCCAATAGTTCTATGGGACTAGAAGCAAGATGATTTGGAGCTGAAAGTCTAAACTTATCATATTGGACAGGCAGAAGTAATGCATGGCTTTAGGCAAGATGTTTACTTTGTTCTAGTCTCCTTCCTATACAATCCTTCCAAACCAGGCAAGTCCTTGCACTTAGAGCCAGTTTCTAGCACACCTCTTTAGCTCTAGGACCCACTAAACAACTTCTTAAGGTATTCTTAATCTTACAGCGACCGTAACATTGACATAATGAGAAATAGACCATAGGTACTAGATATATATAGATCCAAAGCTCCATAATAGCTTTTTCACATGACTGAGTTGTTATTCACTACCCGTTGTGTTGTTCAAATTAGTTTCCTTGCATGTTCAGCAATAGCTTTAGAGTAGCTTACTGTTTAAACCAAACTACAATTATTAGTGTTCGTCAATATATTAGTAAGCACTATCTATCAGCTTCAAGGTAAGCAAAAGCTACCAGAATTAGCTTTCAAGGTAGGGTTTTTTCATTAGTTTACTACTACAACAGCTAGCTAGTTGTGCCAAACACCAAATTAACCAACTATTACGACAACTTACCTCTAAGGACTATATCTAACTGGTCAATGCTAATACCTAGTAGAAGAGTTCTCAGGACATTACATTTTCCCAATATCTATTTTCTTCTATTGCCTTGCGAAATTACAAGCAATTCTTTGATGCTTCCCCATTGACACCAGTGCGATGATTTAAGGATCTTTATTACACGTTGCAAGTAAAACACCAAACTAGAAGAAACTAAATGACAAACTAGGATCCCAAATTAAGTTGATCCATGCGATAATTGTTTTTCTCTCCAACAGTTTATTAAAGGCAAAATCAGATGAGCATACCTGTAGCACTAAGCTGACCGTCACCTGCTCCCTGAAATGTAAGCTTCACGAAATCAGTACATTAAATCTTAGATAATACATTCCAAATGCATGGTACAATTACAGTGACAATAAAGACCTGTGAGTAGATTCTCCGAGCTGCTTCTAACTGAGACATCTCTGTGTCAAATGTGTTGACCATTTCCAAAACCTCGGGTGTGCCAACAAACCGCACAAATCTGGAGGATGTAAGTAGTATCAAAATATGTTCTTGCAATAACATAACAAGCACAATAGATATTACAAACGATTAATTGCAAGAACATGCTAACCTCTCAAGAGTCCCCTTTGTAAACCATGTTTCTGCATCTTTGTATCTGTCCACCTCAAGTTTAATTGACTTCACAGCCAATGCAACTTGCTCTTCTGCAACCTTTAAGTGAGTAACAAAAGGCTTTACAAGTCCTGCTGCAAGCTTCTCTGTAGTACCATCATAAGTAACAAACAACTCACAGCTGCCAAGCAAACAATGAATACCGAAATCAAGACAATCATATCCAATAGTTTCACAAATCCAAGCAAAGTAAATCCTCACCGTGACCGTTTAGGAGACAATTGAAATACAGCATAATCAAGAGGCACATCCGATGTCATTTTCGTCTCTTCAACACAATTATACTTGCTCTACTGCCCCCCCCAACTTCTACAATCTTCGCCTTGTAATCATATGCAGGTACATATCATGAGCAACCATGAACTTTCGGTGCTTAACATAGAAAAAATTTGCACCTGAACGATGAAACCAAAGATTACCTTCAGCTGAATGAACAACATACTAATAATATAGTGAAAAGCTTTGCAATTCCCTACTCTATATTTCCAAATCAATGCCAAAATAGCACCAAGTTCAAACTTCTGTCAGCATTAATGTAAACTCCAAACAAGTCAGAGACTTTACTTCACTTATTAATGTACAATGAAGAATTTAAGGTAACTTTAAGTAGATTAAAGTGGCAATCAAATCAATCAACTAGTACTTCAACACATATCAACAACAATAACAGATCCCAATTCCAGAATTGAGAAATATAAATGCACTAAATAAAATTGCTAATTCAGACACTCCTGGATCTGATTCCAGCTACTACTAAACTTTACCCTAATAAAATTACACATCACTCAACAATGTAGTAACCCAAATTAAAGCATTATTTCAGCTAAATAAAAAGTACCCAGATAACAAATTTGCACAATAGATTGAAAAAAGATCCTGGGTATTGAAACTTACCAAAATATATCAAAGCTAAGATCTTTAATTACCCACAATAGATCGTCCCAAAATCAGTTTAAATTTGAACCCAACATTTCCACCATTTCTCTCTCTCTTTTTCTCTCTCTTTATCTATCTATCAATTCTTGTCTGTTGCATCAAAAAGAGAAAAAGAGAAGTTCTTGATTATTTTTAGTCAAGTATAAAATTGTGGTGGGCAATAAAAACAAAAATAAAAAAATAAACCCTACAAAAAATTGGGTTTGATGAAATACTACTATTTACCACTGATGGTTTTTGCTTTACTCTTTTCTCAAAGTGATCCCCCACACTCACACCCTTGTTTATTTGATGGGTCACTTTCTTTTTTTTTCTCTTTCTCTCTCTTCAATTTGGAGATACAGAAAATGTTAATTACAGAGCTTCAAAGGAAAAATGCAGGGGTGAGGAAAGAGAGAGGGAGATTGATTTGGATTTTAGAAGTGTTTTTTTTGTGTTTTTGTGGAGTTTGTGTTTGTGTGATGTTGGAGAGTGAGAAAGAAGAAAGAAGGGTTGGTTCAAAAATTGAAATGGGTTTGACTATAGTAATGGTGATTAGTAAGATTTAACAAAATATTAATGGAAACAAAGATTACCAGTTCTGAGTTTTCTGACTTCTGAGTTCAAAAATCTTGCTATTTTACAGCAAATGGTACAGAGTAAATACTTCGAATTTAGAGTTAAATATTTGTAAATTCTTCTTTTTTGTGCTAATTATTCTTTATTTGTGCTATGGTATTGAGTTACGACTTACGAGTTACGGCAGTCGACAGTCGTGAGAAGTGAGAACTTTTATTTTATTAATTGGGGTCCTTTATATTTTATTGCAGGTAGGGATGGTAATGGGTCAGAGCTGGGGCGGGTGAATCTCAATCCGTCCTGTTACTCGTGATCTAAATCTCCATCGACATTATTCATTGACCACCAAAAATTCTACCCATATCAGCCTCATTAATCGCGGGTGGACGGGTGGGAAATGGGTGTTACTAGGAAAAATTAGTTGTAGACTTAGGTTATGTTCCTTTGGATTGAGTTAAACTGGACTGAAATGAACTCAATTTAATTGAAATGAATGAAAACTGTGAGAGTAAAAACTGAAATGAATGAAAATTGTGAGAGTAAACTAATTGAACTGCACTGGATTGAACTGAATGGATTGTATTTTTCTGAACTGTGAATTGAATTGAATTTTTGTTAATTCAGTCCAAAAAAAATAGAGCCTTAATAAATGAATATTTAGTAGTCGATTAACCGCAAAGGGACTAATATCAATTGTTAATTCGTAATACATGCATGTTACCTGCCAATCACCCTGCTTTATTGCAGGTTTTCACCCATTTATTTGGACGGTGGAGCGGGTGGCGAGGAGGGTTGGATAATCTACTCACCATGAATAATTGCTAGCTCTAATTATATGTACACCAAATGGACTAATTCTTAAATTAAGGGTATTTCATTTGTCTCTTCTAATAGCGATGCTTTCTATTTTGGGTGTTCTAATCTATTTACAATATTAATTACTTTAGATTCTTTTTCTCTTGTCTATCACATATATAGGTCGGTCCTTTTCTCGCTCTATCTCGCCTCACCTTAATTATTGTTACTCACGTCATATTGCAACTAAAATAGAACAGAAAAAGTACATTGACATTATTAGCCTTAAAATTGTGAAATAAAAGCATGATATTGCATTGCATCTCTTTTTTCGAACTTATGTGCAGTATTATAAGCTAAATAATCTTGTTCATAAGAAGATTGAGGATTGAAAATTATACTCTACAAGATATAACGGTCTTTACTTTGTTCAACTTGCTTTTACTTATTTTCATAAAAAGGTAAAAAAAAAAAAAAAAAAAAGAACTTTTTCTTTTAGGGAGAAAAAGCTCATGTTAGTTTGGAAGAATGAAGAAATTAAATGTCATAAGGAAGTTAATAAGAAACTCACAAAATTAAATTGAAGCTCTAAAAAATTCTAGAAAGGTTCAAAAATGTTTGAAAAAATCAAAAAGGAAAATTAAAAAGAATATAATCAAGTTCGGGAACATAAGTTGAATATAACAATTGGTAAGCCAATTGGATTATATACTACATCAACTAATGTCATGCTTCCCAAATTTACAAGCGTATTATACTAGTGGTTAGAGAACGCGCGATAGTTTATTGGTTAGAACATCCATCTTGAATTTAAGATGTCTTTGAATTGGTTCTCACCCTTATTAAGTCTGGTTCACTCCACTTACTTCTTCCAACTTGTTAGGGTTTTTTTCTTAGCAAAAGTAAAATGGATATGATACCGGTGGCATAAGTAACAACTTTATGGAATAACCTTCTTTTTTCTTCTCTAGTCTAAGGCCATATTAGTGACAAATTTCACACTGATGTGCATTTTTGATAAACTTGTCATCTTCTATCTCTTTTTTCAAAAGAAATTAAATTAAAAATTAACATTTTTTAGAGGAATTAAAAATTAACATAGCTATAAAACGTTTGGAAGAACAGAATTCTCAAGTCATCTTCTATCTCATTTTTATCAATCACGTTGTGTGACGTGTCTATAGTCATAATATCAAAAATAAGGCAAAATGCACTTGGAGAAATTGGATTTGAATGTAGTGAATAAGAAGTATTGACCTTATAAAAAAAATGAAACTTTGAATTAAAAACAACATAAAAAGATTTCTATTTTCTAAAATCATCTCACCTTTCTTTCCTTCATTTCTTATCCAATGCAAAGAAGATAATAGTTTTATTCCCCCACCCCCCCCCCCCCTCTATCCTCTTCTTTCCCTTCACTTGCTCTTTCCCATCTATATTCTAACTTAGAAGATAATCTTTCATAAGACTCTGTCACATAGATGATACAATTTTATATAAAAAGTATCTTGCTAACGTACGGTTAGAGGTGTTGGATAAACACTAAATATATTTTCAAAATTGGTATAAATCTCGAAATGAAATTCTAAAATCGCGCGTCAATCGGTATAAATAATATTTAGATTAATTCATTTAATATTTCCATTTTTAGTTATCTTATCTAATGCCTAAAAATACTTATAAGCTTTTGCCGATATAAAAATTAGTAATAAACTAAGGAAATATCAAGATAAATACATGTTGAAAAAAATAAAGTTAGTAGAGTTGGCTTTCCATTCCTGTGGATAAAACTCGGTCCATTGCACCCAAGGAATAAATTTCTTCCTCAAGTTACTCCTTAAATAGAAAGGCATGTGGATCCCATCTTAACTAACAAAAATTCAATAATATAGGTACCACATCAATATTCAGTCACCACCAAGGAAAGTTTATACCACTGAGGAAAACCATAGGAAAGAGACTATCGTAATATAGTTAATACTACTCCTAGTCACTTCTACGTAGAGTACTGTGTTGATGAATAACTATCATCCAAATATCTAATTAAATAAGTGTGGGGTATTATCATATGCACATTGCTCATTTGTTAGTGGGAAATTGTGGTGGTGGACTTTAAAGTTTAATCTACGAGATCGAGTAGTAGTTATTCTTAATAAGACTCTGGGTGGAGAAATCATGCAAAATATGTAAAAGATTACAACCATGAGGGGGCACATGTCCCATTCCAACCAACATAAGATATCATTCTCATGTGTAAGTGTAACACACTATTACACCAATAGCCAAACAACATTACATACTCATAAGTCATAACGCCTAGGTACCAATTTCCACCTCAACATGTCTTCCCTTTATTTTATTTTTAAGGGATCTTCCCTCTAATTTGATTAATGTTTAGACTGGTTTTTTTTTTAGGCTTTCATGTATATTTTTAAGAGTAATGTTATATATAATCCTAAAAGCATTAAATACATGTCTTAAAATGGAAATAGTTTATGGATTCATTACAAAATGTTACATCATTTGAGGTAATAAATGTTTGATTCAAATTTTTATTTCTATTTTAAGCTTCTTATATATAGCCCTAAGCGCTATGTATATCATTTTCCTATTTTTAATTACGATTTTTTCACTAGGTACTTCTGATATTTCATAATATTCACCAGGTACCCTCACGTTTTTCAATATTCACCAAGTATCCTTGAGGTTTGGTAAAAATTCTTGAAATGACCCTGCCGTTAATTTTCCGTCAACTTCGTTAGGTTTCAATCCAAATCATTCATATTAACTCAAATTAACTGTAATTATCCTAATTAAACTCTAATTAATCCTAATTAACTCTAGTTAATCCAAATACCCTAACTAACACTAACCCAACCCAGCAGCCCCCCAATCCAACCCCAACCCCACCAGCCCCCCTCCCTTGCAGCAGCCACGCAGGCCCCTCCCCCTCCCTAATAGAACCCACACAGCTCCCCTCCCCCTCCCTCTCCCCCCCTTCGCCACGCAGCCCCCCTCCCTCTCCCCCTCCGCCATGTTGCCCTCCTAAATCAACGTTTACCGTTGCATTCTTGGCCACCGACGTGAAGTGGAGATTTTGGAGAAGGAAGTTTTTCCCGCGACGATGTGTTTTCGGTGGTTTCGTCGTAGATTTCGTGGTTTTCTGAAGGTGAGGAAGCTGTTGATGAGATTGAAAATGGAGGTTTGAAAATCAGAAATGGTGTAGTGGAGTTTGAGTTGAGGGAAGGGGGGTTGCGCGGCGGAGGGGAGAAGGAGGTGGGAGGGGTGCTGCGTACGTGGGTTCTACCAGGGAGGGGGAGGGGGCTTGCGTGGTTGCTGCAGGAGAGGGGGAAGAGGTTGCGCGGCGGGTGGGGGTGGGGGAGGGGTTGCGGTGGGGGTGGGGGGAGAGGTTGCGCGGGGTGGGGGAGGATGGGGGAGGGGGTAGTGGGAAGGTTAGGGGTTAGGATAGGGTTAGGGGTTATGGACTTAGGGTTAGAAATTAGGGTTAATTAATTAAGTTTTGTAGGGTCATATTTAACAAAAAGTTAACGGTAGGGTCATGTCAGGAATTTTTCAAAACCACAGGGGCACCTGGTGAATTTCAGAAAACATGCACGAGAGTACCAGGTGAATATTAAGAAACCTCAGGGGTACCTGGTGAAAAAACCGTTTTAATTATAAATATATGTAATTATGTATTAGTAAGACATACAAAATTTAATCATTTTAAAATATATATTCAAAACCTGTTTAATAAGAATTTTACATTGTAATATTTACACTAGTTAGAATTTGTTGTAAAGGTTTTCAAACTTAGACCTCAAAAGACATAGTGTAACTGTCGTAAGAAAAAAAAAAACCATAACACTAATGGAACAAAGAGATTTTGTAAGTTTGGTCTTAATTTTTCTGGGTTGCTAAATTTTTTTTAAAAAAAAGTTGGTAAGATGAAAGACCCTACTGAACTGATACCTCGATCGCATAAGTATAACCAACCATTTGTGCAGGTCAGACTCCCTCCGAGTGGGATTTGATCCCATGACATTGAAGTCATGAGGCCAAATCTTCACCACTAAGCCAAACCTTGCTTTATTCTGGATTGCAAAATGACGCCCTATAATTTCCTGATAACGCCATAAATAATACGTATAAAATACTGTATTTTTATAATTTTCTTTACTTTTCTCACTTTCTCCTCTGTCCTCACTTTCCCTTCCCCTTCTTTTTCCACACCTTCACGCCCCCATCACCACCACCAGTCCACCACCACCCTCTCTCTCTTTTTTTTTTTTTGTGAGAAAAGAGGGCAAAAAACCCAAACAAGGCACAAAATCAAATATTATATTCTTGAAGAAACCATGCAACATTATTACCTCCTTGCAGGTTACTAATATGATAAGAACATTATATCTGGGTGTACAATGTGCATTGCATGCCATTATTTATTTATTTAGAACTCATCATATTGTAAGAAACTTGTATATTTGAAGGTTTTAAATGAGCAAAAAAATAATCTTATATATATATATATCATGCTCAAGGTACATTCGAGTATATAATAAAATTTGTATAATATGATTGCTTGTAAAAAAAATTCTCAAATTAATGCCCATAAGTCATATACATAGATAGGAATAAATATTTGAAAAATTAATTAATTATAAACTATGTATCATTTTCTTTGACAACATATCGTTTTCGAGCATTGCATATTGGATATGTCACTATTAGACGTGTTTATGTTGCTAATGTCTGGATAAATAATCAATCAATCACTGCCTCAAATTATGAAATAATCCATACTACTTTTCCCACTAACATTACACTCCCTAAGTTTATATTAACTTGCTAAATGCTACATATTCATCTTGGAAAGTAAACTACCAAAATAAACTAAATATTTTGTTTTTTATCACACGCAAAATATAGTTATGTGCAATTTTGTTAGATATGTTTCGAAGTGTACACTAGATTCATAATATTAAATTTTATGTGAAAAAAATAAGAGATATTGACAGTTTAATAATGTCTTGTAAAACTGTGTAAAATGAGATATAACAAGTGAATGTGACAAGGGGAGTACAACGGAATATTTATCATTATATAAATTTTTACCATAATATATTTTCCATTTTTAGAAGCTTCTTATTTACTAATGAGGCAGAATTCTGTCAAGTTCAATTTACATATATTTTGTTATCAATTTGTGCATAGTTTTGGGCATGATATTTGAGACAATGATGCCCACTTTTCACTAAAATCTAGAGCTAATCAACGACACGACTTAAAAAACATACGGTGTTGTGCATGATATTCCAGCCAGCGATTCAACCTCAGTCCGATTGTTTTTGGGCAAAAAAAAGGCCATAAACACCCCAAATTTGAAAATTTGGGATCATGCAAAAAGTCCGTTTGGCCCGGCCTGAAACAGCGGTTTTTTGAGCGAAAAAGTTGGCTCGAGGTTTGGCCAGAAACGGGCTATTTTTTAGAGCAAAGTCTGACCCATGATCACCTCTACTAAAATCTATGTGATTTTATCATATTTTCTGTTTAGTTACGACACAAAATCAGATGTCTCATTCTGTATTCATGATCTCTACTGTCTACGCCCAATATCTTTTCCTTCCAACAGATTACTTTAATCGATCCATTATAGTGAGAAATAAATCATGAAGTATCTATATCATATTTACCAATAAACATTGATGTGTAGTAAACAAAAGCACATATAATGCAAGATGGAACATAAAAATGGGACATATATCATCTCAATCCCTTTCTAATTTCTAAATCCTAATGCTAATGCCTCTTTAGTTTTTGGCTTAAGGTGCAACTTGCAAGTAGCTAACGATTTTGGCAAATCTAGTTGCAAGAGAAAGCTTCTAAGCTAGATGCCTTGACGTTGAGACATGGATAATCATGGTTGGTATGAATGAACTAATTTTTTTCCTAATGTAAAGTAAACTGTAAGCTTCACATAGTTTAAACTTTAAATTAAGTAAATGCACCAGCTACTAAGTACTAACCCCCCGTATCCAGCGCAAATAAGTACATGCACCCAAGTGCATGTAGAGCATGGTGCACCCTTTTCTAAACTACGTCGTTTTATCATTTTTAGAGTCTATAATTTTTTAAAAAAATTTGTTATTTGCTTCCTTAAATTTTGCAACTAAAGATTCCTTTTTCAAATTTGAATTTTAAAGGTATATGTTCTTTTACCTAAGTGTAGATGTTCATTTATTATATGTTCTTTTCATTATAACCTTTGTTCTTTTATAAATATAAATTTACACGTTCTTTAATTGTAAGTCATGTGTTCTTTTTTTAACGCAGAAAAGTTGTTGAAAAAAGTTCGTGTTTCTTTTATATAAACGGTATGTTCTTCTTGGGTGCACAATGAGCATGGTGCACCCTAGTGCATAATCCACGCTTTGCGTATCCAGGGCTAAACCTTGACAAGATAAACTCAATATTCCCTCATTTATTCATATAAACCCCTCGTATTAGGGAGTATTTGCAAACAAGTTTTAGACACTATATATTAAACAACACATTAGTCAACAAAATTAATAAACTTGGCCTCCTTTTTTGTATTGTTTTTTAATGCAAAACAAGGAATAAACATACATGTTAATATATAAACCTATAATACAAAATTATTAAAGTAGCAACTAGCAAGAGCATGTATTAGTTGCATACTATACTATACCAACTACGATCTTAATTGTCTAAAAATTAGAGAGTCGCACTGATCAAAGAAGGAACATTAGAGTTAAGCATGAATTTGACATTTTTAGCCTGTTTCCCTAATGATATTGCACGTAATATGCCTCGAATTTCAGGCACAAATTGATCAGCTGGGGCACATTGTGTGTTAGTCCAACAAAATAGTTTTGAAACATTTTTTAAATTGGGATTATTGGCCAAATCTCGAAAAATGACCTGAAATTTGACACAGACACAACACCGAGTTGGGCCATTTATTTTTGGAATTTTTTCATATTTAAGCGCATTAATTTGATAGTGATAGAGTATAAATCTATTCCTGGGCCTCAACCATTAGCTTAAGCTTTTGGTTGAGTTGGTCCTTTGACATGGTATCAGAGCCAGTGTGACAAAAAGGTCACGGGTTCGAATCTCATCCACCCCTCCTTTCGCAGTGGAATATTTAGCGCCAGGTATGAGGGAGACCTGTGATGCATCCACACTTCAAGCCCAAAGGGCTCTTGCGTGAGAGGGCGTGATAGAGTATAAATCTATTCCTGGGGCCTCAACCATTAGCTTAAGCTTTTGGTTGAGTTGGTCCTTTGACAGATAGCTTTATTCTAGTGTCAAAATTAAAACTATCATACATGATCTTCCATAAAAATGAAGAGTTATTATATGAAAAACCTAGTCATAGAGTAGAATTACTTATCTAATAATGATTTTGTCCAATGCACCTTCTTGTTACTATCTTTTAAAAAATACGTACTTGGTTTCCCAATTGAGGATCTATCCATCAACCTTGTGTTTTAGAGTAATACTTCCTCCTTCTTACCTAACTGCACCATTTTATTTTTGGCATTATTTACCAACCAACTTTGTTAAGTTATCTCGCATCATTATATAAGAAAAAACATAATTAAGTGCAATCTTGTTAAATTTGTTTCAATGCAAGGATTTCAAGTATCAAATTGTTATAATTTTTACTTACATGGAATAAGAGATATTGACGTTCAAAAGCTTCTCGACAAAAAAGAAAAACAAAATGGTGCAATTTAAAAAGGGATAGATTCAATTATTGCCCTGCATTTGTAGATTTATTCCATGTCCAAACACCCAAGTTGGGCGCCACATCTCCAAGATTGTGCAAAATTTCTTCTCTATATCCGAACATTTGACCCAAAATACAGATTTCAGTGTCATCATGAGCTAACTTGAACCCTAACTATGTTTCAAAGTTTGTTGCAAAATTCATAATTCATAAATCATAATGACTCAAAATTGTTGTGGTCTATGTAACTTAATAATAACAGTCTTCACACCTAAAATTTGTTGACAATGGGTGGAATAGATATTAACTGAATAATAACAATATGAACCTCAGCCTCTTTCCTCGTTCAAGTTATTACACACATGCCACATGTGGGACAAAAAATAAAATAGACTCTTCATACTCTTAGCAAACTTTGAATTTCTACTACAAACTCTTATAAACTCCAACATCATATATTTCATGTATTTTACTCCCTCCGTTCCAAAAGATAGTGCTTGTTTTTTTTTTACACGGTCTCCAAGACGTAACTTTGACCTTTAATATCTTCAGTTCCGTATTAATAAAAAATATAAAAATTTGATATTATGAAACTACACACTGAGACGAATCTAACAAGATCCCACATGAGTATGTTTTTTTATACATACAGATAAGAATATTCAGTTAAATATTTTAAAGTTTGACACACCAAAAATGAAGTAGACACTGTATTATGGGACGGAGGGAGTTTTATCTTGTTGAATTATGGTACCAACTAAGCAAACTACTGCTGTTATTCATTGAGCTTGGGTTGGTGCAATTAGTAATAACATTTGACTTTCAACTATCCGTCGGTCGCGGGTCGCCTAAGGCATGAATACATTGGGGCCGGTTGTCGCAAAATTAGGAAGATACACATAAGTGACGACCAATGAACCCCCATACAAACGAATCTATACAGTGATACAGTAATGTGAAAAGACCACAATGTGTGAAAGTGAGACAGACCACAATGTGCGAAACGATGGATTAACAATATTAAATAAATTAATGTACTCGACCCACACATTTTACACTTGCTTTCTTGGACTGGATGCTAAGGTAGTTGGATACTGGATAATGTACTATTCGGCTTGTTTATTAGCATTCTGCTTTTGGGATGAAAATTTTAATTTCTGTGCGGAAACCTTTATTTTTAAATAAGTGTAACATTCTGACTTTCAAGTTTGTTGTCGCAGGGTTAATGTGAGTCAAAAGCGGTTTGGAATATAAGAGGATCGCCTCATAAAGAGTCGGTAGCGGATTGGGCCAAATGGGTTGTGGGCGATAGCGGGTCGATAATGGACGGGCCGACAAACGAGCAAGAAATTAAGGAACAAAGAGAGCCGAAAGTGAGTTTAAATGAATGTGAATCCGAATATGTAATTGTTTTTACAAAACCTATTTTATTTTTCAAAATTATTGGGTTTCTTTATTGGCCCTATAATGGCCGTATCCAATAATGACCTTATCCAATAAACCTGTCCAATGAACGTCCTTTAAATTTGACCCTAACCATTTAGCCATTGGGCTACCCCATCCAATAACCATGTCTAGTTGTCGCACATTTTTGACTATTATTATCTCTAATTATGTATTGTGTAAGTTTAAAAAAGTCGATTTAAACAAATCCAACACCATCTCATATAATCAAGTTGTTTAAAAAAAATACGGTCAAAGTGAAGTATGTGAATAGTGCAAAAGTCGTAGTGCTGCACTTAAAAAGAAACAAAATAAGTATAAAATAATCATTGTACGTATTTACATAATGTTCAAAGATGAGAAATCGAAGTAGAAAAGGTAAATTATATTTCCTTTTCTATAAGAAATCTTAATCCTAAATTTAGTTATATGTGCAGTTTTGATAGCAAGAAATCTACACAAAGTTTTGTATAAGACAGGTCACGCCTTGAAGAAATGTGTGACCAGCTAATAAAAAGGCCCAAGCTAGGCCTTATAATGAAACCCAAGCGTGAATACGATTTTGAAGGAGTTACTTTTCTTAACAGGGTTACTTTTGTTGAATCGTTTTCAGAGTGGTTACTTTTATTAAATTTAGGTTTTTTTTTCTAATGCTAAGATCTTACTTTAAGTGAAACTAGAGGTTACTTTTTCAAATACTAAGGTGTTGTTTGGTTGGAAGCTATTTCCCTTGGAAATACAAATTCCTAGGAAATACATTATGGGTGTTGTGTTTGGTTGGAGGGAAATGGGAGAAGCATAGGAAATACAAATTCCAAGGGAAATAGAATTTCCCATGAAACATGGGAAATCACTCACCAAGCCCCCCCTTGGTGAGTAATTTCCTAGGAAATGCAATTTCCTATGGTGTCAACCAAACAATTTTGTCTAATTCCTAGGAAATTAACAAGGGAAATAATTTCCCATGAAATGTAAATTCCCATGGGAAATTACTTCCCATGTGAACCAAACGAGGCCTAAGGAATTACTTTTACTGAAATTAGGGATTACTAATGCTAAGGGGTCACATTGAGTGAAACTAGGAGTTGCTTTTTCAAATGCTAATGGGTTACTTTTACTGAAATTAAGGATTACTAATGTTAAGTAGTTACTTTTACTGAAATCGGGTATTACTTTTTGTAATGCTAAGGGGTTACTTCTACTAAAAATAGAGTTAATTTTTGTAATTAAAAGGGGTTACTTTTACACAAAAACGAAAAACCACATAGTGAGAGAGAAAATGGCATAGTTCTTCGGCAATGACGACGGTATCAATTAACCTACGCCGCGGTACACTTTCTGGACCTTCAAACTGCAACAACACTCGAACTCACCGGTGACTCGTCTTTGTCTGAGTCAACGCGGCTTAGATTCGGAAGCGCCTCGGTCTCCGACAAAGTTTGTCGGTTATATTGCCGGAGCTCCGAGAAGGAAAATGGCGCTGCATTCGAGGAAGTAAACGTGTCGACCTCCATTTTTTTCTTGAGGAGGATAGAGAAAGTGAGAGAGAGTGTGGAGATGATCAGGATGTATGGAGGAGAGGAGAGAGAAAAAGGTGACATCAGAGAACCACCGATCTCCTCCATTTGACGGAGATGGCGATGTTGATTCTTTGGGGGAGATGAAGGTGGCACCAGCGAAGGTGAAGAAGCAGAAGATTTGAGGAAGGTGGCCGCACGATTTGTCAGTGTGTGGCATGTTTAACTAAAAACGGCATGAGAAATGTATAATTGTGGAGGGCTAAAAAGTTAATAGCATACACTATTTGCGTGAGATTTATGGGGGGTTGTAGGAAACCTGTCTTATAGTGGGACCTACAGGTGTGGGTGCCCTGTGCAAGGGAGTTTCTTCTTACATATCAAACCTACATACAAACTTGATTCATGTCTAAACTGTAAACGAACCATCATATAGACTTACACGAACTACTTTAGAACTTGTGAAGAAGTCATACTCAAGAGACTCTCAACTTTGGGCCGAATCCCCCATATTTAACTTAACTCCAATACCCGTGCATCTCATTAGGGTTATATACTTAGACTTAGGTGATCCAACAAAATGAAGGGTGGCCTAAAAGGCTAAAGCTATATCTTTTTATAATTTAAAGGTAAAGTTTGAGCTTCTAATGGATGACTTATCACAACTCCAAATTCATAGAGGTCAAAAAATACCGAGCACTCCTGAATCCTGCTGATCTACCTACTTCAGCTAGGAAGAGTAGGAATCGCTAGCTCTATCAATGTTTGTGTTTTGTGTGCTCTTGATTTTATTTTAGGGGGTCTCCACTATGGAACTCTTTGATAAGAAAATAGATCATATTGAACCAGCACCTCTCGCAGGTTAACCAACCAAATTACACATGTGAGCGCTTGAGAGTAGGAAGAATATAATCTCAAACATAAGTAGGTAGTAGGATTTGAACTTGTGATCTCAAATTACAAGGTGGGTTCCCCACTATCTCCTCGTAAAAAGGGAAAAAATTGTAGATGACAATATGAGCACATGTAACTTTCCTAATTCCACAGGATGCTTTTTTAGTACCAAAAATTCTCAGCAACGCAAAAAACCTACGATATCATTACTAGAACATTATCACCAGATTCTTCTTTCAACTGCCTATTTTTAATGGGTAAATAAATCACAGGGACTATGAAGCATTACTCGTCTACCAAGAAACAGAAATTAGCCACTGGCTAACTTGCATAAAGAGTAACATCACTCCTCTTATCTAACAGTACAAAGTCTGATGTTGTGCCACAATCTCTAGATTACCATATACAATTCATTGAGCAACGAAATGTAGTTTCCTGTGCAGACTTCAAATATAGATTAGAGCAAAGCAGTGGCCAAAACAAGCAATTTGCACACAAAACAAGGTGAATGAATCAAATTCCTTAGAAAAGAGAAGCGTAGATATGTTTTTCTACAAGTCTTACCAACATTCTTACAGAGCATATGCCTCAGTATATGGTGCAATTTCATATTTGGCAACTGCTCATCTAACTGTTTTCCTCAAACCATTACAATTTGATTTGCACAAATAAAATCCTAACTCATATAGCCTACATTCGAATCATAACTCATGCATTTGACTCCATCCTATTGGGATTAAGACTCGGACATTGTTATTACTATAGACACTTCCCATCTTGGGCACAACATATTTTCCTCAATCTGAATGTAAATCTCTAGACTGATGAACAGATAACACTTGCGATTTCACAGCACAGTTTTCACAAATTACTTCCTCAAGGAGCTAACAGAAACAATCAACGAATAAGATGGACAATTACAAAACAGTTTGAACCTTTTAATTTTTTCCACAATTAAATGATTATAACAATCAGAGCTTACAAATCTTTCCCTGCCAAAAACAGACTCAAGTTTTCATCATCTTTGGTTCATAGCCTCATCAATAGTCATCAACAAACTACTAAAATAGGGGGATGGATAAAAAAGACATGATCTAATATATTCCTCTTCTTCTTCCAGACTTGTACTACTACAACTAATTACTACTATCACTGTTAGCATGATTAAGATGATTCCCATGAAGATGATGACGATTATTATTATTACGATTATTTTCTCCACCTCCAATACCACCACTTCCACCACCTCTACTATCACTATTATTACTCCCATTACCATTCAATTGCGAAATCTCCAGCTGAGTTTTCATCATAAACTTCATCCTTTGCAACTCCAACTCCTTAGCAAACTTCATCCTCTGCATCTCCATCTCTACAACATGCTGCAATTTCGTGCTTTCTGCCGTCTCATACGCCTCCCCAAACTTCAAAATCGCCCTCGTCAACTCCCTCACCGAATTCCCCCACACCCTCACAGCCGCTTTCTTTTCTCTCCCATTCCCATTCTCACTCCCCTTCCCCTTTCCCTTCACATTCCCCCTTTCTCCTCCCCTATTGTCAACATCCATCCTCGGCCGCTTCCTCCTCTCAAACCCCGGCCTCTCTGGCGGCAAACTATCCGCAGAATCATTCGACCATGCCTCCTGATCAGAATCAGTATCCACTGAAACCGGAGGTTGAGGCTGAGACTGAGGCCGAGGCTGAGGCTGAGGCGGAAGATGAGACAGAGGCCGAAGTCTACCACCTGCCATCAACCTTGCCTGTTCTTGTATGCTCATGTAACTGTTGTAATTACAAGCAGGAGTAGAAGCAGCATTACTATTACTATTACCATTACCATTACCATTACCATTACTAGTTTGATTACTCATCGGTTGCGAAACCATATGATTAGGACGGGCAGTCCAACCAGGACCATAAACCTGCCTTTGTCCAACCCTTTGTTGCTCTCGTTGCCAAAACTCCATATACTTTTTGGGATCAATACTCGGAGGTCTCCAATTCCTAACTACAGGAATTCCAACTGGTACAGCTTTCGAAACCGGTCCACCAGTTGAAACAGTGGCAGTAGCTGGTGTTACTGTCACACCACTTAACCCCGAACCCTTTATTACACCAGGGTTCGGGCTTGGGGTTGAGCCAGAACAACCACCAATCAACCTATCCAACCTTTCAAAAAACGCCCAACGACTCGGACCACATCCACTACTAATCTTCGCCTTCTCAATCTTATACTTCTTCTTAACAGTATCAATCCTATTCTTACACTGTATATCAGTTTTCGGCGCTTTTCCGTAATCTTCACGACTACTAACAATATCAGCAACTTCTTTCCAATGCTTCTGCTTCAAATTTCCTCTGCTTAACTCCATATATCTTTCTCCCCAAGCATCAATCAACACCGACGTCGCACCTTCACTCCAACAATCCTCTCTTCCTCCTCCTCCACCTCCACTTCCGCCGCTACTTCCACCGTTTATTGCGCCGGTAATTCCGCCGTATGTGATAGCGAGAGGACGAGGAAACTGCTGGATCGGGAGAGCTAATGTTAAAGAGCTCGGAGTTTGCGGCGTTAATGGCGACTGCGTTGATGATGGAGGAGCTGCTGCGACGGTTACTGTGATTGGAGCAGGTGGTGGAGATTCAGGTGGTGGTGATGAAGGTGATCGGATTTCTTCATCTTCATCCATGGATCTGAAACGATGAGATGCGAGGTTAGGAGAGAGAAAATTAGGGTTTTTTTTGGGGATTTTGAGGAGAGAGAAAGAGAGAGAGAGAAAGAAGGGTTTGTTATGATGTTTTAGGGGTGTGACGGTAAAGAAAGTTCCGTCCGTCAAGGGAAGAGAAACCGAGGAAGGACACGTGGAAGGAGAGAGAAAGGAGGTTTGGTAGGGTTAGAATACCTGGATTTACCGGTTAATCGGTCATCGGACTGATTAATGAGGATCATTTTTTTGGCCGGCTTTTAGGTTGATTTTGTGTGTGAGTGAGACTCTTCTTTGCCTGTTTTGATGGAGTTTTTTTTTTTTTTTGTGTGTGGGTGTTTTTACTATATTACCCTTGTATTGGTTAATAATGTGATAGACATTAGAGAAGTCACATTATATATTAGGATTATTATCATATTGATGACATCCTTTAAGAAAAAAAAAAAAGTATGTTGATGACATGGCATCCAAGATTGAAAATAATAAGGTAGTTAATAGTGTAATCAAAGAATCAATTGGTTGGTTTAATTGTGGTAAAATTGTAAAAGATGATTTTGTCTTTTGTCCAACAAAGGGATTTGGATTTTGGAGGAAATGAAAGAATGAAGATTATTGGTTCATTGTATTAAACTATGCTTGGTTTTGTACGTGAATCTTGAGTAACTAAAAAGGTCTTGGTAATTTATTTATTTTTTAAGAAAGGTCTTGGTTATGCATAGTATCCTTGGCTCTCTACTTCTTTTTAGTTATAGGGTTGTTTGGCGATCGGCGATTGGTTGTTGACTTTTGGCTGGTTTAATGGCTTGTTTGACCAGTTAGAAGCATTGGTGGTATGTATTTGGCTTTTTAAGTTGGCTGTTTAAGCCAACTGTTTGCAAAAGTGTTTGACAAAATTAATTGTGGTTGTTGGTTGTTTATTAGAGAGTTTGTGGGCCAAAAGCCAATCCAGACAACCTTTTCATTTTGGCTTAAAAGCCAACTTTTCAGCCAACCAAAAAGCCAATAACCAAACACTTTTTTTGGCTGTTTGACCAAATTGAAAAGCCAAAAGCCAATGAAAGAGCCATTTACCAAACATGGTCATAATATATAAATTTGACTATAAGTATATTTGATTATGAAGTATGTTATATCCATGGTTTGTTTTGGGGCTTGTTCCTCTTTTGCATAAACAAAACATATTATATTCATGGTATTGTTTTAGTTTTAGGATGAATAATCATACTTCCCCGTTTTAATTTAATTGTGATACTTTCTATTTTAGCAAGTTTCAAATTAGATGTTACACTTTCATTTTGGGTAATAATTTGTCTTTATATCTCTCTATCAAATCGGGCCTTTTTGTTTTCTTTTCTATTTCTCTCTTCTCCGAAAATTGTATAGGAGTCTGTGATTTTAAAAGTGTCACAACTAATTTAAAATGACGTAAGTATGTACTTTTATAGTAGTTTTTGGTCGGGCACGAATACCGACCTTTAGACAACAAAGAAAAGCAAACTTATATAGTAACAAATTGCAAGACTTTAAAAAATTTATCTTAGATAATACTAACAAGTCCCCTTTAAAATGAAAATCTACGTTGATCAAACAATAAAATGATAGATTCATCGAGTGCCAAATAAGAAAATATTAATATTCTCAATAAAAACAAATTCGTCAAACTTTTATTTCTTGCACAATGTAATTGTCTATATTCCTATGATCCCAAGCATTTGCTTGGTATTTAAAGAAGGTTGGGGGTGTATAGTTGTAATGGGCCTATAAATAGGAGCCCTACACGAAGGCAGGTAGCACAGAGAATTTATTCTTACCTATTGAAAAAAATCTACCTAGAAAGTTACTATCAATTATTGGATTTTATGTTCTATAAAATTATTCAAAAGTCGGATAATTTTTATTTAAGACTATTGATTTATCAAACGTTACTCTATACAACTTTATCAAACATTACCATCCCGGCTTGGAAATTCATCAACTAAGTAAAATTTCCAAAATTCTCCATATTAATTAATAATCTCTAATAGTTAAACAAGAATGGTTACCCTAAAACAAACATAAAAAAAAATGAAGATTTAGTGTTTCTTCAATGGTAGATTTACTTACTTCCAAAGTTCCAAGTTATAAGACACAAAAGCTCCAAAACTATGTGCCTCATTGACCTGTGGGCAGTTGGAGTAGTCAATGGTATGGGCCTATAGTATAGAAGTATAATCAAGTAGTCTATGCTTGTCTAAAGTCTACTTGTCTGCTGTGAGAATAACTTGTTACTCCAAGACATCTAATGAAATTGGAACGATACAATCGTATAGACAATCTAACCTAGATTTTAGTCCCATATAATTCACCCCACAAATATCAAATCAACAATATTTATAACATAATATTCCCTCCATTTCATTTTAATTGTTACACTTTGATATTTTACACTATTCACAAATTTCACTTTGTCTATATACGCGGATGAAAATATATTCATGTGGAATCTTGTTAGATTCAACATAACATGTATTTTATTAATATGTACTTTTTATAATTTTTACAAATACAAAACTAAAGATATATATCCTCAAAGTTTTACATTGACATGTGTGAAAAGTATAAGTGTATGGATTAAAAATGAAACGGATGGAGTATTAGTGAAGGTCCATGACATATTGTTCAGAGGAGAGAACTAAAAGTGAAGATATACATGAGACATGCTCCTCTTGAGGAGTTATCAAAGTATTAGCTTTTTTTTATTGGAGTGGGGAATTTTCACCCTTATCTTTTTTTAGGTCAAGTATGGTAAATCGATGCAAAGTAAAAGTATAACAAGTTACATATATAGTTGAATGAAGTTGTTTGATCAATGATCATCCCCTTAATACAACTTTACTAAGTTTGGCTGGTTTGTAAATTTTCTCATATGAACGCTCAAGGTTCCAACTCCTCACAATTGAAGGAGATTTTGAAGGAATTATGAACATATAATACCAATTTGGTATTTCGTTTTGATGGATGGTTAAGATTGATTTGGTTGTACTACATAAATGCTACAACAACAACAACAACAACAATAGACGTTTCAGGTTAATGCATACCCCTTACGCTCCCACGATTATTCTTCATAAACAAGTATATGTGCCCAAAAAAGGGGTTGAGATATCTAAATGCTTCTCTTCATATTACAAACCTGAGAATAAACCTTTAAGAATTCTTTCTTGTAAAAGAGGAGAAAGACAACCAAATTCAAGGGGTTAACTTATAAAAGAATAGTAGATGTTCAATGCATAACATCATCACTCAGAAGTAACAGTCTCCTGACTCTCATTCTCTTCAGAAGGAGAAAACAAGTCCTTGCATAATTCTCCATAAAATCTACCTACCAATTCTATGAAAATAGGACTTTTCAGATTCCTCCAACAGTATAGGAGCTCCTCTACATCCATCAAATCCTTCACTTTCCCTTCTTCAACAATGATCTCCACCATATAGTTTTCAAAACTTTTGCATGGATGTTCAACATCTTCGAGATCATCCGAGCTCTCTTTCTTACTATCATCACTTTTTCTAGCAAATCCCGGTGTTATAGGTGACGGAAATGGCTCCTTCGCATGCCCTCTTGATGATGGACTTAGACTTGTAGCATCTCCCATGGCTTGATCGTTGCTCTCAGTTTCTATGTCTTTAGCCTTTCTCAAGGAGAATAGAACTGTAAGGTATTCAGCTATGCGTACCTTTTGAATGGGTTGGGGTTGGTTGGATGATTTAACACGCTTCTTGCGCCGGAAAGTTCTTCTGAATTTCGAGGAAAGAGAAGGGCGATTTTTTCTTACCCGGACTTTGTTCTTGGGACGGTAACGAGGAAAGGTGAAAGCCTTGATGGAGAAGGGTTTTCTGAACCGGACAACTTTGGTTCGAGTTTTGGGTTTAGAACGGCGTTTTGGCATACGTAGTGTAGGAGCTCTTGAAGACATTGAAGGTTTATCACATTTATGCTTGAAGATGGATAAAAGCTTACTACAAGGTTCAATCACCTTGGCTTTGAAGTGAAACAATGTTTTTAGTTTCATTTCTCAATGATGAGGTGACTAATTAAGCTTCTAAGAGAAGTTGGCCTTTACTTAGATTGTCAATTGAGTTTTGGTTGAAGATATATGGGATTGATTGGTGCATTAGATGGACTATGGGTTAAGGAAAGAAAGGATATGATGATGATGATGTTAAAACTTTAAATGGTTGGTGGTTTGATATTTGCTGCCTACTCTAAACATTGAAAATTTGTTACTGATACTGGGGCACACGTCTAAAAATATTCAGGGAGTGGGATCCCATGAAATAATATACTTGCTGAGATGACTTTCTAAGCATTTTGCATATACTATATGCTTCTACCTGTATACCTGTACCAACCACAATGTGGAGTAACATCTTTTGAGAACCAGTCATCCAAGTTAGAACAGGTTATATATCTGACCCACCCTCGATAACCCGACTTGAAGTTAGCCAGTGGACCTGAAGCTGAGACAGTCTAAACAGCCTACATTCGACCTGATTTCGACATGTTTATCTTCTTTTCTTGTATTTTGAGCATAATCCGATATCAAAACCGAACCCGACACATTGACCCGGATTGCCACAAGTCTCTCCAGTTGACCGGCATTGCACTCTCCTTTTGACCATATTATAAACACTGATTCTTTTATTCCCATGACAATGAAATAATGAGATTCTTCAAGGAAAAAAAAAAGGGAAAAGAACGAGTAATCAAGGCCATAGTATATTTTGAATTGGGCAATGGCCAGGCAAGCATTTTTTATGTAGCCATAGAGAAAGAAGCAGGGGGTGAAGTGTCACAGTCAGTACTTCAACAACGACTATTCTGAGAAATACAGAAGAATATAGACAGTAACGTGCACAAGAGTAAACTAATCACAACTTCATGAGATAAGCCATCGTTGATATCATAAGTTTGTACATGCGGAAACTCAACTCTATTCTTTGGATACTTTCGCTAGTAGCAATTATTCAACAAAACTGGTATAGCAGCTCTATAGCTGTATACTTCCAAGCCTCATGTTACAAAAAACAACGAAACATTCACATTCGACGCTTCCAATGAATAATGATTTCAGTATAGCAAGAAAAAGCAATCAGACAAAATATATGCCTGAGGTAACCTATTCTAAGCTCCACTATGCTTTGTGCCTGGGTCATAAAACAATGGAAAACACTAGGAGAGCAAGTTCATGAGTGAACAAGTGCGAGAAAATGGATGTGGGCCAATACCAAGTAGATGTACCAAATCACCCGCTCTCAAATGTTTACCAGTTGTGGGTTCTCTATTTAGCCTCACTCTAGAGTAATTTAGTGTGGTTTTGGTTTATATCCATCAACTGCAAAATTTCTGGTGGCCACAGGCAGAGCCAAGCGAATTCCG
Organism: Beta vulgaris subsp. vulgaris; assembly: GCF_026745355.1. NCBI lineage: Eukaryota > Viridiplantae > Streptophyta > Magnoliopsida > Caryophyllales > Amaranthaceae > Beta > Beta vulgaris. The sequence continues at coordinate 52,413,887 of NC_079208.1, read as the reverse complement.
TCTAGTTCAGGCTTTGCTTCGATTTGGCAACCCAGGCGAGACCTAAACAAGCGATCATGAGGTGTGGGACCGGAATAAACGACATGTAATGAATTGAACAAAGTAGAGAAGATATACTCACGTTTCGGTGAGCCCAAAGGCGAGGTCCAACATGTCATTTTCTTCGTCAGATGGATCTGGCAGTCTGTTGTAATGATCCACATCCTGAAAGAGCAAATCAAAATTTGAAGCCATTGGGGATATGAGGTTATTAATGGAATCCTATATATTACCCAGACAATCAAAAAAGTGATATTGACTGCCTTACCATCACAATAACATGACATGTAGAACATGCACAGGATCCTTCACATGCTCCTGTAAAAACAAATTACAAGTTGGCTAGTAGTACTAAAGAAGTCTGAAAGATATGAAAACAAAAAACACTACTTGATTATAAACAATCATGAAAGTCTTAAAGGCTGAAGGAGATAATTAAGCATTTTTCAATTTCACAACGGTTCACAGGCATCAAAGACTTTATACCACAAATATGTTCACATTCAAGGAGATAAATATCAGGATAAGTAGAATGCTTACCTTCTAGCTCAATGTCATTCGAATGAGCAGCTTCTAACATGCTTGTGCCAACAGGAACCTTAATATGTTTCTCCGTTCCATCGGTTTCAACAAATGTTACATTAATTCTGTAGTATTGGAAGCACAGTAGATGATAAGGGTAAGAGAGTGCAAAGGTGAGGCACGTAATTCACTTGATAGAAGCAGACAACCACTCATCAAGGATAAGAAAACATCCAACAAAAATGCACACGCCTGTAGTAACAATTAACAAATTATCCTTGTAGGATTACAATTTCAGTATAATTTTACAACCTCCCCTCCCTCAAAGGAATAAAGGAATAAAGGAATAAAGGAATAAAGGAATAAGGATATGGAACAATGTTCTCATAGAAGCTATATGTAGAGAAAGAACGCAATGATGCTTACGTTTGCTCCTCTTCAGTAGCGGCAGTAGTACAAAAAAATCGGTGCATCTGAAGAAAAAAACAAGCATATGCATATCAGCAGATATGACAGTAGCAACAATTGATTTTACAACTCCTTTAAGCTACACAAAGAGCAGTTCAATATTATCTTCTAATTTCTCCATGCTAACTAATAAGCCAACTTAATCTCTTGCCACGGAAAAACATGTACAACAAAAGCATCAAGTAATTGCCACTCCTCACCAGCCATAGTTAAATGAAGCTCTCCTAATTCTATAAGATGATTGTGGTGAACTTAGAAAAACCAGCCTTTTTAACTGCATTAGCAAGGAAACTGTCACATATAGCCATAAAACCTTAAACCATTCAAAAATCAGCCATATCATTGGTATAAGATGATTACGTTGAACTCAGAAAACAGGCCACAAACACAATCTTAAGACTTCATCAGCGAGGAAACTCACATATAGCCAACAGAACCTTAAACCATCAAAAACTCGGCCTTAACATTGGTATATGTTCAAAGCAAGAGGAGATTATTTTTCAATGATTTGATGACAACTAAACTTACTTAGAAAATGAAAAATGTCACTGCTAGTATCTGCTCAAAATGTGGATAACATATACCTGAGGGGGGAGCTGAAGAGTCTGTATCCTGCCAGAAGATGCATGTAGATAAGGTGTCCTTTGTACGTGTGCCAATTGCCCTAGCAGAATAAAGAGTTTCAGGTCAAAAGATAGAGAACAAGCTGCACCAACCCAACTTAGTGGAATACCCACATAAGGTGCTTTCATAGACATGCTTAACCAGTCACGAACACTAACAAAACAGCTTAGTATTGCTTATTGTGAAACCAAACCAAATTTCTACAATAATTAATACTTTGTTCTTTAAGTTCCTTTTTCCCTTTCTCTAGTCTAGATATAGCAACAACAACAACAAACACAAAGCTAACCCAATAGGTTAGAGTTTTCCGCTACGATAATAGCTAACGTTCAGCACAATTACAAGAAACTTGGCTTTTCTAACTTATAAGCACATTTTACAAAATCTAGTATGCATTCTAGCTGTAAGAGAGAAAAAACTGCAACAAGTAGCACATATCAAAAGTTACCAAAAGAAACCTTCCCAATGCCACCCACAACTACAGGTTAGAATGCCACCTCATCTTTGTGTCTCTTTGTCTATCTAATTTGCTCTTCTCAAATCTCACCTATATCTCTGCTGAGTCTTTTGAAATTATGACCGGCAATTGAAGACACTTTTATTCTTAATTACGTGCCTCATATCTAGAAAATGATTACTGGAAGAAACTTCAATTTGGTTTAGTATACATTCACTCTCATTCCTTAAAACTAGTCAAGGCTATTTCCATTCCCTCAGCTATTAGTGCTACATATTACTCACATATCAGACTCAGCATCCACGTCCCGGATTTTTTGATATGCAAGTAAGGATAAGTTTAAGACAATCATACTCTACATCATCTCAATCAAAACATTCTGTAACTGTAACTACACCTATATTAATGCTCTCAATCTTCAGTAGAAAGTAGAGACCATCTCCAACCTGTGGAAGAAATTTTCCAATTCATGAGACATAAAAGAATACAGCTCACATCTAGCAGCTTTATCCCCAACGCCCCTACGAAATCTCATCATCCCGTCACACGACTTCTACTGTTATATCACCTAAGTTAGTTGGTGTTCTGGAGAAATCATATATATAGAGCAGAATACAATAAATAAATAAATAATGCATATACAAACACTCAAACATTGACAACCACTTTTACCACATATAGAAACCTTGAAACTACAGATTGTAGTCTATATCAACCAAACAAGCGATTTATACAAAGCATATACCAATGGTGATCATATTGTTATAAGATAATTGGAAAGCACACGAATTTACATTTTAATAAACAAACCTTGAGTCAATTTCTTGATAGCCTGAGCTCCAAAACTAGAAATTCTAGAAACCCACATAATATAGGTGAGTTTTGAAACACCCACAATCTGAAAACATAAAAAAGGAACAAAATTGATTCAACAAACCAACATAACTATAAATTGAAGGGTGAAAACCCTAGATCAAAAAGTATAACATAAAAGCAAATGCAACCCAAAATGAGCAGCTCAATAATACAAAAGATAGCAACTTTTGGCACAAAATACAGTCTCAATTGGAAACTTAAAAATTTGAAACGAGATAAATTGAGCTGAAATTTTTTAAAGTTCATCAAGAATCTTTAACTTTTAACGGAATATCTATCAATTAATTCATTATACTACCACCGTCGAACAAATTAGCTGCGAAATGTTAATTACAACAAAAAAAATCGAAACTTTAATTCAGCATAACAAACCAATTAAGCTGAAAGTTAACCAATTAAGCTGAAAGTTAACCAATTAATTCACCCTAAACCCTAATTATGTAAACAAGTTTGTAGACTTGTAGTTGAAGATTGCAATAACAAGTTTACAAAATTTGAGGAACTATAAAAGCGAAAAAAGCAATGTATAGGAAAAAGAATTGGCAAGAGTACTAACTGGAACAAAAATGGCTGCAGCAAAGTTACTGGCTACCGGTTGCTGTTTTGTTGGACTGGAGTTTCTCGAGGGGGACTTTGGGGGAGTGGGAGAGAAATAGTTTGGGTTTTTTTTTTTTTTAGGAAATAAAGATATTGCTTGTATATATATATATATTTTTTTGATGCAGTATATTGCTTGTATATATTGATGTTTAAAATAATATTAGGATGGTTTTTTTTTTTTTTTTTTTTTGAGAGGACATTTGGATGATTAATTACCAAGAATATTGGTCCACAAGACCAAAGATTGAGTTATCTTAGAGCCATGGAGGAAAATTTTAAGGGTTCAGTTCAGTTCAATTCAGTTCAGTTCAATTCAGATCAGTTCAGCTCAGCTCTTGACAATACTTTTACTCTCACATATCACTATTCATTTCAGTTCAGTTCAATTCAGTTCAGCTGTTTTATGCCGAAGAGAACATGCCCTAATATATATAGATTGATATTTTAGTAATTTGAGGGAATTATAGTAGATGGTAAGAAGTTTGATGTGTTTTAACTATATTGGATCAATTATACAGATATATGTAGGTGTTGATTGTAAAATGGTTCAAATGATGTAACTTGTGTGGCTAAATTGGAGAGGAGCAACTACATAGTCGTAGTGTATTTTTGAGATCAGAGCAAAAAATACATAAAATGGTTATTACGTAAACAAACTATGTTATTTGGGTTGGATGTTTCAAATGATCATTTTATGGGATGGTATAAATCCTATGTTGAGATGGATGTTTGGGAACATAATATGAGCTAAAATTGAGGATGAAGGTATCAGAAAGAAGGTCTGAATTGTGAATAAGGTATGAGGTATCCGATTACATGATTAGTTTGGGCATGTGACACTTGTCTAAACAATGCACCTACAAGAATAGTATTATAGAGATGGGGTTTTGAATATTTTTTTCAAAAGTCTAAGGAATAAAAAATCTTAGTTCATACCACCAACACCCTATATGTCCCTATCCTCTAATAGCAGGGTCGATTTTTGGGCCTGTGTAAGCTGCCCACTTACACAGGACCCCGAAAATTCAGATTTTTATTTTGAAGTTGCAGATTTTCGTTTTTGGCAATTCCATATTCTACATTTCTACAGTTTATGGAATCGATAACTTTTACTATCTTGTAATTTATTCTTTAGTTCATCTTGGTCGGTTTTCAGATTTTAGTGTTTCACTATGTGAAAGGGATATTTTTGTGCTTCACTTGAGTCTTATAATTTTTTTTCTGCCTTTTTTTGGAATTCAGTTTTGTATAAGTTTTGCCATTATATGAAACAAAAGAATGTTTTTGCCTTTGACGGTTCAGAGATTACTTTCGCATATGCTTTTCTGGGATGACTTTTTCTTTTGCTTTCTACTCGTAGTGAACCAATTTTGTGTAATAATTGCCTATAAAATCACATATACCAGTTCTGTTTTTAATTGGTTCACTGTACCAATTATAGGATGAAAAATTCCAAAACCGAAGTTGAACATTGCAGAACATTTGTTGTAATAGGGGCCCATTTTAAAAAGTAGTACAAGATTAGAACATGGCCTCAGAAAATATTAAAGACGGTCATTAGGATTAAACTAGTTTTTTTTGTCCGGGCGATGTCTGGGGTCAGTTACAATAAACAAATATGCTATTATTTTTAAATTTATAATTTATTTAGCTACTTTTCGTAATTTTATCCATTAAGAAATTGAAAAATTCACATTATGACGTGATAAATAAAAAATTGAAAGGTTTGAGCTTGAAAACAATACCTTAAAATGAATTGTGGTAAGAGAATATGATATAAATATTCTCTTGTAAGTTACGTAATAAGAGTGTTAGAGATGTATATACTTGTTGAAGTCTTTTTTAGTTAATTATAATTATTACAAGACTTCAACATATTTTATTTGAAACATTAGACAACAAAGTCATAGTGTATTGATGGTTAAGCTCTTACTTTTCATTTCAAAGGTCATGTCTTCGATACCTTGCACTTACTCTTTTTTTTTAAAAGTGAGGAGTACACATAAACATACAACATTTGCGTTAGAAATGTGAGGAGAGTGTCACGTGACACATAGGCTTTCTTTTGCACACCTTTTAATATATTTTTATAAATATTTGACATTGTTGTTGTTGCATTAATATATTCAAACCCACAACGATTCGCGTGGCCCATGCCAAGGAATGGCTTGCATGTAACTAACATGTATGCCTTAGGTGCAGAACGCCAATCATATGTACGAGGTGATTCTTTGTTAAATCGCTTATACATAGATAAGTTACACTATGGAAATTCCCAAACTTCGAAACACTGCTTACCTTAAAGAGACAAAAATAAGATCTTCTACAAAAATTTAATCCCTATTAAAGAAATTTGAATCCTTCAACAATTTATTGACACCTTAATATGTGTAAAGTCTGTAAACTTCATGATCCATAACCTATATAAAAAAGTTTGTTACATTCTTAAAATGCAACAAGAGACATCATGGATAATGTTGTCACGAACAAATGAAAATTCAAAGACACGTATTAGCGGAATACTAGTTTATGAAAAAGAAAAGAAAAGGGATTAAGAAAGAGAAACAAAGAGAATGAAAAAGATAATCCTTTGATTAAAAATATTCTTTGGCTAGAAAATCCCTCTTCACCCCTCTCTCTCAAGTGTAGTTGGTCGCGACCCCTGCCCTCACCGCCGGTCGCCACCACATCTCCTCATCGCCGCCCCACATGGTCGTTCATCAATGTCGATCCTCACCACCGTGGCACCACCCTTACCACCGCCCCCTTCATTATTTTCCTTCTCGGCCACCATTAAAGGTGAAATTTGAGGTTTTAACAGCCAAATTTGACCATTAAAATTCTAGATCTAGAGTTTTATGGTTGAATTTGACCATCTAAAGTCATAAGAAAAGATACTAACCATTTTTACTCTTGATTTTTTTTTTTGAGCTTTTAAGGTTATGGGATTTGAAGAAGTGGTGGTGGATTTTTGGGTGGGTGGTGGTAGCTTATGTGATGGTTTATGTGGCTAAGTTGGTGTCGTGGTAATTTTCGTTCATGGGGTGGTGGTTTCGGCGGGTGGGTGGCGGTTTTGGTGGATAGGGTGGTGATTAGGGTGGATGGAGAGGTGGTATAGGTGGCTAGGGGTAGTGGGTCGGTGTGGTGGTCTAGTGGTTGGGGTAGTTGTTCTAGTGGTTGGTATGATGGTAAATTATTGATCAAAGTGACCATAGAGTATAAGTGGGAAAGGGTAAGTGAGACCTTGGGGGTGCGGGCAATGAAAGTAGAGGAGTTTGTGGAAAAGTGGAGGGTAAAAGAAATGATTAAAGTGTGCTAACAAACAACAAGTAAAGGAATTTGATTCTTTTATCCTTTCCAAAAAAAACTCAAACCAAACACCCTCCTAAAGACAATTAAAGCTTTCAAAACTGTATTGACAGTGCCAAATATACTGCGCTAATATGCCCAATGAAAATCCAATACGTCTATCATGTACTTGGATTTAGGTATACTTGAAGAATATTAACGAGGCAAGGCATTATCAAAAGAGATGAAATTCAAAAATACTTCATCAGATTTTTATTAGTTACAACGCCTTAACATTTACACTGTTCACATATTAATTTCAACCGAAAAGATTTAAATCGTATATAAAACATCGTTGAACTTAACTCAACATATATATTTTTCAATAATTTTCACCAATATCTAATTAATTAGAGATATTTACGATTAAAGTTGTGCATTGACAAATGTAAAAGTCAAAGTCTTATAACTAATAAATACTGTAGAGAAATCATATCATCATATATAATATTAAAGCAAGAAAAAATTGTCCTACGTGGCAAGACCTCAACCTTCCTCTGTTCTCCTTCACCCTCAACTTTTCGACCTAATGCTTGCTTATGCCACGTGGCATTGCTAAAAATAATTTTAACAATAATCAATTAATTCCTCCGATTGTGTAACAATGAAGGAAATAATATCAACTACAATAACTAAAGGAATCAATCAACCAATTATCAATTAAGGAAACAAATCAAATATTATCTTTTTTTTTAAACGAAAATCATATATTATCTTAGCGGTCATTCTTATTATTTTCACAAAAACCAGTTATGAAATTATTTTCAAGCTAAATACCAATTTAGAGGAGAGAGAAAATACACAATGAAAAAGATGAATTGATATAACAACTTTAAGTTTTTCACTAATACAAGATACTCAAAAAGTCAAAATATGAAATTTCAAATATAAAACAAATATTAGCTAAGTACAAGCCAATGGGTGCGTTGGTATAACAACTTTAAGTTTTTCATCACACCTATCAAACTTATATAATATAATTAATTTAAAAATTACCTAATTTCAAGCCAATGGGTACATTGGTCTAATAATTTTTTTTTTAATATTATTCACTTTTGGTAATGAATACCACACCATTATCATGAGATGCTAGCCCCTTCAAGAAAATATGCAAATGTAATAATAATAGTAATGCAAGTTTATTTTATTACCAAACAAGAAATAAAAAGATGATTTTGTTGAAAAAAATATAACACACCATGATTATGACTAGAGATTACATATAACAAAAACAATAACAACTCAAATATTCAATTTTTAGTCCCAAAGTGGTTTAGGTAAGCTAATATGATAATCATAAAAAAATCATATCCATGACCAATACATACTAAAAGTTTTTTTTTAAAAAAACAAAGTTAAAGTGAGAGAGGTAAAATAAGAGTTCATCTATATATATGTTCAAGAAATTGAATTAGGTAAAAAAAAATGAAAACCAATATATAAGCATCTGTCTACTTTAACTAATTTTGACATAACTATGATAATATAAGTTTGGAAATTTTAGATAAGATTAAACAAATTTAGATATAATAATTAAGTGTTTTTCAGACAACTTAAGGGAGAATTAAGAAAATGTCAGACAAGATAAGTTGTTTTAAAGATAAAAATGGATATTCTTCTCACTACTAAAAAGTTAAGGTCAAGAGTACATTAAAATATTAATCTATGGCAATTCTCTCTCCAATTTATTGGATATATATTAATATATTATTCTATTATTGCGACTAAGAAGGTTGACAACCTTAGGCTTAGGGACTAGGATCACTCAAATATTTTCCCACATTCTTACATTCAAATGAAACAAACGATATAAGTACATACACTTATGAACTTACGCTTGATACTAATATCATTTTTAAAGAAAATTCACACACTTTGAATTTGGCCCATTCTATAAAAATTATAAAATAAAAGAGTAGGAGAGAGAGTGAAAACATGACACATGTGCTTAAATTATAAAATAAAGCTTTCTTTAATTTTTATAATAGTTTGCGAATTATTTTGCAAGTTTTATGAAATATCCCAAAAAGAAATATGTTGCGTGTATTAAGAAACTAAGAATAGTAATTATTTTTCTTCAATATAATCCAATATTCTTTAACTAATTATTCTTGCAAAAAAAAAAACTAATATAACTGTTCATAAATTTAACATCCTAAACTCAAATTATATACTTCCTCCGTTCTGTTTTAAATGAAACGTTTGCTTTTTCACGCAACCCAACACGCTTCTTTAATCATTAATATCTTTAGTTGTGCACACGTAAAAAATATAAAAAAGTTATAATTTGATAGTATGCATCGAGACGAATCTAACAAGATCCCACTTGACTATGTTTTTCTTTATATAATGGTGATAAATTGGAGTCAAAATTGATTAATGAATAGTGTCATTTCGCACAATGTTTCATTTAAAACAGAACGGAGGAAGTATGAAAGTATGAGTGAATCATGAAGTAGTTGACATTATAGGATATCAATAATTATTTCTTATATGCATGATTAAATATAGTTTCCTTGCTAAAATAGATATTTCTCACTTATTCATCATTAAAGTTAAGCAGCGCCATGATTTTCTTATATAATTAATATTGTATAATACTCATTCAGTTAGATGAAATGGGGAATGATGTAAGATAAAATATATCATCAAAATTGTGGTCATTTTAGGGAACTACAAGTAAAATAATTATCTTATAATTTTATATAAAAGTAATGTTTAATTTTTAAACCATAAATCGTGTGGACGATATTAGACTGGAAAGAGAGATATCTAATGAGCATTGCGACACTAATTTAGAAGGTGAATCAACAAGATGAGTTAATTGTCAAGCTTATATGTATTCAAGTTTAATTGGTTTATAATAGAGTGAAACTGTTTTGAAAAGATGAAATAAAGTTATTGAATTGGAAAAGTTGTTAATTTATTTAACTTTGTTTTGGTTTTTTTTTCTTTGATGTAGAAGATAATATTGAAATGTACATCTTATAAAGAACCTATAAAACACACATTATTATACAAGTAGTGCGTATTTATATTTGTTTACATTTTCTAAATTAGTCTTAATGAATATTAAAACTTTAGTTCGCTTAATATATTCGAAAATTGGTTTTAGGAAGAAATTAATGAATAAGGGTTAATTGTGGACCATTGAAGTCACTTGAGGTAGTCTTTGGGAGGTGAAAAGTAAATTGAGAAACCCTGTATTATACTCATTCCGTCAGATGGAATGGAAAATAAGGTATGATACAATATATCATCGAAATTGTGATCATTTCAAGTAGCAACGGGGAATAAGGTATTTAGGAAAAAAGTAGAGTGGGAAACCCTGTATGATACTCATTCCACCAGATGAAATGGGGAATAAAGTATGATACAATATATCATCGAAATTGTGGTCATTTTAGGTAGCAACGTGGAATAAGGTATTTATACCCCGTATGGTACTCATTCCGTCAGATGGAACAAATTTCCTCTGAGGTTTCAAAAAAGCAATTTTAGTTGGTCGTGTGTCAAAAGTCAAGGACAATCCCTATCGCATGGTGGGTTTGTATCTCCCGAGACCAGTTCTCAGTCATGGCCAATTTTATGTAGCCATTTCTCAGTCATTGGTAAAAATTGCCTAATAGTACTCCTATATCAGAAAGATAATGGGAAGTCTAATACTTTAAGGCCATTTCGAGGAAAAAATGAAGATGTAATGTAGAGAGAGTTTCTGAGACGATTGACCCCCCCCACTGGTTACTGGGATGAAAACCAAGTTCGTGCAAATTTTCTCCCTGTTGAGGCGGTTGAGATCCTTAACCTTTACCATCTCAACCCTTAGATGATGGCTTTCTATGGGGCTACACCAAAATTGGTATGTTCTACTAAATAAGACCATCACTTTATTAATTTTTTTAAGAATTCCCATACAGTTGTTGGCGATTCTATTGTATCGGAAGTGTGGAAGAAAATCTGGAATTCCAATCTTCCTCCTAAGGTGTTGTTGGCTTTACTTATGATGATATAATTGCTTCTGACTATATTATACTTCCTCCGTTCTTTTTCTACTGCAGCAATTGGGTTTTCACGCTTGCCAATGCTCAATTTTTACTATTAATATCTTTATTTACTATTTAGTAAAATTATACACATTTGATATTTTGAAAGTATATATCAAGACGAATCTAACAATACCCCACATGACTATATTTGTCTTTACATAAAAATAACAATATATAGTGAAAGGGTATGATAGTGAATGAATAGTGTAAAAATCTCATTGTTATATTAGACTACGAACGGATGAAGTAGCTTCTTAAAACATTTTGTTTTGCTCTAAAAAGAAGTCTTCCAAAACATATGAATATCATGTATCTGTTAAACAACTTTATAATTAATATAAATGTGTATTTCTCTTAAACACAAAGTTTTTGATCAAGTAGACGTAAATAATCGTTTATATGTTTTCAATGTAGCGGATATATAAACATTTTTATTGTATTAAAGTTCCCGTGCATTATGCACGGGTCCAAAACCTAGTATAATATTAAAGCAAGAAAAAAACATCCAACGTGGCAGTCCCATATTCTTTCTCCCCTCTCATTGCACTTTGATTTTTCCACCCCTCTCATTCACTTGCCACGTGTCACTTATTAAAGTAATTTTGCAAATCCTTTTTAATTGAGGCAATGAAGTGTGTATGGCAAATTAGCACCAAATCAATTCCTTCCAAATTCTTCAAATGTGCTGCTACTATATTATAATTGATTCTTCAACATGATTTGGTGATTCTTTCCAAATATTGGGCTCTTCTTCAGATCAAAACGTATGATTCTTCAACATAGTTATAATATAGTAGCAAAGGCAATTCATTTTGTATTATGGCTATCAAATTCTTCATCTTCCTAATATTATACTATCTCCGTTTCAATTTAATCTACACACTTACACTTTTCACGCATGTCAATGCAAAACTTTGAGGACATATATCTTTAGTTTTGTATTTGTAAAAATTATAAAAAGTACATATTAATAAAATACATACTAATACGAATCTAACAAGATCCCACATGACTATGTTTTTATTCACGTATAAATCACAAACGAGGGTCAAAGTGCAATTTGTGAATAGTGTAAAATGTCAAAGTGTGTAGATTAATATGAAACGGAGGTAGTATATGATAAACAAAATAATTCCTTCCATCTCACCACATGTGGTTTTCATTATTGCTTAGGGATTGAGAAACTTATGCTTTATTTAATAGAATTAGGGATTAGGCTTTGAGAAGAATGCAAAATTTTAAACATATCATATATAATAATAGAAGAAGAAAAAATTAGCCTACGTGGCATGCTTCTATGAATCCAGCCCTCACAGTTCACAACAGATTTATAGAGCAAGGAGAGTACACGCCATGTGTCATGGTTTATTAAAATGCAATGTTTGATGCTCTCTTTATTTATTTCTAAATTTGCTTGCATAAATCATTCAATCACCCATATAATAAGAAAACGAATCATTCACGGAATTATTATTGCAAAATGAAACAAAATCGCTCCTAATTGATCATTCCATTGTGATTTTCACATAATTGATCATTCCATAACTCCATTGTACTATAAATAAATAATCTAATACTACCTCTGTTTTTATTTAGTTGCAACGTTTTGACTTTCACGCTTGCCAATGTACAATTTCAAATCGTTTTATCTCTAATTGTATGTAAGTAAAAATTATAAAAATTTGATATTATAAAAGCTTACATCGAAACGAATCAAACAAGACCCCACATGACTATATTTTGTTTAACATATAAATCAATAAATGTGGTCAAATAAGAGAACATGAATAGTGCAATTTGTCAAACGTTGCAACTAAAAGAGAACGGATGTAGTATATAAGGGCTGCTAATGCTCTCAAATTTTCACATTAGAAAAAAATGTGTTGCATGTCTATATAAATAGATAGATTAACGCCGGAAAATCTTGCATCAAATAATGGATTACCAATTACAATTCAATCCAAAAAATTTCCATTGAAATTACAAGAGTACTAAAGTATTACCTTTAAATTATAGAAGACATGCAAGTAAGTTCTAATCGTATTTGGAGAAGAACAAAACAAATCGATTTAAAGCCTATAGTTTATGGTTGCCTTATGCATATCGTGAGAACTAAATCTTTACCGAGAAAGTTGCTTCAGTCATTAAAAGTAATAGCATTGAATCTTCGCCGAAAAAAAGGCAATGAAGAAAAGCATTATATTGGGTTTTTTCGGGAATTATTTCTAAAGTTTTAGGAGTATGTAATTCGATTCTTTTGAAGAAAAATGCCAATGTGTAGCGAGAGTGCCAAGTTCTAATCACAAGACATTAGTTTTTGAGGGAATTGGATAGAATGAATTTGTGGTGGTTGATGGATCGAAACTCTAAGATAATGGAAGGTGAAAGAGTAGTCATTGTAACATGTTGAAGAAGTAGTACTAAAATGGGCTATTTTTTTATTTTATGTTAATAGGAAACATTATGAATGGGTCTAGAATGTTTAACAGAAGAACCAACAAGGTTACATGTTTGCCAATTAAAAAAATTTCATACCATATTTTAATTAGTATAGATAAGTACATATAAATTTAGGATAAGTTTATATAAGCAAAAATAAGTTGAATTCATAATGTCCAAGAAAATATTTAACTTTGCAATGAATTATTACATAAGGCCATAATATCTTCAACTGTGGAATTAATGAGAATAATCTAAATCAAAAATATTGTTATCTTATGGAGCTCCACTATATCTTATGATATACTTTCTCCGTCCATAATATCCTTCACATTTATTGTTTCTCCACAAACCAAGGAATATTATAAAGTATTGGTAGTGGGGATATAGGATTAGTTCTTGGGGAGGATAGAAAATGTCATATGCACATATTAAATTATAAACTTCGGGGAGACTGAGTTATATTGTGAACAACTTGTGGGACATATGCAAATATTAAATTATTATTATTATAAACTACCAATCAATATAAAATAAGTAAACATGAGAAGAACTTTATGTAACACCCCTAAATGAAAAGCGAGAGAACTCTATGGAACGGAGGGAATAGATATTTTTGGGCATAATTTATAATAAGATATATAGCACAATTTTTGATAAAACATTATATTAAATATACTGGGCCGACATGACACGACAGGTCTTACTAAATGGATTGGGTTAAAGTTGAGGTTTCCAACACGAAAATGACACGCTTGAACCCGTTTTAACATAATTGCTACATTGAATAGGATATTAATAAGGAACATTGGTTTATAGTTATCAAAAGTAGCTTAACATGACAACGACAAGAACCGAACACGAAAAAGGTATTGGTAGTATTGACACTGAAATTGTTTGTAGGAAGAAATTAATGAGTAAGGGATGGTGGACCATCGTAGTCACTTGGGGTAGTCTTTCAGATGCGAACAGTAAAGTGGAAAACCATATATAATACTCATTTTGTCAGATGGAACGGGAAATAAGGTATGATACAATATATCATCGAAATTGTGGTCATTTCAGATAGCAACGGGGAACAAGGTATTTAGGCGAAAAGTAAAGTGAAAATGAGTAACCTATTTATCTTATTATTTTCTATAAAAGTAATGTTACAATTTGTAAACCATACATCGTATGGATATTAGACTCGAAAGAGAGATATCTGATGAGCATCACAACACTAATTGAGAAAGGTAAATCAATAAAATGAGTTAATTGTCAAGCTTATATGTCAAAGGAGAGATTTATAAGTATTCAATTTTAGTTGGTTTATAAGAGAGTGAAACTGTTGTGAAAAGATCTGATAAAGTTATTGAATTGGAAAAGTTGTTAATTTGTCTATTCACTTCGTTTTGACAACTTCTTTTTTCTTTGTTGTAAAAGATAACATTGAAATGTAAATCATATAGAGAACCTATAAAATACACAAACATTATACAAGTATTGCATCTTTATATTTATTTACTATACAACATTATCATTTTCTAAATTAGTCTTAATGAATATTAAAACTATTGTTGGCTTAATGTATTCTAAAATTGTTAGTAGGAAGAAATTAATGAGTTAAGGTTAATGGTGGGCCATTGGAGTCACTTGGGGTAGTCTTTGGGAGTCGAAAAGTAAAGTGGGAAACCTGTATAATACTCATTATTCCGATCCGTCTGATGGAATGGGGAATAAGGTATGACATAATACATCATCGAAATTGTGGTCATTCAGGTAGCAACGGGGATAAGGTATTTAGGCGAAAAGTAAAGCGGGAAATTCCGTATGATACTTATTCTGTCAGATGGAATGGGAATAAGGTATGATATAATATATAATCGAAATTGTGGTCATTTCAGGTAGCAATGGGGAATAAGGTATTTTTATACACCATATGGTACTCATTCTGTTATTAGATGGAACAAAATTTCATATCAGGTTTCGAAAAAGGCTTTTTTTGTTGGCTGTGTGTTAAAATTCAAGGACAATCCTTATCGCATAGTAGATTTGTATCTCTCGAGACCAATTATCAGTCATGGCCAATTTAATGTTGCCAATTGTCAGTCACGAGTAAAAATTGTTTAATAGTACTAATTTATGAGAAAGAACATGGGAATTCTAATACTTTAAGGCTATTTCAAGGGAAAAAAAATTGAAGACAATAATGTGGAGAGGGTTTATGAGACAATTGACCCCCTCACTGGAATTGGGATGAAGACAAAGTTCGTGTAAATTCTCTTTCTTTTGTGGCGGTTGAGATCCTTAATTTACCTCAGCCATCTCAACCTTAAATGATGGCTTTGTGTGGAGCTACACCAAAATTGGTAAGTATTTTATTAAATTAGGCCATCATTTTATTTTATTTTTTTAAGAATTCCCATACAGATGTTGTTGGCGGTTTTATTTTATCAGGAGTGTTGAAGAAAATTTGGAATTCCAATGTTCCTCCAAAGGTATTGTTGGCTTTTGCTTATGATGATGTAGTTGCTTTTGACTATGTTATACTTCCTCCGTTCTTTTTCTACTGTAAAAAATTGAGTTTCACGCTTGCCAATACACACTTTAACTATTAATGTCTTTAATTACTTTTTAGTAAAAATTACAAATTTTTTGAAACACTTGAAAGTATATATCGACACGAATCTAACAAGATCTCACATGACTATTTTTCCTTACATAAAAACCACAATAGATAGTAAAAGGGTGGTGAATAAATAGCGTAAAAATCTCATTGTTGCAATAGAAAAGAACGGAGGAAGTAGCTTCTTAATAAATTTTGTTCTGCCCTAAAAAAAAGTCTTCCAAAATATATAAGTATCATGTATCTGCTAAACAAATTTAAAATGTATATAAAGGTGTATTTCTCTTAAACACAAAGTTTTTTTTTTTTATCAAGTAGACGTAATATATAAACATTCTTATTATACTAAAAAGTTCCCGTGCATTATGCACGGGTCCAAAACCTAGTTAAATCCTTAAAAAGAATAAACGTGATACTATCTCAAAGCTAAAATAAAAGAAGCTAAAAATGAAATTTAGAAGAGACTATCATTTTTTTTGGTTAAAGGAGGGCTTCCATTAGAAAAGGGTGCAAGATATATTATGTTTACAACTTACAACATATTTACATCCTTCGCATCTTACATCACCTAACTCCTAAAAGATTAAAGAGGAAAAAGAAGCTAATATGTGCAAATTAAGGGTTTATATACACAGAGAAGTGGAGAACTCAAATATAAAAGAAAGAAACCAAAAGAAAAAGAAAAAGAAAAAGAAAAAGAAAAGGAAAATGAAGAACAAGGCAAATTTGTTCCTCCTCTATCAGTAGCCCAGCCCTCAAAAGTTGCTACTCCATTGTCGTCAACGATCCAAAGCACTTATCATAATCCTGTACAGCAGCCATTATCATAAAATAAAATGTTATTTTTTGGCTTAAATTTATATATCATGAGAGAAAGTGAAAAGATAATATAATCATCAGTTCATCATCATATAAATTACCCCAAAAAAAAAGGTTTTATGATTAGTTTTTACAGTAGCTAAAAGGGTTTTAAATTTGGTCGACTCATTAGGTAAGGTGAAACGGCCTAACTCAACATTAACAATTATTTTTTAATAAGGTAATTTACCAGTTGGAAGATATAGTTGTGTCAGCTAAAAAGAGAAAAGTTGGTTTGTTTAGTTGATTTTTATGTTGGCTTTTGCATTTAACCGCCAATACTAACATTTAATTTTTGGGTGTTTTGGGTGTAGCATGTTACATTATAACTTGTCGTGTAACATGCATCATGATATAGTTTTCAACAAAGAAGATATGAACTATACAAATAATGACGTGGATCTTATATCATTTTTATCTTCTATATAAAGTCATTTGCATTCTTTTTACAAAAGAAGAGATAGGTTATTATACAATAAATTACGTTGCAACACTTATACTTTAGAATTTTCGTTTAATTTTAGCAAGTACTTTCACAAACATCCAACATAAACCACCAATACAAATGATAGTCAAATAAATTTAAGTAATATGGCTAACAATCAATTGTTAGACACCCTTTATGACTTTTAAGATCATTCATACCAACTATTAGTGTTTAGAAATAAGAATTTCCGTCCCAAAAAAAATAAGAATTTCCTTTATCATTATCCCCACTCCACCAATTGAAGATGACATGAGTGGTTAAGAATCTTTCGCTCCTTAACCAAAGTCTCGTGTTCGGGCTTTGGATATGTAATAAATCCCAACAGGAAGGAATGCTACCCTTTAAGGTACCCATACAAACTCACACAAGAGATTAATTCACTCGCCAAAGACGATAGAAATTCCTCCTAATAAGACCAAAAAATTATTCCCACTCCAAGGAGCCAAGGACCATATTCAATCATAATAGTTGGCCAAGAAAATAATTACCATACCAAAAAAAGGAAAAAGATATATGCAACCCTAAGGTGTATATAAGAAGTAAGTTGCATTAATTGATCATTTATTATATCGGTTGATGCAAAGTTTTTCCATAAATTCACAACTTATTTTCATTTTAAGTAGTGTATTTAGACTGCATATATCATAAACCAAAAAAAACAAAAGATGAATTACACAAGAAAGACTAATGAGAACGAACCAATCATAAACGGTGGGGCTTGTCGCCTCCTCATATTTCGACGCTTCAAACGCCGGTTTTTTCCTGGTGAATTTCTTCACATTCTGATCGTTACCCATTCCCCCGGCTGTGTACAGCAAACATTGATACGTACTTGTTATTATCACTTTTCATGATTAAGAAAAATCACTTCGTATTGGTACCACAGCATATATAAAAATGAAACATAAAACAAAATTATGTTCTTCAATATCCAAACATTCGATTCCTTCTCTTTTATTCTTCCTACATGACATTTTTATCCAGATACGAAAAATAAAGGAGAATGGAGGGAGTATTAATCGGCCTTGCCAATAACTGATAAAACGTCTATTTGAATCATGAAATTATTTTTGCTTTCAAATTTTCTTCTTTGAATTAGACTAGTTATATTACTAATGCTCATACTTCCTCCGTTTCATAATACTCGCTACACTTTCTATTTTGGGAAGTTTTACATTACTTGCTACACATTCTTTTTGGTCAATAAACTCTCTCTATCTCTCTCCTCTCATATAGATTCCTTTTCTTTTAACTCTCTACCTCTCTTTTATCCAAAAATTACCTAAAAATCCGTAAATTGAAAAGTATAGCGAGTAATATGAAATGGAGAAAGTACTTGAATTAGCAAGTTCAAAGCTTTCATGGTGTCCTTTCTTTTGGCATATTATTATATTTATCGTCTTACTCCTCAAACAAACACTAAAACATCTCATCTGAACTATATATAGTAGTAAATTAATGATCATTGGAGAATATAGTTTGACAACGAAATTTGAAATACTTCAAGTTGTAAAACAAAAAAAATCTTTAGATCTCAATTGCTCTATTTTACGATCTAAATAAATGATCAGAACTAAGTTAGGTTTTGATTCTTTAATAACATGTTTGTATCAACTTCATATGAAAATAGATATCAGTCTGATCTGATCTAATCTGATCTAAATCTTACAAACATCGTAATAAGTTAAAAGAAAACATAATCTTAAATCTTAATACAAAGATATTAACAAAATATCATAAAATCTTATATTAAAAAAAAAGAAGAAATTACTCAACATCAAACATTCAACTTATTCCAAAAAAAAACAATAATATAATATTGATAATACTGTATTAAAATGATAAACATTAGTCAAAAAAAACATAAATGTCGGGAAGACTTACGTGAGAAAGGAGAAGAGGGTCCACTAGAAGGGGTAGGAGAAGAAGCAGGAGATCCAGGATCAACGGATAAGTTTTTAGTACGAAGGATAGTGATACTACGAGTAATACCAACCGTCTGATCATTATGATCATCATGATAATTAGTAGTAACAATCGGATGATTTGGTGATCTAACGGCTGATAATGATTTATATTTTCGGAGACTACCTACACCTTTTTTTGGTGCTGGTCCTGCCAAAGTTTCATCCCATAGATTATCTAAGAAGCTCATGATCTTTATGTTTTTGGGATTTTTATAAAATTAATGAAATTTTTAATATGGTATTATGAAATTAAGAGAAATATTATAGAAACTATATGATTTATTATTTTAATTTAAGAAGAGGGTGGGGGTAATTAGAGAAGAAATGGAAAGAAAATATTAATTTTGCGGAATAAGAGTGAGAAAAAGTATTGAAAGGAAGAGTAGAAATGGGGTTTTATAGAAGGGAGTGGATAAGATTTTGTTGGATAAAGAGGCTCCGATTTGTAAGGATTTGTAAAGACTTTGAAACCATCAAATAATTTAGTAGGCAACTAGGCATGATGTGGATATGAGGGAATTTAATCTTATGTTGTTTACTCTAATTATGAGTTTGACATCTAGATTAGAAGGGCGTGTTCGGCAACAATAGCTATGCGGTAGCTTTTAGCTGTGAGAGTAGCTGTTAGCTGTGCTGGTAGCTGTTCGTGGCTGGTATGTAGCTGTTAGCTGTCCAAGTAGCGGTGTAAAATATTGATGTTGGGTAAAAAAAAAGCTGTTAGAGTAGCTGTTTAAGAATAACTAGTTAAAAACTCAAATAAAACTTTAACATATAATTTATACACCACTAAAAGCTACCCAAAAACTACAAATTGTAGCTTTTGACAAACACTATTAAAACACTACTTGTACCACTAAAAGCTACTTACACCACTACATTGCCAAACACTCTTATGTTTTCTAATTAGTGTTTTGACCAAGTCAAGACACTAAAAGCTACTTGAAAAGCTTGTGCCAAACACGCTAATGTACACTTAGGATTTTCCTTTTTTTTCTTTTAATATGTGACAATTAGATAGACGATATTTAAACGCATATAATAGATTAGATGAACCTGATTCAGCGATAAAAAAAAAGTCGTCTTTGTTAATAAAAGGCATGTTTATGTTTTTTATAATGTCGAAATTGGATTGTAAGAATTTTTTAGAATATATATTAATATGTAAAGTTATGAAAGAGTTTTAAAAATGAATCTAGCAATAAAGATTTGACATTATCAATATATCTTAAGAGAAAATTACAAACAATAGAGATTAAATGACCTCTTGTTGTTTTTCATTTCATAGTTTGTTTCACATAATAAAAAAACAAAATAAGAATTCATATCTTTGGAATAGTACTATGATATCTCCTAATTAAATTTGTTATAAATTGTATTTTGTATTTTGTATTTTGTATTTGTGTATGTTGTAATATTACATACTATACTTGTTCTTCTTATTCTATACATTTTGACTTTCACGCTTGTAAACGCAAATTTTGACCATCAATAATATCTTTTATTAAGATTAAATAAAAAATTATAAAAAGTTCATAGGTGAAAATGTATATATTAAGACGAATCTAACAAGATCTCACATGACTCTATTTTTGTATTAATCACAAACCATGGGAAAATAAATATTTAAATAGTGTGAAAATACATAAAAAAAATTATGGATTAAAAGGACAAAAAGAGGAATTATCATCTTGATAATTATGGGAGACTAATTGTGATTGAATGTACCTATTTTATTTACCAATATTATGTAAGTGTTATTCACCTAAGTGCTAGTACCTACTCCCTCCGTTTCCTAAAGATCTTCCTTGTTACTGTTCCTATAGATATCAAGGAGAATTCATTTGTATGGGGTGTGGGGTGGATAAAGTAGGAGAGAGAAAGGGGTTAAAATAAATAAACAAATAAAAAGGGGTTAAAGTAGGAGAGAGAAAGGGAGTAAAATTGAATCAATAATGTAATGATGGACCATATGATAGGGACATGAGAGGGTATAAAGGGAAAAAAAAATTTCAAATAAGGAATTAAGTAAAAGATGGAAGATCTTTTGGAAACGCACTTAAACGGAAAGAGGGAAAATCTTTAGGAAACGGAGGGAGTATGTGATACTCCCTACGTCCCATAATATAGTGCTCACTTCTCATTTTTCACAAGAATTAAGGAAAATGGAAGGAGTTTTAGGATTTCACAAGAACATATATTTAAGTAAATGTTTTTTGGTACTTTTGTCTTGGAACTAGTTTTTTCTTTTTTTCCTTTAAAATAAAATGAAAGAGCAATAGATATTTTTTGGAATGGTGTAAAACAAAAAATAGGGGAACATATTTTAAAAGAAAGGTAGGGGTATTTTGGAAAGTTTTATGTAGAAATGAAAGATAATTTAGTCCAAACAAATTGATAAAAAAGAAAATAGGCACAACATTTTGGAACACCCAAAAAGGAATGCAAGCACTATATTATGGGACGGAGGGAGTATTTACTTAAATTGTCTTAGTGCTATTTTGACTAGGTCCTAAAAGAAAAAATTATGAAATTTCTACTTATACCTGTCATATATATTTACAGGTTTTTATTGCATCCAAGCTCTATTCATGTCAGAGGTGAATCCATTGTGGGTTCAACTGATCCCACGCGAATCCGGGTAAAAAATTGCGAGAAATAAAAAAATAATGGAAAATAATTAAAATCTATATATAAAAAACACGCATAATATCTCATAATATGCCAATGTAGCTTAGCAGTAAACTTTGGTACTTTGAGTACTTGTGCTCGACGCTCAGGAATCAGGATCGCAGGAAGTTTTATTTCATTTTCTTCTTTTCTTTCTTTTTTTTCCTTCCATAATTTTATACTTTCTCCGTTTTTAAATAAGTGCAGCATTTCTTGTTTTCACATTTGTTAATGTATTATTTTAACCATTAACTAGTTATTAGGCCCACGCGATGCCTCGGGTTAGAACATTTTTATTTATTAATATTGTACTTTGATATAATAGCACTAAATACTATTTGGTCTAGTGGTTAAAACTTTAGTACATGAGCTTGAGGTCATGGGATCAAAACCTACACTATGCAATTTCTAATTTTTTTTATTGTACATGATCTAAAACTCCCTAGGGAGAGCGCCACGTGGCACCGTTCCTGGTTTAGGCACGCCTTTTAATATATTAGGGAGAGCGCCACGTGGCACCGTTCCTGGTTTAGGCACGCCTTTTAATATATTAGTACTAGCCTTCATATGCACGCGATGCGTGCGTTAATGTCAAAATTTTGTTATTCTATTAGATACTCCATTCGTACTTTATTTATGATTAAATTTAAATGTGAAAAATTCAACAGTTAGATGAATTTAGATATATTAATTCGCTAATGTAAAAAAATAAAAAGGTTGTGAGTGATTGTTAACATTAATTTTTTGTGAATGAATATTGAACATAAAAAACAGAAATAATGAGTTGGTTTAACTGAATTAAAGAATATCAAAGGTAGTGAATGTTCAGACTTTTCATGTGCACGCTATGTATGCCATCTTTTTTTTATAAGGTATAAATATTTTGTCTATTTAATTTTTGATTGAAGTATTTGATGCATATACCATTTTAAACTTGTTTTAAATGGCAAGTTGGAATGAGAATTTTTAAATGATTTATTTTTGTAATTTTTTTCTTTCCATTAATTAGATCATTAAGGGTATTTTAGTCACTTCAAAAGAGGACACCACACCTCATCTCTTGGTTTATATAATAGAGATAGATATCTTCAATTATCAATAAGCAAAAATTATAAAAAGTTGATATTAAAAAAATTCACATTCAGACGAATCCCACATGACTATGTTTTTCCTAAAATGTAAATCACCAAAGCTAATTAAAGTTTAAACTGTAAATAGTAAACACTATACAAATGTTACACTTATCTAGAAACGCATGAAGTATTTTGTTTCTATATCTTTTTTTTTTCCTTCCTTTATCTTATGTTTTGTTTTTCTATCTTCTTTTTCTTTTTTCTTTGTCCTCCCTGTATATTATAGCTCTCCTTTTTATCTATAAATCTTTCTCTCCCACCCAGTACTAAAATAGTACTACAAGAAGGTAATAAATTTGGTTTATTTTCCATTCTTTTTTCATTTTCCTTGTTTAAGCAATAAATTAATCACGCGTTTGGTAAAATTAGTCAAAAAATCACTACGGTGATCACTTAATTTAGTGTTCATATATTTATATGCAATGAGATATGTGTTAAAATATGAAGGATTAATGTTATATATTCTTATAACCTTTATATATGCATATTATAAACTTAATGTGCAAATATTAATTTTATACATGGAAGAATTTGATACATCACTTCTAAACAAAATTCTTGACAGAGCTTAATATCACGCAAAATGCAATGAGCTTATTAGTGTTATTATGTTGATTTGTTGTCAATTAGTCATTTAAGATTTCATATTTGTGCTAGTTGTTAATATTTATTTTTTTTTCATGTTTCATATCATAGATATATAGTTATTTTTTAAAATGTAATCAAGAATAGAAGTTTCACTAAGTACAATTGTTGAAAGCTTTCCTTTTCTTTAGAGAATGTAACTCCGAACTCACGTGGCTCAATTCCTGGATCCGCCACTAATTCATATGCATGTAAATGTTACGACTTATGAGTTATGACTAGGACACGCGTGGTTTTAAGTGATTAAGTATGGCAAGTAAAGACTCAAAATTAAAAATAAAAACTTTGTGACAATACGTGTCAGAGGACTACCAACTCAACCAAAAATTTAATTAAAATGATGGTTAAAGTCTTAGGAATAGTTTTATACTCTATCACACCCCGCATGCAACTGCAAGAACTCTTTTGGCTTGAATTGTGGATGCAGCATATGCCTCTGTCATGCTTGGTGCTAAATAATAAATATACCGCTTAAAAAGGAAGGGTAAATGAGATCTGAACCCGTAACCTTTATGTTACACTAGCTCTGATACCATGTCAGATAATCAACTCAACCGAAAGCTTAAATTTTTAGTTGAATTCCTAAAAATAGTTTTCAACTCTGTTAATATGCAAAGGTCTGTTAATTTTAAATTTGTGAATTGTATAGGTTTATAAAACTTGTAATATACCAAGGATGTCTTGGTCTAGTGGTTAAAATTGAAGTGTTGTGAACGATAAGTCATATGTTCGAATCCTCCCTCCTTTTTATTATACTTTGTACTGCCTTCATGGTTTATATGGATAAAAAAAAAACTTGCAATATGTAAGTTTTAAAAATGCACACACCATCACATGCAGCCCTAAATTGATTAAACTCTCAGCTTTAACTCTGCCTTTTCTTGTGTCGACCTCGTACATTAATGATGGGAACTAGAACTACTATAGTACTATAGTTTCTTTTATAAGTGTTATTTTTTTTTTTTTTGAGAATAACTATATAAGTTAAGTTTAGTGTGCCAATGACTGGAACAAATAATAAAAAGTCATACCAAAGTTGATTTTATATGTTGGGGGAGGGGGTATTCGGGGAAAGTGATCATTCAACAACGAGGGTAATTCAGAGAAAATTTATTTTATAATAGTGTTTTGAAAAGAGTTTAAAAAAGAAAATAATAGTAATAACAAACTTTTTTATTGATTTTATATTTTGGGGGAGGGGCCGAGGGGGTGTGCGGGGTGGGGCATGTGGTGCAGGGGTGGGGGCGTAAATAATAGAACGACCCTTTGAAAATAATTATACGAAGTCAGCAATACGACAAGAAACAAGATAAGATCGAATTGTTAGCTCAACTAGCTTCTTTTTCCTTTTTTTTTTGTGACAGGCAGCTTAATCAAGCTTCAAAGAAGCTTCACTCTTTACTAAATCGATCTAACTTATAAGATCTAGACGTGAGTAGTGATGGTCTCATGGATGATTTTATTTTGTTATTTGAATTATTTTTTCAATTCATATTTTGGGAAAAGCTAAAAATACAAAAATATATTAATTGATCATTTATTGTATCAATTGATACATAATTTTTTTATTCCATTCATAACTTATTTTCATTTCAAGTTAAGTCTTACGGTTGCATTAAAGATGACAATGGGTCATGGACCCGATCCAGACTCACCAGGAACCGACTTATTTATAAGGGTATGGATCCAAAAAATTTAGATCTAATGGATCTGGGTCGGGTACGGTAGAGCATGTGTCGGGTCTGTATTCGGGCTCACATATGCTAGACCCAGACCAACCCCGCAGACACCATTTAAATATTAGATTTTTTTTTTTACCTAAATGCTAAGGTGTTAGTGTTGTAACTTCATCCAAGACTTGTAACTTTGTAAGTTGTAACATTTTAAGATTGTATGAGTTAGTTTTTAAAATTTTGTTTAGATAATACTTTAAGCATGGATGCAGGAACTATATATATTAGGGGAAAATTTTTAATTACATATACTCAATAATGTGATGAAAACTTAAAGCTAAGAAGGATCCATTTATGACCTAGTTAGAACCCGTGAACCCATTAGACCCAGCAGATCTGAGTATGAAAAATCCAGACCCAACGAATCTAGGACGAGTATGGATTTGGACCCGACCAAGACCTACCCCTAGACCCACCATATTACCATTACTTTGCATATAGCATAACTCTTTATAATTATGAGCGATGAAAAAATATAAAGGGAATCCCTTTCTCCAAATACCTCACTTGAAAAGATTCAAACCCTTATATCTTAAGAGGTAAGGTAAGAGACTGAGAGTCTTACTGGCCATATGATATGAGTCCAGCCTCGCTAATTGCTTGATACTTCCTCCGGTCTTTATTAATTTATCCGTTTTGACTTTTGATACTATTCACATACATGACTTTGACTATTTCTTGTAATTTGTATTTAAGGAAAAATATAGTCATGTCAGATCTTGTTGGATTCGTCTCAATGTGTATTATCCAAATATCGATCAACTTTTTGTAATTTTTGCTTATTGAAAACTAGGAATATTTAGGTTCAAATTAGTGTCTCGATAAATGTGCTCAAAAGAAATGGGTAAACTAATAATGTCTAGAGGGAGTACAATGATACTGATGATAGATATTGAGTTGTTAACATTGCCTATACCCACTTTATGCACATATTTGCTTCTTTTATACTACGACAATATTCTCGTTATACATTTCATTTTGTTTTGAATAAAAGGGGATTTTGTTAAATTTTATCGTAATTCATCCTACATTACATGGATCTTCCTCTTTTACCTTTATATAGATCCTCTCTTTCACACTCTCTACATATAAATACAAGTATATAACAACTTCTTACAACATCAACTAAATATATTACCATAAGTAATTTGGATCTTGGTTTTTTCTTAAATACTTTTCAAAATATTTTTTGTAATTACTATTACTACTATTAATCAGTTATTAGAAAATGTGCCTTGTATATGGTCAAAACTCAAAACCATGTCCAGCATGTCGTGTTTTGGGCAATCTTGACAAATTCCAACTAAATATGTAAATTTTCAAAGCTTATGAAACCTAACTAAATTATTGTTATTATTATTGCCATTAATTAATACTATTTCATATGTAATATGTACTTGCAATATTTTCCATTTTAGCAAGTTGTATAACATTATCATTTTTGGCAATATATTTTCTCTTTTAACACATGAGGCCCTTTTTTTTTTAAACTCTAGCTCTCTACACTAGTGGAAAAATAAGGAAGGGCCGCGCTAAAAAAAGCCTTTAGGGCTGCGCTAAAAAGCCTTTAGGGCTGCGCTTTTTGACAGCAGCCCTTTCAATAGATGCCCTTCACTTTTTAAGTAAGGCTGCGCTTTTCAAGCGCAGCCCTTCACAAAGAAGGGCTGCGCTTTTACCTAAAAAGCGCGGCCGTTCAAGCTTAGAAGGGTTGCGCTTTTACAAACACAATTCATCGAATACAAACACAATTCATTATAGAGCTGAAGACCAACGAGAGAACAAAAAGAAATGAATACATCAGAATACAATTTTTTTTTTTTGCATTTTTTATATAGAGAAATATTACTAAAAACAACCAAATTGACATTCACCATTTGCGCAAAAATTGACCAACTACATCAGAATACAAAAATTACAGAGTAACTACACAAAAGAAATGAATACAAACCAAAAAACAGAAATTAATATCCTGAAAAGAAAAACCGAAAAGGAACAAAAATGAAAAAAATGAACAAAAAATAAACGAAAATAAACGAAAATGAAAAAAATGAAAAAAAACCCCTAAAATTATAGATCTGAAGTTGCTGCCAATGAACGAACAAATAGGAAAAAAAAAGGAATGAAAATAGAACAAAAATGAAAAAAAATGAACGAAAAATGAGAAAAATAAACGAAAATAAACAAAAATGAAAAAAACCCTAAAATTATAGATCTGAAGACCAAATGAAAGAACGGTGAACGGGAGAAGTTGTGCGGCGCAGGTCAACGACGAACGGAGGTGGTTTTTGCGCGCGACGCTTGTTGACTCGTCGGGGTTGAAGGCGATATCTGATTCATGATTCTGGCGAGAAAGAATCGTCTACTAAGTCCGGTGAGTTGGATTTTCATGTGGAAGATTATGATGATGATTTCTTGTTGTTGTTGGGTGAGGATCCGACGAAGGTTGAGAGAGAAGAGAGAGAAGAGGGAGGGTGAGAGAGAAGAGGGAGGCGTGAGAAAGAGAGAGGTGCGTGTAAGAGAGAAGAGAGAGAAGAGGGAGGGTGAGAGAGAAGAGGGGGGCGTGTGAGAGAGAGAGAGGGCTGCATAATTATTTTTTTTAAAAAAGCCCATAGAAGGGCTGCGCTTTTTAAAAAAACGCAGCCCTTCTGTAACAGTAGGGCTGCGCTTTTTTAAAAAGCGTAGCCCTTCTGTAACAGTAGGGCTGCGCTTTTTAAACAAGCGCAACCATTCTGTAACAATAGGGTTGCACTTTCTAATAAAAGCGCAACCCTTCACAAAACAGGGTTGCGCTTTTCTATTAAAATGCAGCCCTACTTTAACGAAGGACTGCGTTTTATTTAAAAGCACAGCCCTACTGTATAGAAGGGCTGCGTAATGAAGAAAGCGCAGCCCTTCCAGCGCAACCCACTAGGGGAAAAAACATAAAGGGCTGCGCAGGAAGGGCTGCGCTTTTCGTAAAAGCGCAGCCCTACTAGTGAAGGGCTGCGCTTTTTTAAAAAAGCGCAGCCCTACTAAGAAGAAGGGCTGCGCTTTTTAAAAAGGCGCAGCCCTTCACTAGTAGGGCTGCGCTTTTTCAAAAAAACGCAGCCCTTCTGTAGGTAAGAAGGGCTGCGCCTTTTTGAAAAGCGCAGCCCTACTAAGTGAAGGGCTGCGCTTTTTTAAAAAGTGCAGCCCTTCTGCTTAGTAGGGCTGCGCTTTTTTAAAAAAGCGCAGCCCTTCCTGAAAAATTTTGAAATTTCGGAATCGCGCGCTTTGAAATATTGAGCGGCGGGATTCGTCAAATATATTATCCCTCATTCTCTCTCTTCTCACGTCCCTCATTATTCCTTTCCTCCTTATCTCTCACCCTCTCTTCTCTTCATCTTCTCTTCTCTCTAAAAAACTCCCATAAACATTTGTCTCAAAAACCCATTTTAAGTTTTCCGATTTGCACTAAACATGACGACGGAGTCCGATTGCCTATTGTGATACCTTTTCGGAAGCGGAACGAGCCAAAAAGAATAACTCACTGCTTTGCAGTGATGTTTAGGCTTTTTAAGCCATCCGAGTTCGTTTAAGCCTCCAAATACCCATTTTTAGTTTTTCCGAAATTTTTTTTTCCTTTAAATTATGTATTGGGTTTTGTTTTATGTATTTAAACATTATTAGGTTGTAGTTCTTGTATTTTTTCAGATCTATAATGTTCTTGTATACTTCTCTTTGTTTATATTTTTTGATTAATGTTCTTGTATACTTCTCTTTGTTTTGATTAATGTTCTTGCTTGTATACTTCTCTTTGTTTTGATTAATGTTCTTTATACTTCTCTTTGTTTTGAATGTTATTCTTGTATACTTCTCTTGTTTATTTTGATTAATGTTATTCTTGTATAATTCTCTTTGTTTATTTTGATTAATGTTATTCTTGTATACTTCTCTTTGTTTATTTTGATTAATGTTCTTGTTTACTTCTTGTATACTTATTGTATACTTCTCTTTGTATATTAGTTTTTGTTCCTTCTTTTTCATTTTCGTTTCATTCTTTTTATTGTTTTGGGTTTAGTATTTTCGTTTCGTTTCTCTTCTCTTCTGTTTAATTTCAGAAAATGTGAGATTATGAGTAAAAAAATGACAAAAAAAAAAAAAAAATTTTTTGGGTAGGAAGGGCTGCGCTAGTTAGGAAAAAGCGCTTTTTCCTAACTAGCGCAGCCCTTCTGGGCTAGAAGGGCTGCGCTTTTTCCTAACTAGCGCAGCCCTTCTGGGCTAGAAGGGCTGCGCTTTTTCCTAACTAGCGCAGCCCTTCTAGCTTAAGGGCTGCGCTTTTCTAGCGCAGCCCTACTTAAAAAGTGAAGGGCTGCTACTGAAAGGGCTGCTGTCAAAAGGCACAGCCCTACATGCCTTTTTTAGCGCAGCCCTTCTTCATTTTTCCACTAGTGACCCTTCCTTTTTTTCCCTAGTGCTATATATGTCAATTCCCCTAACTTCTTATCTCTATTATATAAGGGAAGGGGGGAGCAATGGTGTCCTCTTTTGAAACGCCTATTTTGCCCCCCTTCTCTTTCTAAATTACAAAAGGAATGTTAAAATCAAAATACCGAAAATAAATTTACAACACTCACTCACAAATCACTTAAAAGAAGAAACTTTACAGATCACCCATACAATTGAGAAAATTACGTTATAAAAATCACGCAAATAACTCAAATAATCAGGAAACTTTATTAAAACTTAAAATTAATATACAAACTAAAACTAATAACCTAGAACGTCAATACATACAAAAAAATTTACAAAAATTTACTTATAAATCACTATTCTCAAGAACCATTCACAATTAATGGTGGGTCATGATAAAAAATAGATCAGAGGTGTATTTGTAGTGAAATCAGAATTTAGAAATTAGACAAGGAAAAAAATTATTTACTTTTTTTATAGTGTTTCCTATATATAATGAAACTTTTACATATATTTGGACGTATTCTATTACATAATAACGATAAATTATCAAGGTAAAAAGGTTTATATAAAATATCATTCAAGAATTAAAGTACAACATATCTCAATTATATAAGGGAAAGGGGGAGCTATGATGTCCCCGAATGAAGAGACTATCTTACCCCCTTCCCATTCTAAATTACAAATTTACTTACAAATCAAAGGGGACTTCAAACAAAAATATCAAAAATATAATTATAATAATCACTCACAAGTCAACTAAAATGAGGAAACTCTACAAAAACTTAAAAATTCACTTACAAACTACAACCTATGAGAAAATTGACTTGAAATCAAAGTGTCTACTTTTTTTACAATTTATGAAGTACTGTACTTAATTCAAAAATCAACTAAAAAATTATAATATTAGAAATCATAAATAAATTCAAAAAAATTTCTATTTTATTCATAGAATTTAACTTTGAAAAGTAAAAAAAAAAAACAAAAAGAATGGTGAGAGACTTAACTGACAGAAACTAAACCAATCAAATTTTGCAACTAAAAACAATTATAATTCGTATGTCTAATGTTAAAATAATTTTGACTCTTATGCCGAAGAAAATTGAGTTTCTGTTCAAAAAAAATTCAAGCACGCATCGCGTGCAAAAAATTCTAGTGTCATATATGCCAACCAATGTTACAGGTAAAGAAAATGGAGAAAGTACGTGTTCAGTATTTTCTTAAGTTATATATGCTTTGTTCAACTTAATTATTTTTTAAAAAAATCTAGAATATTGAGAGATATTAAGAAAATTTAAGAGTTTAATCAATGTTCAGAAAAATCAAGAACACACAAAAGATAATCAAAGTTCTGAAAAATTAAGAAACATTTCACACAAAAAACAAAGAAAGGTTTAGAATAACTAACAGAAAATCAAAAACTACAAATTATTTAAGAAAACAGCTCAAACAAAAAAAAGGGTTATATTTTACTTTCAACAAGAGAAAATAAGATATATTTTGAAAGCATAAGTTGAACCCTCAATATTGTTATTAAAGCAACAAGAAGAGGCAAATTTATATGTTATATATATGAATCAGCCAAACAAAACAATACGATCCTGCACCTAACAGCACTTTTAGCATAGGCCCTCCAACAAGATTCCAAGTTTATCTGCTTCTATATAACAATATAAGTATCTGTTAATCAACTAAAGGATATTGGATATTATTGGATATAGTACTTCTATGTTATAATAATACAGGACTATAGGAGTATGCCACCTACAGGCTACAAG
This sequence comes from Beta vulgaris subsp. vulgaris, assembly GCF_026745355.1. Classification (NCBI taxonomy): domain Eukaryota; kingdom Viridiplantae; phylum Streptophyta; class Magnoliopsida; order Caryophyllales; family Amaranthaceae; genus Beta; species Beta vulgaris. The sequence continues at coordinate 52,382,161 of NC_079208.1, read as the reverse complement.
TTTGCATAAAATTATGTACAAGTCCATTTCTATAATCTCATACTATAAAAGACCCCACAAAAACCCTAATTGAATTAACTTATAAAATTCCTCACCCTTCGATTTTTGGTTGTGGTATTGGTAGGGGCCTAGGGGTTGGGTGGAGATTTTCTCCTGGAAACTTCTTTATTGCTAAAATGTTGCTACCTCTTGGATTGATTTTTTTATGCAATTGAGAGAAAACCCTCAAGAATAGAAAGTTAGAAAGCTAAGAACAACTTTAATGATGAGCATTAGGGACTTCTAGCAAATAAATAAAAAGTTAAGTAATTAGCCCAATCATTGGAGTGAGTAGCTGAAATTTTATTTGCTAGCCAATGTAGCTTAACTAAGCCGATTTGTTTGAGCTAAAATTGTGGGGCCATGTATGTGTGAATTTTGGTGAACAATTTCTATATAATCCTCTTAAAAAAATTTCTTACTTTAAGTGGGACCTATTCAAATAACAAGTATATTGGCTAACCATTGTGGGAGTTTTGGCTTAAAGTTGAATTAGCTAGAAATATCTATGTGACATTCTAAGCCAATTTCCATTTTGTTCTACCATTGGAGTTGCTCTAACAAAGAACAAAATTAAAAACTAATACAAGAAAGGAAATTAAGGGGGATGAAGTATGGAATAGTCACGCCTACAACGTCCTCAAACAAAATACGACCTAAGTTTAATGGGGGACTTGAATCAACTCTATCTTGTTGTTCTGGAAATTAATTCCTTGATTTGTTAACCAATCTGCTACTCTGTTGCATTCTCGATAGCAATGTTTGATCTTTACTTGCTAACTTGTATCAACCACTATCTGTCAACTAACATCTGTGTATGATATGGGTGCATATACCACCATATGATTCATCATTCTTAGTGCTAAAACTACAGCGAGATCATCCATTTGTACTTGTAATTTAGCTATCCCCATACGCTTAGCCGATTCTAATCCATGACATACTCCACAACTTTTACCTCTGCCATAAAGGCATGACATGTACGCAAGTTCATTGAATAAGCATAGTTCAACTTACCAGGGTTGTCTCGAATCAATCCTCCTCCCCCAGCTGGCCCTGGGAATCCTTACTAGCTTCGTACATGATGTTTTTAATTAGCCATTGTTGTAAATTACCAGTTCTAAAAGTGCTGGAGTTAGCAGCTTAGAAAGTCCCTCCCCTTTCTTCCATACCTCCCTGACAACCTTGCAATCGCGAAAAACATGAAGTATTGTTTCATACTCATTATCACATATTCCACATCTAGGATCATTTGTTAAGTTTCTTATAGCTCTATTTGCATTGCACATGAACCTATTATGCATTGTAAGCCATAGAAAAACTCGTATTCATTGTTGCACACAAAGCTTCCATATTGAATTCCAACACCCATCATTCAATTCTAACTCATCTCTTCTTAATATATTTAGATCAGCAATCTAATTGAAAACTTACCTCTCGAGATGCCACCCTAATAAATGAGATCTCTTATATTCGATTCTCCTTTTATTTCATGTACATCTATTTCTTTTATGACACTCTGGGGAAGAAAATATGCAAAAACGTCCCATTTCCTACCAATATTTACCTCCTACATCTCTACAACAATATCACCACTAATGGTTTCTGAAATATCTTGAACTGCAAGTTCACACAAAGCGTGGTTTATTTGTTGCCCATTTGTGATCCTAGGCTAGTGTGGTCATATCATTACCGCAATTCTAGCACCATTTCATATGGTATTTACTTTGTCTGTAATTCCACGCCATACATTAGACATTCATGTTAGCTTTTGGCTCAAACATATCTAAGTCATAGCGACCCTTACAATATTTGCTTCTAAGAACCCTTGACCATAGTGCATTAGGTTCAGTTAGGGACTCTCCAACCTAATTTTGTTAAAAAGGCTGCTAACTCTTTGATTACTAATACGTCTCTCTCTTTGGAAAAATAGTGATTATTAGGGTTAACTAATAAATGTCAATAATCTATGAGATACTTCCCCTGTTTTTTTAACACGTGACACATGCATATTTCTTTTTAGGAAATATCAAAATAAGTGACACGTAGCTATATATGGTAAGTGTTCAAATATATTACATTTTTGCCATTCATTAATCACCCACCCACTTTATTACAATTACTAACCCCCCCTCCTTCCACCTAATTCATTAAATTTCCCCCAATCAACTTAATGACTCCCTCCATTTTTTCCACCCCCAACAGATCATCTACCCCTCCTATGATATTATCCCCCCCAATTCTTTAGATCTACAAACCCGAACTCACCCAAAACCAAGAACCATAGAAAATCATCTACCCCAAATCTCGAAATTCTTGCTTCTCTCATCTTCCATTCTTCTTAATTTACCGTGCACTGAGAAGAACCCTAAAAATTGTCCCCTAATTTTCGCAAATCTTTTGGTTATCTCATCTTCTGTTCTTCTTCCTCTACTGTTTCTTGCGGAGAACCCTAAAAATCTACCTCTAATTTTTTTTTGTGAATCTTTTGCTTTTCTTGTTGTTGCGAAAAACCTAAGTCCCTAATTTTTTTGCGATGGATCGTGGAATACTGCCGATTATATTTTCGATTTTGATACTGTTGAGGACTCTGAAGAGTCTTGGTTGTTGAGGAAATTAAATCAGCGTGAACATGAGTAATCTTATACATCTACTGAGATTCTTTATGGTGTTCATGATTTACAAGAAACACCAACTTCAAAGTTTTGTTGGCTTGATGAACTTGAAAGCCATCAAGACAATGTTTTTGAGGTTGGATCTGGCTGGCTTGTATGCGAAAAGAGCTTGACTTTGGCGATTCTTTTGTATCCTCTACTTCTACGTCCCCAAAAAAGACGATTTAGATGTGTCTTCTACTGCTGTCAGTGTGAAGACAAAAAACAAAGATAAAAAAAATGAAAATTGCGTGGTTCTTCATGGATTTGTGGTGATATCTTCTAGCTCTTGCCATTATTTTCTTAGCTTAGATCTAGATTTCGTTTTATTTGCATGCTTTGAGTGTGTAATTTTGCCGCTGGGCCGATTGGCAATATCATGAATTTCTTGTTGATTGCCTTTTTTATTTTGTAAATGTGGATCTACCCCCAATTTGTCATGTTTGTTATAATTAGGGTTTTTATTTGATTTAGGGTTCTTGTTTTCTTTGATTGAGCCTATTGATTTATGTTGATTTTATGGTATTGTATAGTAAAATTTATGTTCAGTTATGTTGATTCCTGTTTATTTGACTTGATTTAAGTTGATTTACTTTGAATTATGTTTACAAAACTGCATTTAGGTTTTTTGTAGTACTGTATAGGTGAATTCTGTTGATTGAGGTTGATTTCTATTGATTTTTGTTAATTTGAGTTGATTTAAGGGTACTTGACAATTGATTTAGGTTGATTTATGTTGTTTTATATTGATTTTTCTTAACTTGAGTTGATTTTAGGGTACTGGACAATTGATTTATGTTCATTTTAGGTTGTTTTATGTTGTTTTATGTTGATATGTTGATTTTTGTTAATTTAAGTTAATTAAAGGGTATTGGAAAGTTGATTTATGTTCATTTTAGGTTGATTCATGTTGATTTAGATTGATTTATGTTGTTTTTTTGCTGATTTTTCTTAACTTGAGTTGATTTTAGGGTATGGGACAATTGATTTATGTTCATTTTAATTAGGTTATTTTATGGTACTGTACAATTGATTTAGGTAAATTTGAGTTGATTTATGTTAATTTTAGTTGATTTATGTTGAATTATGTTTATTATACTTTATTTAGGTTGATGTATGGTTATGTACAATTTATTTGACTTGCATTTGGTTGATTACACTTTGTTGTAGTTCATTTTGGTTGCTTTGAGTTCATATATGTTTATGTTATTTCATTTTATTTGATGTGAGTTGATATAGGTTTGTGTTAGTTGATTTTATTTGACTATTTGCCTGGATTCGGTCTTGTCTACTCCCCTCTTCATTTCATGTTTCAAGCTCTTCTTTTCGAATGAACTGAAGAAATTATGTTGCACAATTAAATCAATTCAGTCGAAAAGAAGAGGCTTGAATGATTGATATTTGATGCCTTTAGGTTAGGTTCTTTTATGTTGTAATTTGACTTGATTACCATGCCGATTTTACTTGTGAAGAGTTCATTTGAGTTGATTTTAGTCTTGTTGTAAGTTGTCCTATGCTATTGTCCATATTTGATGTGGTTAGCTTAGGTTAATTTATGGTACTGATTTATGTTATTTTATGTTATAATTTGACTTGATTACCATGTTGATTTTACTTGTGAAGAGTTCATTTGAGTTGGTTTCAGTTTTGTTGTAAGTTGTCCTATGCTATTATTCATATTTGTTGTGCTTCATTAAGGTTACTTTATGGTAGTGATTTAGGATGATTTATGTTGTTATTTCACTTGATTACCTTAGCTTGTTGCTTTTACTTGTCAAGAGTTCATTTGAGTTGGTTTCCATTTTGTGTAAGTTTTTGTGATGGTATATTGTTTTGAGAGTGAACGTGTATCTAGGCTAGACTCATTAAATATGCCACAATCTAAAGTATGGTGTTGCAATTAGGAGGCAAATAAGTGATCTATTGGTAGTGAATTTGACCTTTTGTTGCATTTGCATGAAACTATATGGATTGAGAGGTTGTTTTTATTATTACCTCTATTAAGAATAAGGTCAACACCTTTATATGCTTGCATGAAGTCATTATGGCCCAATGATCACTAACTGCCACCATTACATCACCTTTATTTCATGTTATGAGGCTATTAAATGTTATTTTTGCCTTTGCTATGTATATGGATTGGGGACTTTATGAGAGAACAAACCAAAAGCAAATGTTTTAGCTTTAAAAAACTACCCAATGGAAACCAAATGATGGTGCAAAAACATATTCTTCATCCATTTCATACACTTTACAAAAAGCACTAGTGGAAAAAAACGCAAAGGATGCGGTCAAAACATCCCTAAGGGTTGCGTTTTTGGCTCGCAACCATTCGCCAAAAATGAAAGGTTGCGATTTTTGACCATGTAGTCCCCTTCTCCATTCACCATTTGAAGATCTTGTAGCAACAATAACTCTTCTTCATCTATGTCCATATAGTCCCTTCTCCATTCACCATGAGCCAAGCTTCATCTATGGTGTGACTGTGCTGTGTGTGCAAGTGAAAAAAATTGTAACTGTGCTGTGTGTGCAAGTGGCAGTGTTACTATAAAATTGTTTGAGAAGTTTTTTTGTAAAAAAGTTTTTTTTTGTGAAGTGTGTGCTTGTGAGTTAGATATTGTAACGAGGAGTGTGAAAAATCAAATGGTTTCTAAGTCCCCTTTGCTATAAATATTGGTAGTTAGATTGATTTTAGAGCCAAGTTTAAATGAAATTTGAAATTTTTATTTTGGAGCCAAATTTAAATGAAAAACAATGAGTTGACAGTTTTTTTTTAAAAAAAAAGGGTACCCGTGTGCCTTTTGGGACCACTTACCTTTGATAAGTTTGCAATTAACTCTTCCAAACACGTGGTTCCAACTTTCTTTCTCTAGGTGCATTAGTTTCTTACTTTCTTCCCACTTTAATTTCTCTCTGTATCACTTATTAAAAAACGAAGGATGTAAATTATACCAATATCTCTTTCATGTGGTACCATCAAAGGTATCAAATGGTTCTATAAATGATACCAATATAATATTATTAGATATCAAGTTCGTGTTGTAAGGATAGATAGGAAGATTGTCTCTTATTATTACTACAAATGACTAGAGAGATTCAACCATTCAGGAAGAAATACATTATTTGTATTACTTGCATTAAAAAGATAAATATTTGTATTGATAACTACAAATATTAAATGTGGCTACATATTTCCATATAAAAAGTAAGGATAAAAATAGAAGGTCGACCATGTGATTACGACTTTTCATGTAAAGTGATTTAAAATAGGAATAAAATTTGTTTGATGATGACATTTTAGAATAAAGTAACATTTCAAAAGTAGAAACAAAAAAACATATTAGGACACCCAAAATGGTACGCAACCACTATAAATTGGGACGGGGGAGTATATTATAATAATTCCCTGGAGACATGACACATACACAAGAGATCAATTGATTTTTTTCTTTTAATGTAGAGAGAGCCACAAGGGCGAATGATATAGAGGGGATTCAGTTTCAGATCTTGAGTACCATCTTCCAAGACTAGTCTCGATTCTGTTCAATTTATTATTTTTTTTATATAAAAAAAGATCAAATAAGATGTTATACAACATAATACACTAGAATATATAATTCAGATAAAAAAAGATAAGATAAGATAAGATAAATTAAATGAACCCTAAACTAGTTGACATCCACCCAAGAGATCAATTTCTTACCGGATCTCCTTCATGATAAGTACCTTGTTTACTACTTATAAATTCAAATTCGTTATTGGGCCTAAACTTAATATCAATTGCTAAACCAAAGAATGTCTAGTATACGAAGCAATTGTATGGGCTTTTAACTTGGGAAGTATTATATCTAGGGCTTGAAAGACAAATCCAAATTATACATGTGGGCTCTGAACATGAATCCACTTCTATTAAATTTGGTGTCTTAGAGTTAGAAGCCACATTTATTTTTTACAAAGTTCCTTTTAGTAGAGCAAAGTGTCCATTGGTGGATTATGCAACGCATCTACATCAGCTTGTACGAGTATGGGTACGTATTTGATGAGTGGTGGACGGGTATACAAGTCATACCTATCAAGGATCTTTGGATCAAATGGTACCGCTTCCTATCTTTTACATATATAGGAGATTAGGGTTCAAATTTTAGTGGAAGCAAAAAATTTAATGTGATAGGGGACGAGATCGAGGGTGATTGTTTGACCTCTGGGTGAGTGTCTTGTATGAGGACAGTCCAAAAGAATACTCTTCTTACCATCAGGTTCTCGAAAGAGGGCCCCCCAAAAAAAAAAGTTTTACCTACCATGAATAATCGAAAGGTGGTAGATTTGATAACTTATCTGTTCGATATCTATCCGCCTTATATTACATCTTCCCACCATTGTAGTGTGTAAGAGGTTGATTTGTATGCCTATATTATGTTTGTCTATTTGGATAAAAATTTCAAGACTTAAAATATATATTGATGGTTTAAGAAAACTAGTTGGGAGGTAGATGTGATAAGAGTGGTGGATGGCCAGGTAAACTGATCATGTAAAGTAATTTATTAATAAATCAAATTATGTCTCAATTGTGACAATTTAATATTAATATACTTTAATTCAATATATAATTTCAAACTAAATACAACAAAATTTACTCTCAAACTATGTGAATCAAAAACTCAAACTCCTTATCCTCGTGAGCAAGCCTAAACAGTTACGGAACATATGCCAAACTCGCTAAAAGGGTTTGATATATCTATATCAAGCTGTTGGACAAAATATAAAGTTTAATCCGACTAGTGTTCGGCCTGAGTGGCAAAGAATCACCACTAAGAAATAACCTAAACCTATATGCTAATTTCATGAGGCAATTCTCCAAAGTCTTCTCTACCATGGATAGAGACTTTGGTAAAAAGAAAAGACAAACACTCACCAGCTTCTATCCCAAAATGAAGGAGAATTGAAACTAGACCAAGACCATCAAGAATAGTGTGTCCAAAAACAACTACAACTTGCCAAAAGAAAAGAAAACACAAGTTGCACAACTTGCATCCAACTTGGAGATAGAATATTTTGTCTATGATCGTAAAAGTAACCAAAATCTTCCGTAATTATATTCCTTCAGTAGTAGCACTCCACATAAATCAACAATTCAATACAAAAATAAGCGAGAACACAAATTATTAAAAGAGACGGTCTAATTTTAATTGTACTAAATGGATTAAACTAGTTACCGAAAAAAATTACTATTGGGCTAATTTTTTTTAATATTAAGCTTGTCATTATCTAATTTAAATTTAAAAGTAAATGGTCTCTTACAAGACAAACTCACGGAACAAAAAATAAATTCTACATGATTCATTTATTTATTTGTTTGTTTTAATTTGTAATACTCAACTACTCACATCCACAATATAGAAAGTGACAAAAAGAAAAGAGAAAAAGAGAAGAGGCAAGAACCACTTTAGAAAGTAAAGAAAGAAAGCTTATATTGGGTCCTTCGTTCACGTGCCGTAGGGTCTTCTTTTCTCATTCCCCACAAAAAGGCAGAATCCTTTACGTTATTGTTCCTTTGCGTTTATGTTATAAAGTTGATGTTCCAATCTCTACCTTGAGCTCCTTTTTCTCCCTGTATGTTGGTTTGTATTATCATGCTTGCACATCATTAAAAGAAGGAAGAAGCATATAATTCACTATCTAAGTGTATACTATTAGTTACCTTAACGATTTAACTCCTAAAAATAATACTTATATGACCGATCATTAGATTACGTGTGAGATGCGAATTCTGTCCAATCCGATTCTAAAATAAATTTCAACTTCATTGGAAAATACAAATATGAAGTAATGTTGAAAGTAACGAAGAAAATAAATAGAGGGAAAGTAAGTTGAGAAATACGTGGTGGAGAGGAAACACTAGTAATTAAAATTGCTTAAGCAGCAGGTGATAGCTTAGTGGAATAGACATTACTCTCAATTCCAAAAGTTAAAGGATCGAGTCTGACCCCTTACAAGGAGGGATCCCCAATTTTCCCCCTTCCTTGCAAGGGACTTCATCTTACCTTTAAAAAAAAAATTACTAATTGCTTGCTTAATTCATTTTACAACAATATTCATTAATTCTCTCATCAACCTCTTCTTTCCTAGTAATTTCAAGACTACCTTTAAGTTTTAACAATATATTTTTAAGAGGATCCTTAAACTACTTGCTATTTTATTCACTTCTAATACACAAAAACTCTTGCCATAAGCCCATAACACAAAAGTAAAAATATGGAGAAAATGATAAGAATAGGAAGTATTATGTTAAAGTGACCCTATAATTAATGAATTTAATAAGAGAACAGAGAGTCAGTGCTATAAATATGAAGTACAGTTCTGATTTGCATATATAGATTCTATTACAAGAATTCCAGCATGAATAAGAAGCCCTTTTCTTGTGATTCCTAAATCCTATTACATGATGAGATGGAGTACATATATAAATGCTACCAAAACTTAAAACGCTTTGATATGACATTGTACAAAAACCTCTATAGACAGCATTTCTTAATGCCAAATTCCTAAGAGTGAAATTCAGTTGGAATTTCCCTCATGTAGAGATACCCCGAAAGTCGTTTGAAGACACGTCATGGCCGGACTCGACTTTCTGTTTCCGACCATATCGTCTTCTACTACTATTACCACCATTGCCATGAATGTCATGGCTACTAACACCGAGTCCTTGGGTTCTTTCGGCTATTCTCTTTTCTTGTCTCAGATCTCCCTTGCAATACTCCATCTGTCTTCACATAACCATGCATAGAAACACACAGAAGAGGAACAAATAATGAGAATTAACATATTGTAACTCAAAAACACAAGGGAAAAAACATTATCATAGACCATTTAGAGGTAAGCCCAGTCTCGATATGTACTTCTACAACTGCCTTACTACACAAATCGTGACTCGAGCTAGCCATTGGCACTTCTGATTTAGCCTAAAGTTGGACCTAAATACCAAAACTACTAAGCGGTAAAGTTCGAACATCTACCTAGTGCCTGTACTCTACTAGTGGTTTACTCACCAGAAGGACGAAATGATTTTCCAGCGATCATCCGAACCATCCTGTAAAGCAAAGGTCATCTTTCCCCAACGATTGAATTAGACCTTTACACAAATCCCATGTTCTAAAACCCGAAATTAAAAGAGAGAAGAAGATCCAGCCATTTCACTACCCAAGACCATCTCCGATAAAACGTCCAAGAGGATTTCATACTAGGAAGTAAATTAAGAGGGAATCTTCCTGAGTAAGGAACGATTTTTGTAAGCTTACCCCTACACAGAAAGTGTCAAAGTTGATATTATTGAAGGACGACGTTGATTCTGTCATATTCAACATTCCTGAAGAGTTTCTCTTGTTAGTGATGAATGAATTCTCTATGGGGCCGGCATAAGATGATGAGCAACACGCGTTTATATTCACCCCCTGTGAATTTAAATCAAACCCCTCACAACCGTCCCTTTGAAACATCTCTTCGAACAGATCCTGTAGTTGTTCAAAGCTTTCTTCTCCTTTTTCCTGCTAATTACATAAAGCAGAAACAATTACTGCTCCTGCAAGCAATGCTGTTCTCACATTGAGATTTTTGAAAGTGCAGGTTTATCAGAAAAACATACAGAGGGATTTCTAGTTTCTCAAGGAATCAATAGCAGAAGAGAGTGGTTGAATGTGAAAAGGCAAAGATTGTATATGATTGTAAAGTGTAGACATGATAAATAAGATATTACTACTTATGGCACAAAAGTTGCCGCAGATAAATAAAGAAATGACAATGCGTGCATAGTAATATCTTATTTATGGCACAAAAGTTGCCGCAGATAAATAAAGAAATGACAATGATAGAAGCAATTATGAGCTTGGATGATTAGAAACAGAAACTCACATTAGGTTTGTGTTCACTCATCATGGTGACCATCTCGTTCAGAAAGTCGCCCATTCCCTGCAATTTAGTCAGTGTTAACTTTTGCCCTACAAACCGATAACGATAAGACTTCTACCATTTTGTGCTTGATCACAATCAAATCTGTTAGATAAGTAGTTGAATGAAGTTATTGTGGTGGACTCGTGCTCGATCAAACTACTATATTAGGAAAACAATCATAATTGAGGGTGCCTCTAAAGGGACTAAAAGAGTTTAGTAGAAGCAATGACCTTAAAATATAAAGACAATCTTGGTCACCCTTGTTTTTTCAGAGGACTACCAAGTACCAATAGTAGATGCAATGTGCAAATCATCTACTAATTAGTAAGGTCCATAAAAACATTCTCGATATTATCACCATAAGGAATGATTAAAATGAAGAAAAACAAGGAAGGGATTGACGATAAAAAGATCGGAAGGTCAAGATGATAGGTTCTTAGTACAAATCTACTACAATGAAATTGGCTATTTTAACAACGACCACTAAATAAGATAATTATAAAAATTGTAGACATCTAACAATTAACTGCTTAGTGCTTAGCCATCCTCATATGGTATTAATTATGGAATTTTTTAAATCATACATCTTTTTCATTCATCAATATGGCCCTATTCTTTTGGACTGAACTCAACTCAACTCAAGTGAGTTCAGCTGCGCAAACTAAAACTGAGACAAAAAAAACTAGCCGAGCTCAACTGAATTGAACTGAAGTGAGCTGAGTTGAAACAAAGCCTAAAAGAATAAGGTCTTTATTATGCCAAACGTAGAAAAGCAAGCACAAAAGGACTTACATGATTGTTCTCGTCATCATCATTGTCGTAGACTCCAACATCATACAAAAACCTCTTACTCTCATCGGATAAAACTGTTCCAACAGCCGAAAAAACCCGTAAATTATTATATGGTCCAATACTATTCTAGAACTAATTTGCCAATTTATCAAGAAGATTACTAAGTGCATAATAGAGATGCTAAATAGCTATATGATGAAGTCTTCGAGGTATTAAACGTGTGATTAAACCTTTTACATCACTGCCCTACAATTCTCAATACCCCAAATCAACAATAAATAGAAGAAAATGCACGATATGATGTTCTGATGGCCAAACACTAAAAAAAGATTACTATTTAGTACTTAGTGCATAATATACTGCCAATTAGTTCACTAGGTGGATTATTTATAAATTTCTGATCAAATCTCTCTCTTTTTTTATTTGATTTGGTAAGGAGAATGCTCTTACAAGAAGGGGTGGAGAAATTTTGGTGCACGCTCTTTGTTCATATATTACTATATGGATGATGAAAATTACATTCTTGGATTACTTCTAAAAAAAATTGTGTTTACATTTGTTATTTGTTTGAAAGTGCAAGACAATAGTATCAAATACAGGTGCAAATTTTACTCGTAATGAAAGGTGCACATAGCAATTATCCAAGTCATTCGAGGATTAAGGTTGACTCACTGGTTGTAAGATGCTCCTTCCATTACTCTTATGATAGGGATTAGATTCTCATCTCTAACAAGAAAGATCCCCAATTTCCCCTCCTTACAAGAAATTATCCTTACCTTTTAAAAAAGTCCAAGTTATTGTAGGTCAAGATCATAGGTCCCATGTCCCATCTAATGTTTCACCTTGTATATTACTCAACGTTACTCCGACACCTTCATTTACCTCAAAAACCAAGTGTCGTATCGTGTCCGACACGACATTTCACTTGGATACTTCATCTTAAACTAAAAACTCGTCTTTTTTCTACAAAATAGTCGAGTCAGACACCTCTAACACTCGTATCTGAATAGACATTCAATCCGTGTATCTGTGCAACATAGTATTACTGTACAATACTTCCTTCCTAACTTTTCCACCTCGGTACGTAATTAAAAAAAAAATCTCCTAAGCCATTAATAGAGTATAGTCCTATAGTTCTATACACATTATTGACATAATCCTATATCATAAATTCTTAACAATGGTTAATATAAATAAATTGAGATCACATCACTATCCATGTTAAAACATGAAAGACTGAAAATGGACATTTCAGTCGATAAATTACGAACAATAAAAAAGAAAAGTGACATACAAACCACCAACCCACCATCAATAGCCCCTTAACCAAAAAAAAAACCCACCATCAATATTTATTGTAAAAATAATATTTTTTAAAAAAAAGGAAACAGTGAAATTACCAGAATAAGCCTCCTGAATAGCCTGAAATTTCATCTTTGCTTCTTCCACGAACTTCGAATTTCCAGAAGCTGAACAACGATCTGGGTGCCATCTCTACCAAAAAAAAAAAAGATCAAAATTATTATAAAGATATTTTTTTCTAAAAAAAAAATAAAGAAATACCCAATGCAAAAAATCACTTCTTTGGATGTAAAATCATAACTTTTGCTTAAATTTCATATAATTATAAACAATTAAAAAAACAAAAAGATCAAAATAAAAATTATAAGCATTACTATAAATAGAAAGAACTAAAAATCTAACCTTTGCAAGCTTTCTATAAGCATTTTTGAGCTCAATTGGTGTACATTCTTTCTGTAAACCAAGTACTTTATAAAAATCATCATTCTTTTTCTCTCTTCCATCTGCCATTGTTTCTTCTTTCTTTTCTTTCTCGATTTAATTTATGTCGACAAATTTGATTGAAATTTGGCCTTAAAAAAACAAAGCCAAATTACCCTTTTAAATTGATTAAATTACTTGCCAAATTTAGAAAGAAAGTACATTTTTTTAACACGCAACAAACTGCAAGCTGCTTAGGGAGGAGAGAGGAAACAGAGAAGGTGATGATCACCTTCTGTAAACGTTAAGACCCAAGAAGTCTCCAGAAACCGTCTTTTAAATACTTTTTAATGAAAAATAAGAAAAAAATTAAAAACAAAATTGTGGAGATGAAGGGTTGAGATTGAAAGATGGAGTCTTTGAAGAGAATGAGAGAAGATATTTTTGTTTGCTTGGTGTTTATTTTTTTCAACTTTTTTTTTTTTTTTTTGATAGTTGTTTATTTTTTTCAACTTTATTATAAAAAAAATGAAGTGGGAAACTTTGGATTATAATGCCAAGGTGTTTTTTTTTTTTATTAGGAAATTAAGTCAGTCCAAGGGCTAACCCCTACCAAGGCTACTAGCCTTGTAGGAACTGCCAGCACATTGGCTGGTAATGTATGCAAAGCATGCTAAGGAAATACCCCAACATAATGCTGGGGGTAAGGATCAAACCCCTGACCTCAGAGATCAGAGGGGAGTGCTCTACCACATGAGCTAGCTCCTAATCCTTTTATAATGCCAAGATGATGATTTTGATAAATTAATATTATCCAATTGGGTTTTTTTTTATTTATTACATATTTCATGTGTATAAGTTTTGTAATGTGGGTATAGTATATTAGTATAATGATATATCCAGAAAGTTCTGTTTTCAACTGTTTTGGACTTTGGGTATGAATGAGAGTCCATTTGTGTGTCCAAACTTTTGCTAAAAAAAAAAAAAAGTTGATGACTTGAAAAGAATACCTTTCTCTAGTTTGAGTTGCCTTCAGTTTGTGGGCCCAACCAACTTGTGATATTTTTCAGTACACAAATTGCAAGGCTTCTCATAATCATCAATCCAATAATAATGTAAAGGTATTTGTTTAATCTCACAATCTTGGTTATATTTCATTGGAAGAACTTTAGGGATGGAATCCCTACTCTTTCCTCCAACGTTTGGAGGGTATTATCTATGTGGTTGGGTTTGTATTTTTTCCTTACATAATGTAAAGTGGGTTTTAATTCCCAAAATATGCCCCAAAAAAAAAAAAATTCTTGCGTACCGTTCACGTAGGACAGCACGCAAGATTTTTTTTTTCAACTTAAGCAAAACCGCTACTTGAAGTAGCGGTTTACAAAAAATAAAAAAATAATTTTTTTGTGTGTGTGTGTTGTATAAACCGCTACTTCAAGTACCGGTTCATTACTCAAGTAGCAGAGTTTGATTTGTGCTTGCAATATTTTGCCCATGTAAACCGCTACTCAGAGTAGCGGTCTGTGTGGGCAAAAACAAAAACAAAAAAACAGTTTCTCGCGTGCCGTACTACATGGACGGTGCGCAGGGAATTTTTTTTTTGGCATATTTTGGGAATTAAAACCCACTTTTGCATTATTCAAGGAAAAAATTCGGTTGGTTTAGTTAACCTAAGAGATGTTTTATTTAGTAGGGCAATTTTCTTTATCAAAATAATAATAATAATAATAATAATAATAATAATAATAATAGTAATAGTAATAATAATACTAAGGTAAAAGTATTATGTATTTGTAATTAAGTACTTCCTCCGTTTCAAAATAATTGACACACTTCTCTCAACATTTTTGTCAATGTCAATTTTTAATTTGTAATATCTCTAATTTACCATAAGTGAATATTATAAAAATTTGATATTTTAAAAGTATATATATCGAGACAATTCTAACAAAAACTCTCATAATTATATTTTTTCTTACATAGAAATCACAAAACACAATCCAAGTAGATTGAGTGACTAATGCAAAAGTCAAACCGTGTCAATGTTTTGAAATGGGGGTTTGCTTATTCTTGACTTCTTGTCATAATCAAAATACGGGTAATAATTCAATTAAGTAAAGAGATAGTATGTCACAATCTATAATATATGAAGTACAATCATACATAAATACTCGAAGGGGAGTTCTTGATAAGAGGTTTTTAGTGTGTCATTAAGGCACTAAGAACCGCTTTCCAAACAATATTTATAGTCCTAACAAGCAATCACTAAGAGAATAGTAAGGGCAAGTCAAGGGTCGATCCACAGGGAAAATGGGATTGATTAGAGTCTATCTAGTCTAGACTACCCAATTGAAAGGTATTTGGGGTTTGAAAGATGGTGTGTAACAATTAAGACTATCTAACAGCTAGAACAAGCAAATATCACGAGTTTAAATATCAAATAAAAGACACTAGAGTTAACTCAGTTAAGGTTACTAGTATGAATAAGAACGGATGATGATTGCTAATGCGATTGCGAAGCAACAAAGACGATTATGCAAGGTTTAGTTTCCCTCTAAATTACTTGAGTCCTCTCTCGAATGGTCCTCAAGAGTAATCACTTAATCTATCAACTAAATCCTCTCTCGAATGGTCTTTAGTTAATTGATTAAGAGATTCAATAAGTTTGGAAAACCCTAATGAAGGATCCTCTTAATTTCCATCCAATATCTTGGTATAGAAATTAAGTTGATTCTTGGGGATGATAAAAGAGTTCAAAATCCGTTTAAGAACATTTGAAATCAAAATACCAAAGTATAAATGTGATCAATACTCCTAAGGTCTCAAAACACCAAGATCAATGCATAAACTTCTCCATTCATCACAATCACATCAACAACATATTTAAAACCCTAATTCATACTTTCACCCTAACCCTAGATTATGAAACTACTCACTAATCATGGAGTTAAAGCAATTAAACAATGAATCTATGACTAATCTAAGGCTAAACATGATTAAGAAATGATTAAACTAATGAAAAGCGCAATTCATAAACTAAGAGAATGAAGATCTTAAATAATATAAGAACATAAACAAACACCAAGAGAATGAATAAAAAAACTAAAACTTTGAATTGAATTGAATGAAAAGTACCTTGAATGTAAATCGAATCACAAACTATGATCTCTAATCTCAATTACCAATGAAAACTCAAGTGTTTTCTCTCTAATACAAAACCCTAAAAAGTTGTGTGAAAACTAGAATAAAGCGTGTCCCCAACTCCTCTCGAAAAGAGGGTTTAATGATCGATTTTTTTTTGTCCGGATCGTGAGGTGCGGGCGCACCAAAAGGAGGTGCGGGCGCACCTTGCTCAGGTGCGGGCGCACCTGAGTCGTCTGCCTCAAGGTGGAAATCTCTTCGTCAAATGGTGCGGGCGCACTAGATGAAGGTGCGGGCGCACCATATGAAGGTGCGGGCGCACCACATGTAAGGTGCGGGCGCACCACATGTAAGGTGCGGGCGCACCTAAGTCTCCTGCCTCAGCCTGAATTACTTCGTAGAATGTGCGGGCGCACCAGACATAGGTGCGGGCGCACCTTATGCTTTGTGCGGGCGCACCAATGTAGTCTGTTTTGTGCTCCAGAATTGGTCGATGGTGCGGGCGCACCAGTGGCTTGTGCGGGCGCACCATCGTGTGCGGGGCATACCAAGCGCACCTCAGGCTACCTTTCAGCCTCTTGCTCGTTCCCTTATGCCATGTCTCGCATTTCTCGACCCCGAAGAGGGCAATACCTGCAATAGAAACACGAACAAACATGGTGAAAGCATATGTGCTAGAAATTCGATCGAAATAGATCGAAAATCTAGCAAAATGTCACTATGACCAAGTATGATCACGTGAATGAAATAGAAGGGAAAAGTGAGGAGAAAGAAGGAAGAAAAGGAGGAAAAGGGAGCTAAAACAAGCCAAGGTCATAAAGTGCGTTGGAAACGCACTTATCAGTTCTCAACACATTGTTGAGCCGAATCCAGCAAGATCATACATGGATATGTTATTCCTTACATATTGGTGTAGTAACTAGTATATAGTCAAAGTTTAATTAGATTACCAAGCCAGACTAAAAAAAATTCAAACCAAACCAAATCAGATTATGTAAAAAAAATTCAGATCAGATCACCTTATTTCAGCTCAAGAGAAGATTACCTAAAAACATATCCTAGATTATGCATAAGAGATAAGTTCTACTCCCTCCCCTTTTTTAATTCTACCATTTTGAAGTTTGCCACTATTCTCAAATTTTACATTGACAATCTTGTATTACTTATGAGAAATATATATTTCGGCTTTTTCACCATATACTCCTGACATTTTTTTTGCACCATATACCCTCGCAAGTTTCCAAATTCACTATATACGTACCCCCACTTTTCAAATAATACATCAGACTACCCTTATAACTAACGGAATGCTAACGCCGTTTGTCATTAACCTCTAATCCTAATTAACTAACCTAAACCTAAGCCAAACCCTAACCCTAATTTATACCCTAATTAACCTAACCTAACCACCCCTCCCCCATTGCCCCACCACCCTAGCAGCCCCCTCTCCGCAGCTGCCCACCCCCTATCCCCATCCTGTTGAATCGCACAACCCCTCTCCCTCTGTTTCTTTCCTTCATCTTCCTCTTCGCATCTGCGACCACCTACTGGTCTGATTGCGCTGGTTGCGGCTGGTGGAGATGCGACGAAGGGACAGAGGAGGGGAGTAGTGGGAGATGTGGATGGTGGAGACGCGAAGAGGAAGACGAAGGAAAGAAACAGGGGGAGGGGGTTGCGCAATAATTCATCAGGATGGGGAGGGGGAAGGCGGCTGCGGGGATGTGGAAGGGAGGCTTCAGGGGTGGTGGGGAGGGGGGTGCTAGGGTGGTGGGACAGTGGGGGGAAAGGGTAAAGGGTGGGGGAGCGGTGGTTAGCGGTTATGGTTATTAGGGTTTGTCTTAGGTTTAGCTTAGTTAATTAGGGTTAGGGAGAGATTAGAGATTAATGGCTAACAGACTTTAATGGCGTTAGTCATTAAGGGAAAGTAGATGTATTTTTTGAAAAGTGGGGGGGTATTTGGTGCAAAATAAAATAAAATTCATGGATATATAGTGAAAAAACTGTATATATTTACCATGAGAAAGACAGATTGATCAACATAGTAACAATATGCCATCTGAATTATCTATATAAAGGAGTCCAACCACAATAATTAATCTAATATAGAAAATGTAGTAATTTAAGGCCCCAAATTATATTTTGAGGTCTCTTACGATTGCGCACATTGCATATATTTTGGGTTACACCTAGCTTTAATTAGTAATGAAGAAATTTATCCCATGAACATATATTTTCACACTATATCAAATAGAAAAAAGATCACGACAAATTATAATATATATTTTATTCATTTTTAAGGATCTTTTAATTTTTACTTTATACTTGATTGTGTAAAGTTTTATTCTCTTTTCACACTACCTTACCCACTTATTGGACTCATATAATTTACACTATTTCACAACCATATTCTCCCTCCTATTTAATAAACAAAAAAAGACCCAAATGCACACTCTTTGTCTTCCTTACCTTGGTTTATTGTGTTGCTATATAAATATGAAGATCCTTAAAAGATGGAGAAAGTATGTTGGAGGTTAAAAATAAAAACTAAGGTCCAATTCGTTTTTTCTTTTTAATTCCAATTTTGAGTTTTATTAAAAACTAAAAACTAATGACCTATTCATTATATTTCCAATTTCAATTATTTCTAGTTTTCAGTTTATTTTATTTGAAAACAAAAAAATATATATAAAAATAAAAAAAAAATTCAAGTTTTTGTTGTCAATTTAATTTCAGAATTGACTAAATCAATATGACTATGACTAATTATATATATATATATATATATATATGTACTAGCCGTATATGCACGCGATGCGTGCGGCAGACATATATAATTTTAATCTAAAATTATTTTGGCGATGATTTAAATTATTGAGGTTTTTTTTTGTAGATGTTATTAACTTTTTGAGCTAAAGGTGATCGATATTTAATTGTTAGAAAATTTTGGTCGAGATTTAATAATTCTTTGTCAGCGGCTTTAGTATAGTTCTTTAACTATTGTAAATTTTTTTTTTGAAAGAAACTATTGTAAATCTTAATAAACCATATTGTTTGAAGTTTGTAAATATGAAATATTATGTTGTCACGATATATCACTAACTTTTTTTTAATTGAAGACTCTAATTAATATTTTGTGAATTTATTGTGTTAATCAAGTCAAGTTATTAATGGTGATTGCATATTCCATTTTTGACTTATTCCATAGGGTAAGTTGCATTGATTCTCATTTTTAAATTTATTATATAAAACAAAGTTTTTATAATTTATTAGAGGGTATTATAGTAATTTCAAATGAGGACACCACACCTCCTCCCTTGGCTTATATATATACTAGCCTTCATATGCACGCGATGCGTGCGTTAATTTCAAAATTTGTTATTCTATTAGATACCCCATTCGTACTTTCTTTATGATTAAACTTAAATGTGAAAAATTCAACAGTTAGATGAATTTAGATATATTAATTCGCTAATGTAAAAAAATAAAAAGGTTGTGAGTGATTGTTAACATTAATTTTTTGTGAATGAATATTGAACAGAAAGAAGAAAAATAATGAGTTGGTTTAACTGGATTAAAGAGTATCAAAGGTAGTGAATGTTCAAACTTTTCATGTGCACGTTATGTATGCCATCTTTTTTTATAAGGTATAAATATTTTGTCCATTTAATTTTTGATTGAAGTATTTGATGCATATACCATTTTAAACTTGTTTTATATGGCAAGTTGAAATGAGAATTTTTAAGTGATTTGCTTTTGTAATTTTTTTCATTCCATTAATTAGATCATTAAGGGTATTTTAGTCACTTCAAAAAAGGACACCACACCTCCTCCCTTGGCTTATATATATATATATATATATATATATATATATATATATATATATATATATTATAATATATATATATATATATATATATATATATATATATATAGTTTTCACTTTTCTATTGTGAGTTTTAAGAATTAATATGTTTAATATACATATAACTAGTTTTAAGTTCATTATATCCTTTATATCATAAAAAATCACACTCATAAAACCAAAAAAATTGAAAAGTGAAAATGATCTCAAATGGGTCCTAAATAAGCCTTGAAAGATATGAATAAAGCCTGCTATTTAGGCCCTTGAATTTATAACAAAAAGCATGGAGTTATTTCAACCATTGACAACAAACCTTCAACTGGATTTCTTTCAATGTGTGTGGTCCAATAGACTTTTACATGCATGTTTCTAAAGTCCATGTGATTTCTAGTTCTACTTAGCTATCATACAAGGGAAGTTGCTAGAAATATGTACCCCGGCCCCTTCATTTGTAGTTCTTGAGGGGATCCCAGTTTCCATGGTTGCTAAGTGGACACACAGACAACAAAAATAGGTGGATATCTGCATACATTTAGCTTATGTAGGATACAAGGACAAAAGGGGGAAACTAGGGTTATTGTAATGGTTTTTATTCAATAATTTTTTGTCCCGAAAGTTTTAATCATACTATGTTAAAAAGTAATTCTTCATAAAACACCCTCTATTTTCTTTTGATGTTCTTAATTTGAGTATTATTTGAGTCTAAAAACTATCCCAACAAGGAAAATCATAAAGGATTGGATAGAGTATTTTTGTTACTCCATATTTATAATTTATAATAATTAATTCCTTTTCTTCTTTTCATCAATAATAAGCTTCGTTCTTTTGCTATACTGAGTATCGTCACTTTTTCCATTTTGACCATTTATACATAAAGAGAAATATAATAATGTGAGGTTTTGTACTCTTGTTAGATTAACTTAAATATACATTTTTAGAATATCAACTTGTAAATTATACTTATTGATAATAAAATATACTAATAGTTAAAGTTATATATTAATAAGCATCAAAGATTTTAGGTCGAAGTTTAATCTCAAAAATAAAATTAAATAAATAGAAGAAAATGTGAAACAATTTATGATAATAATACATCATCAATATGGCACAATACAAGCTAAGATGTATATGCATACTTGCAAGAGACAAAAGGTTTTTGTTCAATTCATCTAGTTATGAAATTACATATATTCAGGGAAATGTTAAATGTATGTATTTATGATAATAAGTATGAAAGATTGGAAGTTACAGTAAGCTGTAAAGATATCAGGTGGCCAAGTGGACAGTGGTTGGTGTCAAGTGCCATGTTATTAATCAAAAGCAGCAATTTGAAGGTGACAAACATGTTTGACTAATCAACAGAGATCAGCTAGCGATCAGAAGATACTTATATAGTTGTAAACAGCTCATAAGTACATATTAGAGCTTCTAAGAACCAACCTGCACAACTGACAAGATTATAGGAATGAAATGGTTTAAACATCGTCTCAAAATTTCATAAAATCGCTCCAAATCCACTGAATTTACTATTTTATCTCTTCTCTTTTTTCCACCGCTTGCCACCCCCCACCACCACCAGCCTCCCCCTGTCACCACCCACCACCACCTGCCTCCCCTGCCACTCGCCACCACTTGCCACCACCCTCGTAAAAAAAGAATGATTTTAATTGGGGCCATGGGTCGAACGTCCTGGTCGGACAATCGACCCCCTTAACTAAAAAAATTTTAAGGGTTGGTTGTGACAGGAGGTGGTGGTTTGGGAGAAAGAAAAGAACAAAAAGAAAGGGTAAAGTTGGAAATATTTGGTGTGCAAATAAAAAAAAATATATGGATATAGTTTCACTAACAATTTCCTCGTAATAATTGCAATTCTCAGTTATGAATCTCATGACTTCTACTCCCCCATTTCTATTTTATTATTTCACTTATACTTTTATACTATTCACATAACTCACTTCAACCTTATTTTTTTCAATAACACATAAAAATATATATTATCATGTAAGACATTGCTAGATATGTGATCTTAATATGTATTTTCGTAATATCAATTTTTTAAAATGTTTTTACTAATTGGTAATTAAATTTTTAATAATTAAAGTTTTATATCAAGAAATGTGAGAATCATAGTGGGACAATTATATACTTCCTCCGTTTCTTTTTACTCGCTACACTTCTCATTTCACGGACTCCTAGGCAATTTTTGGAGAAGAGAGGGGTAGAGAGTAAAAAGAAAAGGGACCCATGTGGGAGGAGAGAGATAGAGAGAGTTTATTGCCCAAAAAAGAAGTGTAGCAAGTAATGTAAAACTTCCCATAATGGAAAGTGTAGCGAGTAAAAAGAAACGGAGGAAGTAGAAACATAGGAAATATTTTAATAATTAGAAACTTGATTTACAATGTGTTTGATAATGTGGTAATTTTGGATGGCTATGGCCCTGTTTGGCACTAGCGTTTGAGGTAGCGGTTAGCGGTTGGACAAGATTGAAACGCTACTTAAGAAAATTATGCGTGTTTGGTAAGGTAGTGGTTGTAATAGCGGGTATCAGTTGGAGTAGATTATGAGTAGCGGTTGTGGAACATTACTACAAGTAACGTTTGAGACTTAGAGGTAGTGTTCTAGCAAATAAACCCTATATATTAGCATAAGGTAGAATTATTAACTAATTTTTTTTTATCTTTTACAATTCCAACAGCTACTTTTGCCAAACACTTCTAATTAAACAATTAATTTAATCGCTGACTGCTGACAGCTACTAGTAGACAGTTAGCAGCTACACCCAACAGCTACCGCTACTAGAACCGCTAGTTTTACCAAACATGCCCTAGGTAGGGGAAAAAAGGCAGGGAAGCTGTAGGAAGAGATAGTTGACAAAAAGAACTTGACTGAGAATTAAGCAAACTCAATACTATTGTAGAGAGAGAAAGGGATAAAATGTTTATTTCAGTAGAGGAGGAAATAAACTTATCATCTATTACAGAGCTAGAGAATTACTATTTATAGAGTAGGTAGTTAGAGTTTGTTATAACAACTTTATAACAGAAAGTAACTACTTTATTACAATAGAATGAATAGTCTTCATATCCCCCCTTCAAGCTGGACTTGTGAACAATCAACAAGACCAAGCTTGGAAGCTAGCTGAAGATGTTGAGGCCCAGACAGAGGCTTTGTGAGAAGATCAGCTAATTGCAAGGAGCTGGATACATGTGCTGTTTGAATAAAGCCAGATTCAACTTGTTCTCTTACATAGTGGCAATCTCTCTTGAGATGCTTGGTCCGTTCATGAAAGACTGGGTTCTGCGCAATATGTTGAGCAGCTGTATTATCACAATGCATAATTATAGGAAGAGGAACATTAATTTTCAAATCCTGAAGTAGACCTTCCACCCAAACAAGTTCAGAAGCAGTGCTAGACATGCTTCTGTACTCAGCTTCAGCAGATGACTTGCTGACAGTCTTCTGCTTTTTTGTTTTCCATGAGACTAAGTGATTACCAAGAAAGATACAGTAAGCACTCAATGACCTACTGCTGAACATACAGGAACTCCAATCTGCATCACTGTATGCAGCTAACTTCAAGTCACTATGAGCAGAATAAAATAAGCCCATATTCATTGTACTTTTCAAGTATCTAACAACATACAAGGCAGCTTGAAAATGTGGCTTCCTTGGGCAACTCAAGAATTGGCTAAGATGTTGTGTAGCATATGATAAATCAGGTCTTGTTATATTTAAATATAACAACCTGCCTACAAGCTTTCTGTAAATTTCTGGTTCTTCTAACACTTCACCAACATCAGTAGATAAGCCAAGTCCTTTAGGAAGAGGAGATGAAACAGCTCTTGTATTTGTAAGACTTAAATCTTTGATAATGTCTGAGATATATTTCCTTTGGCTTAATAGAATTCCAGATTCAGTTCTGATAATTTCTATACCCAAGAAATATGTCAAGTTACCCAGATCCTTGATTGTGAATGCTTTATCCAAGGCAAGCTTAATATCATTAATTTGAGAGGAACTAGTACCAGTCAATACCATGTCATCTACATACACCAAAATCACTACAAATTCCCCATCATGACTTCTAGTGAATAAGGAGTAATCTTGCTTGGATTGAACAAATCCAAGATGAAACAAAAATTTACTTAACTCCTTGTTCCATTGCCTTGAGGCTTGCTTGAGCCCATACAAAGACCTTTTTAATCTACAGACTTCACCATGCTTAGCCTTAGAATAACCAAGGGGTGGTTTCATGAACACTTCCTCATCTAAGTATCCATGTAAGAAGGCATTATTTATGTCTAATTGACATAATGGCCACTGTTTAGTTATTGCAAGAGAGATGATAATTCTCACAGTAGCTAATTTGGCTACAGGAGAGAAAGTGTGAGTAAAATCCTCACCAGCAACTTGTTGATAACCAGTAGCAACTGGCCTTGCTTTGTGTCTTTCCACAGACCCATCAGGATTGTATTTCACCTTAAAAACCCACTTGGACCCTATAGCTTTCTTACCTTTAGGTAATTGCTGTAAATCCCATGTGTCATTAGCTTCTAGTGCTTCAAGTTCTCTTTGCATAGCTTGTTGCCATTCAGGGTAGTTACTAGCTTGATGATAAGTAGTAGGTTCAACAATCTTAGAAGTATTTTGAACATTAAATGACAGAGAAGAAGAAGGGACAGGAATAGTGGGACAAATGAAATCATGCAGTTTTGTGGGAGGTTTGATAACCCTAGAAGAATGTCTAGTAGATATCTGATGATTAGAAGGTATAACTGGAATATCAGAAGAAGCAGAAATATGGTCAATAGGAGCAGAAGCATCAACAGCATCAATTATCAATTGATCAGTAGGTAAAATAGGAGGATTATCATGCTGAGTATCAGGGAAAGAAGAGGAAGATTGATTATCAGATGGAATAGGAGAGGAATTAGCATTAGTATGTATAATAGGAGTAGAAAGAGAAGAATTAGGAGTAGAAACAGGAGAAGGGTGAGAAACAAAATGTATAGGTGAATCATTGAAAGAAACAGTAGGTAAATCAATGTGTGTATTCATGTCAGAAATAGATTGAGATGTTTTGAAAGGAAAGACATCTTCCCTAAAGATTACA
This sequence comes from Beta vulgaris subsp. vulgaris, assembly GCF_026745355.1. Taxonomy (NCBI): domain Eukaryota; kingdom Viridiplantae; phylum Streptophyta; class Magnoliopsida; order Caryophyllales; family Amaranthaceae; genus Beta; species Beta vulgaris. The sequence goes on along the minus strand of NC_079208.1, from coordinate 52,356,894 downwards.
TCTCTAGAAACAAATATCTTGTGAGTTGCAAGATTATACAATTTGTATCCTTTTTGACCAAAAGAATAACCAATAAACACACATTGAATAGCCCTAGGTTGAAATTTATCTTTGGTATTAATATGAGCATAACATAGGCATCCAAAGACCTTGAGTGAAGAATAATCAGGAGGTTTGTTATATAGTATTTCAAAGGGTGTTTTCCAAGAGAGAACAGATGAAGGAAGATGATTGATAAGATATGTAGAGGTTAATATGCACTCTCCCCAGAATTTATTAGGCATAGAAGCATGAAATTTTAGAGCTCTAGCTACTTCTAAAAGATGTCTATGCTTTCGTTCCACTCTACCATTTTGTTGAGGGTTACCTGGTATACTTCTTTGATGAATTACACCTTGAGATGAAAAGAAAGTAGCACATTGTTCTTGAATTATCTCTGTGCCATTATCAGATCTGATAGATTTGATTTTAGTATTGAATTGAGTCAAAATTTGTGAGAAAAAGGATTCAATAGTTCTGAATACTTGCATTTTGTTTTGTAATAGAAATGTCCAAGTACATCTACTATGGTCATCTAGGATAGTGAGAAAATATGAGGCTCCAAGAAGAGTTTTTACTTTGTAAGGTCCCCAAAGGTCAAGATGTATAAGGTCAAAACAGTGAGAAGCTCTATGTATACTTCTAGGAAAAGGGGATTTATGGTGTTTAGCATAAACACATACTTCACAGAAGTAGTCATTTAGGTGAGAGCATTGACATTCTGGTATATGCTTCATCTTAGAGAGAGATACATGGCCCAGCCTAGCATGCATAATGTGTAGAGTAGAAGAAGAAGTATGAGAAGCAAAGGAATGTGTATAAGAAGACAAGATAGAAGAGTCCAGAACTTTAGAGATCAAAAAATATAAACCTCTAATTTTTGGACCTTGAGCTAGGATTTGATGAGAAATAGAGTGAGAAAAAATACATTCTGTAGGTGTGAACTTCACATGAACTTTACCATCAACAAGTAACTGACCTATGGAAAGCAAGTTGTATGTAAAAGAAGGAACAAGCAACACATTAGTCAGCATAATACCACATTCAAGCATCACATCTCCAACTTCATGAACATAGCTACAAGTACCATCAGGTAAACCAACCTCAAGCATCTGATTAAGCCTTCTTTTTCGACACAATAAATTAACATCATGTGTCATATGATCAGTAGCTCCTGAATCTATTATCCAACTACTAGAATTATGTACATGAACAGAAGATGTACCTGCATTGTGAGCAGAATGATTATTGAAGTCACTTCTATTGACTCTGGCAGAATGTGCATAAGCAGAAGAAGGATCTCCAGAATTCTGCTGCTTAGTCTTCAAATTTTTCATCACCTCTTGCACAATAGTGTTTACCATTCCAGAATCCATGATGATACCAGAATTTTCAGCATAGGAACTAGAAGTGCCAGGACCAGCAGACATGAATTCTAAGGGAGTATCTTCATATTCACAATCTGTAGTAGTGACATTTGCAGCCATCTTGCCACCAACTTTGTTGTTTTTCTTAGGATTATACCAATCAGGATATCCTATTATCTTGAAGCATTGATCCTTTGTGTGACCTTTACCCTTACAAAAATCACATTTACGCTCATATTTCTCCTTCTTCCAATCTTTCTTACCATAATTTTGTGATTTCTGAACAGCAAGAGCACTAATCTCATGATTTACATGATTTAAACCACTGATCTCCTTTTGTTTTTCACTTTGTTGCACAATATAATATGCTCTATTTATGGAAGGTAGAGGATCTGTAGCTAGAATGTTACTGATAACATTCTCAAAACCACTATTAAGACCAAGCAGGAATTGCATTAATTTTTCCTCAGCATCAAACTCATTTAGTTTCTTCATAAAATTGCAACTACACTTAGCAATAACTCCACAAGAACATACAGGAAAATTACGAAGATTCTGCAATTCATCCCAACATTTCTTCATTTTGCCAAAATATACAACAACAGACATGTTCTCTTGGCGCAAATTATCAAGTTCCTTTTTCAATTGATATATTTGCGGTCCATTTGTCTGACCAAATCTTTCACAAACTTCAGACCACAATTGCTCAGAATTATCAACATAGGTAAAATTATCAGCTAAATCAGCATCCATAGAATTCATTAACCAACAAGTAACGAGATAATCACCTCTCATCCATCGTGAAAAATCTTTATCATTGTCATCTGGTTTCTTAATTGTACCATCAAGAAAACCTAATTTGTTTTTCGCCATTAAAGCTCTCCTAACATTTCGTTTCCAACTCAAGAAATTGTTTCCATTCAAGTTTACAGGAACAATCTTACTAACTGTGTTATCAGAACTAGAAATGTAATAATGATCATTATAGAATGAACTCACATTGTGATTCGATTGAACATTATTGTTGCTTACAGATTCTTCATTTGCTGCCATTATCAACTCTTCAATTCCAGACAATAATTGCGGAAAATAGTCAAGAAACAAGAAGAATTTGGACAGAAATCAAATGGATACAATGAAATCTTTGAAGAAAAATTTCTTCGGATTGATAATATGGAAGAGACAGATTACAAATGGAACGTGATCTGCTCTGATACCATGAGAATTAAGCAAACTCAATACTATTGTAGAGAGAGAAAGGGATAAAATGTTTATTTCAGTAGAGGAGGAAATAAACTCATCATCTATTACAGAGCTAGACAATTACTATTTATAGAGTAGGTAGTTAGAGTTTGTTATAACAACTTTATAACAGAAAGTAACTACTTTATTACAATAGAATGAATAGTCTTCATATTGACAAACAACTTATCAATCACTTGGAATCTGTTAGACAATTTTAACGTTAAAGGGAAAGTTTACTCTCGTTAGAGTCCTTTGTATATATAGTTTTCTTATGTACAACTTATATATATCGATGCAATCTCAATGAATACAACACACAAGATTTACCCTTGTTCTGTTTTCATCAGAATCATATTGAAAAAACACGCTCCATCACTCCATAATATGAATGTCATGGCTACCTTTGAGTATGGCTCGTTAGTATAATTTTATTTAACAACGTAATTAAATATCTAAGGAATGGAACCTAACCACCCCAAACTTGGCCTCGATTCGGATGTAGCCGAAGGGTGAACCGGGTGCAAACAAAAAAAAAAAAAAAAAGATATCTAATGAATGTTTAATGGTAAGTAGCGTGGCAATTGACACTTAAAAACGTCAAAAAAAAAACAAATGAAATCAAGAAAAATGAGTGATTATTTTTGTAAAAATATTTCACTATAAGAAAAAGGAGAAAAGAAATAAGTTATGTGGTTTGGTTAAAGAAAAGGCAGGTACTATAAGGCCCTAACCAACGGGGAATGAATCTGGAATGTAGGAGCCCATGTGGCCATGTCCAATCAATGCGAGCAATGATGTGAAAGTTGAAATCAGGCCGCTTGGTCCATATGTCCTATGAACACAAAACAATCTCGATTCTCAACCCACGATACAAAGTCCAAACTATAACTCAAAAACTAGGTAACTCAAATCTTTATAACTATCTCTATTTTATATGGAAAGAGGGATAGAACACCAAATTATTAGAAATCCCGTTTTACCCTCATTACATCTTTATTCTAACTACTTACTTTAATAAAAAATAAAAAATTTAAAAATAAAAAAGTAAACTACCTAATTAGTTTACAAAATAAAAAAAGACATAACAAAAAGAAAATCATCAACAATTCAAATATCCCTAATTTACTCGATATAATTAACAATTAATTTAATTTTCTACGTCCCTTAAAAAAAATAATTTTCTACGTATTTTCTCACGCATCGCGTGCATATAAAAACTAGTATATATATATATATATATACATATATATATATATACATATATATATATATACATATATATATATATACATATATATATATATACATATATATATATATATATACATGTATATATACATATACATGTATATATACATATATATGTATATATACATATATATGTATATATACATATATATGTATATATACATGTATATATATGTATATACATGTATATATGTATATATATGTATATATACATGTATATATATGTATATACATGTATATATGTATATATATACATATATACATATATATACATATATATATATATATATACATATATATATATAATATATATAATATATATATATATATATATATGTATATATGTATATATATGTATATATGTATATATATGTATATATGTATATATATGTATATATGTATATATATATATATATATATATATATATATACATATATGAGTCCAGATCCTCTAGAGTTTTAATGAAACTCTATAAGATAGAGTTGTATCTAAACCATACATTTTAAAATCAATGGCTCATATTGGTGGAAGGGGAAAATTTAGGGGTGGATTTTGATTAGATAAAATAGGGGGATTTTGGAAAGAATATATACGAGTCATTGATTTTTTATTCAATGACTTATATTACTCAAACTCTACCTTGTAGAGTTTTTAGAACTCTAAAGGATCCAAACGGATATATATATATATAGAAGTGAGTTCATATGAGAAGGCATACTTACATGAGAAATGAGAATAAATTTCACGCGATGATGTAACTCTAATGAAAAAGTGATGTAACTCCAAAAAAATGAATATTTGAAAAAGAATAATAAAAAAATTTTTTGAGTTTTTTTCGGGGTATAACTCTAATGAATATGTGTTATAACTCTAATCCAATCGTGTAGTTGAGATTTTTTCTCATTTCTCATGTAAGGAACATTCTCATGTGATCTTGCCCCTATACATACTAGCACTATATGCACGCGATGCGTGCGACTGTACATTATCTTATATTTGGTAGATAATTCACCAATTCCTTGTTTAAAATTCAATAACTCCCTGTTTAAACATTCAACAACTCCCTGTTTTTTATTTATTTAAAAATACATATATATTTTATAGGCATATTTTATGAGTAGTAGTTCAATTTAATTTCATTGGGTAATTGAGGTTTTAAGCATATATATTATGGTGAATAGTGATTCAATAAAAAAAATCTAAATTGATATTATCAACTGATGATGTATATTCATCTTTTTAATTATTTATTATCTCAACTGATTATAAGCTCCAAAAAATCAAAAAATGAATATTATCTAAATTTCTTAATTCTTTGGTTTGTTTATGCATGTTAATTGTTATTTGAAATAATGGTTATTAGTTCAGATAGTAAAAATTTCTGTAAATCTTTGTTTTTGTAATTGTTTGAAAATTAATTTAGTCATTGATTTGTATTTTCAATTGTAAATTTTCTCTTTTTACATTTTGTTATGTATGTTTTTTTTATAATGTTGAACTTTCCTTATTAGTCATATTTGTAAATGAGGAAAGAATTAAGAAAATCTTTTCTTTATTATTTTTTGTGAGATTGAGGGTATATAAGTCTTTTCAAGAGGGGACACCATAGCTCCCCCATTGGCTTATATAAAGATCACGTGAGAAAGAAATTTAGATGAGAAATGAGAAAAAATAAGAGCCGTGCGATTTTAGCTGGTCAACGATCCAGATCAAATTATTAACACGAGATTTAAGAATAACTTTACAGATAATCCTAAGCCACAAGCCCACAACTAATGAACTTTATTTCTCTCCCCCTCAAAAACATTGATTTCACAAATTTTTGGATACAAAAATTTCACAAGTTATACTCTATCGTTCATTGAATTCAATGATTCTTCTCATATGATTTCATTTTAAGTTGTTTGCTTCAATCGATGGGGATATAGAATTATCAACTAATTGATGGTGAAATTCAACCTCAATATAGATATCAACATGTTCATCGAGTAAGCACGTTGAGGTATATAGTCAGACTCAATATAATTTGATCAATCCTTTTTTCTAGTCGTTGTCGTTAAAGTGGAGAACTGAACCAAGAATTCTCTTTCTTTCTCATCAATCGAATCACTGCTCACGACCCAGGATTCTATTTTATCATCAATCCAATCGCCGTTTACCCTTTTTCTTTTTATTATCAATGAATAGATGATGTGTGATTTAATCGAAATTATGATTTTACAGATTCGGAATGAGAAACTGTCATCCCATTCAATCCAAAGGAGATGTCCTGGCTCTGACATGTCTCTTGGGAGGAGGAACATGAAGTTCAGAATTATGGGTGCGTGTATTCAATACTCCCAAATGAAAAGTGTATATATATATATATATATATATAGGTTTAAGTTCATATGAGAACCACGCACCCTTATGGTGAGAACCGTGAGAACCACTTATTTTTCCTCATTTTATGAAGATTTTGATCATTTCATAACATTTTTCCTCATTTTTTGTTTCACCTATTTTATGGTTTTGCTCATTTAACAATCTTGTGCTCATTTATCAACGTTTTAGCTCATTTTACGTTTTGCCATTTTACCTTTTTTCTCATTTAACTTTTTTGTGCTCATTTTACGTTTTTCTTCTTTTACATTTTTTTTCATTTTACGTTTTTGATAACTTAATGTTTTCTACTCATTTTATGTTTTTGCTCATTTGTTACTTTTTTTTGCTCATTTTAAGTGGTTCTCACGGTTCTCACCATAAGAGGGTTCTCAGTAGAACCCAACCCAAAGATTGGCAGGTTCAATTTAATAGGAAGTAATGCTGTGTTAAACATACATTCCGCATAATTAAAAGAACTCCTATAGAAGCATTTATTCTTTTTATTTACCCTCTTGACGAAGGTCTTAGGAATACCTTCACTAGATTCAGATATATATAGATCTCATCCGAATGGTGTTGGGTAAAACGCACAAGGCCCCTTGACTCTAAGATTTAGTTCTAGCTTTACAAGAAACATCTTGTTTATTATCTACGTCTTCCTTCAGACAAATACAATTATTACGTAAGAATAAGGCATGCTGCTTTACATTACTTTCAATTCGATCAATCAAACTTGCTAGACTTACAGAAGTATCCAAGTTGAATAGATAGCTAAGAGTATGGACGAGTAAGCAACCAAGAATGTTAACTCCTCAATTTCTTTCTGAAGCTTTTCAAGAACCTCCTTATACGTCTTCCCACGATGCTCTTCCAGTAGAGAATAAACATGATTCTTGAAATCCTTTACAAATTAAATATAGCTTTTGGAACTTTAATAGTCCTAGTATCTTGATCAACGAGATCGAACTTGCTACCGTGACGCGAATTTTGACGCTCATCCTCAAAAACTTGTATTGTTATATATAAAGTAGTAGTTTTGTGCTAATGACTTTTTCATATGATAAACAAAAATCAATCACTGATCATTTCCTTCTCCTCCAGTACTATTCTTTCCTTGACTCCCTCTTACCTTGTCATTCACTCTTTGGTCTCCGCCACTTCACTATCTGTAGTCTCATTTAGCACTAATCCCTTGCAAATTAGGTCCCATTTTAATGTTGCACCAAGAATGTAAATGTACGTTGAAAAACAATACTGATAATTCAACATTTATATTTAACAAATAAATAATTTCATATCATCGTGTTTTGAAGAAACTTTATGCTAAAATGCTTTGATCTAAAAAATGTGTATTTGATATCTTGATCCATTGATCGAGATTCTTGCATAAGATGAGATAATCTCGCAATAAACTATGAACCGTGTCACATATTGCTATTATTTAGGGTGTTTACTTTATGTATTTCACATACTATAATAAATTAGAAAATACATAGTATAAGGTTTCCAATTACTTCAACCATTAAATTAAATTATGTCGAGTATTATGTAATTTCAAAGTAAATATTAATAAGTCAAATATTAATTAATAAAAATCATAAGTATCCGAGATATAATCGGACCTAAAAACTAGTTCTATTACTAATAAAAATCCCAATACTTACTCTTATATGGTTGGTAAACAAAATGTTGGTACCTAGCTATACTATTTTTGTTAGTACTATATGTTATATATATATATGTAGGATAAAAACATTATGCTACCCTCACTTTGAGGGGAATACCTAATGCATCGATACAAGAATAGAAGAAAGAAAAAAATTACTACAAGGCGATATATCATGCATTGGAAATCAAATAATAATCTTATGACTTAAAAAAAAATCTTACAATAATGTTTCTTATTTTTTTAGATTGCTAAGGAGAAGTGCCTTAGAGGTAGGAATGACAGCGGGTTGGACTTGAACCAGATTATGCATAATCGGACTCCGACCCTACAAGAAGTCGGATTTTAAATCCGAGTCCGACATCGACTTAAAATCCGAACATCCGACTCAGAATCCGACCCGACTTTAAATTCGAACATCCGACTTAAAATCCGAAAATTCGACTCTGAACCCCGTCTGACTTATTTTGCTGCCCATTTTTTATAATAGAATAGTCATCTATATACAATACAATAATCTAATCATTACAATTTATTCTTATAATCATATGGAAATCTTATAAAGTACAAATAATCTAAATATTACTATTGTTTTTAACAATCATTTCTTCAATGGGAAAATCCTATATAATACAATTGGCTGAAAGACGATGTCATGTTATACATAAATAGCACATTAACATAAGTAAGAAAAAAGGATTGATTGACTCAAAGTCGGAGTTGGATTCGGATATCGGAGTATTTTATGAGATCTGACTCCGGCCCTCCTTCGACTCGGAGTCGGACTTTTAAAACAGAGTCGGAGTCGGATTATTTTTTTTGTCAGAGTCGACTCGAATTTTTTCCTTCGGATCAGAGCAGACTAAGGTCGGATCCGGATTGGGTTGAGACCAAAATGTAGTATATGAACTATGAAGTATGGGTACTAATTCTTTGACAGTCACTTATACTATTTATTTAGAGCTTTCAAGGAGAAAATAGCCTTATTATTTATAGTATATAGCTGTATTACAGCTTAACAGCTGATGAGCCAAAGTATGATGAAGTCACTGGGCCCTCTATATCACGGGCTTTACTCAATACACACTCCCCTGTTTGTGTGGGTATTCTTTTGCATAAACCAGCAGCCGCTGGCTTTTCGAAATTAAGCAAATAGTTTGGCACATCCGTATACTTTGGTGGTAGAGAATAAGAAATTGTTATTTCAAAACCAACTATGTATCCTAGTGAATAAACTTGTTTCTTTAAATAATTACTAGTTTTTGGACCCGTGCAAACTGCACGAGAACTTTTCAGTAACTTTTTCTGGCTAAAATCATTGAACAAATTAATATACAACACGGACGTGATAATATTAGGATACATAAAAAGGTATCATCAATTTAGTAACAGATTTAATAGCTATTTTATTTGAAAGAAAGTTAATAAGGTGAACTTTATATACTTAAGTGACGAATTTAAAATTAATATATAACAATTTCCATAAATATCATTAAAATAATTTCCATTAAGAAATTAGGCAACTATAATCACTAATACTTAAACATTTTGAAACACTTCTTTGTACACCACGTTAGTGGTGATATTCGACTTCGCTCGATCTTCATTACAGATTAAAATTTTCAATCCTTTTTTGCTCGTAACTCTTAAAATTGCCACATAAAATTGTCCACGGCTAAAAACCGGCCTAGGAAGATCTAAACCAACATGAGATATAGATTGCCCTTGGCTTTTATTAATTGTCATTGCAAAGCAAACAACCAAAGGAAATTGTCTCCTTTGAAACTTGATAGGAACAATCAACATGAGATAGAGATTGCCCTTGGCCTAGTTTTTTACCCATGCAAACTGCATGGGAAGTTTTTTGTTTTATAAATTTAAGTTTTTAAGAAATTTAACCTAAAATCATGGTAAGTTTTTCTGAAGTTTAAGCTAAAATCATGGTGGTGAATATTAACCTGTGATTTAAATTTTTATAATCATGCATTGAGATATTTTAAAACTCACTTATGACCCGTTTATTCAATGGCTTATGTAGTTAATATTAACTTGATTATTTTACTTTTCTACTGCTTCTTTTATTAGAGGCTCAGATAAAATCATAATTCGCACCACCACTTGCACTCAACTATACATCCGCTTTCTCTCCCACTTCTGGCAATTCCGCTCACCCTCTATCTCTCTTGCCATCTTACACTACTAATTTTCTTGTGCAAAACCATATATATAGTTTAGATCAAAATCTATATTAAATTGTCAAATGAGATTCTCTGTAGAAAATTACCTGAGTACTTACAGCTTGTACCCACATTACCATTGGCTCCAGTCATGTCCAAAACCACCCCATGGTTCTATAGAATTGATGATTTAGAAGTTAACCATGCCTATGGTTTTAGACCCATGCAAGTTACATTGGATACTTTTTTGTTTTACAATTTTAAGATATTATGATATTTCTCATAAAATTATGTTGAAAATATGTAACCTGTGAATCTATGAAAATGATGATTTAAAAGTTACGAATAAAAATAAAAACATATATATAAGTATGAAAATGTAAATTTTAATTTGAATTTGCTTTTTATCTACTTCATCCGTTTCAATTTAGTTGTGACACGATCTTTATTTGGCATATTTCAATTTAGTTGTGACACTTTTTTTTTACCTTAAATGAAAAAAATTAGATTGTGATTTTACGATTTTACCCTTGGTTATAACATTTAATGAAATTGATATCCTACTTAATATAACCGGCCACATTAATCCTAATGTGATTAAATGACTCCCACCAAAAATTAAACCCCCACCCAAATTTTCATCTCAATCTTCATCTTCATTTCTAATGTTCAACCTCTCTAACCCCAACTCAACTTTCTCTCTCCTCCAATTAAACTCCCACCCACATTTTCATCTCAACCTTCATCTTCATTTCTACTGTTCTTACATTGAATTTGGCTCGTCCGCGATCAATTATAAGACATCTTGACATTATGACTAAGAAATACAAAAATTAGTCATAGTAGTAGTAACAAAAAAAACTGCTAGACTGGTGCCTGGTGGTAGCCTGTCAAACCAGGTTGTGATCAAAGTCAAATATATGATTCAGTTAATGTCGAAAAAGGTGCTTAGCCGCTAGGTGAAGGACATAGACTTGATGTCAGAGATTTCCTATTTTCTCTTTTCTTTTAGTTTATTATATCTCCAAAATTGTAGCTCCATATATTCTCTAGAAATATTTTCTGACATTATAGTATAAATTATTATTAACTAATATGCATGTTCAGCCTCAATCGTCATATAAATTAAGACGTAATTTTGACTAATATAAAATCCTAGATACTAAAGGCAAGATTTCATGTACAATAATATAATTAAGATTACTACTTTATGAGATTTAGTTTATAATTATATAAGTAGAAAGTCACATTATTTTCTAATGCCTAACATAAATTAAGGCTAATTTATTGTCAATTTTGCTCCTGATTTGAAAATATTGTTATACATTATTTATGAAAATATGATAAATATGTTAAAATATCTTATAGAATGTACCCATTTAAACATGATAAATATGTTAAAATATCTTATACATTAGTATCAATTTTACAGTCGCTTGTTTATACGTTATTCTATCATGACTTGAAAATTATTATTATGAGTTCACTAATGTTACCCAAATTATCTCCTTATTTCTCTCCTAATTTTTCTACAATTTCTGCCAATATATATAATTATACGAAATATATAGAATATCGAAAAGTATTTATATTCCAAGGAACGTATTATAAAATCTTAATTTCATGTGAAATGTATCAAAAAGTATTTAAATAAATGTTTTATATTTTAAAATCTTAAATTTATCAAAAAGCATTTATATTAAATAGTTATATCGTAGATAAAATGTTGTTGATATTAAGTCGTGGGGGTTAAATATTAAGTCGTAATTTTTTCTTAAATGTTACGATAAGAAAATTATGACTTAATAGTATTAATCCATACGACTTAATATTACTCCCTACGTTTTCTTTTGTTGTTCCTGTTCATTGAGAAATTTCAATATGTTGTTCCTACAAATAATTTATGAATTAAATTTCCCATTAGTTTTAGGTTGTACACACTATTGAATAGTCATTTTTTACCTTTTTACCCCTCAAACTTTTGTCTAAATGGTTATCTAACATAGAGGAACTCAAAGAGCAATAAATATGTTCACATTAGTTAGTAGTTACTTTACTCTTTTATCCCTCAAACGTTTTGTTAATAGAATTACTCAAAAGGACTCGAATCTTTATTTTTAATTAATTTAATTTTATTTAAAATAGTGAAATCTTGCCTATCTTTTGAGTTGCATTGGTTTCTTCCCCGATTTCAAATAGGAACAAAAGTGAATAGAAGGAGTAGTAACTCTACTTGGAATATACTTAGCACTTACCATCAAAGGAATTGGAATTTTTTGACCCATACAACTTAATAATATTGATAAATAAAACTTTCATGCTCAATTTACATTGATCCAAAAGCAAGCTAGTCAGTTATGTAAGATGATAAATTTGAATAAACTAACACTTGCGGTTTCATGTACAACAATAACTTTGAATACAATGCTTCGTTTTAAATGTTAACATTATCATTTGACAATTGAAATTCAACCACACTCACTCTCTCCCTGTCATACTTTGCTAAAGCATTATACTCTGCTAAACCTCCTCACTTTCCTCTTCAACATCTATAGAACTCTCTAACCTAACTAACCCAAACTCCCAATAATCCAAAATCTTTCTATCTCATTCTTATTTATCCTTTTAAAAAATATCATGGAGATTTCAAGAAATAAATCAAGATTTTATTGCAATAATGGTGAAAAATTTTCGAAGACATCAAGTACTGCAAACGTGATGCTTTTGGGTTGAAGATGATGATTGCAAATTCATCATTATAATGAAAGATCTTTTTTTAAAAAAATTTCTCAATTATATGGGCATTATATAGCAGTAAGGATTTGGTCTTTTTTATTTTTACTTTTTTTGAAGAGAAGTGAAGAATCAATCTTTGATAGTCAAATCAAGGGATAAATCTTCAATTTATGGAAAGTTTTAAATGAATTTGATACAATTCCTCTAATCAAGGGATAGAAAAAAGGAAGAATTTTATTATAGTTGATTTGCTATAGCAAGGAAGAATGCAGAATTCTTTTAGGCGTCAATTATTAAGGTATTAAATCAAAGCTAAGAGGAGGCTGAAAACTTGGCCATGTGGCATATTGAAAGAGACACTGTGAAATTGAGGGTGAAGGAGAGCAGAGGAAGAATAATGGCTTGCCACATAGGACAGAATATTTCTTGCTTTAATATTATATATGATGAACAATGACTCAAAATAATTTAGTCTATTCGGCTTACCAATGGACAAGTCACTTGATCGATTCAAGTGATGTAACTCATGTACTCCCTTTGTTTCAATTATTAGGCACATACAATATTCGTAATCAAACTTTAATCATCAATTACTCTCAATTCATGTTGATAAAATTATTAGAAAATATATATTATTATAGTATTTTTAAGACAAATCTGATGGCACAATTTTTATGATTTGTATTTGTCATCTTATGAGAGGTACTAACATCTGTTTCTAAATATGTGAAACAGTTTGAATTTCACGTTTGCCAACGAACAACTTTGATCATTAATATCTCTCATTATGTACTTCGTAAAAGTTATAAAAAGTTGATATTATGAAAATATTAAGTCCAGCGATATTTATATGATCATTTATATGTAAAAAAAAATATGGTCAAACTGATATGCATTATTGCGCTTAAAAAGAAACAGAGAAGTATTTATGATCAAAGTAAATTTTCATAAAACATGCGTGTTTTATATTAACAGAGATAGTACAATGTAATAAAAGGGTTTAGTATAATGCAAAAGAATTTCACTACACTCTATCAATTATTCAACTAGTTTGTAGTCCCGGACTATGCCCCAAGTACTTATAGTTTTCATTATTAATTTTTTTACTTTAAAATGATATCAACAAATATCATTTAGTTTAGTGGTTAAGATTTTAGTATATAAAGTTGAAGTCAAGGGATCAAATCTTATACAATGCATTTGCTCTTTTTTTTTTTACTGTATGTATCACATGTTGTAAAACAACCATTCCCCATCTTATTTTCAATTCAGTTAAGTTCAATTCACTTCAGTTCAGTTTAACTCCAACTATCATATTTATTAGTTATAATTTAATTCATTCAGTTCGCTTCAATTCAGTTCAGTTGCAGTCAGTTTGATTCGGTTCGATTATTTTATGTCGAAGAGAACTATCCCTAAGAACTCCTTTTAATATATTAGTATAGATGATATTCCACCTATTTATAAATAACTGCAACACTTTTCACGCTTTATAATACTTCCCCCGTTTTTTATTAGATGTTACACTTTCCTTAAATTGCATGTTTCAAAATAGATGTTACACTTTTTTTATTTCCTAAATTGGAAAGTTGTATGCTGTAAAATTACTCACTTACCCTTACTTATAACAATTAACCAAAATTAAACCAACTTAATTTAACCTTATTATATACTAATCTAAATTAATTAAATCTCCTCCCTCTCTTCCACCACCCCTCCCCCACCACCTCAGCTGCCCAATCCCTTCCCCGACCCACCTCGCAGCCCCCTTCCCCAGCCACCACCACAGCAGCCCCACCCATGCAAAACCTCCCCACCCACGAAAACCATCCCCACCACCCCCACCCACCGAAAACCACGCCATCTTCTTCGCGCAAAACAACAACTCCTGCCATCTTCTTCACGCAAAACCACATGTCCTCCATTTTTGGCGGTAGAGGTGGGGTTTTCGAGGCTGGGGTGGAGTTCTCGGCGGTAGAGGTGGGATTTTGCGAGGTTGGGGTGGGTTTTTCGGCGCGTGGTTGGGGTTTTCGGGTGGGTGGGTGGGGATTTCGGCAGTGGGTGGGGTTTTCGGGTGGGTGGGTAAGGATTTCGGCGGGTGGGGTGGGGTTTTCGGTGGGTAGGTGGGGTTTTCGGGTGGGTGGGTGAGGATTTTAGCTGGTGGCCTGGGGTGGGGTTTTGGGTGGGATTTTCGGGTGGGTGGTGGGGTTTTGGGTGGGATTTTCGGGTGGGTGGTGGGGTGGTGGTGGGAGTTCGCTGGGCTGCCGGGGTGGTGGTGGGGAACCAAGTTGGGGTCCTCTTTTCTCTCTCCTCCCTTCCCTTAAACCCCATCCCCACATGTTTAATCCCCTACCTTTATTCTCTCCTAATCACTCCTTCATTTTTAGCCTAGAAAACCCAAATTTTCAAAAGTGTAACATCTAATAAAAAACGGAAGAAGTATATATTTTTCCTTGGAACTTAGGAATGTGGCCACACCATACAACGCCTTAAGGGAGCTGGGGAAGCCCTGGCCTGCTTGGCTTGCGGCCCAACTTCAGGCCTGGCTGTTGGGAATGAGTTAAATTTAAACTACTTCCAATGAATATCACTACGACTCTACGAGGGGTAAGAAAAACTAACTTATGACATGATTGAGATATAGTAATAAAATCAATTGGTGAAGGGTAACTCAAATCTCAAGCACATCTGCACATTGAGCTGAGTTTGGCCCAATGATCACCTCTAACAGCGGACAACCACCCCAAATAACAGAACACTCCACTTTGTAAATGATGCTTATTGGGGGCTATTCTATGTAATGTCCATATGCTTGTTAGAAAATTATCGTTCTCACCTCTTTTTTTTTTTTCTTCCAAATTCTGTGTTACCACTGTCATTTTAAATTTGTCTTAATGATGCCACTTACCATTATCTCTTCAATAATGAATTTTTGTTGTTATAAAGTACCTCCGTTTCATTTTTATTGTTACACTTTGACATTTTAATTTACACTATTCACAAATTGCACTTTGATCATCGTTTGTGATTTATACGTGAATAAATATATTCATGTGGGATCTTGTTAAATTCGTCTTAGTATGTATTTTATTAATATGTACTTTTTGTGATTTTACAAATACAAAACTAGAGATACATATCTTTAAAGTTATGCATTGGTATGCGTGAAAAGTGTAAGTTTAACAATTAAAAAGAAACAGAGGGAGTATAAAACTATAAGAGGTCTTAATTTGTTACTCATTGTTATTAGTCAAGAAAATTAGGTTTACGTCAATTTTCTCTATAAAGAAACATTTGGTAAATTAATTTCGTTTAGTACCAACAGAAAAAGGAGATGTCTATTACATACACAAAACGTTTCATATTAATTAAATTTCAATATAACAGTAGGGTTGGACCAAAAATACCATGAATACTTTAATAATAGTATAAGAGATGAGAGGGTCTAATGTAAAATTACATTTTAAAATAAAACTAGCAAGTATACAAAATACCTAAATTAACCGTCTTTTAGGGTTACATGTCCAGATTCAAACAACCCACCCCCCATCTTACCCAACAACTTTTGTTAGATTTTGATATAATCTCTCAATCAACAACAAGAACAATAGTGGTACCACTAGATCAAGAGGCCTTCAATTTACAAAAACAAATACAGAGGTACTACTAAAAAATATATCATTATGACATTATCTGGAAAATCTTCCTATCGATTTGAGCTGACTGTTATTCTGTTAAATAATATATACTTGTATTGTATACAACGTATCTTGTCCATTTGCATAATAAACTACAATGTATCTTGTCCAATGGTATGGCTTCTTATTTTTTATACGGAAGACCAAGATTCAAATTTTGGTGGAAGCAAAATTTCAATATTGTTCGGGGTTGGGGAGAGAAGGGTTTGTGTCTTGTTGAGCCTCTAAGTGAGTGGCTCTGTGCGAGGGAATCCCAGAGAAAATTCATCTTACTACGAGTTTTCGAAAAAGGGAAAAAAAAAGCTTGTATATAATACAACTAAGCTATAAGGTGTATGGCCAATTGGTAAAGTTTTTGATAACCTAGAATGATTCCTCAATCAGGATACATGGAGATCGTTAGGCAATTCAGCTCTTGGGAAAAGTGCATGGCGCATGCAGCAGAAGTCTTATTAATGCACCTTTTAATGAGATTGATCAACTTGGGCTCTTCTGGCAACACTATTACTACTTTGATTGCCCACTGTATTTCTACATGCAGATTGCAGCATGCATGCATCATGATTCATGCATGCCCACAGGAAAATGAAGCCGGCCAGGACCGTTTTAATTTATTTTCATCTACATTTTGGAGGAATTATATATGTTGGTGTACATATATGTAGCTGTGTTCCTGTGTAGTATAATCATTAGATAACTAAACCCTTATTTTTTTGGAAAGTATAATTTATGTCGGTGCAAGATTGGCTGTTGCTTATCTACTTCTGTATACTTATCTTCGCTACAGCCTTCACACATCCACTAATAATCAACTTGTAGATATTTCCAGAACTTAGAAGGAAAATGACTACTATTACTACTAATATATAAATAGTTATCATAGTCTGTGATTAAATATCTTAATAGTTTATCTGACCTGAACACCATAAACTTTGACTAATAGTCAAAACTACATAAACTATTGACCAGGGTACAATGTGTGTCATAAATGGCGCAGCCGGAGGTACTTTTCTCGCTGGTAACTATAGTCTATAGTAGCCAATCTTAAGCTTTCTCTTTCTAGAACTCCTTTTAACGAAGAAATATGAAAACTAACCCCTGGAAGGTTCAGGGATACAGTGAAAAGGTACCTTAGGCATCATTTATGACACGCACCACACTCAGTGCAATAGTTTGTGGTGTTGAGAACAATATTGCCTACATCTAAAAAGTTAGATTCATAGTTATCACAAATCAGTTTTGGGGATCTTGATGTCTCCATCCACATGAATTTAGTCAAATATTAAATGGGTCTGGGCCCTGGTCCCTGGGTGGCAACCGTAAATTGAGGAGAGTTTTGGACGATTATAAGATTATTAAAGAAAGTTTCATCCGAAAACTAATTGGCAATAAGAAAAGTAACTCCTTGAGCTTATTAAATTGTTTTTTTTTTCTCTTTTCATATTCAAAGTGGGATAACACTTACACTCACATCTGGATTGCTCGTGGTATCTTTACGTACATAAACATCATCTTTCCTAATTAAATTCGAGAGATTTAGAGAGCAAATGAACCTCCATCCTCCCTTTCCTCTGTATCTCTCCCCATGACCCCATTCCTTTTTCTTCTATATTGTTATCCAAATAAAGTATAAGTCCGTAACTTTAAGTTTCAATCTTAATTACAACTTATCCACTAAATGTAATCTTACAATTTTTCCTCTCAAAATAAATTCTAATCTTAAAGGCAATATGACATGGTGTATTAGATCCTATTCTTTTAGACTTATATATTTTTAGTTCAATTCAATTTAGTTATTTTTAGTTTAGTTGAGTTCAATTAAGATTATCTTTGTTCAGTTCAATAGAATTTAGTTTCTCTCCACAATTTAATTTTACTCAATTTAATTTATTTCATTTTAGTTCAATTTCTCACTTTAACAAACAACGGGACCTTAACATCATTGTATCAAAATCAACATTTTTTTTTGACATCATATATAGTATATAATATTATTCACCTGACAACCTACAGCCTATAAACTAATCTTCATCATATTATAAAGTCCACAATCGTTATCCACGTGATCATAGTACATGAAATAAGAAAATTCCTTATCATCTACCTCATCAGATATCATATACACGTAGGCATCAGGCATTACTCGACCACAAAATCTCTCACTTTTTGTTCCAAACTCCTTTCAATAAACCATATATCATGAAACGTTTTGTCACTTTGTCGAGTAGCAATATTCCACGTCGAAATTGACTCTTTGATTTTCCTCCTATTATTGTTATTATTATTATTTTTATTTTTATTATTTTTCTATTTTTAATTAGCTATTTTAATTATTTCAGGACTTCTTATTTGGTAGCCAGGGCCATAGTTGCGGGTGTGCAAAGAGCCTCTCCGCACAAAGCTTCCGTCCACAAAATTTGGGTTTTATTTGAAAGGATTCAATTTAAAAAATATCATGCTTTGTATAAACGGCAAACACTTCACATCTTCATCTCCGAACTCCATAATTCACGCTATCCCCTATCATCTTTTTTAATATCTTTCACCAAAATTTAAACCTTAACTTTAGTATTGTCATGAATATTTTTTCATAATTATCAATAATAAATCAATCCATCGATTAGTATGGATTTTCTCTACTTTTTATGAAAAATTATGATCAATTTCTCTCATTAAAAAGAAAAATAAAGTTTAATTTTCATTATAAAACAGGTCCCCATAAATATCTAAGATAATCTTGTAATTGGTAGCTGAGAGAATTTAGTACTAGGTAGTGTAGGTTTATTGGACCACCCCAGAACATGGCCGTAACGTTGGAGACCATAGAATTATGATTTACCAAGGCCCAAGGGAGAAAAAGAAAACCAATCTTCATATTTTTGCCACAATTATGATGTTAAAATTTATCATTATATTTATTTATGTACAGGCTGGGTGTTTTTGGACTTTAATGCTTCGTATCTGTAATTTGTAAAAGTAATGTCCTCAGCAGTCAGCCCTCACCATATGAGCGAGAAATGATAAACCTCTAACTGCTAGATGTTGCCAAACATCTAACATTCATGTGGCAACATATAAGTGGTACACATGTCACTATATTGTTTATCCAAACAAATTACTTTTTCCAATTTTTTAAACTTGTATATCTCAAAAAATATATTTTAGAAAAAAATAAAAAATATACCAATATTCATATATTTTTATTCTCTACAGATAGACATCCATCTTGATATAATTTCATCATATTTTTATTTTACTCTTCTCTATCTCTTATTTAGATATGTAAAAAAAAATACGAACACTATCTGTTTATACACAAACACTATTGTGAGTTGCATAAACACTAGTTATAGTTACACGAACACTAGTTCTAGTAGCATGAACACTGTATATTGCATCGGAATCTTCTGACAGTGTCCATAAAAAAATACGAACACTATCTGTTTATACATAAACACTATTTTAGTTGCATAAACACTAGTTATAGTTACACGAACACAAGTTGTAGTAGCATGAACATCATATATTAGCATCGAAATTTTCTGACAGTGCCCAATTTTCGAGATTACCTTTTTGTTTGACTGATAACTTTTTTTTCATGTATATTGACAATTTTACCCCTGCTAGATGTTTATAAACATCTAGCAGTTAGAGGTTTATCATTTCTCCTCACCATATATATATTTGTGTACGTGCCTACCAGCTTGCATGCTTGCTTGGTGGCCTAAGCCCCTTGTTTGTTTTTGCCCCCACTATTCATTATTCATTATTTATGTTTTGGTCTTAGTAAGCCTTATTTGGTAGCCCCCACTTTTATGATACCATCATTTGATAGTGAAACTTAATTTGATGTTATCACTATTTTACTACTATTATATCAACTAGCTAGTCTTATCTCAATTTTTATGGTTTCGTTATTCACCTAAAATGGAAAATAAATATCACATTCTTTTCCCGTAGCACTAATACAATAATATGGTGCAAAGTGCAGAGTGTAAAGTGAAAAGTGCATATAGTATATGTAATGTAATGATGAAAATTGTATTTTTATTAAAGAGTTTTGAGTAAAAATGAAAAGATTTGGTCAGGCCATACGACCCATACCGGATCGTCTAGACTCTGTGATAAAACTATATCAGATATAGGCAACTTTGCTATATCACCAATATAAAATTGAAAAAGTAATGTTGTGAAAAGGTTGAAGTACAAAAATAATGTATTAAATTCAGAAAACATATTTTATTCAACTTTGTGAATGTGAGAAAAGGAATAGAAGGGGAATGAAAGGGAATGGGAAAAAGTGACATCCCCTCTCTCTCCTCTCCTACAATTGATCTGACCAAACAGAAAGCCATTCTCCAAAACTCCAAAATTCTTACAGCTAACTTTATTTTTATTATGGAGAGAAATAAAAACTAAATTAAGTGGGAAATTAAATGTTGTTGAATTGTGGAAAAAATGCCTCGTCAATTTAGTTGTTTTGAATATTGTGGAAAATTTGGAGAAGAAAATTGGGCTTTCATGGAGGTCGAGAGCTGGGAGAAGAATCAAAAATCAGATAATTCAGAGATGAAAAATGCAATACAAAAATCAGATAATTCAAAGATGAACAAAGCATGCGTAGAAACACAATATGTATCTGCATTGTACAAAAAAGACATGACCATCACATATGTTGTTCAGAATATAGCCTAACTGATAAACACAATCCATGTCTTTATTTTCATTAGTTAATAAATTGATAATAATAACATTAAGCTACTAAACATTTATATTAAAAAAGTTTTTATTTTTTTATACAACAAAACCATCATATTTTCAAGAAAACAATACTAGTGTATAATCTTAATTTGTGTGAGTTATCATCCAATAAAATCATTTATATACAAATAAACCTTATAACATGTATAAATTAACCAAAACGAATATTACATTGAACGTTAATGGAAAAAAAGTTGTTGCATATTAGTTCGCTTTTCACATCTGAATGATTGACTACTAATAACACTATTTTAATGTGACGTTAATAATTTACGATGGGATTTATGAAGAAAAAAGGCATGCGTGGAAAATGTTCACATGAACATCATATCTATCATATTTGACAATATATGGCAACGCAGAAACCCAATACATTGCAATTATAACACCATTTCTATGTATTAGTGTATAATCTTAATTTTTGTGACTTATCATATATATATATACTAATAAACCTTTTAACAATAAATCACCCAAAACCAATATTATATTGAACGTTAATGGAAAAAAAGTTTACGCATTTCATTTTTCAATATGAGGGATTGACTACTAATAACACTAGTTTAATGTCACAAACATAAGTAATTTACGATGTGGTTTATTAAGAAAAAAAATGCATGCGTGGAAAAATGTTCACAAGAACACCATATCTATCATATTTGACAATATATGGCAACGCAGAAACACAATACGTTGCAATTATAACACCATTTCTATCTATTAGTGTATAATCTTAATTTTTGTGACTTATCATATATATATATACTAATAAACCTTTTAACAATAAATTACCCAAAATCAATATTATATTGAACGTTAATGGAAAAAAAGTTTACGCATTTCATTTTTCAATATGAGGGATTGACTACTAATAACACTAGTTTAATGTCACAAACATAAGTAATTTACGATGTGGTTTATTAAGAAAAAAAAGGCATGCGTGGAAAAATGTTCACAAGAACACCATATCTATCATATTTGACAATATATGGCAACGCAGAAACACAATACGTTGCAATTATAACACCATTTCTATCCATTAGTGTATAATCTTAATTTATGTGACTTATCATATATATATACTAATAAACCTTTTAACAATAAATTTCCCAAAACCAATATTATATTGAACGTGAATGGAAAAAAAGTTTACGCATTTCATTTTTCAATATGAGGGATTGACTACTAATAACACTAGTTTAATGTCACAAATATAAGTAATTTACGATGTGGTTTATTAAGAAAAAAAAAAGGCATGCGTGGAAAAATGTTCACAGGAACACTATATCTATCATATTTGAGAATATATGGCAACGCAGAAACACAATACGTTGCAATTATAACACCATTTCTATCTATTAGTGTATAATCTTAATTTATGCGACTTATCATATATATATACTAATAAACCTTTTAACAATAAATTACCCAAAACCAATATTATATTGAACGTTAATGGAAAAAAGTTTACGCATTTCATTTTTCAATATGAGGGATTGACTACTAATAACACTAGTTTAATGTCACAAACATAAGTAATTTACGATGTGGTTTATTAAGAAAAAAAAAGGCATGCGTGGAAAAATGTTCACAAGAACACCATATCTATCATATTTGACAATATATGGCAACGCAGAAGCACAATACGTTGCAATTATAACACCATTTTTATCTATTAGTGTATAATCTTAATTTTTGTGACTTATCATATATATATACTAATAAACCTTTTAACAATAAATTACCCAAAACCAATATTATATTGAACGTTAATGATAAAAAATTTACGCATTTCATTTTTCAATCTGAGGGATTGACTACTAATAACACTATTTTAATGTCACATATGTAAGTAATTTACGATGTGGTTTATTAAGAAAAAAAAGGCATGCGTGGAAAATGTTCACATGAACACCATATCAATCATATTTGACAATATATGGCAACGCAGAAACACAATACATTGCAATTATAACACTATTTCTATCTATTATTATATCAATTTCGACAGTACATAACAATGGAGAAACAAAATATGTTGCACTTTTAACACCATATCTATCATATTTGACAATATATGGCAACGCAGAAATACAATACATTGCAATTATAACACTATTTCTCTCTATTATTATATCAATTTCGACAGTACATAAAAATGGAGAAACAAAATATGTTGCAATTTTGACACCATTAGATATGTTGTTGACAATATAGCGGAAATGATAAACACAATATGATGCTTCATTTTAAATACAAAATGATAAGTTCACATATTCATAAAACCATAATCATACAAAGTACTTAACATTATCCATACAACCATTAGAATGCTAAGTGGGGTACTTAAAATTACACTTGCATTAGATCGTTACAAAAGAAAGCAATCCGACGCGCAAAATACAACGAACATGTCATTGCTATCTATCCATTTCGCTGTGAAATCTTCCTCCACCACCCCTGACTTGCATTAAACTATCGGCTACAATTATGAACACAAATTGTTAGAATTAAAATGTAACTCATAAACTTAAAAGTAAAGACCCAATAACCAAATAACCATATACTCACACCCATCGAAGTATAACATATGCTATTGGGTGTATTATCTCCATCGATTTATTTATGAAATATGTTCAGATTGACTATGCCATGCCACATTTTCTTAAATCAAACACTTTGAAGAAGCTCATGTCATAGGTTCATGAGATGTTGCTTCCAACTATCAAAGGCATGTGCAGAACGAATGTAGATTAGTCACAAGGACCTAGAAATTTAGAATAATGTACGAAGTTCTATAACGTTTTGTAATGTTTTTAGGTGAACTGCTAAAAGTTCTATAATACAAAGTAATATAAATTACCGGAAAATATGCAATTTCAAGAAGTAAAAAGTCAAATTTCAGAATAAAAATCACCATCAAATAACTCGTATCAAATTTCAGAGCATAAAACCCACTCAATTTGCTCTAACACCACCATAAAACAAACCCACGAATGGAAAAAACATGAAATTTGCTACTTATAATACACGAAATTAAGACATGTTTAGAACTTTAACATGCAATTTTCATGAATTAAACCCCACGAAATTTAAAAAAACCCAAGAAATTTCATGATGTAAACCACACAATTTTCAAGTAATTAAACATACCTTCAATTCACGAAAAAACACAGTTACGCCTCTTTCCGCGAATTTTCCGGCGAATTCCGGCTTCAAACCTTCCGGTTCCGGTGGGTGTGATGATGACTGAGGTTGAGGAGTGAGGTTGAGGAGAGAGATTGAACTAACTTATGGAATGAGGGGGAATACCCCATTCCCTTGCTTTTGCATTCCATCTTACTAAATTATTTGAAATGACAAAATTGCCCATGATATAGGCAAAGCTGCCTATATCTGATATAGTTTTATCAGGCCTCGTTTAGTCAGTGTGGGTAATTTAGCAACAATTAGTAGATCTTGGACCAAGGTGTAGGATGAGCATCCTACACCAGCTCCAAAACACATGGCAAGAAAAATGAAACGCATCATTCAACATGCAAAAAAGTAATTGATATAACAGCTAATGTATATTCCCATTACATCTAGTGTACATGTCAAAAATACAAAAAGTAATTGATTTGACAGTTATTGTTCACCATTTAATAACTGATTTGATGTCCCCCATATACTGTTCACCACTTCTCTCTTTTCCACACTCAACCTCTTTGTACATTCTTAGCTTCGTGGTTGTTCATTAACAAAATCAAAATGTACAATGACAGCCCCCAGCTGAAAGTAACCCAATTCCTGAAGCTGATGTCAAGTGAGTAATTTGCAATCTTTGTACACTGGGTGTGTTGATGTTTGTTCACTAATGAAATTCAATATGTACAATTCCAGCCTCATACCGAAATCCACCACTTCTCTCTTTTCCACACTCAACCTCCTTGTACATTTCTGGCTTCGTGGTTGTTCATTAATAAAATCAAAATGTACAATGACAATACCCCAGCTGAAAGTAACTCAATTCATGAAGTTGATGTCAAGTGAGTAATTTGCAATCTTTATACACTGGGTGTGTTGATGTTTGTTCACTAATGAAATTCAATATGTACAATTACAGTCCCATACCGAAATATGTCAAGTGAGTAGTAATTTCCAATCTTTGTACACTGGTGTGTTTGATGTTTGTTCACTAATGAAATTCAATATGTATAATTACAGTCTCATACCAAAATTCAATAAAATCACAATGTATAGATGGTCATTGCTTTGATCACTGAAAATCCCCAAATGTACACTCGTATATTATTGTACACCAAACCATATGCATTTGTACATAAAAAAATTGTTTCACGTGATGAGAGAGAAAAAGCTGGCCCACTTTCAAAAATACTGCTAAAAATCAGCCACATGGGCAAGGTGTAGGATCTAATTTGCGAGTTTAGCAATAGTTACATTCACCCGATTGAATATATGAAGGGGAGAGATAAAAGGGTTGGGTTGAGTTGTGTATTCGTATATATCATCTAATGTTTCATTTTCGTCCCATTTTCTTCTAATATTGTCACTTCATCTATTTAAAATAAACTGTTTTAACGTCTCATTTTATTCTACATTAATAGTAGTAAAGCGTTTGTTTCAAGCACATCAAAATTCGAAATTAAAGCCTATTACCTTTTGGTAAGGAACAAATAAACATTATTATCCCTCTCATTGATTTATTATGAAATATATTATTATTTGTGAAAATTTTGCCTTTAGTCATTTTTATGGAGCGCTTGATTTTTTTAAGACAACATCGTACGTCTAACATATTAGAGATGAATTGATATATGAACACTATTAGTGCAACGATGTTTCTATCATGGTCATAATAAAAATAACCCGGCCTAAATATCTAATATTCTAACGGATCAGAATTAGAGGTGGTAAACGGGTTATACGGGTCAGGTACGGGCCGAATCATAATCGGGTCAACTTTGTGTCCGGGTTACGTTCGTGTCGGGATCATTCGGATAAGGGTTCATATCGGGTCCGTGATATTTCGGGTCTTATTGGGTTGGGTTAGATTTGGTTTCCAATCTTGCAAATAAATAAAACACATATAAGACTAATGAGAGTAAATATAGTATTACATGATAATATTTTCCTTAAATTTGTGTAAAAAGCAACTGAGATGATAACTTTTCGGGTCGGATTTGGGTTGAGGTCATCATTATCGGATCAATTTTTGATCGGGTAGATTCGAGTTCGGGTCATATTCGAGTCTCTTTTAATTCGGGTCGGGTTATTTCGGGTTTCGGTTCTATTTTGGGTAAAAAAAAGGTTTCGCACCGGATCAACAGGTACGGGTCTATTTTACCTGCTATAATCAGAATGATCCCAAACCCTTATTTTAAAATCTAAAATCATTTCAGACCATGAAATGTCCTGTGTCATCTTTACTTATTACAATGATAGAATTTTCCTTACTCCCACCATGAATCCATGATACACTTGATGCTACCAAATTACCTATTGGAGCTCAACATAAACAGTAATTCAAGGTCATCAGACACCAGTTATCTACTTTCACGAATTGCTTTTTTTTCTTTTTCTTTTTTCTGTTATAGCTGTTTTTTTTGGGTGTTCCACTTCAGATTGTTTTTTCATGAGAAAAAGGAACATGTGGTGATCTTACTTGAAATTAAAAGCAGGTATATATAGAAAATCTATCTACCCTTACAAAAGTCTGCATTTCTTTAATTGGTGGGTACATCATAAATCGAATTAGGTGTTTGTTTAAAATTTATATCCTCGATCTTTAAATGTCTGCTTTTCATTGATCATTGGTGGGCACATCATAAATTAGATTATGATAGATGTTTGAAGGTTTCGTGATCTCGTAGACAATACTTCTTTCATGCTTTGGCATTAATCGGGAGCAGACCTACATGCATGTCTGTAATTTGGCTAATCAAGTAATTTCTCAAGGATAAAAAGTCTCTTTACTTATCAAATGTCAGAGGACAAGTAACTTAGTATTAGCAAAAATTATTAAAAGAGACGGTCTAATTTTAATATAAAATTAGACAATGCAAACCTAAGTTCTCCTAAGAAGCCCATTCAATTTCTCTCTAACCTAACACTATTTTTAGGTATCTTGCACCATCCTAGTCGTCCATTCTCTTCTCCTTCTTTTATTTCCCTTCTAAATTTTGAATTAGAACAAACAATTTTTAAAAATAGTCCGTCAGTCTTACAAAATGGATTAAGCTAGTCACTAAATGGATTAAATCAGTCACTAAATGAATTAAAAAATGTTATTAATGAATAGATTAAACTGGTCACTAAATAGATTAAAATGGTCACTAAATAGATTAAAGTAGTCACCATATTAAGAAATATGATCTATTCTCTTCTTAATATTGGGCTTGGGCCGCGCCTACTTTTAAATTAAAAGTAGACGGTCTCTTACAAGACCAACTGATTAGTAGTATTAGATAACATGTAAAAGGATAGAATAGTCTGTAACTAGTTATAGGCTTGTATAAAATACTATATATATTGAATGTCAGGTTAACCTACTCAAGGTTAACACAATTATTCTCTACACTTATACACTTAGCATAAACATCTAACACCATATCATGTTATTCTACTTTATTCGTTAGGTTACTGTCTTGAGAGAAGGGTAACCTAACTTCGATTTATACCTTTTGAAAAACCATTTGACATTACACCATATATATAATTACAAACTTTATTAGAATTATTTTGCGTCTCCATTCAAAAATAAATAAATTTTTGGACTCATGTACTAGTAGGATCGGAGTACTAAATGCTATATCATTTGATAGACAAATTTCATGTATGATTAAATTGAAAGAACAAGGATCGATAATGAAAGCAAATGTAAGAAATTCAAAAATTTTAACAAATTATCTTTATATATATGATTAGAAGCTGGCTTCTATTCTCCTGATGTTCACTTAACTTAGTATCTTAATTATTTTTGAGAGAAAAAGCCGGGAGAGGGTACTATATAAAATCAATGTCACCCAAAGCACTAATGCTTTGGGGAAAAGAATTGAGCCATACAATTTCAGAGTAACAGACACAATTCCAACGAGCTAACAGATGGATATTCACATTACCCGCTTGCTTTATATAAGATAAAGAAAAAGAGTTAATCAAAAGTTATTGTCCTTTTTTTTTATTTACTTACTTTTTTGGTCCCGAACATAGCTAATTCAAACTTATAATCGTTATGATTTAAACTTGGATAATCCTTATCGATCATGAACTTATGCGAATTCATTAGCTTTAAAAATTTAACTTATCTAAACTTCTTAGCCATAGAATTAACTTGTCATAACTCATAAGTCATTAACTTCTTTTTCTTAGAATAAGTCATAATAAGGTGAGGAGTACATAGTTTAAGAGCATAGTACACAATGACACTAAAGAAAAAATAAAGATTCAAAGTTTCTCTCCCTGGACAGCAACTAGCTTCCAGTCTTTCTCGCTATTTTGTGATGAAAACGGCGCAGCCAAAATGTGCTGGGTATATATGCCACAGCACTCCAATAAACCTAGGGATATGTGTACAAAAGACAAAAGACACATCACCCAAGTGGTCCCTAATACAAGCATCCTAGGATCACTAAAAAACAAGAAGATTACAGCTGTAAAAGAGCTACAAAATTACAGCCATTAAACAGGATGAAATACACCAATTCTACTGCATACATGAAATTAATCTCAGTCTATATCATAATCTCAATACCCCCCTCTCAAGGTGGAGCAGATGACACGATGCCCAACTTGAATGATAAATGGTTATGCTGTGTCTCACTCAAAGATTTGGTCATAATATCTGCCAGTTGAAGAAAGACTTGATGTGAAGAACCTTAAGAAAACCATATTGAATGTGTTCTCGAACATAATGACAGTCCACTTTTAAATGCTTCGTTCTTTCATGGAAAATGGGATTGTAAGCAAGATGGTTTGCTGACTTGTTGTCACAGAAAAGATCAATAGGTTGAGGTATGAAGAAAGAGAGGTCTTCCAGAAGTCCATGAACCCAGACTATTTCACTGGTAGTTTGAGACATACACCTATATTCTGCCTCGGTTGAAGACTTAGATACAGTTTTCTGCTTCTTGGTCTTCCAAGAAACAAGAGTTTCCCAAGAAAATACAGTAGCCAGTGAGAGACCTAGCACTGAAAGCACAGCTTCCCCAGTCTGAGTCACAAAAAGCTGTGAGTTGCAAAGGTTGATGAGCAGCATAATAGAGACCCCAATCTAGAGTCCCTGCTAGATATTTTATAACATGAACAGCAGCCTGAAAATGGGGCAATCTAGGAGTAGACATGAATTGGCTTAATTGCTGTACACTGTATGAAATGTCAGGTCTTGTTAAATTAAGGTAGAGAAGCTTCCCAATTATTCTTCTGTAACATTCAGGATCTTCCATGAGATCACCTGTGTCAGTACTCAGTTTAATTCCCTTAGGAAAAGGGAACTTGGTTGGTTTGCAACACTCCATCCCAGTGCTTTAAGGATATCAAGGATGAATTTCCTTTGATTCAACATAGTTCCTTGGGAAGTTCTAGAGACCTCAATCCCTAAAAAATATCTAATTGCCCCAAGATCCTTAATAGTGAAGGCACTGTCAAGGCTGTCTTTAATCTTTTGAATCTCTACATCATCATCTCCACTGATGAGTAAATCATCAACATAGACTAATATGATTGTTTGTTTACCTGAATGTTTCTTTGTAAACATGGAATAGTCTCTCTTGGATTGAGTGTAACCATGAGCAAGGAAGTGTTGAGTGAGCTCAATATTCCACTGTCTAGATGCCTGTTTGAGCCCATATAAACTCTTCTTAAGTCTGCAAACTTGTCCTTCCTTCCCACCTTGAAAACCTTTTGGAGGCTTCAAATACACCTCTTCATCTAAATGCCCATGTAAGAAGGCATTGTTAATGTCTAGCTGGTGCAAAGGCCAGCTTAAGGCAGTAGCAAGAGCAATAAGAATCCTAACACTAGCAAACTTAGCCACAAGAGAAAAAGTATGCTTGTAATCCTTCCCTTCTACCTGTCTATCACCTCTTGCCACTAATCTTGCTTTTAGTTTGTCAACATGCCCTTCAGGAGTGAATTTAATCTTGTATACCCATTTACTATCAAGAGCTTTCTTGTCTGGTGGGAGATCTACCATTTCCCATGTTGCATTATCTACTAATGCCTGGATCTCTGAATCCATAGCCTTCACCCATCCTTCATCTTGACATGCTTCTTCATAGTGACTAGGTTCTCTTACACTGAGAACATTGCAAAGAGAAGCTAGATAATCTGCTGAATAATAAGATGAATCAACAAGGTTGGCTGCAATAAGATTGACATCATGAACCTTGCTCCTGCTCTTGGGCATGTCAAGAATAAAATCCTGATATCTCTTGGGTAGGTGGCTCCCTCTCTGAGGTCTCCTTTCTTCCACAAGCTGATGAACATTATCATCAGAAATTCCTTCTGAATCTCTTGTTGTGTTCTCCTCCTCTACAGCATCAGTGTGTAGAGATTCCTGTTCAGCTGACTCACCTGAAATGTCATGATAGGAACAGAATCTTCATTGTTATAAAGTTCATCATATCTTAAAACATCACTGAAATCATCAGTAGTTTTTTTTAAAAGAAAAGGAAAGATATGTTCTTTAAAAACCACATCCCTACTCACAAATATTTTCTTGCTGTGCAAATCTAACAGCTTGTACCCCTTTTGATTATGTGGGTACCCTATTAGGATGCATCTCAATCCCCTGGCAGCAAACTTGTCAGTGGGTTTTTTGTGAGGGCTTGCATAACACAAGCATCCAATCACCTTCAAGTGATCATAGTTAACATCCTTTTTCATGAGCTTCTTGTAGGGAGTCTCCCAATTTATCACACGACTAGGCAGCAGATTGATGAGATGAGTGGCTGAGAGGATACATTCACCCCATAGATAATCAGGAAGCCCAGCATGGAGCTTGAGTGCCCTAGCTGTATCCAGAAGATACCTATGTTTCCTCTCAACCCTGGCATTTTGTTGAGGCACTCCTGCAACACTTCTCTGGTGAAATATACCTCTTTTAAGAAAAATCTCACTGCAACACTTCTCTCCCTGGACAGCAACTAGCTTCCAGTCTTTCTCGCTATTTTGTGATGAAAACGGCGCAGCCAAAATGTGCTGGGTATATATGCCACAGCACTCCAATAAACCTAGGGATATGTGTACAAAAAGACAAAAGACACATCACCCAAGTGGTCCCTAATACAAGCATCCTAGGATCACTAAAAAACAAGAAGATTACAGCTGTAAAAGAGCTACAAAATTACAGCCATTAAACAGGATGAAATACACCAATTCTACTGCATACATGAAATTAATCTCAGTCTATATCATAATCTCAATAGACACCCCACGTTTCATGCTCTTTTATTTAAAATAAGTAAATGCAAATGATTTCCTACCTTGTATTATTAACTATTGATAAACAAAATTTAACTAAAAAAAGGTTAAATGTACTATAAATTGTGGGGGAGTTTTGTTAGGGGGTTGATCTTATTGATCAAACGCATTTTAGACAACGTGAATGAAAAAATACTTTCTTTATTCTAGGTATTCATTGATCATATATTTGCTTTAAGCACAATTTTTAAGGGAAGTGATCGAATAGATAGAGAAAGAAAGAATTGATTGAAGGAAAAATTGACAAGAATAGTTCCAACTATGAGCGTTTCACAATTTTTAATTCCAACTTTTGATTAATGAAGTATATCCTTGTAACTATTGCTCATTGTTTATAAAATAGTCCTTACAATTTATGAATCTGCTAAAACAGGTAAAATAATCCCCACCATTCTAGCCACCATATCTCAATCACAACCACCACTTTTACCACCATATTTTCGTTCTCCTGACATCACTCTTTCTCCACTACCTTTTCCTACAGGAGGAGGAGGAAGGGTCACTATTAGAAAACTGGTAATTTGCGTCGAATGCATGAAAACCTGACACAAATGCTCCGGAAGAGACGCTTTGCATCAGATCCAAATCAACATCTGACGCAAATAATCACAGAATATGAATGGTAGGATAACTTGCGTCGTATAGATAGGAGCACACGCTCAAGGATCATGTGCGTCGGGCGTTGATAATGTGCGTCATATAGATAGGAGCACACACTCAAGGATCATGTGCGTCGCACGTTGCCCTCCGACGCAAATAGCTTAATATCCTAATTTGACGCAAAACATTTCTCCCAAATTTGCATTGAGGCATGTAGCATCGGGGTCTGGCATTTGACGCTACTAGTGGGTGGCATGGGAGGAAAGAGGGAAGAGAGAAAAAGAGGGGGAAATTGGTTAAATATTTCTTTTTTAAAATATAAAGGGTTAAACCAGTGACCAATCAACTGAGATCATTTTGATAAACAATAAATAATTATTGTTGGATCCATGAGATTAACCGAAAATAGCCGAATGTCCATAGTTTAAATTGTTTCTATCAATCTTTCCTTGATTGATAAATGTAAGGTTTAACTTATGAGAAAAAGTTTTAAAAAAATATTATATGTTGCGCAACTAAGTTAAACTATTTCTATAAATAAGAATTAGAGTAATTAATGTGAAACGAATGGAGTAATAGTTGATGAGAGTGTTCTACTTGACTTTAGAAAGGGGACCGGGGCTTATCCAGGGCCAACTGAGTTGAATCACATTGTTTGCTTTCACAAATTTGAGTGATGGAGACTGTGACAGAATAGACCACATGCAACTATATGTGAATATGCCTATATTGAAAACGAAAGGGAAAGTGGTCCTATCAATGGTATAAAAACTTAATTATTGGTCCTTAGTCCTTACTCTTTTCTTCAAGAAGTGGTGGGCGAGGATCCCAGCTGCGGGCTACTTCATTAGTCATTGCTCCTCCAGCCTTGTCTTTGTCCACTGTAATTCTGATGTATCTAGTGCTATGCTCTGCGCATGTTGCCGGCCATTCTTAGCCTAGTTCATTTTGCGTGGAGTAAATAACCCTTATTTTACCCTTTTCGTCTAGAATTAAATACTTCCTCCGTTTTTTATTAGATGTTACACTTTTCAAATCACGGACTTCTAGGTGATTTTTGGAGAGGAGAGAGATAGAGAGAATGAAAAAACAATAGGGTCCCATGTGAACATGTGATAGGAGAGAGATAGAGAGAACTTATTACCCAAAATAAAAGTGTAACATCTAATTTAAAACTTCCTAAAATAGAAAGTGTAACATCTAAAAAAAAACGGAGGAAGTATTACATTCTAAACTGTCTCGATACAGGGTCACTCATCAAGAGGTCCAACAAGCCCTAAACCCCTTTTCTTTCCATTATAATTTTACTTTCACCAAAATTTGAGTATAAGGAGTCATACCATTGGAACCAAGAATCGATCCTTGGTTATCACATTGACGATATAATTTGAATGTATATTATGAATACGTCCTGTAAATAAAAATGGTGATAGATCATGTATAAAATTTAATCATTACTACCATATCTATAGTCTCTTATATATCGATCGGACAGTTAATGTTATCCGAACAACGAACACTAGTTCCTCTCGAAACATTAACACTAGTATGATGACTGATGAAAGATAGACTGCTACGAAACATAGGTAGTTGGGTTCATAAGAAAGATAGCGATTACTAGTTGGTATTGGAGTAACAACAATCATTGTCATGATAAGTTTAATGTGAGAAAACATTATTAGAAGAATACAATATAATAATTTGATGAAATGGTAGTTGTCTTATGCTCCTTAGACGTAAGGCAACTGTCTTTGATTGCAAAATTTACCATCATAGTACTTGAATACTCATAATAGTCTGTATGATGTATTCATTTAATGATTTTTGTTGCATGCCATGTCGCTCAATTAGTGAATTAGATCTATTTTTTTCATCAATTTTTAGTGATATACTTCTTCCTCCCTTTTATAATTACGACGTTTTAACTTTTATACTTGTTAATACAGTATTTTCACTAATAATATCTTTACCCCTCCTAATTCATTAAAGTTATAAAATGTTGACATTTCAAAAATATAATATTGAATATATAATGCAACAATATATAACGTAACATAGTAACTTTTTTATTCTATATGCATTAGAAAAAATGTCAAAGTTAGTATATGAATAGTATAATTAAAAACGAGATTATAAAATAACAAAGAAAGTATACTATGACATCGTACTAACATGAAATTAGAAAAAGAAATCTTGAATACGTATGTTTCTTCAGTCATCAAGCTAAACTTGGCATAATGATAAAGAAAGAACCTTCTAGTTTCAAGATTGAGAGTTCAATCCCCACTAAAGACACTTTGGGAGAAGATTATATATATGACATGGACCTAAGTTATACTATTCAAGAGTGCTCGCGGCTCAGTCAGAGTGCATACACTTTGAAAGTGGGGGAGGATATACATATATACTATGCATGGACCATGGTTATACTGTGCGGGAGTGCTCCAGCTTAATTAGAGTGTCCCTCGTGAAAAATTGAACATGTGAGCTCCACCTCCACGTATGTAACAGGTTGAACTCCTTACCACTAAATCATCAAGATTAAAGACTAGCTTAGTACGATACATGCATACTTACAAGTTACAGCTTGCGTTTTTTTTTTTTTTTTTTTTTCAGGACCATTATATTCATGTACATATTTTCGTCCAAGACATCTCCGCCATCCTCGAATTTGATGATATATAATACTTTCTTTCCCTTTTTAGTCCATTTCTTAAATCAACGGTTGAAAAACGGATGTTAGATATTATTAGAAGCAAATGTGCATAAGAGGGCATACACTCTTAGACAAGGAAATAAATTGTATCCAATTGTGCATTGTATTAGAAAAGGACATATGTCCTACATTGTTGTATTCATATATAGGAATAAGATCACTACCAAAAATAGTCAATTTAATACATATATAGAAGCTAATAAATCACAAAAATGATATTATATTATTTCAATTGATCAATTTTGGATACAAATAATAATGCTAACAACATGGTAGCAATACAATTCTTTTATCAATAATAATCACTCTACTTAATAACAAAAATCCAAACTTATTTTTGGATTTTTTTATACTATTTTTTTTTCTTCTTTTTCAATCTAATCCTTTTATATGCCTAAAGCTTCAATCTCTCATTCTCTTATAAAAAAAGAATTTCTTCAAGCAAGTAAAATTGATCATATAATACAATATACAACCTACACTCTACCAAAAAAAAAAAAAAAAACCCCATTTAATTAAATGGGATTTTCTCTCGAAAAATGAAGCAAATATAAAAATTGCAACATAAAAATTAATAAGCATAAAATCCAACTAAATCTTCCAAAGACTCAGATTGTGAGTCAATATTTTGCAACATCCAAAGCAAATGTTCAAATAAAACAACCTCACAACCAATAACTGTGGTGTGATCATCACAGCCGTCTGATTTATCAACAAGCTCTTTAATCAGAGGGTGATCAAGTACTTCTGATGTTACCTGATAACGTCGTAAAGATTTTCCTACGTACACAGTGTGAAGTCCAATATTATTATGATTGGACACGTGGCACTCATCAGATGGTGCAGGTGTACAGTTTACGCTGTTCTCGCGTCGTAGCTTACCAAAAGAGTTCATCTTTTTAAGTGCTGATCTTAACTTCGTTAGTTTTCCTGCCTTCGCCATTTTTGTTTTTGAAGGTTGTTTTTTTTTTTGTGTGATGGAGAATTGTAGAGAGAGAAAGAGGTAGAGAGAGAATGTTGGAAATTATAAATGGTGGGATGATAAATTGAAAATGTAGTAAAGGAAGTTGGGTGTATATATAGAAGGATTATTGTTTATTTGTTTTAATTTTATTGAAAATTTGTGGACCCTATAAAGGGGTGTATTTTGGGATTTTAGCTGGATACTTTGGGGGGCCAACGAGATGCACCAGCTGGATACTTGTTAAGCAAGATTATTAATGGGGGATAATTGTTAGATACTCCCTCTAATTTTTATTAATTTATTTATTTTGATTTTTAACGTTATTGATATACATTATTTTAACTATTTTTTGTGATTTGTACTTAAGAATAATTATATTTATATGAGATTTTGTTAGATTAATTTTAATATATATTATTCAAATATTGGCCATGTTTGGTAAATGACTTTTCATTGGCTTTTGGTTTTTCAATTTGGTCAAACAACAAAAAAAAAAGTGTTTGGTTATTGGCTTTTTAGTTTGCTAAAAAGCTGGCTTTTAAACCAAAATGAAAAAACTGTTTGAAGCAGCTTTTTGGATTGACTTTTGGCTTATTGGTCCACAAACTCTCTAATAAACCGCCAATAACCACAATTAATTTTATCAAACACTCTTGCAAACAGTGGGCTTAAAAAGCCAATACATACAAATAATGCTTCCAGCCAGTCAAACAAGCCAACTAAATCAGCCAACAGTCAATAGTCGATTGCCAAACAACCCCATAAACTTTTCGTGATTTTTTATTTACAATTAGAAATATTAAGTTTAAAATTAATGTCTCGATATATGTGCTCGAATAAACAATAAAAACTAAAGTAAGTATATTATAACTATACTAGCTTTCCACCCGTGCAAAAATGCACGGGAGGTTTTATGTAGAAATGATTTGGAGCCGTATATAATGTACGACAACATTATTTTTTATATTAAGTAGTTGTTTTTATTCGAAATATATTGAATCCGGGATTATTAGAATCCATATATTCAAGATTAAAAGAATATAAAAAGTAAAATTATATTTAATATATATAAAAATCCTTTGTTACAACATTTTGAACTTTAAAAATGTTGTAATCGTGATATATACATTTATAATTACGTAAATGAAACAAAAAACACATTAAAATGCGGGGGAATACTTTGTTTATAAATTTAAGATTGTAGGATGTTTCTCCTAAAATCATGATTTGAATAGTAGCTGGTTGATTTCAAGTTTTCATAATCATATCGTGTATTAAAAATAAATTTTAAAACCGACTTACGACCCGTATGTTCAGTGATTGATGTAGCTAATGTCATGATAAAATATGTGACCAACCAGCTTTTTTTTTTTTTGTTGCTTAGCAAAGGTTTGCTTTCTCTTAGTTGGTTTTAGGTTGTAACTGTTTGCTCTAATTAATATAATTACTTGCTTAGCAAAAAAAACTTTCTTAAAACAAAAAAAGTTAAAAGAAGAAGCTTTTGTTCTGCCTATCGTTTTATACAGAGGCTCATATAAAAACATAATCACTACTGTCACTCAATTATGCAACAACTTTCACTCCTTGCTTTCTGCAGTTTCGCTTAACTCCTCTCTCTTATTAAACTATCTTATTACAATTTTTTTTATGATATGATTATCCAAATTGTATTAAAAAACAATCTCAAAGTTTATATAGCATGATTTTCATCAAAGTGAATGGGGTTATCTCTAAATTTCTAAGTGAAAAAATTAATTTAAAGAGACAATCACTCAAGAAAATTATACAAATATGGCATTTTTTTTTCTTGATTTGCCTTTTATTTCTTAATCACCATATGACCTGTTCTTTTCCATATTCTTTTCGATTTTTAGAATTGAATTGTAGAACCATTTCAAACTTCTATATTTACATTCCAACATACTCGTGAATGAGGTGTATCTCGTAATTTTAGGTTGAAATATTTATTATGGCCTTGTGATTAAAAAATATTAGAAATTTGTAATGAGAATAGTTTAAAACTGGCTTACGACCTTGTGCTGTAAGATTATGACTTGTGAATTATCTATAATTAGTAGTATGATTGTTCTTATTTATTAGAACGGCCTTATAAAAAATGGACCTGCTTAGAGTCATTTATTTAACTTTAACTAACTTTTTAGCGGTAAAACTTGTCTCATAGATACTTTAAACTCACGTAATTTTATGCCATTGTTCCTTATAGTCAATTTTAAATGTCTATATCAATTTCTTTACACACAAAAAAAAGTATAGCCCCCTAATACCATGGTTCTCATGTGTGAGTGGACATAATATATGCTACTAATAAATTTGATCGAAAATTTTTAGTATAGGTTTTTGACCCCTGCAAATTACATGGGAATGATAAATAATTATGATAGTTTCGCAAAAATATGTTGTAAAGTTCATAAATATTTACCAAATATTATAATTAAGCCTATGTATTAAATATTATTTAATCAAAGTAAAGAGTGATTACGTTTTCCATCATTTTTTTAAAAAAACATGTGAGTTTATTTATCAAATAGACAATATATTTCATTTATATATCTTTCATTAAGACGCTCCTTATGAAATTGGGATTAGATTTCGAGCACCAAGTCAATAACTCTTGTATGATTTTTAGTACTGAAATTATGATTGGTCGTACTGTTAGATATATCCAATAAAGGGCTCTATGAGTTAACGTATAATTTTTTTTCTTATGTAGCTAGTCCACAAAAATATTCTTCAACTATATCTAAAAGCATACATCATATATCAAGTACGTACATTATGCATCAAAAAAGAAAAACCAATTTTTTGACTGATAATTAGTTATGTATACATCAAAAAATAAAACCATAGTAATATGTTTAAAAATTGTTGTTTTTTTTATATAACCTTAATATCAACTTATACAATAAGATATCAGACTTTATTTTCAACTCTTTATATCAAGCTTTATATACAATACTTTATAAGTTGTTACACTTTATAGCAAACTTATACAATTGTTTGTATTCAGATTATTCAGGGAACTTAAATGAATATTCTTTCTTCCTCTTCCTTATATTGATGTACCATATATTAAACTTCTTTATGAACAATTATCCATTACCAAACGCCATTCTTCTTCCTCTTTGATTTTCCATCAAAACACTCCAAAAATTAAGTCCAAAAAATACGCCTACTCATCTTCTAAAATCTAGAGACTTCAAGCAAATCAAATTACAATCTCTCATTTATAAGTAGCTACATTTTTATACTTTAAAGCCACAAATTATCGATCAAAATTATACTCCAACATTTTGAATTGTTATCTTCTCAAGTCATCGATTTTTGCAACAACAACAATTATAAAACTCACGCATGTGGGTTTGTGAAGAAATTAAGCCTTTGATTATCTTTATGTTCTTTGCATTTGAAGCATGGTTACTATAATCCCTTAATGCAACCAAGGTGTACATCATTCCATCTACAAAGTGAAGAAGATTTAAAGACCGCATGCAAAACCACAAATCTGTGAAGGAGTTGGATTGAATGGAGTTCGAAATAATTTTCTAAATGGGTCAATATAGGTTGGAATTATTTGGTAAGTTTATTTTTAAAAAAAATGATTTTTGACTAATTGTGATGAAATTTCCATGATTTTTTAAGTTTGCATGTAGTTTTTAGCAATTAGTTATATCTTATAATTATAATACTAAAATGAGTCATATAATTCCTAAAATTGATAACAGTGAGTGAGAAGAATCAAGATTCAAATTATTTGAAACAATAACATGAGGTTGAAATGGAATAGTGAATATGCCAATCTATAAAAAATATTCTAATATATTACAGTTAGTGAGTGAGAAACCTATTGAAAAAATCAAGATTCTAAATTTTAACAGTTAGTGAAAATTAATTTAATATATTAGTAGTATAACTGTCATTTAGGAATTTAGAATTGAAATTGAAATTAGGATGAATGCACATTTTAATTTTCTGGACAATCATTATATTAGGGTGTGATTACATAAACATCTTTATATAATAACATTTTTTACCTTTATTTTTTCGCAACTATAATAACAATTCTTGGTGGGTGAATTTTGAATTTTAAATATAAAAAAAACATTTAATTATATTTGACCGGTAGCTATAATTTAGGCAGTTGTTTGAAACTTACCACACTAATATCATTGTTTGATTTCAAGGTAGTTTTTTTTGGAAGGAAATTATCACGCCATGTGACATCAAAATTTTTGTATATAATAGAGTGTCGAATTTGGCGATGACACGTGGCAGATGTAATAGTAGCATGACACGTAGGCAAAGTGAACATTGAATAATGCTGGCTTGACACGTAAGCAAAATGAACCTTGTTTTATATATATATATAGATACTACCTATGTTTTTATTTAGTTGCAACGGTTTGACTTTCACGCTTGCCAATTTGTATTAAAAAACAATCTCAAAGTTTATATAGCATGATTTTCATCAAAGTGAATGGGGTTATCTCTAAATTTCTAAGTGAAAAAATTATTTAAAGAGACAATCACTCAAGAAAATTATACAAATATGGCATTTTTTTTCTTGATTTGCCTTTTATTTCTTAATCACCATATGACCTGTTCTTTTCCATATTCTTTTCGATTTTTAGAATTGAATTGTAGAACCATTTCAAACTTCTATATTTACATTCCAACATACTCGTGAATGAGGTGTATCTCGTAATTTTAGGTTGAAATATTTATTATGGCCCTGTGATTAAAAAATATAGAATATTGTAATGAGAATAGTTTAAAACTGGCTTACGACCCTTGTGCTGTAAGATTATGACTTGTGAATTATCTATAATTAGTAGTATGATTGTTCTTATTTTATTAGATCGTGCCTTATAAAAAATGGACCTGCTTAGAGTCATTTATTTAACTTTAACTAACTTTTTGGCGGTAAAACTTGTCTCATAGATACTTTAAACTCACGTAATTTTATGCCATTGTTCCTTATAGTCAATTTTAAATGTCTATATCAATTTCTTTACACACAAAAATAAAGTATAGTCTCCCTAATACCATGGTTCTCATGTGTGAGTGGACATAATATATGCTACTAATAAATTTGATCGAAAATTTTTAGTATAGGTTTTCGACCCCTGCAAATTACATGGGAATGATAGATTTTATGATAGTTTCGTCAAAAATATGTTGTAAA
Source organism: Beta vulgaris subsp. vulgaris (assembly GCF_026745355.1). Classification (NCBI taxonomy): domain Eukaryota; kingdom Viridiplantae; phylum Streptophyta; class Magnoliopsida; order Caryophyllales; family Amaranthaceae; genus Beta; species Beta vulgaris. The sequence goes on along the minus strand of NC_079208.1, from coordinate 52,315,627 downwards.
GTTCATAAATATTTACCAAAATATTATAATTAAGCCTATGTATTAAATATTATTTAATCAAAGTAAAGAGTGATTACGTTTTCCATCATTTTTTTAAAAAAAACATGTGAGTTTATTTATCAAATAGACAATATATTTCATTTATATATCTTTCATTAAGACGCTCCTTATGAAATTGGGATTTAGATTTCGAGCACCAAGTCAATAACTCTTGTATGATTTTTAGTACTGAAATTATGATTGGTCGTACTGTTAGATATATCCAATAAAGGGCTCATATGAGTTAACCGTATAATTTTTTTTCTTATGTAGCATAGTCCACAAAAATATTCTTCAACTATATCTAAAAGCATACATCATATATCAAGTACGTACATTATGCATCAAAAAAGAAAAACCAATTTTTTGATCTGATAATTAGTTATGTATACATCAAAAAATAAAACCATAGTAATATGTTTAAAAATTGTATTGTTTTTTTTATATAACCTTAATATCAACTTATACAATAAGATATCAGACTTTATTTTCAACTCTTTATATCAAGCTTTATATACAATACTTTATAAGGTGTTACACTTTATAGCAAACTTATACAATTGTTTGTATTCAGATTATTCAGGGAACTTAAATGAATTATATTCTTTCTTCCTCTTCCTTATATTGATGTACCATATATAAACTTCTTTATGAACAATTATCCATTACCAAACGCCATTCTTCTTCCTCTTTGATTTTCCATCAAAACCTCCAAAAATTAAGTCCAAAAAATACGCCTACTCATCTTCTAAAATCTAGAGACTTCAAGCAAATCAAATTACAATCTCTCATTTATAAGTAGCTACATTTTTATACTTTAAAGCCACAAATTATCGATCAAAATTATACTCCAACATTTTGAATTGTTATCTTCTCAAGTCATCGATTTTTGCAACAACAACAATTATAAAACTCACGCATGTGGGTTTTGTGAAGAAATTAAGCCTTTGATTATCTTTATGTTCTTTGCATTTGAAGCATGGTTACTATAATCCCTTAATGCAACCAAGGTGTACATCATTCCATCTACAAAGTGAAGAAGATTTAAAGACCGCATGCAAAACCACAAATCTGTGAAGGAGTTGGATTGAATGGAGTTCGAAATAATTTTCTAAATGGGTCAATATAGGTTGGAATTATTTGGTAAGTTTATTTTTAAAAAAAATGATTTTTGACTAATTGTGATGAAATTTCCATGATTTTTGTTTGCATGTAGTTTTTAGCAATTAGTTATATCTTATAATTATAATACTAAAATGAGTCATATAATTCCTAAAATTGATAACAGTGAGTGAGAAGAATCAAGATTCAAATTATTTGAAACAATAACATGAGGTTGAAATGAAATAGTGAATATGCCAATCTATAGAAAAATATTCTAATATATTACAGTTAGTGAGTGAGAAACCTATTGAAAAAATCAAGATTCTAAATTTTAACAGTTAGTGAAAATTAATTTAATATATTAGTAGTATAACTGTCATTTAGGAATTTAGAATTGAAATTGAAATTAGGATGAATGCACATTTTAATTTTCTGGACAATCAGTTTATATTAGGGTGTGATTACATAAACATCTTATATAATAACATTTTTTACCTTTATTTTTTCGCAACTATAATAACAATTCTTGGTGGGTGAATTTTGAATTTTAAATATAAAAAAAACATTTAATTATATTTGACCGGTAGCTATAATTTAGGCAGTTGTTTGAAACTTACCACACTAATATCATTGTTTGATTTCAAGGTAGTTTTTTTTGGAAGGAAATTATCACGCCATGTGACATCAAAATTTTTGTATATAATAGAGTGTCGAATTTGGCGATGACACGTGGCAGATGTAATAGTAGCATGACACGTAGGCAAAGTGAACATTGAATAATGCTGGCTTGACACGTAAGCAAAATGAACCTTGTTTTATATATATATATAGATAATTATATTGTAGATCGTCCTTTTTTAATAAACAGTCAATGGTGTATTATGTTATGTCATATGTCATGTAGTATGTTATGTGATTATCTCATTCTTCAATGTTGTCCACCGCTAGGGTACTGGCTAGATCCACTTAACTCGAAAATAAACGTTTTGAAAGAGGGTGGGTATATCTCTATTATATAAGGGAAGGGGGAAGCAACCGTGTCCTCTTTTGAAATACCTATTTTGTCCCCTCTTCCCTTCTAAATTACAAAAGGATTGTAAAAATCAAAATCAGCACTCAAATAAAACTACCGAAAATTAATTTACAACACTCACTCACAAATCAATTAAAAGAAGAAACTTTACAAATCACTCATACAATTAGGAAAATCACGTTATAAAAAATCACGCAAATCACTCAAATAATCAGGAAACTTTATTAAAACTTAAAATTTACATACAAAATAAAACTAATAACCTAGAACGTCAATACATACAAAAACATTTACAAAAATTTACTTACAAATCACTATTCACAAGAACCATTCACAATTAATGGTGGGTCATGATAAAAAAAATAGAGGTGTATTTGTAGTGAAATAAGAATTTAGAAGTTAGACAAGGAAAAAAATTATTTACTTTTTCATAGTATTTCCTATATATAATAAAAAAATTATATATATTTGGACCTATCTTTTTCTATTATATAATAGCGATTAATTATTAAGGTAAAAAGGTTTATGTAAAATATCATTCAAAAGTTAAAGTACAACATATCTCTATTATATGAGAGAAGAGCCGTAGGGATGGCAATTGGGCGGGACGGGTGCGGAGGATGGTACCTTCACACCCGCACCCGCACCCGCATAAAATTCTAATCCCCATCCCCGCCCCACCACCCATTGCGGAGGAAAATTTCAGACCCACCTGCGCCCCACCAAGTACGTATTTATACCCATCCCCGCCCACCACCGACATGGATAATCGCACCCGCTTCATATCCGCGTCGTACCCACTTCACCCCCACCCCCACCACCCACATGGGTATCCGCACCCGCTTCTTACTTGCGTCATATCCACATATTTATATTTTTCAAGATAAAATAATAAATAATATAAGTATATCAATAGAATTTTAATCATAAAATCCATACCCGCTCCACCATCCATTGCGGGTAGAATTTTAATCCCCATCCTCGCCCCATCCCCACCAAACCTAGACCCATCCCCGCCCCACTTGGGCGGGGATGGGGCGGGTCCCCTACTTGACCCCCCCTGCCATCCCTAAGAAGGGGGGAGCTATGGTGTCCCCAAAAAAGAGACTATATATGTTACCCCCTTTCCATTCTAAATTACAAATTCACTTACAAATCAAATGAGGCTTCAAACAAAAAGACCAAAAATATGATTATAACAATCAATCACAAACTACTACCTATGAAAAAATTGACTTGAAATCAAAGTGTCCACTTTCTTTACAATTTATGAAGTATTGTACTTAATTCAAAAATCAACTAAAAAATTATAATATTAGAAATCATAAATAAATTCAATAAAATTTCTATTTGTTCATAGAATTTAACTTTGAAAAGTAAAAAAAACAAAAAAAATGGTGAGAGACTTAAGTGAAAGAAACTAAACCAATCAAATTTTGCAACTAAAAACAATTATACTTCGTATGTCTAATGTTCATATTGTGACTCTATGCCGAAGAAAATCGAGTTTCTGTTTCGAAAAAAATTCAAGCACGCATCGCGTGCAAAAAATTCTAGTAAAACAAAATTGGAGGGAAAATGAGGAGATTAAGGGGTAAAAAAAAAGTCAATGTCGAAAATGGTTGACAGGTTTGATCTGACAAAAAAATTTATAATGTTGTTTATCACAAAATGTCACTTTTAAAATATTGTTTATGAAAAAAATAAGAACTCTATATAATATGCTAAATTAAAACATCCTTTTGATACAATGAAAAATTGTCAAGGATAATCCAAAACCTTTAACTGGGTGATCTACACTTTGAATTAACTTTGAATAAACAAAGCTTATGAAGGTATTATCTTTTATGGGGTTCAAGAGGTAAACAACCTGTAATTGTATGTCATTTGTCCATGTGTCTTATTTTTACAGGTTTATATTTTTAATTTTATTTAAATTCCTAAACGTTAATTAAATAAAAAAAATAAAAACAAAACACATCTACCTTTAATCCTTTCCAACCCAAAACCCCTCCGCACTCGCTTCCCCACCCATGCAAACATCCCCCTACCCCTCCCCCGCCCCTTTTCCTGTGACCACCCCCTCCCCGACCCCCTCTTCCTGCGACCACCCCCTGTGAGCACCCCCCTACCCCCTTTACCTATACGATCATTCCCTTCCCCACCCTCCTCACCTTGCGAACATCTCTCTAAAAGATTAGTCATGGGACTTTACATCCGACCACGTGTAACTTCCTAGGAGTTTATTGTGATTTCCACAAAGTAATCACTCTTAATCTGGGCGACCTGCAAGCTGGTTCACTGGGGTCTGACAGTCGTATCGGCCTGACAATTGGGAAGGAGGAAGTTACACGTGGGAGCGGTGGAGTTAGGGTAGGGCAAGGGTGTTGGTTGTTGTGTGGAAGGAAGAAGAGGGGATGGAGAACATGGTGGAGTGAGAGGGAGATGGAGGAGGGACAAAAAGGTCAAAGGAGAGAAATTATCAAAGAAAATTTAAAAAATTACCCCTATTAAAAGATTATACCCTCATAACTTATAAGCTTTGGTTATTCGAAGTTAATCCAAAGTCTGACTTAGGGCCTGTTCTCCCCAGCTTATTTTCAGTTCAGTTCAGTTCAGTTCAGTTCGGTTCAATTCAGTTCAGTTCAATTCAGTTCAGATCAGATCAGTTCAGTTCAGTTCAGACCGCAGTTCAATTCAGTTCAGACCAGTTCAGTTCAGCTCTTAACAATACTTTTACTCTCACATATCACTATTCATTTCAGTTCAGTTCAGTTCAATTCAGTTCAGTTCAGAGCAGTTCTGTTCAGTTCAGTTCAATTCAGTTCAATTCAATTCAATTCAGTTCAGTTCAGATCAATTCAGTTCAGTTCAGTTTAGCTGTTTTATGCCGAAGAGAACAGGCCCTTAGGGCCTATTCTCCCCAGCTTATTTTCAGTTCAGTTCAGTTCAGCTTAGCTCCATTCTTTTATAACCATTTTGTTAAATTATTATTATTATGTTGGTCTAAGGGCCTGTTCTCCCCAGCTTATTTTCAGTTCAGTTCAGTTCAGTTCAGCTCCAATAAGTTCAGTTCAGTTCAGCTCCAATCAGTTCAGTTCAGATCAGTTCAGTTCAGTTCAGTTCAGCTCCATTCTTTTATAATTATTTTGTTAAATATTATTATTATGTTGGTATAATTTATATTACTAATTACTCTTATTATTATTATTATTATTATTATTATTATTATTATTATTATTATTATTATTACTATTACTATTATTGTTATTATTATTATTATTATTATTACTATTATTATTACTATTATTATTATTATTATCATTATTATTATCATTATTATTATTATTATTATTTAAATATATATCATTACTATTAAGTATTATTATTATTATTGTTTCTATATATTATTTTGTTTATTATAGCTTTACTCATTATTATTACTATTATTATTAGGAGGAACATGATTTAGGTCAAAGCCCAAATAAACCAACTTTTTTTAGCCCATAAACCAATTAAATCGCGTCAAGACAGTTTATGATGTAATTTTTGCGGTCCAACCCAATCATTATTTTTATTATTAAATATTTTTATATATTATAAAATCTAATTATTAAAATAGTAATATTGATTTACTTCTTAGATATTATTGTTATTATATATCATCATCAAGTATTAATATATTAATAAAAATAATATAAAATAATTATTATTAATTATCATTATTATCATTAAATATTATTATTATTATTATTAATTTATGATTATTAATATTATTTATTTATAACTATCATTTAAAAATATCCAAAATACTATTATTATTATTCATTATTATTACTTATCATTATAATTATTATTTAATATTCATATTATTATTGTTAAAATATTATTTATATATTTATTACATTCAGTTTATTTCAATTTAATTTAATTCAATTCAGTTCAGTTCAGTTCAGCTCCAATAAGTTCAGTTCAGTTCAGCTATTTTATGCCAAAGAGAACAGGCCCTAATTTATTTAACTAATTCTTCTTCTTCTTATTATTATTTCTATATCATTATTATTAAATATTATTATTTCTATATATTATTTTGTTTATTATAGCTTTATTAATTATTATTACTATTATTATTAGGAGGAATATGGTTTAGGTCAAAAGCACAAATAAGCTCACGTTTTTTAGCCCATAAACCAATCAAATCGCGTCAAAACTTGTTATGATGCAATTTTGCGCGGTCCGACCCAATCATTATTTTTATTACTAAATATTATTATATTATTAAATTTAATTATTAAAATAGTAATATTAATTTACTTCTTAGATATTATTGTTATTATACAATCGTCATCAAGTATTAATTATCATCATCAAGTATTAATATATTAATACAAATAATATAAAATAATAATTATTAATTATGATTATTATCATTAATTATGATTATTATTATCAATAATTTATGATTATTAATATTATTTATTTATAACTATCATTTTAAAATATCCAAAATACTATTATTATTCATTATTATTACTTATCATTATAATAATTATTTAATATTCATATTATTATTGTTTATATATTAATTATATATTTATTACCTTCAATCTAATTCAATTCAATTTAGTTCAGTTCATATCAGATCAGATCAGTTCAACTCAGCTCAGCTCAGCTGTTTTATGCCGAAGAGAACATACTCTTACATTAGGTAGACCGCCTAAAAATTGACTTATTATTAACAATTTTTTACATGATATAATCATAGGATCTTATTATATTAGATTTGATACTACGGTTGGATCCTTAATTCGCTCCACAAATCTTAAGCCAGAATCTCAATCTTAACAACCTTAGTTGGCGATTGCGATATATTTTTGTCACCGCTTTTATCTCCCCGAAGAAGGGTATTGTAAAACGTAAAAGCAAATGTATTTCTTGGTAGTCATTCATCTATCTGTCTTTCTCATGATCTGATCTCATCAATGGAACCATTAACTAACAAAAATCTAGCTGGCAAACTCCATATTCACATCCTTAGTATTGCTTGCTCTTTTCTTCTTCTTTTTTACCTTTAATCAACTGAAAGACCGATGGGTCAATCTCCCCACTAAAACTAATCCAACTAAATATTGTTTACATTAGAAAATTGTTGAAGCTATGATGTATAGCGCACACCACATGTGAGTGTCCCATATTGATTAAACAAGAGAGATGGGTTCACTTTATAATGTAGGAAAAATTGTCAAGAATAAGTCAACCTTTGCGTTGACCGCTTTTGACAAGTCAACCTTTATTTATTCCAGTAGCAAGTAAAGCTTGTACATGAATTAGCTTTTAACGAGTTTTTTTACTTATGACCTGAATAAGCCCTACAATTTTGTTCAGTTTTAAGTTTCTCACGGGACTTTTATAAAATTCAAGCAGTGCAAATATGTTCTAGAGAACAATTTAATGAGTTCTAGAATACACACCTGTTAAAACTGAACAAAATTGTAGGGGTTGTTCAGGTCATAAGTAAAAAAACTTGTTAAAAGCTAATTTATGTACAAGCTTTACTTGCTACTAGAATAAATGAAGGTTGACTTGTTAAAAGCGGTCAACGCAAAGGTTGACTTATTCTTGACAATTTTTCCTATAATGTAAAGGGGTTACTCCCCTTATTGTCATATGGTTTTAAGGTGATAACCTCTGTGTTGTGAAGTGGACTATTCTACAAATTACAATCATTTTAGATGAAAAAGATGCGGTACTTTGTTAATTATCTGCTAGTTTATCAAATAATGCAATTTTAATGTAAGTGTGAAGTCGTTATCATATTCATTTTCTTAAGGGGACGTTTGGTTCATATGATTTTGGTATGAGGTATGGGGTTTACCCAAGGGAGGAGGTGGGTATGGCTCATATCAATACATCAAGGTATCAAATAGAAGGAAAATTTTCATTCCCAAATAAAACCAAACACATGGTATTAGGTATCATATGAACCGAACGCTCCCATAGGCCATAGTGATGTGAGTTTGGAATCACGAATGAAATCAGGATGGTATAGGTTTGGAATTTGATACCTAATACCATGTGTTTGGTTCTATTTGGGAATGAAATTTTTTTCTTTTATTTAATACCTAGAGTTATTGGTATAAGCCAAACCCACCCCCTTAATTAGGTTTCAAACCCTATACCTTATGGGTTTGAGGTATGGGTTTTATATCTATCAAATTATTAAACAAACACCAAGTATGTATTTTTCTCATTCTAAACCTATACCTCATACCAAAATTATATAAACCAAACGCGATCCATTTTTTTTATACTAATGATTGGGAATGTATGAAAGGGAAATTTTAAAGGTTTTGGTAGGAATCTATTCTTTTATTATTTTAGGTGTGTTATATTAAAATGGAAAATGGATGAAAATAATAGCATCCTGATATATATTTATGATGAGCTTAATTGTATACCATTAATTATGTTTTAGTGAAATTTATTAGAAGTGATATCTAAAGAATTGAAGAAAAAAACTAACAAAGTCTATTTTAAATATACGGTTTTTTTCCAGGTACTCCTGTGGTTTTTCAAAATTCATGGATTATTCCTATTTTTTTCAAAAATGCACCAGGTTTTCTTATTTTGGGGGTAAAATATACAAAATGCACTTAATGACTAACGGTGTCAAATTTTCATTAGTCATAAAGGTTAATTAACCCCTATAATCCTGATTAAACCCTCTAACCCTAACCCTGCAAATAAGTACATGTACCCAATTGCATGTAGAGCATGGTGCACCCTCTTCTAAACTACGTAGTTTTTATCATATTTAAAATCTATAATTTTTTTTTTAAAAATTGTTATTTGTTTCCTTAAATTTTACCACTAAAAATTCATTTTTCAAATTTAAATTTAAAAGGTATGTGTTCTTTTACCTTAAGTGTAGATGTTCATTTACTATATGTTCTTTTCATTATGACCTATGTTCTTTTATAAATATAGATTTACGTGTTCTTTAATTTTAATTCGTGTGTTCTTTTTTAAAGTAGAAAAGTTGTTGAAAATAAAAGTTTGTGTTCTTTTATATAAATGGTATATTCTTTTTGGGTGCAAAATGAACATTATTGTGCACCCTAGTGCATAATCCACGCTTTGCAAAACCCTAACCCCAAACCCTCTAACACCTCACCCCCACTCTAAACCCTAACACTAACTACCCAACTACCACAACCCCACTCTACCCTCCCCCACCCTTGTAGTCGCCCTCCCCCAACCCGCAGCCCCCTCTCACGCAGCCCAACCCCACCCCCGCAACACCCCCCCCCCCCCCCAAAAAAAAAAAAAAAAAAATTTAATTGCAATTTGTTGTACGTCTTGGCATCTGTTTTCACTAAAATTAATTGCAACCCCTGAGATTTTTTGATAAAAGCTCATGGCTAGTGGTGCAACTGATAGTGGCTGGAGGTGTTGCTCGTTGCTTGTGTGAAGAGAGAGAAAGGGGGAGATGGAAGGGCGGCTATGGGGTGGATTTGCGATGAGTGAGTGACGAGAGAGGTAGAGGGTTATAGATTCGGGCAGTGGCTGGTTGGTTTTGCGAGGTTGAGAATGAGGGGGGAAGGCAGCTACGGGGGTGGGTAGAGGGGGGTTGTGGTGGTTAGGTGAGGTGTTAGAGGGTTAAGGATTAGGGTTAGATGGTTTAATTTGGGTTAAAGGGTTAATTAGGGCTAATAACTAAAGGAAACTTGATGTAGTTAGTCATTAATGGCATTTCGTGAATTTTATTGAAATAGTAAGGGTACCTGTTGCATTTTTTAAACAACAGGGATACCCCATAAATTTTGAAAAACCACATGGATACCTTGTAAAAAAACCGTTAAATATATATGAAGACTAACTATGTTGAGAGGCCTCATAAGGTCCATAAGGCCCTATTGCAAGTAGTATAAGAATAGCCTACAATGGTAATTAAGAGCCCATGTTGTTTGGCTCAGTTTATGTTTTCTCTCTTAGCATCAGTACTGCTGTGTCATCAGTACTCAGTACTGGTATTTATTACTTTTGTCTGTAGCTAATACTGCTGCCCATGTCTCTGGCCAGCTGTCTATTCAGGCCGTTATTTTGTTTGATCCTAGAATGATTCTAGGACACTTGTCACTCTAGGAATGGTGTCTGTAATCATAGGCAGCAGTATATTACTGAGCACAGAATGTTTGTAATATTCATTCAGAAATGAGAGAATGAAAAGGTGAATGAGAGAAACACTTCTGAGCATGAATCACTTCCATTGTTATCATGGTATCAGAGCTATGGTTGCTCAAACAAACACTCACTGATTCTTTTTTTTCTCTACAAAAATTAATATACCTCATATATCATCTGTGATATTATAGATCTTTCACAATAGCTAGAAAAAGAAAAATGACAACCATTGAGGTTACAAGTCCTTTGTATCTCCACCCCTCTGATGGAACTAATTTCATGACTGTGGAAAAGCTTCAAGGATCATCTAACTATAGATCCTGGAAACGTTCCATGGAAATAGCTCTTGCAGCAAAGAGGAAACTTGGCTTTGTAACAGGTCAAGTTAAGAGAGAAAATGGTTCAGGGGTAAAAGCTGAGGCATGGGATACTTGTAATAGTATGATAATATCATGGATATTGAGTTCTGTCTCTGAGTCTATAAAGAAATCTATCATGTTTGTGAGCAATGCTCACCAGATCTGGAGACAACTGGAGCAAAGATTTGCTCTCACAAATGGAACCAGAAAATACAAGTTGAACAAGGAACTCTATGAAACAAAACAGGAAGGGAAGGCTGTTAGTGAGTATTATACTTCCATGAGAAGTATATGGGAAGAATTAGAGTCTCTTACAACTCTTCCTGCTATTACTGCTGTAACAACAGAAGTAACTGAGTTCATAGGAGTCATTCAACAACAGCAAGAAGAAACTAAATTGTTTCAATTTTTAAATGGACTTGATGAAGTCTATGGGGTACATAGAAGCCAAATGTTGATGATGAGCCCTCTTCCCACTGTTGAAACAGCCTGCAGTTTCATAGAACAGGAGGAGGCACAAAGAGAAGTGCTTGGTCAAGTAAAAGAAGAATCTGAAACCATTGCAATGTATAGCAAAGGAGCTGGCATTGGGATGGGCCAGAAGGGTCCAATATCAGGATCTTAGTGCAGTGTGTGTAGCAAACTTGGTCACACAGCAGAAAAATGTTGGTTTGTAATTGGTTTTCCAAACAAAGGAAAAAACCAATTTCAGAACCAACCTCAATCTCAGTATAAGGGAAAAGGAAAGGCAAGCTACAATCAACAGCCTAAATGGAACAAAGCTAAGCACACAGACCAGAAGATAGCTGCTAACGTGCAACATGATGGTGCATCTAGTGTTCAAGGAAGCACTATAACTGCACAACAGCTTGAACAATTGCTCAAGCTTCTTCCAACACCATCGAAGGCAGGAGACACAGATGATGAAATGGAGGTTAGTTATGCTGGAATGGTATCTTGTTACTTTGCTGATAGCTGTAGAAATGATGAATGGATTATAGACACAGGAGCCACAGATCATATGACTGGGACTGCTGATATCCTTAGTAATCTTACATTGTGTAAGCACAATGCTCGAATTAACTTGCCTACTGGTGAGACTTCAAAAATCTCTCACACTGGTAATATAGTGCTGAAGAATGGTGTGAAATTAAACAATGTTATGTATATTCCTGCATTTAAACATAATCTGTTATCAGTACAAAAAATGTGTGAAGATGGAAATTATAAAGTGATGTTTTATAAGTCCTTCTGTATGATAATTGATGAGATAACTAGTAATGTGAAAGGAGTGGGAAGAGGTGAAAATGGTCTGTATTACATGCTGAATGAGCCTGTTGCTGAGACACTGAGAAGGATCAAAGAACAAGGTTCTAGTAGTGGTTGTACTGAGAAGAACACAGTGAGTGATGGAAGTGCTATGACTGCTAGTTGCTATAGAAATGTGCCTAGTGTTGTCAAAAATGTTGCCAAACTGAGTAGAGAGACTCTTTGGCATCATAGATTGGGCCACACACCCATGAAAAAGATGATGATGATAGAAGAAATTGGTGTGAAAGGCAATGAGACAGATGTATGTCTGGCTTGTCCCTTAGCCAAATTCACCAAGTTACCATTTCACAAGAGTGAATCCAGGGCAAAGGAATGCTTTGCACTTGTCCATATTGACACATGGGGGCCTTACAAGGTCAACTACAGAGGAAAATTCAGGTATTTCCTTACTTTAGTAGATGACTACTCAAGAGTTACCTGGGTACATCTATTGAAACTGAAATCTGATGCATTTGATGCAATCAGGAAGTTTACCATGATGATTCAGACACAATTTGGCACAGGAATCAAGGTTTTAAGGTCTGATAATGCCTTGGAGCTTGATGACACTAAGTGCAGAAAATTCTTTGAAGAAATGGGAATAGTGCATCAAACCTCTTGCCCTGACAGACCCCAGCAAAATGGGAGAGCTGAAAGGAAGCACAGGAACATACTAGAGATGGCAAGATCTCTTAGGTTCCATGCTGGCTTACCTTTGCAATTCTGGGGAGATTGTGTTCTCACAGCAACACATATCATCAATAGAATCCCAAGTGATATATTGAAAGGAAAGACTCCATATGAAATTTTGTATAAAAGAAAACCTGAATACAAGCAGATGAGATCATTTGGTTGCCTGGCATTTGCTTATAATCCAGAGAGAAAGAAGGACAAATTTCAGGCAAGAGGGGTACCTTGCATATTTCTGGGATATGCTACTACTCAAAAAGGCTACAGATTACACCATCTATTGACTGGTGTATCATTTGTGTCTAGAGATGTTAGATTCTATGAATCAATCTATCCCTATCACATCTTTCACTCCAGTACACCTCAGCCTCTTGAGACTCAGTTAGATCAAACTCACATAAGTGGAGTATATGATGATGAAGGAGATGAAGGGGTGAATATAGAAGAAAATAGAGAAGATGAAGTAACAGAAGTTGTGCCTGCTGAACCTATCTTGTCTCTGTCTCCTAGAAGGTCAAGTAGACATCACAAAGCTCCTGTATGGCATCAGGACTATCAAATCAGGGCAAATCATGTTGAGAGAGTTGCAACAACACCTGTGTCACCTAAATTCACTACCATGGTAGATGCTGTAAGTGAAAAACCTGATCCTAGACACTTTAAGGAAGCTATACAACATTCTCAGTGGCTTGTAGCTATGAATGAAGAGTTGGAGGCTCTTGAGAGCAACAACACCTGGGAGATAACTGACTTGCCTCCAGGAAAGCAAGCAATTGGATGCAAGTGGCTATACACCACCAAGTTTGATCCTCAAAGGAATACTACTAGATACAAATCTAGGCTAGTAATTCTTGGAAATAGGCAAAAGTATGGCATAGACTATGCTGAAACTTTTGCTCCAGTGGCAAAATTAACCACTGTAAGAGCTTTAGTGGCTATGGCAGCTATGGAAGGATGGCATACACATCAAATGGATGTGAAGAATGCCTTCCTTCATGGAGAATTAGAAGAAGTGGTGTATATGAAATATCCACCAGGATATGAAGGCAAGGGGTTCAGGTTTGACATCACACCTCAGGGGGAGAATCAAGTGAGCAAGCCTATAACTAACAAAGTCTGCAGACTTCTTAAATCTCTCTATGGCCTCAAACAGGCCCCAAGGCAGTGGTTTGCCAAGTTGAGGTCAGTATTACTAGAAAATGGCTTCAAACAATCTAAGAGTGACTACTCTTTGTTCACTCAAGTAGAAGGCTCAAAGTTTGTGGCAATACTTGCCTATGTAGATGATTTGATTCTCACTGGGAATGATATGAGAGCTATCACTCAAGCTAAACAATTTCTTCATAAAGAATTCAAGATGAAAGATATGGGGATCCTAAGTTACTTCTTAGGAATTGAAGTTGATAGAACTGATCAAGGGATCTTTCTATCTCAGAAAAAGTACATCAATGATCTTCTCACTCAGTATGCTATGACAGGCTGTAGAACCCTGAAACTTCCCATGGATACTCATGTTAAGCTCCTCTCCACTGCAGGCTCTCCTCTATCTCAGCCTGAGGTTTATCAGAGACTTATTGGCAAGCTTATTTACTTAACTTTTACTAGGCCAGACATTGCATACACAGTGCATGTTCTTAGCCAATTTATGCATAATCAAACTTCAGTTCACTTTCAAGCTGCTAAAAGGGTATTGAGATATCTAGCAGGGTCCAGAAACCAAGGTATACTGCTTGCATCAAAGTCAGGGGCTCATCTAAAGGCTTTCTGTGATAGTGACTGGGCTGGATGCCCAAACACCAGAAAGTCTACTTCAGGTTATTGTATTCTTCTAGGACAATCACCTATTGCTTGGAAATCTAAGAAGCAATCTGTTGTTGCAAGGTCTACTGCAGAAGCAGAATATAGGTCAATGGCAATGGCTATTTGTGAAGTGCTGTGGGTCAAAGAGCTATTGAAGGAACTTGGGCTTAAGCATCTTGGTTCTACTCCTATTTATTGTGATAATCAAGCAGCATTGGCAATTGCTGCTAATCCTGTTCACCATGACAAAACTAAACATGTGGAGATTGATTGTCATTTTATCAGGGAAACAGCAACTGAAGGTCATGTTACTCCTACTTATGTGGCTACTACTGAGCAACTTGCAGATGTTCTCACTAAAGTCCTGTCAACTGAGCAGCATCAATATCTGTTGTCCAAGCTGGGAGTTCAGACACTTCACTCTCAGCTTGAGGGGGAGTGTTGAGAGGCCTCATAAGGTCCATAAGGCCCTATTGCAAGTAGTATAAGAATAGCCTACAATAGTAATTAAGAGCCCATGTTGTTTGGCTCAGTTTATGTTTTCTCTCTTAGCATCAGTACTGCTGTGTCATCAGTACTCAGTACTGGTATTTATTACTTTTATCTGTAGCTAATACTGCTGCCCATGTCTCTGGCCAGCTGTCTATTCAGGCCGTTATTTTGTTTGATCCTAGAATGATTCTAGGACACTTGTCACTCTAGGAATGGTGTCTGTAATCATAGGCAGCAGTATATTACTGAGCACAGAATGTTTGTAATATTCATTCAGAAATGAGAGAATGAAAAGGTGAATGAGAGAAACACTTCTGAGCATGAATCACTTCCATTGTTATCAAACTAAAACATTGGATTTACGCATGGAAATAGACCCAATAAGGTTGATTCTGATATTACTCTAACTGTTTAACAAGGGCGAGACATAGCCTAAGAGGACCATGGTCCCTGCTGAAGGCCCATGTTCACTAGTACAAAAACGTTGATTTGCGTCGGACCCTGGACCCCTATTTGCGTCGGACTTGGGTCCGACGGCACAGGTCACGACGCAAATGACCTGAAATTGAGCTGCGTCGTATGCGAAAACGACGCAGATTAGTTAGCTATTTGCGTCGCACGCTATATACGGTGCGACGCAGATGGCTACCCCAGCCCAACACCAAGCTCAAAGGGTAATGTGCGTCGCACATCGCCTAGGGTGCGACACAGATGAGTGATTTGCGTCGCACCTTGGGTTACGTGCGACGCAAATTGCAATTTTTGTTTAAAATTTTTTTTTTAATTAAAAAAACGTGGAATGAGGCTGAACTTTTCGAGTGCAATAATACTGAATAATATTAGGAGAGGTCGATGAAACGAACAAAGAAATTAATTTCGTGAATTCATCTTCCATAATTTAAGTTACAGGACATGAATATTGCAATTGAAAGAACATGACGAAAATCTCAAAATGAAAATTATACAAATCATCAAAATAAAATAAAATAAATTAACCAAAAACATTAAATCACTTGTACATCCAGTATAGAATGAAAAAATCAGGAATAATATGAATTGTTCAGCGAAATCCTAAAACAATCGAAATATAAAAAAATCTGGAAATCCTAGGCTAAAACAACCGAAATATAAAAATATAAAAATAATGAAACAACCGAAATATAAGATCTTGTCTGCAATTTCTTCTCTTCCTCCTTCAGATCTGGAAATTCAATGAATTTCATTATAATATATACGAGAAATTAAAAAGAAAAAAACCAAAAATCTATCTTTAGCAAAACTGTGTCTTAGAGTTCAAAAATTTATCAGATCTTGGAAAATGGCAAAAAATGGAAAAGAATTACCGGAGTTAGAGGACAAAATTCCTCCTCAATTTCGATGCATCTCCTCCTTCACCGTTGTGTCACTGAAAATTGTTGAGCAATCTCGGTGTTGAGACGGTTGTTCTTCAATTCTCTTTCTTGAACTTGAGAAAATAGACGGCGAGAACAAAGTTGCCGGAGTCGTCGGTGTTTGTGTTGTCGTGTCAGTGCGAACGGATCTCGAGTTTGAGAGGTGGGGAGAAAAACGAAGAAACGAACGGAACTCGAGTTTGGGAGGCCTGAGAAACGGACGGATCTAGGGTTGAGAGTGAAGGCTGAGAGTGAAGGTTGAGAGTGAACGGAGTGAGAAAGTGAGGGGCGAGATCTAGGGTTTTAGAGCCAAGTGAGAGTGAACGGTTGAATTGGGCCTTTTATGTTGTGAGGCCATCTGCGTCGCACTTCGAACCCATGCGACGCACCATCATTTTTTTTATTTTGGTCATTAATTCACCCAACACATCTGCGTCGGATGGACCTCTTCGTCCGACGCAAATCATCCTTTTGCAACGCACCTTCATAACGTGCGACGCACATTGGTTCAATAATCTCTCCAGCTGGTGCGCGGTATATGCGTCGCACCTTCGCGACAAGCGACGCACATTGTTTATTTGCGTCGCATGTGAGGAGGGTGCGACACATATACCGCACACCCGCTGGAGAGATTTTTGTGATTTGCGTCGCACAGCTTCCCCACATGCGACGCAAATCCCAACTGTGCGTCGTTTCCGTTTCTGTGCGACGCAATTGAGGGGACGTAAATCGTCCTTTTTCTACTAGTGGTTGCATCGTTTATATATAATTGGCTAAGAAGATTAAGAAAGTGAAAATGTAAGTTGTTTTATTGGTAAGTTGGCCACTATTCACAATCATGTTTAGAATTCTTTGTTAAATTAGTTTCCCTTCACAACCAAGCCTAGTTTTCCCCTGCCGGCGTTTAAGTTGATATTAGTCCGACCAAATTAAACTAATTAAGCTAGCGGGTTATGGCTTTATACTCTTTTGCTTAACTTATAAGTATTCCACGTAGGCTGTAAAAGTTTTTCCATGATTCTTCTATAAGCTAACTTTTTTATCTATTTTTTTTTTTTTGTATTTTTCAATAATGTTTAGTGAACTAATACCTGGTTTCATCAAATAGTCTCATCCTCGTATGATTGTTAAAATTCAACATTAACCAAGTAAAAAGTTGCCAATTTGCATCAAAATCCCTTAGTTCCCCCCCCCCCTCTCTCCCTCTAATGGTGGATAAATTGTATATGTAATTCAGTTGTGATGTGGCACATGATAACAAGTAGAAGGCGTGCAAAAATGCATAAATTAAATAGTAACTTTACAACTATGCTTCATTATTAGTGTTTTAAAACCTTATACCTTATTATAGGACGATGTAATTGGCCGGCAATTATTATTGCATGCAATGTCCAAACTCGACAGTGGTCGATTAAGGCGTCGAAGCGACGCATATACGTATCATACCAAGTGTTAGAAGGTCATTATATGAGTAATTATTTATCATCAACATGCATAATTAAGGATATTGCACAACAGCTTACAAGTTTTAAGGTGATGTATAAACTTACCTCTTGTTTACGATAATTTGATAAAAGGATCTTGCTAACGGACCCCCCAGGACGCTAGATAAGAAATATATTGTTGTACTTAATTATTCATATTTATACAAAATAATAGAATAATGTATAATTCCAATGCAAAACATTTAATGTTTTTCAAAAGGAAAGGGGAAAACAATGCAAAGCATTTAAATGCATTGCATTGGAATTATACATTATTATATTATTTTATATAAATATGAGTAATTAATTAGAACAATATATTTCTTATCTAGTGCCCCCGGGGCGTTCGTTAGCTTTTGCCTTGATAAAAATGCATACAATTAGCACATTACTTACAAGTAACATATAATTCTACTACATAATTAGAAGATCAATTAATTATTGCTAATTATTATGCTTCTTA
The DNA here is from genome assembly GCF_026745355.1 of Beta vulgaris subsp. vulgaris. Taxonomy (NCBI): domain Eukaryota; kingdom Viridiplantae; phylum Streptophyta; class Magnoliopsida; order Caryophyllales; family Amaranthaceae; genus Beta; species Beta vulgaris. The sequence continues at coordinate 52,297,277 of NC_079208.1, read as the reverse complement.
CCAACTTGGCATTGAAATGACATTATACTGTGTCCTCAGTCCTTGCACCCTCTCCGGCTCTCCCCGTCCTATCATTTTAGAGAAGGGAAAAAAATTTGGAGATTGATTGAGTGATCTTTATGGATTGTCAACTCTTTTATTATTGAATTTTTAGTGGTTAAAAATACATTAAAAATTATTTTTATATTACTTCTCCCCTCATTTATTACATACATATTATTATTATATTCCAATGTGTCTAAAAGGGCTGGCAATTCTAAACATTAATCAAATATTTTCCAAAAAATTTTGGTCCACAAAATAAATTTAAATTCTAAAGGTTATATGATTGCAATTGCTGCCTCTCTTTGATAAAAATGATTCTGAATCACAAACTTGTCGACGACCATTGATGTGTATATATTCTTTAACGAAAAGAAAGTTTACTTCAACGAGTATATAATTGGCTCAAAGACTATGTATACGAAATTTTTTACATAATTACGCTAAATTAGCTTGTACTTCCTCCGTAACAAAGTAGTTGTTATTTCTAAATATAGTTGTAACAAAATAGATATCACACTTCCTTTTTAGGCAACACTCTCTCTTTATCTCTCTCCTATTACATGGATCCCCTTTTTTCTTTCTCTCTATCTCTCTCCTATTCAAAAAATTGCTTAGAAAAATATATTTTTGAAAGTGTAATATCTATTTTGTTGTGGAGGAAGTATTTATTTTGTACTGTAGTAAAGGAATATTTATTAACACTGCATCAAACAACACTTGCAATAACAATGTACGTACATGGAACTCGACTGTGTTCATTCTTGGCAAAAGATCTTTCCGGACTCCTTATTAGAAGCCTCAAATCTAAGAAATGGTCTTCTCCAATCCTTTCCTTTGAGAAAAATGTAGAAATTTTTTTTAGATCAATAATCTTATCATTATATTAAAATTTTGCAAGGTACATAGTACTTATCAGTATATGTCTGATCTGTGGAAGATCCATCTACATTGAGGATGTTAAATTTAGAAACAATACGAAACGAGCCTGGGTGATCCGAACAAGGAGGAGAAGAGATTTGGTCCACTTTATAAAAACCAAAGGAGGTTCCATACTAAATCAATTTTTTTTTTTTGAAAGATCCATACTAATTCAATTGGTAATACTAAAATGTAACAATCTATCTTCTTTCTCTAATGTGGGACACTTATAAGTGGACTTTTAATGGGTTTCAACAATGAAAAATATTAACATTTTGTATTTTCACTATATATAATCTATGACATAACATTCGAATAGTTAGGGGGTTTTACCAATTCTAACAAATGCTAAAGTTGATGCAATACAACAGTTGCGTTAAAATATTTGGTGTTGCACATTTTTTCCTTCATTATTTTCTCTTTCATCCGTCACATATCTCTCTCTCATAGTCTCATGCTGTCATTCATAGACATCCTTGTATTCTCCATCATTCAGTGACCTACGTACACTGTTCTTTCCCAATGCAAGATGATGAATAACATCGAGAACAGCGCTAACATATCTCTCTCTCAGACACTGTTTCTTCTCTTTGCTGCGGTTATGACGTCTCTCAAGTTCTCATATATTTGACTTAACTCCAGGACAGATATGAGACCATATATAAATCGCATGAAATACAACATATATATGGTGTATAATAATGCCAACTTTTACGGTCTGTTCGGTTAATGGTATTGAATGATAACAATTTGATAGAGTATAAATCTATTCTTATTTGGGACTCCAACCATTAGCTTGAGCTTTTGGTTGAGTTGGTCCTTTGACATGGTATTAGAGCCAGCGTGACATAAAGGTCACGGGTTCAAATCTCATCTACCCATCATTTCTAAGTGAAATATTTAGCGTCAGGTATTGAGGGAAGCTAATGGTTAGAGTCGCAAGAATAGATTTATACTCTATCATGCCTCCTCACGTGAGAGCTCATTGAACTTAAAGTGTGGATGCAGCATAATTGTAATGGTTTCTAGTGTAAATTTATAAAGACATTTTCATATTAACATACATAGTAATGCCAACTTTTAGATACATGCATGTCCATAAAATAAAAGAGTGGATACCGATAGCATACCAATTACAATGTTTTATGGTTTGTGACCGACTATATGTCATTCTTCGGCACAACCACTCCGCCCATATCACGTAAATTATGATCAATAGAAATCATTGAAGCTTGTACACTTGTAGTAGTATTAATTTGATATATTTAACTTAATTGTGTTTTTTATTTTCATTCTTTGGTCTTTTATATTATGAAAGTCTCTTAAATGTGAGAGCTTTCATCATTTTCTTTTCACAATAAATTACTACTACCTTCCGAAGTAGTTTCGTTTATTTATTGGTCTTTAAAATTAAAGTTATGTATATTTGACCATTACAGATAGTTTATATGATTAAATAGTTAAAACTTTTTTTATCTATAAAGTGAAAAAAAATATTTTTGAAAGTCAAATTTTGAAGATATTTTTTTATTCTAAGCACACAACAATTAGATTAAACAAAGTTCATATAGAGTTTAGGGTTTGTTTCAATATGATGATATTTTTTCACTAACACGTACATAATATTATCATCGTGGGGTTTTAATTAAATTTGTTTCAATAATTATTTTTTACACGATTAACTATTTAGCTTTTACCAATACATAATTAAAGACATTAATAATTTTTTAAGTGAAAGTATTGGGTCAGACCGTCTGACCCAACACTTTCCGTCGGACGGGCTGACTTTTTTAACTTCTTCTCCACTTCTTCTCCACTTCGACAGGCAATAGTTTTTCCATGAAACTTAACTGCAAGTTCTGATGGAAATCGTCCCTCGAGTCTCCACCGCAACTCGAACTCGAACTCTCGAAGATGAACACCCAAAGAGCTTCTGTGGAACAACCAAACGAGGCAATCCTGTGCGCCAATGGATGCGGCTTCTTTGGAACAGCAGCGACGATGTTTTTGATCCTAGGTTGCAGCGAGGTGTTCTGGGAATTCCTCCACTATGGTTTCAGCTAAAATTGAAGTGGCATTCTTTGAGGGGGAATTACTGAACAATATTTCTGTTGTAATAACATCCAAACTTTCATTGTCTTAGAAACATTTTGAGTAGAGACAGGTGCGTTGGAAAATTAAGTGGCAAGAGAAGGAGGAGGCAGAATTAGCATCATCATCATCTGAATCTGATTCTGATATAGATGAGTTGGAGGATGAGATGAGCTTAATGTCATTAGAAGGGAGAGAAAAAGAGATATATATTATGGACTACATTCAGGCTGAAAAGAAGGAGAGTGCAATACCCAAGTGTTGGTTCCGTAGGAAGAAGCTTGGATTGGTCATCAGATTTCAGATTTACTATATACTTTCATTTAGAGCGAGGTAAGTTACTTTCAGTTAGACCTAAGTTACTTTCAGTTAGACCTAAGTTACTTTCATTTAGAGGTAACTTACTTTCATTTAGACCTAACTTACTTTCAGTTAGACCTAAGTTACTTTCAGTTAGACCTAAGTTACTTTCAGTTAAACCTAAGTTACTTTCATTTAGACCTAAGTTACTTTCATTTAGAGGTAACTTACTTTCATTTAGACCTAACTTATTTTCAGTTAGACTTAAGTTACTTTCAGTTAAACCTAAGTTACTTTCATTTAGAGGTAACTTACTTTCATTTAGACTAACTGAAAAAAAAATGAAAACTAACTGAAAACAAATTCAGACTAACTGAAAAAAATGAAGACTAACTGAAAAAAAAATGAAGACTAACTGAATTTTTTTTGAAACCAACTGAAAAAAATTTGGAACCACCTGAAAGTTGTCCGACCAAAGATTATGGTCGGACGAGTCCGACACAATACGTTCTCATTTTTTAATCTCTATGCAGTTTTTATCAAGCAAACAATAGTAGTAATAGGTTAGTTGGAAGCTTTTATAGTTTGTGTATATATATTAACTTTAAATATCAATTGCAATATTTCATGTTAAGTGCTAAGAAGTAAGAACTAATTAAGACACGGTAGCTACTTAGCTAGGCCGTAGGCGCGTATAGCCATGCTCCCACTAATGCTTAATTTTTTGGGTGCTCTCTAGCCATGTGATTAGGTGATTTAGGTCCTTATTGTTACCGGCCTAAGGAATCTTTAGTTATATATATCGAGTCTTCAATTATGCTATGACATTATAATTTTTCAGCATATACAATTAATTCACATTATCCCTTTGTCCATGCATCGATGTCTCTTATATTTATAGTACACCTGGGTGTACCATGCTCATGGTATACCCAAGATTATTTTCTCCAAATGAGTAAAATGAGTGAATGAACAAATGAGCAAAATGAACAAATGAGCAAACATTTCGACTCATTTAAGAAAATGAGCAAACACTTTATTACAAAGTGAGCAAATGAGTAAATGAGCAAAATGCCCATATGAGCAAATTTGGTGTCAAATGAACATCTGAAGTTCTAATTTATTACAAAAATACCCCTAGGTGTACCATGCTCATGATACACCCGGGTGTACCATGAGTGAACTCCTATGCTAGAGTCACATCCGACGTTGGATTCTTCTATATACAGGACGTTGTAGCTTAAATTGGTAAAATAAATCATGTAATAGGTCCATATACTATTCTAGTTTTTCCACAATATTGCACTTGACTCTATCTTCTTATGTTCCCCATTCTAGCTAACTCTCCTCTTATATTCACACCCTTGCTCTCTTTCCTCAATGCTGTCTTCTTGTTTACATTAGTGTATAAACTCTTGATCGGTCATGGCATACAAATTACGGGTGCATTAAACTCGATGTATGGATACATCCTGATAGGGTGTAAGTGGATTGGACTGGATTGGACTTTGCCAAATCCAAATCCAGTCCAAAGTTTTTTGGACTCGAGAAATTGAGTCCAAGTCCGATCCAAATATTTTTTGAGTCCAGTCCAATCCAGTCCGATAATTTTTTCTTGAGTCCGAATCCAGTCCAGTCCAGTCCGATTATTATATCTTTTTTCCCGATTTAGATTCAATGATTCACAACTTTTTTGAGATGCTTGAGCATTTGACATCTAATTCAATTATCAATATCCACAAATTAGATTGAAAGCTTAAATTAAAGTAAAATAATATGAATAATAAAAAGTTGAATTAGATGCTTACCTTGATCTAAGTTGAGAGGAAGCAGAGAGACCGAGAATTAATTTGAGGGAGAAATAGAGAATGCGAGAGTCGATACAGCAAGGTAGAAAGAAAATGAAGAGTAAGAGGAAGTGAATAGTAAGGACTGAGGAGTGAAGTGAGATAGAATTAGTCGGCTACTAGCCTACTAATGCAGTATTACTAGTATAATTTCCTTATTTAACAAATGGAGCTAAGTGCAATAGTCAGGCGCCAAGTAAAATTGTCTAGCGCCAGTTGAAATATTTGAAGAGGGAAGATTGAAAACTCCAAAATTTTAAAAATATTATTAATTTTTTTTAATGTATACATTATATATGTATTGAATATATATTATATATAAATATATTTTTGGACTGGATTGGACTTATTGGACTCCAAAGGGATGAGTCCAAATCCAGTCCAAAAATATTTGGACTCGAAAATTTGAGTCCGAGTCCAGTCCGAAAAATTTTCAGTCCAATCCAGTCCGACAAGTTTGGACTGGACTGGATTGGACTCTAGACTTTTCGTAGTCCACTTACACCCCTACATCCTGATGTACGATAGCTAGCTACTATAAGTGACCCGAGTTTATAATAAATTTATAGGGACTAAAACATCTCTTCACCTTCTCCAACAACAACTAACAGCCATACCCCCCCCCAAAAAAAAAAAAAAAATTACCATCTTTCGTGATAAAAAGAATCACTTTCAAACTTCCTAGTATGAATTGATGTACCGTACCATAGGAGTTTCTTTTGCATTCAATCAACTAAACACATTTTCACAAGTTTTGAGAAATTTAGTTTGATGTTATCTGAAATCACATATGCAATGTATATACTAGTATGTATTAAAATATCTAACTCTTTTTTTCAAAAGATATCTGTATATTTTACTAGTTAATATGTTCATATAAAGGAAATCAAGATTAATAAGTATACAAGCCTAAATAGGATACTACATATATACTACCAAACAAACAATTTATAATCCGTCGATTTCCTTAAATTCGCTATTGAATTGTTAATAGATTTATAATATGGGCCTTAAAATCGAGAAGAGCCTAACTATATGATCTAATATTTGTTGATTTCAACATAAAACTAATTGGTAACAATCTAATGGATATACTAGAGCTGATCATTTTGGCCCGGCCGACCGACCCGCTTCTTGGGTGGATTTTGGGCAGATTTTTTGGCCCACGGTCAGGCCCGAATATTTTTTAAGTTTTGGGCAAGCCAAAAATGACTTTTCAGTCTATTTTTTTGTCTGGCCCGATTTCGGCCCGAAAAGCCCGCTCATTTTGACCGGAAACAGCGGGCTTTGGGCACAAAATTTTGGCCTGAATTTTGGCTCGATCCGACCGATGGGTAAATTTTTTTTAGACGCGCAATATGAACCCAATCCGACCCATGATCACCTCTAGGATATACCATCCCAAGTAGCTTATATATCAATCACCCTCCTCTTTTAGTTTTTCAATGTTAAGACAAATAAATTATAGTATGATTGATATAAGCTACTTGGGATGGTATATCCTAGAGGATAACACCCACTAAACACGTACATTTCCTCGTAACAATTATAACACACAAATAAATTATAGTCAATTTCTACAGATTTGGGTTAAGATTTCCTTTGTGTGAGGTCTTGTAGTCCCTCGACCACTCGGCCCACCAAGTCGTCACAGTACGAAGTCCAAAGAACTGAAGTAGTAAGACGACGATTATATTGTCAAAAATGCATGTGAAATAATCACTCCATGGCCATGCATGTAGGATTTCTTGGTTCCTGAACCTCGTGATTAGTTTACATTTTCGTCAATAATACCTATTTAATTGATGTCATTTTTGTCCATACCCGTAACTGTCGATGCTAAAGCCATACCGCACGGTGCATAAAATGTAATATTTGTGACTGAAAATTGATACTATGGACTGAGGAGCATAAAAGTTTTATCAATTTGGTAGGAGACACAATCTTGCCACACATGGATTGCCTACACCAATAAGATACTCTGGAGCTATTTCATGAGAGTCCACTGTTTTCTATTTTGAACTTTTATGTGTATGGTCAATTCATCAATTATCAACTCCTTGATCATTTAATTTGTTGTTCCTTAAAAAAAAAATTAAGGTTCCTCTATTCAAAGAATGCATTGAGTATAGCATTGTACATGGCATGAAATATAGGAAATTTTGCAAACCAATTATTCGGTGTATTTACACATAAAGTCGAGTTGAGTTGCCCTATCTCAAAACAATCCTCAAATTTTATTTTCAGTCCCTCTTGTTCCCTATGAGAATAGAACATTTGCCACATGTAATAACATAGTCGAACAATAATTATGAAATAAAGAGGTTGTAATTGAATTTAGTGGGTGTTAGGTTAAACAAAAAACAATTATTTGTAGAGAAATTATCCCCATATATATATGGATTTATTTACTAGGATATGTAAAAAGTTGTGCCTACAGTAAACCCTGGATAGCACAACAGAGATAGCTATGCGTTCTCTGCCTGCAGGGATGGAGCGACAAATTTTTTGAGAATTCAAGAGAATATCACGTTTATTAATGATAATAAGTAATTTTTTTTACAAAAGTTCCTCTTACTTAAGAAGACTTTGGGTAAACAACATACTCTACTCTAATTTATTCGAAGTTGGACTTCATTACTATTGGATAATATTATATGTAAAGGATAATATTATATTGTAAAGGGTAGAATGGTATTTTACTAGTCATAGGTCTGTATTGTAAACATTATAAATATTGAATACCATGTTAACCTACAACAGGTTAACACAATTATTTCCCACTCTTGTACATGGTATCACAGCCTAGTATTTCCTAAAAGAAATTTTTTTTCAACATTAATTTTTCAAGTAAAAGATTTTTTTTTCTTTTCTCCACCGATTTCTTTTACGTACATATTCCCTAGCCATGGATTTCACATCCACACCTTCCGCTGCCTCTGCTGCCCTCATGCAGCCCCTGCCAACGACATCCGCTGCCGCCCCGACGTTCTCGTCGGCGCTCGCATCCGCCGCCGCGGCCACAGTCGCCTCTACTGCAGGCCCGCAGCCCTACGCTGCCACCTTTTTCTCGCGGCCTTTTTTGCCGCCAGCGCCTGATCGTCGCACTCCCTCGGCTACTCCACGGCGACGTTCTCCGGTCTCGACGCTGCCTCACAGGTATCGTCGTCCCGCACTCCTATGCGCTATCCGCCTGGCTTCCCGCGGCCCAACCTGACACCGTCGTCACAATGTTTCTGCTACGTATCTCACTGCTAATCCATTTCATCATGATCGTAGCAAACATATTGACGTGGATTATCATTTTGTTCGAGAAATGGTTGCCAAGGGTGGTCTTAATATTAATCGACATGTTCCTACTCAGTCTCAGGTTGCAGACAGTTTTACTAAGAGCCTTTCTACTGACTTGTTTGCTAAACATCCTACCAATCTATCCTTCGTTTCACCCTGTAAAGATTGAGGGGGTGTATTGGATAATATTATATGTAAAGGATAATATTATATTGTAAAGGGTGAAATGGTACTTTACTAGTCATAGGTCTATATAATAAACATTATAAATACTAAATGCCAGGTTAACACAATTATTTCTCACTCTTATACAATTACCTTAGGTTGATTAATAAGCAAACAAGACTTATCTCACTTGGTAAAAACTTTAAACTTGAATAATAGAAGACCTAAGAATAAAAAAGACGTGAGGGTTTAGGCATGACCAAAGTATCTCACTTCATCACAAGAAGGTTGTTGTAATACTTTAGTTGATATGCTTTGATAGTTTACTACTAGTCCTATATGCACGCGATGCGTACAAAAACAAATAAAAAAGTCAATTGCATACTAATATATACGAAAAATTATTCATAAAGTTCATTTTATATTTTTCTTCTGTTTTCTGAAAGCCAATAAATCAATGATGATGTCATAAAGTTCATTGTATATTTTTCTTCTGTTTTCTGAAAGCTAATAAATCAATGATGATAAAAGATGATGAATTTGTGCTTTATTACTTAAGGGTATAAAAGAAAATATCATTTTTGGTGTCCCCCTCCTCTTCCCTTATATAATAGAGATGATCATCAACTTAATTTGTCTGATTTGTTCTTTTATAATACATAAGGAAAAATATAATTAACTGAGATACTGTTGAATTAGATTTGTTTAAATATTATGTTTTTAAATATCAAATTTATAATTTTCAATTATGCATAATTAAAAATATTAATACTCAAAATAATACATTTAGACGGCGTGAAAACAAAAGGTATACTAAACTCAAAAGATAGAAGTTGAAGAGTATAACTTACTCCCTGGGCTTCCTCTTAGAGCACCCTTACTCACAATTGAAAAATAAGATCAAGTCATCAATCTTAAAAAAAAAAAAAGCCTCTTAATGGTGATTGAGAATAATTGTGAGATGAGTGGGGATGATTGGGGAAAAAAATGCATGGGGTGAGTGAAAACTTGATCAGGCGTGGGGTGGGACCCATTGCCTGATCTGACGAAAAATATTTTTTTTGGCTTTTCCCCAACCAAAACGACGTGTTTTGGCTAGAGTTCAGCCAAAATGCATCGTTTTGGCTTGGGGAAAGCCAAAAAAAATTAACTTTAGTCATATTTCTGACGTGCGCGTCATAATTTGACAGCAGGTGAGAGAAATAATACAATTATAAATATTAAAAATGAAATATCTTAAAAAATACAAAGCGAAAAAAATAAAAAAAAATACCAATGGCTCTATTTTTCAGAGATCTACAATTAGAGACCCATTTTGTAATACTTTGGATAAATTTTTTTCTAACTATTTACTAATTTTCTATAATTTTGCTTAATTTATATGAAATATCTTCCATTTTTACACTTTAAAAAAAATAAACAATATTTTTGTACATTTAATTTAGTTAATGCTAAAAACACTAATTATGTATTTATAAATTAATTTTTTAATCAATTAGTAATGAATATTTAATATTATTAAAAAGTAAATAATAAAAATATTATATAATGGTGACGGGGTGATGAGAGAGAAAAAAGTGGTTGGGTGGGGTAAAAAAAAGTAGTTGAGTAGGTAAAAGTAGTTGGGATGATCTTTTTTTTGGTTTATTGTTAAGAAGATAAGTGGGAAAAGATTGTGGGATGTTATTTTTTAGAGAGAGAAAGTTAGAAAGAGAGTGGGATGATCTTTTTTTAAGATTGTGAGTAATGGTGCTATGTTCAGTTCACCTTATTTTTGCTTATTTCAGATTAGATCATATCAGATCATGCTTATATTTAAAAATTATTATTATTATTATTATTATTATTATTATTATTAAATATCTTTCATTACATATTAGTAATAATTAGAATAATTGAATATTAATAAAGTACGCATTGAGACGAATCAAACAAGACCCCACATGACTATATTTTTTCTTATATATTGAGAAAAATCTAAAAGATAAGATCTTGTAAATCAGATCAGATCATATCAGAAAAAATAAGTTCAAATCAAATCAGATAAGTTCAAATCAGAAAATTTCAGGTGAAATAAACATAGCCTTAGTTGTTGGCTTGTTGCATGTTTGGGCCCAATTTCTAAGACGTTTTTTAACTCTTGGGTTATGTTTAGTTCACCTGAAATTTTATGATCTGAACTTATCTGATCTGAACTTATTTTTTCTGATCAGATCTGATCTGATTTGATTTACAATATCTTATATTTTATAAATTATATTATTACTATTATATTATTACTTTGTAATTCATTATTATGCAATACATTATAAGATCTTATTTATAGTATTACTAGTATTATCATTTTATTTCTATTACAACTTTTACACAACTTTTATTATTAATAATAATTATTATTATTATTATGATTATTATAATAACAACAATAATAATTATAATCATAACAATAATAATTATTACTAAAAATAACTATATAACTCAAGTCATTAATTTATAAGAGCACTTATACAATGTTTCACACTTGAGAAGTCTGCAGACTCAACTCTTTTTTTTCATATAAAATAAAATAAGATATACAAACAACTATGACTTGCGCAAGAAAGAGATAAATAACGTGCAACTTCAAATAGCTAGAGAGATTTGGAATTCGGTAGAAAGAGGTATACCGAATCTAAATTTATAATTTGTATCTCGCACTTAGCTTATTTTTGAAATGTAATCCGAACTTAGTAGTTTCTTGTCATGAATTTGAGTATCATATTTTATATATTTCTTAATTTTGCGTCAATTTTATGTTCTTAACGCGTGGCTTTTAATTTTCTATTATTTAATAACAACAAAATAACTTAAAATAATAATAACAATGACATTTATAATGATAACAAGGTTAATAATAATTACCAATATTAATAATTAATAAGTACAACACAACAATAATAATCTTTTGAACAAATGTACTAGTAAATAATAATACTCCCTTTGTATTTTTTTTATCTTTCTCACTTAGAATCTTGACACTATTCACAATTGAGAGAATCTTTTAGATTTTTCTCAATATATAAGAAAAAATATAGTCATGTGGGTCTTGTTTGATTCGTCTCAATGAGTACTTTATTAATATTCAATTATTATACTTTTTACTAATATGTAATGAAAGATATTTAATAGTAATAATGAGTTTTTAAATATAAGCATGATCTGATCTTATCTGATCTGAACTTATTTTTTCTGATGTGATTTGATCAGATCTGATTAAATCTGAAATAAGCAAAAATAAGGTGAACTGAACATAGCCTTAATATCTCTTATTCCTTCTAACAATTTTAAAATTTGATATCATAAATCTACAAATCGAGACAAATCTAACAAGACTCATGACTATATTTTTAATTATAAAAAATATCAAGATAACCGGTCAAAAATAATAGTGTAATTTTCCAAGATGAAATTGTAATCATTAAAAAGAAACGGATTGAGTAATAAAAAGAAGATCGGTACTGTACAGGTAAATATGTGCTCCTTCGTCTTTTTTTAGTTGCTATATTTTACAATTTAAATATGTGTCTTTTTAGTTGCTACATTTGCTAAATATCTCTACTTTTATTATGTGGTACCCACATATTATTTACTTTCATACCCTTATTTTTTTGTTTTCTTCACGCAAAAAGACAATTATTATTTTATACTTTATTGCTCTACGTTTCAATGGTTGTCACATGTTTCCTTAGGTTATGTTTAGTTCACCTGAAATTTTCTGATCTGAACATATCTGAGATGATCTGACCTGAACTTATTTTTTCTGGTCTTATCTCATCTGATCTGATTTACAAGATCTTATCTTTTATAAAATATATTATTACTTTGTACTCCCTCTGTTTTTTTTTTATCTTTCTCACTTGGAATCTTGACACTATTCATGCATAGAGAGAATCTTCTCAAATGTTCTCAATTTATAAGAAAAAATATAGTCAAGTGGGGTCTTATTTGATTCGTCTCAATTAGTACTTTATTAATATTCAATCGTTATAATTTTTACTAATATATAATGAAAGATATTTAAGTTTTAAAACGTGCATTGGAAGACGCGCACAGAAAAGTAGGAATGATAAAAAAAAAACAGAGGGAGTAATTCATTATTATGCAATACATTATAAGATCTTATTTATAGTATTATTACAATTATTATCATTTTATTTCTATTACAACTTTTACACAACTTTTATTATTACTAATAATAATTATTACTAATAATAATTATTACTAAAAATAATTATATAACCCAAGTCATTAATTTATAAGAGCACTTATACAATGTTTCACACTTTCCCTTAAAAAAAATATTTCACACTTGAGAAGTCGACAGACTCAACTCTTTTTTTTCATCAAAATAAAATAAGATATACAAACAACTATGACTTGCGCAAGAAAGAAATAAATAGTGTGCAACTTCAAATAGATATAGAGATTTGGAATTCGATAGGAAGAGGTATACCGAATCTAAATTTATAATTTGTATTTCGCACTTAGCTTATTTTGAAATGTAATTCGAATTTAGTAGTTTCGCTGTCATGAATTTGAGCTATCATATTTTATGTATTTCTTATTTTTGCGTCAATTTTATGTTCTTAACACGTGACTTTTAATTTTCTATTGTTTAATAACTTAAAATAATGATAACAATGACATTTATAATGATAACAACAAGATTAATAATAACTACCAATATTAATAATTAATAAGTACAACAACAATCATAATAATCATTTTGAACAAATGTACGAGAATCTTTATAGTAGACCTGGGTGTACCATGAGTACCATGCTCATGGTACACCCAGGGACATTTTCGTAATTTATTGCAATTTAAGGTATACACCCAGCCCAAACTTTTCAGCCCAGGTCATAATGTTTCAAATGGATATAAAATTTATCTGATTTCTCTCTCCTCTTTTTCTTTACATTTCTCTCTCCTCTGTCACTATGTCTCTCTCTTCTTCATTTTTCCTCTCTGACAATCTTTAACCGCCATTTTTGCTTGGTTCCAGCTTCTTGCAAGCTCCTTTTGATGCTCATTTTCAAGATCTTTGTTCTTTTTAATTTAATTTCTTCAGTTGTTATATCTAGCAAAGAATAATTTTTTGTCACATATGAGCAAAATAAAATATGCTCATAATACAAACATTTTAAAAAGATAATGATTAAATCATCAAATAACAATGCACATTTTGACAAATGAACATATAAACTTGTTCTTGCTAATGAACAGTGATTTTGGAGAATCAATTTTGCAACAAGTAACTGACACATATTTATTTAAAGCAACAATTGAGCAAAACTCTTCTTGCTCATTTACATTATTTTGAATCATTGTAATATTCATTTATCAAGTTTCAAAAACAGAATAAGAAAAACAATGTACATTTCAATAAATGAACTTATAAACTAGCTCATTTTGTGCTAATGAACAGTAATTTTGGATAATGAATTTCGCAACTAGTAACTGACATCTATTGTCATTCAACTCAACACTTGAGCAAAATTCTTCATGTTCATTTACAGTATTTTGAATCACTGTAAGATTAATTTATCAAATTCCTAAAATAACAAGTAAATTCCAAAAAGAATAAAAAAAAAATCAAAAAATATTGTATGTATGTTATCTACAGGAAAATATGGCAATATCTTGAGTTCATCATTGATGTCTTCATCTTCTGTTTAGGGAAAAATTAAAAATTGCATCACTAATTAGATAAATTTAGGGCAAAAATTTACCTGAATTAGTTTCTGATTGCATGCCAACAGTAAGTATTTCACTGAATGAAGAAATTTGCAATTTTATTGTTGATTCGCATGTTTGAATTGATTCAGCCATTAATTATTTGCACGAATGAGTTGAATCCGTCATTGTTGATTTGCAAAAATGAGCGAAATTAGCTTCTGAATCATCGCTAATACAATTTATTGCTTTTAATAAAAAAAATTGCAACTCTGATTCAGATGTTTGAGTTGAATCCGCCATGAATGATCCGCAAGGTTGTGTTGGTTCCTCCATTTTTTTCTGTTTCTAAGCTTTGGAAGGAAGAAGAAAGAACAATTATTACCCCAAAATTACCAGTGTGCCCCTTAACTTACAATTAACTACGAAAATGCCCTTGGGTGTACCATGAGCATGAGTGGACTCCAAATGTACTAGAAAATAATAATACTTCTTTTGTATTTTTTTATCTTTCTCACTTAGAATCTTGACACTATTCACAATTAGATAGAATCTTTTAGATTTTTCTCAATATATAAAAAAATATAGTCATGTGGGATCTTGTTTGATCGTTTCAACGAGTACTTTATAGATATTCAATTATTATAATTTTTATTTATATGTAATGAAAGATATTTAATAGTAATAATGAGTTTTTAAATATAAACATGATCTGATCTGATCTGATCTGATCTGATCTGAAACAAGCAAAAATAAAATAAAATCAACTGTAGCAATTAACAAAAGCTATGTACGGAAGGAGTAGATGATAATCGTAAAAAAGTTTGCAGACTCCACCTGTCCAGGACACGCCTCACATCCTAAATCTTGGCGATGGTTCTAGAATCTAGAGCAAGAAGCTTGAAGAACTACCCAGAATTTTCCAATTACCTCTCCTCTTACTATTTATCGTCTACAACACCGCCTTCATTTCACACTTATAGCAATCAAAAATCGCACTCTTCTAAAGGTAAGTTAATTCTACACTGTCATTTCAAGTTGTAATCTTTACTCTTCTACTGTAAAGTTTTCTTTAATAACCCAAATCATATGTTTTCAGTACTTTTGAGAAACTTGATTAATGAAAGTAATAATCTTTGGGTTGTTGATTTTAGGTTAATTGGAGCAGCTTTTTAGTTAAAAGGTTGAGTTAATATACGAGTACTGAGTAAAGTAGAAGAAAATGGCAGATAGTTTGGCAAATTTGATGAACAATGAAGATGTTTTGAGAAAGGTATTACACAGAATTACAAAGGGAGACATGAATTATGAGGATAAGACACTTTCTACTCCTTTGGCTGACATTGTTTCCACCTCTAATGAGTACATATTTTACATCGATGTACCTGGCCTCTCCAAGTCTGATATTCAGGTAATCTGTTTTTTAGTCGTAAAGTTATGTAAGATGTTATTGGATTTATGTCATGGTATGTTTTAAAATTTTAGCCTTTTGATTAATATACTATTAAAGATTTTAATCACTAACATAATGCGTTGCACATTTAACTTTAGAAATGTTTTATTTTAACAGGGGTGTGTTCTCTCTACTTCTAAAAAATTGGTAAAATTATAAATAAGATCTAATAAGTTTAGATAAGTTTAAGAGAGGAGAATGTGAACGTAGAAATTGTGTTGTTACTTGTTAGGTTGTTGTATTAAGAAACAATCCATTGTTTCTGAAACGACTTGTCTCATATGTGAGACTGTGAGTGCGACATTCTGAATAGGTTATTCTACTCAACTTCTTTTTAGTTCAATTCAGTTTAGTTCAGCTCAGTTTTGAATAATATTTTTACTTTTACATATCAATATTTATTTCAGTTCAGTTTAGTTGTTTAGTTGTTTCATGCTGAAGAGATCGTGTTAGTGTATAGGTTTGGTTATTTGTTTTTAGCTTTATCCAACAAAATTAATAATATAGCATGATTAATTAAAAATATTATTTTCAGTTAAATTATGGAAAATAATATTTTTAATTAATTATATCATATTTATCAATTTTGTTAAATAAAGTTTAAAATAATTAGTTAAGCTTATTAAGTATTTACTAGGTACATAGCCAACGTAGGTTAGAAAAAAAACGTTTTAATTAAACTTTGAGTAGACCATAGCTTGTTACCCTTTGGTCTTAACTTTTGAGTTTCCTGGTTATATATAAGAATTTTAATTTTCAAAGATTTTTGTATAACTTAGATAATTGTATGTTTGTGCAATTTTTGTTGCTTATTCTTCAATTGATTGATGATGGTTGGACTATATTTTAAGATAGAGGTAAAACGAACGAAGTTTATTGGTCAAGTGTTGTGAGATTTATATATTTCGTTTAAATAGTTCTTAAAGGTTGGCCTAGTAGTTGCATTGAAAGAATTTTCATGAAGATGCTAATGTAATTTGTAAGAATGCAGGTGCAATTGGAGGATGAGACTATACTAGTGATCAAGGCGAACGGGAAGCGGAAGAGAGAAGATGGAGAAGAGGAAGGTTGCAAGTATGTTAAGCTAGAGAGAAGCGTAGTTCAGAAAATAATGAGGAAGTTCAGGCTACCTGATGATGCCGATGTTTCATCCATATCTGCTAAATGTGAGAATGGAGTTCTTACAGTCACTGTTAAAAAGATCCCACCCTCTAAGCCTAAAACTGTTCAGGTTGCCATTTCCTAAAGATGGTTGTAGAACAATCAACAATGGGATCACTCAGTAGGAAGAATTGGGATGAGATTTTAATCTCCTAGTGTCCTTTCCTAGAAAAAAGATGTAGAACTTTTGCTGTCATTGTTGTATATAGAGTATGGTTCAAAGAAATTTGACCAGTTATGTTTATGTATTGTTGAACTAGAAGTATATGCAATCTCGTTTATGGTTTGATGAATCAAAACTATATGCCATCTCCCAGTGAATGGATAGTGGGGGTTAGGGGTGATAATTAACTTGACTTGTTCGTGAACGATTCGAGTACGGTTCATTTAAAGCTCGACTCGTTAGCTCGGATAGAGTTCGACTAGAGATTTTAACGAGCTTAGGTGAGTTGTGGCAAGTTCGGCTCGAGAACTCGTGAACAGGTTCGATTATTTTTTTTTTATGACAATATTTTAGATGTTATAAGCTAATAGTTTTATTGTTAAAAAATAAACTCAAAAAACAAAAATATCTGAAAGGTAAATAAATAGAAGATGAGTAAATAGAAGATAAACTATTAATAATACGTTAAGCTTGTTCATGAATAGCTCAATAACGGTTCCGTTAACGCTTGGTCAAAATTCGGCTCAATTCGTTGAGTTTTTTTTTAGCTCGACTCAAGTTTAAATAAACTTAAACACAAGCCGAGCTAACAAGAGTTTAGGCTCGACTTAATCAATAAACAGCTGGTAGTTGATAGACAACTGAAAATTACCAAATAATAACAGAGGCAGATGTGGAAATCTTGAATGAGAAAGGAAATAAGCCATTAATAATTCATCACAAATTTCATAAATTTCTAGAGCCGAAGAACAGAACTATAATTAGAGCCGTTTATTCCTGGAAAAAGTGTGTTGATACTGTTCAAGGATTTTGAGTCCTAGATAATAGTACAAAATTTTCAATATTTTGGCCTTCTAAGTTACAAAATTGTAATGGCACCAAAAGCCTGTTTCCAAGGTATCCTGAATATATGAAATCTGCCATTTTTCTATCCAAATCCCTTGTATTAAGCCTAAACTCCCCAAATAATGTGCTACATTCTTAAATTACTTGCAAACTCATTTAAACTATGGTTTTCAACTTTAAAATGGCCAATTATCGGAATACAATGACAAATTACAAAGACTAATCAACAGCTTAGTTACCAGTTTTGCTTTTCTTTTTCTTGCGTTTCCTGCTGCCATCTGAATTTCTGCCTTTCTTTTTCTTGTCGCTTTGAACATGTTTTCTTTTCTTTGATGACTCGATTTTCTCCTCCCCATCCAAATTCTCCTCTCCTGAATCGTCGTCATTTAGCAAATGCTCATACTCTTCAAGACTAGCAAAGGGAGATGTTGAGGATTTCTTCTTGCTCTTCTTCGACACACGTGCATCACGACCATCTTCATCATCACTGATGTCGTCAATGTCACCAATGTTGATATCATCATCACTCATATCATCTAGATCACTTACGACATTACCACCATCACTTCCATCAGAATCAAAACCAGGGGCATCGTCATCAAAGGCAGCATCACCATCATCCATGTCCATCTCGTTTTCACTAACATCGCCTATTATATCATCATCATCTTCATTGACAACCCTGTCTAAATCATCATAATCATAATGTCCATCGCCTTCCAGGGGAAGATCAGTGGGATCCAACAAGTTCTCAATCTCTTCATCATCACTGTCATCACCGCCATATAATTCTGCCGCTTGCTCTTCTTCAGCTCCTTTCTTCTTGGTTTTCTTCTTTGGTGCCTTCGTTGACAAACTCATTTTGTTCATGTAGAACTTGTGAAAGACTAGGTCCTCCGGCGCTACATCATCTTCAGCAAGTGCCAAAATTTCAGAACCAATCAAATGCTTGTTCATGTCAAGCTGGAAGAAAATCAGTAACCAAGATCAATATTATCAAATCTCAACATTCATATGTGATATTGCAAACTAAAGCTCATTGAGAAGAATTCAACAGCTTGATCAATAATTGAACAAACCAACAATCACTGCATAAAGAATTAACAAGCACTACCAAGAAAAAGGACAGGCAAAACATAGTATTTTTTGGTTAGATACGGACCTTCTTAGCAGGTTCAATGCGTGAACCACCGTGCCATGTGCTTTGTTTAGGCTTCTTTTCCATGAACTTGTCCAGAAAAGCAGTCAGAGAAAGATCATTCAATGGATTCCCATTGTAAACAATGGTGGCTCCAGAAAGAAGAGTCCTTGCCATGGTTGCCACTGACGGGTGCGTGTGAGAAGCCAGTACAGTCAGCTCCCACCAACTAGTATGGTCCGCATTGCTGTAGAAAAAAGTTCAAATCAGCTTGTTGTACAAGGGGTGCAACTGAAAGACAAGTGTATCAAAGATCAAAGAATGTTTACGAAGGCTTCTCATTTTTACCACTGGGAATACTTATTGGTGGCGATCCCAATGATATTCATCAAATGTGACAAAAACAATTTCCAGTGTAAGACATATAGGAATTAGGATATGTAGCAGAAACATACCAAAAAGAAGGTTCCCGGTGCCGAGGATCATATCCACCAGGTAGTGAATGCTTGGTTAAGGACTCGCGCCGGTTTCCATTGTCCACAGACAACTTACTAGAGTTAGATTCCTGGGGTTTCTCAACATTCTTTTTCATCAATAAGTCTTCATCGTCACCAGAAACATCCTCATCAGAAGAGGCTGAAGAGGCTTCTTCCTCTTGGGCGGAATCATCATCGGAGTCTAATTTAGAATTGGTCTGTTCATCATCAGAGTCCAATTTAGAATTGGTCCCTTCCTTATCGCTATTGTTGCTTATTGGCATGTTAGCTTCAGTATCAGGTGAATTTTCTGTATCATCCGGAGCATCTTCAAAATGTTCAATATCTTCATCGTCCGCCTCGTTTTGAATTGCCATATTCCTGCATCAAAGAGAGCACCATGAGTATACTGACAATATATTGAGATTAAGATTCTACAACGAGACACGAAGAAGAAAATAATCTTATCCTCACCAGAGAGGTGGCCTTGATTTGAGGACTTCAGAGAGAAGAAACAGGCACCCACAGGCGTACTGAGGAGGCTGTTGAAGTGAAACCTGCCGAAGTAGGAAGAAAGTCAAATTTTCTTTTTCTTTCTATTAACAGCCAAGCAGGGCATTCAAAGTACGGCAGCTCTCACAGCCAATTATCCATTCAAGATGGACAAACAGAAAAACAAGAGTGAAAGCAGGAAAGCAGAAAATAAACCAAATAAAGGCTGTCCATATGATATGATGATGTGGGTAAATCAATTAGAGCTGGAGGAAGTCAAGTTCAACAGGTACAGCAAATAGAGTACTTATAAGAAGAAAAAAAAATCAAATGTTAGAGACAGTAACAACAGACCTGTAACAGACGTTTTGAAAATGCAGCTACACGCTTCAAATGTACATCGCTCTTCATAGCTCTTAGTAGAAGTCCTATAAACATTTCTGCCTGTAACATAGATAAAAAATGAGAAAGTTACTTTGAGTAGCACAAGTATTCTATGCAGTTCTGAGTTCACTACAAAGTAAGTTTAATCAAAAATGTGCTTAACTTGTGAGATGATAAAAACTTTAACAAAATCTAAGGCGCAAACAATAAACCACCACAAAGAACAACAAAGACCTGAGCAATGCCCAAATA
The DNA here is from genome assembly GCF_026745355.1 of Beta vulgaris subsp. vulgaris. Classification (NCBI taxonomy): domain Eukaryota; kingdom Viridiplantae; phylum Streptophyta; class Magnoliopsida; order Caryophyllales; family Amaranthaceae; genus Beta; species Beta vulgaris. The sequence continues at coordinate 52,276,540 of NC_079208.1, read as the reverse complement.
TATTTCAAGTATTCCACCCAAATTCTTTTTGTTACACCACCATCTAGCAAGCACATGCATAGACAAAGCTATACATCTTCTAGATCATGATGATTCAACTTTTTCACAGTTATCCATATCTTGTAGGTGAGTAAAGCTATGCAATTCCACCAAAGCGGAGAAATTCACCATCTTTTGCATTTGAATTATGAAAGTGGATCCTTATATTGTTACTACTTGTGTATCAGGAAAATTTTTTGGGGGAGTAGCAAGCAGATGCATTGTGAACCAATGGTCTAAGGAACACCTATTTGTTATTGTGGGGATAAGATTGCACACATCCAACCAATCATACCCTCCCTTGGGCGAGAGCTTTTCAGAGGCATCAGGTCAAAGCTGATGCTCAAGTTGACGAGCAAAGCTTAAAAATGAAATTCGCTGTCCGTTTAATCATTGAACGTGGAAAATTTCCGTTCTCAAGTTCCATATTCAACGATCTTGTTTTCTTTGTGGAGTCTGTACACTTTAACACTATCCAATCCCTTTAGAGGCTCCCCTCCTCCGTGTGGCAAATGGGTCCAACGTGTGTAACCTTACCCCTGTAATAATCAGTTTCAAGATTAACACGCCTCACGTTAGGCAAGCAAGATGTTGGAAAAATCGCCTTATAAGTTTCAAACGCAGCGTGATACCAAAAGCGAGCCAAGACAAACATGGCACACCTATGTCGAGTCACGGAGCATGCGCCTGGGCCGCCTTTTGTAAGGACGCCCAAGGAAGAAAGAGTTCTGGATATATAAAAATAAAAATAAAAAAACTTAGAAAATAACCAATTTTAGGTCACTTCTCCCTCTCCCTTTGATATTCTGTTCTCTTTTTGTCTCCTCATCATCTATTTTCCTTCTTTCAATCGGGAACAATTCTGACTTCTGGAAAGCAGAGGAAGCCTGTTTCATTTTTCTTCTCTCTTTTGCCATTTTCAGTTAGATTAAGTCAGTTAAAGAGACCCCCTTGACACATGCATTCATTCTTTTTGATAAAAGTTATTTTATTCTCTTCTTTTTTTCTGATTTTAAGTTCTGAATTCTAGAGACAGAAGGTGGTTCAGCTTATTTTCCTTTTCTTTTAAGAGAAAGGCTAAACATCTAATTAGACATCTAAATGTGAATAGAACAAATGGTGGATACTAGCTTTCAATTCATATACAAACATATCCATAGGCTCCTACTAGACATTTAAACTATCAGCGGTTTAGCTATTCTCGTTTTAAAATTGTGTAGTTAGATTAAGGCTCTGCTCTTTTTACCTGAGCTCAAGAATTTATTACTTATCCTCATTAGAACCAGAATAGACCACAAAAATTTTAGACAGTTAGACCACACCAAAAACTCTTATTTCACTTTCTTTATAACCAAATATATACTTGAAGTGAGAATTTGAGAAGTGCTCCCTCCATTTCACAAGTCCCTGTAGTAGTTGTTTGTATAAAGGTGTTTGGTAAGTAATTGATAGTTAATTGCTACTTGATTGTGTAAAATGACCAAAAGGGATGGGTATTATTCCATTTTTATACTTTTTATTGTTTATAAGTTAGATGATTATATATTGGAAATAAGACATATTTATACATAACATATCTATAGAATTCAGGATTAGTCATTATTTTTATTTTTACATATTCAAAGTTTAACAAATTGATAATTTGCAAAATATTTAATTTCAATTATTGCTTACATATAGATATTTATTAGTCGTGGCTATATTTTAAGTTAACCTATTTATTAGCTGTAGCTATATACTACCTTCGTTTTTTATTATGTGCAACGATTTGACATAAAGTAGAGAGGGAAAATGTCTAATCGTTGCAAATAATAGAAAACAAAGGTAGTATTAAATTAAATTATTTATTATTTGTAGCTATATATACTCCCTCTGTTATGTTTTAAATGAAATGTAGGGCCTTCACACACGGATTTAGGAGAGGTCAGAGATAGACAGAAAGAAAAAGAGGGACTCATGTAATGAGGAAAGAGAGATAGAAAGAAGTGAATATCAAATAAAGTAACGTTTCATTTATTTTGAAATGGACTAAAATGGTAAGTGTTTCATTAATTTTAGAATGGAGAACATATATAAATTATTGTGCATATTGTATTCAATATTAGGATTTTTTGTCCGAAACTACTTTTAACTTTCATGTTTTTGCGAGAAACTACCTTATAAAAAAATTGTTGTCCTAAACTACTTTTACCATTTTGTTGTTGACAGCTACCTTATCCCGGTTTTCAACGTTGACTATTGTTTTTTCCGGTTTTTTAATATCACAGTATATCACTTTATCTCTTCGAATCCTTTTTTAATTTTCCCTACCATAATTTCCAATTTCCCTGTGTGCACGCGCTCTATCTCTCATATCTCTGTGACACTTTGTACCACCAACCCTCCATTAAATTCCTCTTCCATTTAAACTAAAATTGAAACAATCACCCTCCTCAATCACCCTCTAAGTCTCCTCGAATCTTAAGCAATTTCCACAAGGGTAATTCTTTTTCCCCTAAATTTTGAACTGAAAAAACAAAAGTTAACGCCGAAAACCGGTATAAGATAGATGTCAACAACAAAATTGTAAAAGTAAGGTGATTAGATGAAGTCAACAGCCGGAAAGTTGACTTCATTGCCGGAATATGACCATTGGGACCTAAACAGCAAACAAAGCAAGTTATTGGGTCCCTCTTCACATTTTTTTTGGGGTCCCTACTCACAACCAAAATGTTTTAAGAGGTCCCTTTTGACAAAAGATTCTTCATAATATACAAACAACAATCACTGTCTCCAACTGAATATGATTGCTTATGGGACTTTGTAATTTTGAGCATTCAGGTCATAAAGTTTCGATCACAACTTCTACAAGTACCCTTGCCAGTTGCCAATGAATAAAACTCAAATAAAATCTTTACTTGAAAACAGCTCGAGACTGTTGTCCATCTTTCTCCTTCCCTGTTACTGCAAACCATTCTCCTGACACTGGAAAAGGTGTAAAGAAATCTGGACGTATTCGGAAGATGACAGCATTAGCAACGAAATTTTTGTGTCTCATCACACTCCACTCTAACCAATTGTCTTTCTGAATAGAGAGCCTGCCTTAGGTATCTTACATAACAGCTTTATAAGGTTACCTTTTTTAACGAATCGGCTTGACTGGCTACTTTCAACTAAGGATAAGAGATTAGAAGATTGCTCTAAGAGCAATTCGAGTGCCTTATGAGAGGTCAAGTCAAAGATCAAGATCATTACTCCAAATGTTAACAAAAATCTACCTAAATCACAGCTGCCAGATCATAAATCAAAATTTTAGTTGCAGACCAAAGAGCATATCGTCACATGTGTCAAGATTTATCGACCATATTGCAATTAAGGTTAGGTGCTACACCGTTACTTCTCCGGCTCTCTAGTCATTACTCACTACTCTTCATCCAAAAACATATTTCCAGCACATAAGAGAAACAACAGAGAGGTGTAGATTATGACAATCCGTTAGGTGTACACACTCAGGTAGTCAGGTGTGTATGAAAGCTGATTTGCATTGAGATGGAAGAAAAAGTATGAAACCACCTACCTTGGAAGTATTAAGAGCAGCAGGGAGTAACAACTTTGAGTACAAAGCACGATAAAATCGATCACTGACAACTTGATTCTTGGAAGAAATTTTATCAAGAAGCATTAATGCTTGGATACCGACATTGAAGTTTTGTGAATGAACCTGCACAGTTGCCACAAATGTTAACACAAAATTTTCAATGGTGAAAACTTTTCCAAACTATATCCAAATTATCTCCAACCTGATATGACCAATACATAATGAGAAAATAGCAATGTTATTTAAAGTATCATACAAGTGAAACACATGACTTACAAGACGGAAAAGCATTGGAGTCTGGACATCAACAATTTCATCAGCTTCATCTCCAGAAACATACGGAAAAGCCCTATTGACTCCCTGAGAAAAGAAGAAATTTTGTGGACAATAATGAGCTACTTCAGAAACTCCAGGCGTAAAAAAAGAGACTCAAGCATTTATAATTCTCTCTTTAAAAAGAGACTGAAGCAAACAGGTGTACTAGTAAATTTGTGCAGAGGGAAAAAAAAAAAAACCATGAACAAAGTCCCCACAAAGCCAAGATTAAACTGAAGATCAATGGCAATCAATCCAGAAACCTCCAACTTTTAGAGATAACCAATAAGTTGTATTCAACACTTGTCATTCAAAGCTTAGATACTGGAATGATTCAAATTTAGAGTTTGACAACTGTTAAAACAACTAATGCGGTAATGTTCGAGCAACAAATAAATTAAAAGAAACACAAAGTCCAGGCTTTACGAGAAATACAGTGTCCTGAACATGCAAGTGAAATCTAACCTAGAGCTTACCAAGTAGCAACCCCTGAATAAGATTCCATAAACATATAAATAAACATTCAAGCAACGTAAAGTCTTTCTTTTGAAATACTTACTGTCAGAAGAGTAGATAGAAGCCGTGAATCCATTTCCACGTGAGATCCTGATGAATTTAGCATTTCCTTGTCCTCATCCGTTGGTTTCTTTGTCTCTTTGCTCTCCTTTTCTTTACTATTTCCCACCCCAGAGATTAGCACCTAAAATTAATAGTCCCGATCCAAGAAATTAACAAATAAGAACATGATTATTTTTTTTCATTTTTCTTTTTTTTTTTGGGGGGGGGGGAGAGGGGTTCCAATTTAAAGAAATTAAGATCCCAAAGTACAAGGCAAGATATCATTTAGAACTAGAAAGTGCAGTCTTGCTGAAAGGAATTACAGTGCAATAGTAGAAAGAAACATACCTTAAACAGTGCAAAATACACATCTACCAAACGCTTTGCTACCTTGGGCCCATCCCCCTTGTGACTTAGGCGAGTTTTACTTAGAAAAGTAACCTGCAACACGAGATGACAAAAATTAATATAACATCCTTCTTATGCCATAACTCACCAAAACCACTGCTTACAACCAAAGATTTACAACAGATGCTGTGAATCTTATACAGTACATACCTAACACTCTGGTGTCAGTTTGAGCTTATAAATCCCTATTTCAACATGGGTTCAAAACTCTGATTCGGGATTTACAACAAATTTAAAAATGATTGAACCAATGGGGGATAATAATTTTCAACCTTCAATGAACAGAGGCTTGAGAAACTGCCCTTTTACCTGCCAACTCTTAAGCAGGCATGACCTATCAGTTGCTCTAAGTCTGAAAGGTTTCCCAGATAACCAAGGATTCTTCAAGCCGTTCAAAAGAAGGAAAAAAAACTGTTCCTCTCTACTGAGAGAACTCAATTCCACATGGATACAATGTTTGAATCAATAGAAAACTGATCAACATCTATCTCTGCTACAATACAGAGGCCATGGGTCAATACATCACAATTGAAAAAGAGTCAATAGAAAAAGAAACAATTAGAATTGCTTGATATTTCTTTCTTATCTTGATTGTACCAGGCACTCTGCACTTTCCTTCGTTCTAAGACACTATGGCTTTGAGTTCGACCCAATCAGATAGTTATATAAGATGTTGTACAGGTGGTCTCGAGTCACGACTGAGTTCCGGACTTCCGGGTGAGGAAAGTAATAAGTCTTATGTCCCACATTAGAGCTCCAAATGACCAATTAAAATCCAGGCAATTCAGTTTCAGTGTCATCATTGAAGTTAAAACCACCAAGATATGAACCATAAGAATATGAAAATTAATGTCAACTCGGTCAAACAAACAGATGGAAGACATACAGCACGATATTTTGCACGCAAAACCAGGTGCGGACGAAATAGGAATGAGTCCACTTCATCAATCACCACGGCCTGAAAGTGTAGGCATAAGAAAAAGTATTCAGACACCTTGTGAGAGGCAGAAAATATGCACATTCAGTTATTCACAACTCACAAATATGAAAAATTCAGGAATTAACAACAATATGACCATTTGACCATTGCACACGCCAAAGAGTATGTTCTATAGTTATTGACCTGAAGAATATGTTAACATGCAAGATAAACATCTCTTGAAGCTAGAAAATCATGACTAATAATTTCTAGATCAGTATCAGATAAGACATTCTTTGACTCAGACAACTTATTAGAATATAGAAGTAAAAAGTCACTAATTGCCAAAAACCAAAACCTACATAAACATGTCTACACCCCAAAATTCGACACCTAGCACATATGCTTCAGAATCAGAATACTAAGTTAAACACCCACCTCTTAGCTTCCTGCTTCTGGTGACAAGCCAAACCTCAAGTTCGACAGATACGGCGATTTCCATATCCATCTTCTAATGCAAAAATTCAACACCTTCCCATATCTAAATGCAATAAAGAGAGCCTGGTTTGAGTTATAGCTCAAGTTTATGGTACCAGAATCATGAGTTCTTGATTAAAAAATGGGAACATTGTGTGTACAATCTTCAGGCTGCTTCAAAGAAGCTGCTGAAGTTTATAGAATACTGGAGCCAATGCAGAATGGAGGTTATAATGATAGCACCATTGTTGTTTGGTTTACCAAGGTTCTATTCTACCATTAACCATACCCTCTCCTACTATTACCCAATGCCTCCACTTACCATCCTGCCAGAGGTACATAGGGAGAAGATAATTACATATGAATGACAATGCAACCTAACTCTTACTGCTGTAAATAAGATGAGGCAGAGTTTGCATGGTTCTCATTTACTCTTTTGATGCCAGAAAGAACAATATTGTGCAACAAAAATATATCAACTGATATTAAAGCCAATAAGAACCTACAGATTGTACGAGTAGGAACTAAGGAAAATATTACTCAGACCTAGATTAGAAAAGAGAGGACTAGGAGTAATAGACAATATATTGGGGAGAGGAAGGAGACAGTGAACCCAAAATAGTGGATAACTGAATGTTATCTATCAGGTCAGAAAACAGCTTACTATTATCAGACTATACATTACCTAGGATGCTTGGCCTCGGGTACGGGTGTCTAACTCGGATACTTGTCCAAGTGTCGGACCCTTCAAATTCAAATTTTAAGGATTCATGGACTCGTTTTTGAAGAGTCCAAATTTTGGATATGGACTCGGGCACACGAGATATAGGTACCCAAATAAAAAAGTCCTCTTTCCAAAGAAAATAAAAATATAATAAACCCAGCAGAAATGCAGAAGTATTAACTCCCTACCTGCTAGGTGGTTTCAAATTTCAAACCCCACAGCTATCCCCCACTCTCCCTTACTCTCTTTTTTCTAAAGAAAAAATATAATGACCACTGTCTCCATTCCCCCTTTCTCTCTGCTCTTTATAACATTAATCACACACGTGACACAGCCCCTCCATCCCCTTTTTACTTACATCCCTGCTTTCCCACTGTCGAGCTCTTCAATAACCCCATCTATGGCTAGCAAAAGCTCAACTGACACTCTAAGCTCAGTAAATGCCGTGTCGCTTTCTCTTCCCTGCGTCCAATCCGGATTCCGTGTCGGCACCGGTACGGAGGGGTGGCTGGCCGATTCCGAGCTTCCCAGTATATTACAGACTATATACAGCTTTTTCCAGATTACCCTTCCGTGACTTTGTTCTTCATCGTTCCTCCTACCCTTGCCTTTTCCTCTTTTTCAAAAAGATGGTCCTATACTATTTGTGACATGCATAACACCGTTTATAGAAATACAAGTAAAAGTGCAGTCATGTTATAATATATAATATATACAGTTCTACCTTCATGTTTGGATGATCAGATAGAAGGTTGGTCAAATAATAATCAGCATTTGATGCAGCCTTGCTGTCAGGATCCCCTAGCTGTAGGTCATCAAAACAATGAAAAGGATGTCAAACAATATCCAATACTTCTTCTGAACAAACAAGAGTATCTACGAGAAGAGAATATTGGCTCATCAGAGAAGAAACATTCATCAGACTTACTTTGTTGACTAGTGCCGTGAGCAACCTCCGCTCTTGCTCTGACTTAGTGCTTAGTAATGCATACATAATCTACATACATTCAAGAAATGAATAAAAATAAAATAATTTGAACAGAAAAACCACGCAAAGCTACCCAATTTTCCTGATTCGGTCATTCGATCTATGATTTATCATTCATGGACGTTGATAAGCACATATATACAAATAATACAATGTATCTCTATTATATAAGGGAAGGGGGGAGCAATGGTGTCCTTTTTTGAAATGCCTATTTTGCCCCCCCTTCCCATTCTAAATTACAATTTCACTTACAAATCAAAGGGGGTTTCAAACAAACATACCAAAAATATAATTATAACAATCACTCACAAGTCAACTAAAATCATAAAATTGCATAATTTACGTTATGCAAATCACTAAAATGAGAAAACTTTATAAAAACTTAAAAATTCACTTACAAACTACAACCTATGAAAAAATTGACTTGAAATCAAAGTGTCCACTTTCTTTACAATTTATGAAGTACTGTACTTAATTCAAAAATCAACTAAAAAATTATAATATTAGAAATCATACACAAATTTAATAAAATTTCTATTTTGTTCTTAGAATTCAACTTTGAAAAGTAAAAAAAAAAACAAAAAGAATGGTAAGAGACTTAAGTGACAGAAACTAAACCGATCAAATTTTGCAACTAATAAAAACAATTATTCTTTGTATGTCTAATGTTCAAATTTTGACTCTTATGCCGAAAAAAATCGAGTTTCTGTTTCGAAATAAATTCAAGCACGCATCGCGTGCAAAAAATTCTAGTACGCATAAAACTGATCTCAGGATCGAGAGTTCTACTGGGGTTAAGCTGACAGAAGATCAAAGAAGGCAGAAATAGAGAAAAGTCATAGCAACCAATTCCACCAAACTGACCTTTGCTGCCTTGTCTTTAAGTATGCGCAACATATCCCTTGATGCCTCCTCTAGTGCAGAGACAAAACGTTCATACCTGATACAAGAAAACCCAGGAAAGGAAATGTTTACATACCATGAAGAACAAGAGATACATACTGTCTACTTTAGAAGAATGTAATCACTATGCACTCATGGTGATTGTCTCCCATTCTACTGGAACAACTCAACTTGACACCTAGTTTTTCAATGAAAGATCACCATGAACTGATTTTCCAAAACATAGCAACAATTTTCAGTGTGTGTGTTGAATTTTTTATTGAAGTTCCAAACTTGTTTTTATTGAGTTACTTGTGATTTAGTTTGGTTAGTAATTTTTTCTTAATAATATCAACTCTTTAAATAGAAAAATTCAATTGTAAATTCCATATATTTGGAATTGATAGCTTAAGAGAAGTGATATGATATAAGTAAACTAGAGAACTTAGAACCCACCTTAAGAATATATTGCGTGATGATACAAGGTAGATCCTAGGTTTAAGAAACATATATCTCCACTAAAAACTAGTAGTGGGTTGTTACGTCGTTAGAGGATTACGCATGATCATTTAGGGTGTGATCGGGCAACATCTTTTGAAGTACGTTTTAGTGTTTGGACTAAGTCAAAACTCTAAAAATGGTGAAAAGTAGTTTTTGATGAAGTAGTGTTTGAAGTAGCTTTTGGTGTTTGAGCTGTGTTTTGGGGAAGTTATAACCTATAAGTATTAGTTTTTTTAGTCGGGATAGCTTTTGAAAATTGAATATAATTCATTTTTGTTACTTCCTCCGTCCCAAAATACTCTTTACGCGTTCCTTTTTTGTCTGTCCCACAATACTCTTTACACTTCTATTTTGGGATATGACCCACTATTATTTTAATCATTCTACCTTTTAACTATTGGCCCACATTCTCTCTCCTCCAAATAAAATAATACCACTCTTATTACCTAAACTCTAACCATGACCTACATTCTCTCTCCTTAAAATAAAATAATACTACTTTTACTAACTACTATTTCCTATTACATCTACTTTTTAATAAAATAACAATTGATAATCAAACAACAAGTTATCATCTAAAACTACATGCCTTGATAAGTGTCAAAAGTATTTTGGGACGGAGGGAGTAATTTTTTAAACTGACAGTTATTTCTACCAAACGCTAATTATTATAAAAGTACTTTTCATAGTCAAACTCTAATGCTAATATATGACAATTAACAACTATTACAACCGCTAACAACTACTGCTTGTGCTAACAGCTACCGTAATAACTACATTAGTCAAACTGACTCTAAATGATGGGAATTGAGATATTGTTTGAGTAAGTGGAGTATGTTATGGGATTATGCTCCCTTAGTTTTAGTGAGCTTGTTGCTTTCTTAGTACCATATAGTTGTAAGTGTATAACTTAAATTAAGTGGAATGGATTAGTAGTTTCTTCTGGCTACTCTCCTTCATCTCGGATATTATAACTTCAACAGAATAATCAATTGATAATTATCCACTACTCTATACTCATTAGATTATGAGCGTAAGAAGTATAAGATATAACCTGACTGTGCTTATGACATATGCGTCACAACTCACGAGAGGAGCTAATGTTGTCGCGAAGGTGTTTTAAGTTTGAGGTATGAGCCTCAGAAGAGCGGTTGATTCATTGAGGTACATAATAACCATGTTCCAATTTCCATGTCTTACAGCACTAAATACATGTAAAGTTGTAAACCATCAAGCAAATTCTCTACACGAATCATAAGGCTCATAACTAAGCTATAGATAGAATACCTTGACTTCAAGCATTCTTCCCAATACCAGAACATCAGAAGAGAATGACCATCTTTTGTTTCAGGAATATGGTTGAGGGGCCGTTGGAAAAGCGTCTTCAACTTACGATCAGGTAACAAACTGCAGCATGAAGTTTTTTTTTTGGTGTCATTGAGCATAAACCACTTAAACTGATAATACCAGCTTATCACAAACCAAGGCAATTCCCCATACCCCTTTTACACACCAACATACTACAAGATGGGTTGGGGAAAATAACATAGAGCCTAAAGGAAATACTATATCAAAGAAAGAGACAACAAATAGGTAGTAGATAAGCCTGCGGGTTAGTATATCAAATTATCAACCCATCCCTATGTCAAGCTCAAACATCTGTCCGAAATGACCTCTTTTTTAACAGGCACAATAAAGAGGGGCAAAAGATTGAACAGTCCCAGACCATGACAATCAGTCAGATACGTTATTCGCCTCATAACAGGCGAAAGTTATTCGGCTATTCCATTCAGCTACTATAATCAGGCCACGTGATAGGGAGAAAAAATTCCTCACAATATCATTAAGGACATATATATTCTAAGGCTCTGTTCCTTTCACCTCAAAACAATATGTTTCATGTCTATTCATAAAGGCCAAGTTCACAGTAGATTAGACTTTAGATAAGGGCCAATAAGTTTCATTTACAAATTAAAAAAAGCCCACCGAGTTCGAATAACAGCAATAAGACCAGAAAAGTCTACATCAGGTCTTATTAATTCAGATAAGTCCAGTTCAAAGAAGTTAGAGGTTTTAAAGTGAAAATAAGCACTTTAAGTCTCTAATACAGCAAACTCAAAACAATACACTCAAAATACCAAGTGCTATATGATTCAATCTCCCAAACACAATTGTACATCACATCAACCATGTTGCAGTTAAGTAACTTCCATATAGTGTACTATAATTCTTTGAATTATAGAACAATCAGGTCACAGAACAGAAGTAGACCTTTGTATAAACAATTCTTTTAGAGCTTCAAAGCCTGTAAGTGCATGACGCTTCCCGACCTTGGACGTCACCATTGCTGTAACAGACAGAAAAAGAAAAATAATAATGAATCCATAGATTAAGGAAGCAAAGACGTATAAGAATATCATTCCTGTCTCTCTATGACAAATGTTTGTAGTACTACACGATGTGTGCTCTTTATTGCCTGTAACATAAATGACATACAACTTGAGATTGACCCAGACGCATAAGGAACACCAAGAAGGCAAGAAGCCAGCGGAAAATCTATTCTCTCACTTGATTCTTAGTTTTAGAATTACTAACCATATAAGGATCACATGACCATTGGCTAAATTAAACATATGCAGTTTTACCAAAAGATATCAGAGAAGGCAGATAAGATATCCATACATATAACTTGAAAATTTTGAAACAATGATCCAAAAAACTTACTCAATCCATGTATTCAATACTCCAAAAGTATAATACATTTCAAAAAACCTGCTAATTTAAAAACAAAGGCAGCATCTTCACATCAAAAGAAAAAAAAAAGGCAAAAAGTATACCCAGAAGCGCATCGAGTGATCTCAGATTGGCAATTGGGTTATCACCAATTAAAACCGAATAAGCCGAAACCTTATCAGCAGCTGTTCCAGATCTTTGAGTGGCAATGAGCATTTTTATATCCCCACTTTGTCCCCTGGAAGCCTCATAATCAAAAGTATACTGTGCTAATAACCTCTCCCCGAGCTCCTTCTTCTTCTCCACCAGATTCTTCCACTCTTCTGCATCTCCAATCTCCATTTTCTTTCTCTCTCCTCCACCCATTACCTTCTCCTCCAACTCCCCCTGGTCTGCGTGCCATGTTGCCAAAGCACTTGCTTTAACCAATGGAAGCTTCGGGAGGTTCTTATACTTTTCAAATGACTTCTGATCATTATTATTAGCAGTAAATTCACCGTTATTGTTGCTAAATTTTCTGCTTTTCGGGTCATTCTTCATATTGGAATTCTGGTTGTGGGGTTTTTGGGGATTGGTTTTTGGGTTTTGGGGTTTTGAGGTATTAGGTTTGTGGTTTTGGGGTTTTTGTGAATTGGGGTTCTTGTTTTGGGGTTTGGCAGAATTCGGATTTTTGTTTTGGGACTTTTGAGACATGGGGCTTTTATCTTGGGATGAACTCTTTGGTTCTTGCGGTTTCTTTTTACGGGGTCGGAAATCAGTATCATTGAAGCCAGAAGAGGGAAGAGAAGATGCAAGGCCAAGGGAAGATGCAAACGAAGCAATGTCGGATTGGATCTTTTCCATATTGTCTGGTGTAGCTTGGGAGCTTTTCTTGGGCTTAGAATTCGCCATTAGCACACCTACAATAGAGAATTTAGTGTTTAAGGATCATATACAAATAGGAAATTTAGGGTTTAAGGATCATATACACCAAGTCACCAACAACACTTTGAAAAAACAAAGAAAAGATTATGAAATGGCAAATGCTTCATGAAAAATTATTAATATCCTTATCAAAGTATAAAGACCCATTATTAAAGCAAACATCTTATAAGTAGGGGTGGAACCAGGATTTCCGATGAGGGGTAGCGTAATTATGCAATAGGATGGAACCCCAAAGAAAAATTCCTACTAAAATCAAAACGTAAAAAAATTTTGAATACAACTTCTATTCACGGTTAATAAAAGAAAATTACAATTATTCACACCAAGTTTTCATATTTATGAACCGATTTTTGAGATGGGAGGAACAAAGAATACTACTTGATGGGAAAAAATTGTGTGAGCAAGGTTGAGTTGCAAGAAAATTTTAATTCAAACTAACTCGATTTTCATTTGGTGTCCCTCTAAAAAAAACTTGAGATATCTCTCTTTTTGCTCTCTTCATAATTCTGAAATACATTTATAAACATAATACAATTACACAAGAATTCACCAATCAAGTCAACTATGCCCAGAATTTTCTTATTCTCATTGTAGTTCAACATTAGAACACTAAAAAGATCCTCACAACTCAAATTATAAATTAACAACATCACACTTTGTAAACTACTATTATGCAATTCACAAATAATAATTCACTAACAAATTTACAAGTAATAATTCACAAACATATTCACAAATCTGAAAACTACAATTCACACAGATTTTACAATTTTATACATTCACGCAACCCATAAATCCATAAATTCAAAAATCATAAATCTATGATTGAACAAGTAAAGTTAGATGAAAAAGAAATAACAATGAACCTGATACCTTTACTGAATCAACTTCAACATCACTAGCAAACCCACTTACAAATACAAAACTCTCTTTCTTGGAAAGTTTTAAGAAGATTAAATATGATTGTACCACATATTCAAAAACCCATTAAACTACTTTCTCAAAAGAAAAATTCAGAAAAGCATCGAAATTGAAGTGCAAACAAGAGAGTATGTGACCCTAATAAAGAATAAAACTATATGTAGTTGTTTTATTATGGCAAAATCAGATATTTAGGAAAGTAAAGCATAATATAAATGTACAATACAAAGCAGAAAAAGTAAACATAGAGAAAGAGAAGCAGAATAGATTAGGGTTTGCAAGGGGTTTCTTTCTGAGTTTTTTTCTCGAAAAAAAAAAATCAATATACCCATCTAATGCAACCCCATTTCAAGAATGAAGACCTATAAAAATGCTGCAAATATACCCATCTAAGCTTAAACCCAGTTAAACTCAAACGCAATACTATTCACACACAACATATACACATCTTAGCTTAAACACAGTTACATTTAAATGCAATACTATTCAGTATTCACGCACAAAACAAACAAACAAAAAAGGCAGCAAATTTGCCAAATTTGATGTACAACAAGTCGACAAGTTCTGATACAATTACAGTTTATTCATACTAAGAACATATAATAAGATGGGTATGAATCAATTTGAACATTTTAATGTTTCTGCCCAACAAAAAAAATGAAAAATTGAAACTTGAGTCAATTGTTGAAATTCATACCTCCAAAATAGAGCAGTACAAAAGTTAAGAGTAATTATGTTTAATGGTTGGTCAAAATTCTTAATATGGCAGGAGGAGAGAGAGAGAAATGAAGAGCTATGGCGTGGCCCGCAGGAGGAGCGCAGGGCAATGTCTGTGAGACTGTGACCCTGTGTTGCTGCAAGTTTTGATGAGAGTTGAGAATGAGGAAGTTTGGACAAGGGTATATTAGTAAAAATGTGCCAACTTTTTTTTTGGCTGAATAGCTGTTAGGATTTAGGTATTGGAGAGAGGAGGATTAGGGTTTTAAAAGTTAGTAGGGATTTTGTTTTGTGAGATTGGGGTTTAACAATTACCATCACTATGTCTCATTTAATGTTTTAGGTTGGATTTTGACTAATAACTAGTTATTAGGTTTGGACTATGTCCCGGGTAAGAAAACATCTCATTTATTAATATGATACTTTATAATAATAACACTAAATACAACTTAGCCTAGTGGTTAAAACTTTAGTATATGTACTTGAGGTCTTGTGATCAAGCTCGATACTATGCAATTTCTTAATTTTTTTATTGTACATGGATTACATGAATTAAAACTCCCTCGGGTGAGTGCCACGTGGCGCATTTTCTTGTTTTCGCACGTCTTTTAATATATTTGTATAGATATCAACGATTAGGTATTTTGAATCCTTTTTGTAACTAGGTAAGGTAGCAAAATTATAAGACATTGGGACACTAATACTATATGAGACATTATATGGGATACAAGATCCATATTGAATTATGTCGCATCGACTGTTTAAGTACGTACACGTCTAAACTACGTCGCATCGACTCTGGGAGTGTTACCGCTGCGATGAAATGCAAAGCTTATTAAAATGAAAACATTAACTTACTCCTTAATACAAAAACTAAATTGTAGTGGAAATAAAATATTAACTACAACTCGAAAATCACTATTCACCCCTTTTTATTTAAAACCATTAATTAAGCAATTCATAAATAAACTCTAGAAGGTTCAATAAAACACTTTAAAAGTTCAGAAAACATAGAGTATCCCTTGTATTCCCAAACTCGTGCAGCATCAACAGCATACCTAATCTGCTCCCCATTGAATATCAATGGTTCATCACATGTCAATAAACAAACACAAATGAAAAACTATCAGTTATGCTGAGTACGTACTTAAACAATTAAATAATATACCAAGCATAATCAAAATAATAAGAATCATTCCTAGACATGATACTACGAGAGTATTACATTTTATTACTTTTATAATATAGTTGGCAACGAACGGGCGTCGTCATCTTTCTAGAATCGTCATACAGGCTACTTAATTCTTAATAGACAATTTTCAAACAATTATATAAGCAAAGATTTATAGAGATTGTTATTATTATCTAAACTCTCACTTGCAATAGAAATTTCAAATAACATACATTATCAAAAAATAAAAGAATTAAGAAACTTTAGAGAATATTCACTTTTATTTATTTATTTTGGGGCTCACAATCAGTTGGGAATTGGGATGATATATAATTAAAGAGATAAACATACATCATTAGATAATATCAATTTATAATTTTTTTTATTGAAGCACTACTCACCATATTATGCCTAAAATCTCAATTACCCAGTGAAAATAAATTAAACGACTACTCATAGAATACGCCTATAAAGTATATGTATTTTGAATAAATAAAAAATAACGTAGATCATTGTTTAAAAGGAGAGTTGTTGAATTATCTACCAAATATAAGATTAACATGTCCTACCTCGACATAGTCCTTTTTGGAAAACATTACTCTTTACACTAGAGCAATGCAAATAAAAAATCATAACGCTCATCAATAGTCAACATAAATATTACACACTTAATTAGTTTTTAATATTTTTTGATGTTAATATTAATTTTAATATACTGTGACATTTCATCACGTGCATATAGTGTTATTTTTGCTTATGTGAACCTATCTGAACTAATTTGAACTTATTATTGCTGAAAATAACTTCTAATAAGTTGAACAAAACATAACCTTTATTGAAAAATCTGTCAACTTAAACTATTATAATGAGTTATCGCTATATGTATTGCGTGCATGTAAAATTAACTATTCGATATTACGAAATATCATAAATAAAAAATTATTGTCGCACGCATCACGTGCTTAAAAAGCTAGTATAAGCCAAGGAGGAGCTATGGTGTCCCCTTTAAAAAGTCCTTTTTATCCTTAGCTAAATATACAATTGGATATTCAAATCTTCTACAATATATTCTTTCCTATATTCAATTCTTTCCTACAATATAAATTAAACGAAATAAGCATTAACAAAGTTACTCGACACAATTAGAAAAATGGTTATTTAATTAAAAAAATTAAAAATTTTAATTGACTATAAGACCTTATATCTAAATGTTCATTGCAATTTGTAATCACGTTCCATTAGTTTATAAAACAATAATTATAAATCACACTTTTAGAATTATATTTAGATGAAATTTATTAAGAACAAACCCAAATAATCAACGCACGCATCGTGTGCACAAAAGGCTTGTTGACGATTTCGAAACGTTTTTCAATTATTATGTTATTTAACTAGTAAGTTAAAAAGTACGTTTATTAAATAGAGAGAATGTGAATCGAACAAAGGAAAAAATGACAACTTTAAGTGACACATAAAGTAGTCAGTTCATCCCTACACAATTTGTGAGTTATGCTAGCGTGATATTTTTTACCTTCTCATTCATTCCCCTCCTTTTCTTTTCTCTCTTGATTCCACTAATAACTTCCTTTAGGAAAACTGCAAAAATGGTGATAAAGCCTCTTTAGTTTACTCATATGCGGGATTAGCCCCCTTAAGTTAAAAATGTAAAATTAAACATCTATACAAATATATTAAAAGGTGTGTGAAAGAAGATCTATGTGCAACGTGACACTCTCCTCAAATTTCTAATGCAAATGTTTTATGTCTATATATATGTACTCCTCATTTTTTTTTTAAATGTGTAAGTGCAAGATATCGAACACGTGACCTTTGAAATGAAAAGTAAGAGCTTAACCATCAATACACTATTACTTTGTTGTCTAATGTATAAAATAAAGTATGATGAAGTTTTGTAATAATTATGAATAACTAAAAAGACTTGAACAAGTATATACATTTCTAACACTCTTATTACGTAACTTACAAGAGAATATTGATGTCATATTCTCTTACCACAATTCCTTTTAAGGTATTGTTTTCAAACTTAAAACTTCCAATATTTTTATTTATCATGTCGTAATGGGAATTTTTCAATTTCCTAATGGACAAAAAATACAAAAATAGCCAACTAAATATGAAATTTAAAAATAATAACATATTTAGTTATTGTAACTGACCCGAGGCATCGCTCGGGCTAAAAGAAACTAGTTTATTAGTATATCTAGTAATCTTTTTTGACAAAGTATCAATTTATGATATAGCAAGAATAAGATTTGTATGTAAATAAATTAAGGGGGTTGTTTGGATTCTTAAATTTTAGTTTGAGAAGTGGAAAATTATTCTTTGCTACATCATAAAATGGCCAAAGATTTCCCAACTCTCTACTTCTATGGATATGTTGGTCAATTGAGACTTTGAGACATTAGTGTAAAAATTACCACAGAACTTGTTAAAACAACTAGCCTTTTAAGATCAAGATGGCTCAATATCATATCCCTCATTAGAAAGATAACTTGGAAAATTTTTAGTTAGTCAACTGTGTGATACAAACGAGTAGGAACTTGGATGCAATTGTAAATTTTTCTACATGAAATGGAGCCAAAATATGCAACTTCACAAAGAAGGCAAAAGAATGAGATGATTTTATCCCACATTAAAGAATTTGATCATCTCACCTCAATTAATATAACAACACCACCACAATTTATGCTGTCGAGTTCAGTAGCGTGGGCTTATGACCCAAGTGGGGACATCAAGGTGGTGGAACACGGATCTAGTAAATTGGGTCGGGTCTTGGGCTTGGCTTTATGCTGGCCTGCCCTGTCCAAGTTGGGAGTTGACCCATGGGCCTCGGGCGAAGGCCTGAGTCTCTTGGGTACTAGAGTGGAGGGCACTGCGTGAGGCTGGTTTCACAGAGCAACGACAACCTCCCGCTCCTGTCAGTGGACGGATAACGGGCCGGTGCCTACCGGATCCACTAGTGTCTAGTTGGCTTAGATGTCCATTGGACCATCATTTTTTTTTTGCCTCATTATCCTATTGTTTTTTGGTTGCTTAGAAAGCTAGTACTAATTGGACTGAGTTTATGATAATTTATTGTACATTTACGATAACTTTATCACAAAAATTTTGCTCCCGCTCCTGTCAGTGGACGAATAACGGGCCGGTGCCTACCGGATCCACTAGTGTCCAGTTGGCTTAGATCTCCATTGGACCATCATTTTTTTTGCCTTTTATCCTATTGTTTTTTGGTTGCTTAGAAAGCTAGTATTAATTGGACTGAGATCATGATAATTTATTGTACATTTACGATAACTTTATCACAAAAATTGACTATATCATATAAACATTAACTATACCATATAAACATTGATTATATCATATAAACATTAACTATACCATATAAACATTTACTAAATTAAAAAAAAACAAAACGTCTATATTACAATGCACTATACCATACAAAAATTGACTATACCATACAAACATTTACTATATCATATAAACATTAACTATACCATATAAACATTGACTATACCATACAAAAATTTATTGTACATTTAAGATAACTTTATCACAAAAATTAGGAGTTGGGAGTTGACCCATGGGCCTCGGGCAAAGGCCTGAGTCTCTTGGGTACTAGAGTGGAGGGCACTGCGTGAGGCTGGTTTCACAGAGCAACGACAACCTCCTGCTCCTGTCAGTGGACGGATAACGGGCCGGTGCCTACCGGATCCACTAGTGTCCAGTTGGCTTAGATCTCCATTGGACCATCATTTTTTTTTTTTTTGCCTCATTATCCTATTGTTTTTTGGTTGCTTAGAAAGATAGTATTAATTGGACTGAGTTTATGATAATTTATTGTACATTTACGATAACTTTATCACAAAAATTTTGCTCCCGCTCCTGTCCGTGGACGTATAACGGGCCGGTGCCTACCGGATCCACTAGTGTCTTGTTGGCTTAGATCTCCATTGGACCATCATTTTTTTGCCTTTTATCCTATTGTTTTTTGGTTGCTTAGAAAGCTAGTATTAATTGGACTGAGTTCATGATAATTTATTGTACATTTACGATAACTTTATCACAAAAATTGACTATATCATATAAACATTAACTATACCATATAAACATTGATTATATCATATAAACATTAACTATACCATATAAACATTGACTATATTAAAAAAAACAAAACGTCTATATTACAATGCACTATACCATACAAACATTGACTATATCATATAAACATTAACTATACCATATAAACATTGACTATACCATACAAAAATTTATTGTACATTTAAGATAACTTTATCACAAAAATTGGGAGTTGGGAGTTGACCCATGGGCCTCGGGCGAAGGCCTGAGTCTCTTGGGTACTAGAGTGGAGGGCACTGCGTGAGGCTGGTTTCACAGAGCAACGACAACCTCCTGCTCCTGTCAGTGGACGGATAACGGGCCGGTGCCTACCGGATCCACTAGTGTCCAATTGGCTTAGATCTCCATTGGACCATCATTTTTTTTTGCCTCATTATCCTATTGTTTTTTAGTTTCTTAGAAAGCTAGTACTAATTGGACTGAGTTTATGATAATTTATTGTACATTTACGATAACTTCATCACAAAAATTTTGCTCCCGCTCCTGTCAGTGGACGAATAACGGGCCGGTGCCTACCGGATCCACTAGTGTCCAGTTGGCTTAGATCTCCATTGGACCATCATTTTTTTTGCCTTTTATCCTATTGTTTTTTGGTTGCTTAGAAAGCTACTATTAATTGGACTGAGTTCATGATAATTTATTGTACATTTACGATAACTTTATCACAAAAATTGACTATATCATATAAACATTAACTATACCATATAAACATTGATTATATCATATAAACATTAACTATACCATATAAACATTGACTATATTAAAAAAAACAAAACGTCTGTATTACAATGCACTATACCATACAAAAATTGACTATACCATACAAACATTGACTATATCATATAAACATTAACTATACCATATAAACATTGACTATACCATACAAAAATTTATTGTACATTTAAGATAACTTTATCACAAAAATTGACTATATCATATAAACATTAACTATACCATATAAACATTGATTATATCATATAAACTTTAACTATACCATATAAACATTAACTATATTAAAAAACAAAACGTCTATATTACAATTGACTATACCATACAAAAATTGACTATATCGTATGAACATTAACTATAACTATACCATATGAACATTAACTATATCATATAAACATTAACTATACCATATAAACATTGACTATATTAAAAAACAAAACGTTTATATTACAATTGACTATAAAAAGTTTCCTTATTAAAAGCAACAATTAGCCAAAAAAACTTCTTTCTCTAAATTCTCTGCCTTCTCTCTAAACACAAAACTCCTTTCTCAGCTAACCCTAGGAACTCGCCGGAGTTCCGGCGCCGCATAGTATTCCGGCGAGTTCTCCGGCGAGTTCCTTTTTCAGTTTCCCTTTCAGTTTCCCTTTCAGTTTCCTTTTTAGTTTAATTGGTATCCTCCTCTTCGCGTCGCTTCGAATCGTTCGCTCACCCCTCATGGTCGTCCGGTGAGTTAGCCACCCTAGCGCGCCCCGTCTGCCTTCGGTCGTCGGTGACTTAGTCACCCTTGTTTCAGATCTCGGTTTCCCCCTCCCCTTCTTCGTGGTTGGTTTATTTCGGTCCAGGCTCCCCCTCCCCCATCCCCGGGTTATCAGTTAGTGTCTCCCCTCCCCCTCCCCCGTTTAGTATTTCTTAGTATAGGTCCGGGCTCCCCCTCCCCCATCCCCCGTGGTACCTGTTAGTGTTTCCCCTCCCCCTCTTCTTAGTATAGATTGGGCTTCCCCCTCCCCATCCCCCCTTTAGTGTTCGATCTTCATTGGGCCTCCCCTACCCCCTTCCCCTGCTTAATAGTTTAGGTGTCCCCCTCCCCCATCCCCTCTAGAAAATTGAGTCAGTGTATCCTCTTTTCTTTTTCACTTCATATCCTGTTGTTTAATTTTTTGTCTTGCAGGTTTCTGAAGATTAATCAGCTTTGATAACGGCGTAGGATTATGTTCTGGGATTATTTCCTTTGTCTTGTTTATGTTCCTAGCTTAAGATTTAGTTTAGGTCTATTGAGATCCAGCTATGAATTGGTAAGGGCTCAAGTATTGGGTAAAATGAGAGGTAATGGCTCTAGTAATCTTGGTTTGGTTCGATCTTCTAGATTAGAGAGGCCGTGGTGGGGTCTTCGGATCCGTATTTTGGGTGAATTATTTTATTACAATTCACACCAAGTTCTTGTGATGATTTTCATAGTCATCACACTCAAAAAATGCATCTTGTGGGAGGCCCCCCAATCTAATTTGGGGCAAGTTTCGACCTCCACCCTTTTAGAGTTTCAGTCTCGTGAGACTAAACTCTCGGTACCCTCTAAACAGGGTCAGAAGTTACCAATGGACGTAGCTTCTTTGTTACTTTATTCAGTAAGATCCCAGGAAGCTGTTTCTGTTCAAGGGCTTTGGGATCTGCGGCAATCTATTTTTGAAGATTGTATGGGTGTCGTCTCTCATCAGGTTTCCGTTCATATTGTGTCTTCTTCAACAAGACTTTGTCCCCATCTCGTCCTATCATTGTTCATGCTAAAATTAAGTCGGCCTGGATATGTAATAAGTTGCTTTTGTTCCTTAGAATATGTACGCAAAGAAGCTCGTCTAGCTTCAATTTGCTTTATTTTATGTCCGGTTGTACTACCGCTAGGATGTACTTCCATTTTTATTTAATGCAAATTTTACCCGTTGTCAAAAAAAAAAATTACAATTGACTATACCATACAAAAATTGACTATACCATACACAAGTTGACTATATCACATGAACATTAACTGTACCATACACACATTGACTATACCATACAAAAATTGGCTATACAATACAAAAATTGACTATATCATATAAACATTAACTAAATGAAAAGTCATTGCATCAAATGAAAATTGTTACACACAACATTATTGTGAAACGGTCCGTTAAATTTTGTTGATATACTAATTAGAACATGTTATTAGGCTTGGGCGATATTGGGGGAAGTTTAATGAGAACAAATGATATATTGTTCAATATTATAGTTTGTTATATGCAGTAGTTAGAGCTTGGTGGTTGAATAATGATTCGTAAAGTGAGATAGTAATGACATACTCCTCCGTTTCATTTTACTCGCCACACTTCTCAATTTGTAGAGAAGGGAAATGTAGAGAGTAAAAGAAAAGGGACTCATGTGAGAGGAGAGAGAGTTTATTGCCCAAAAAGGAAGTGTAGCAAGTAATGTGAAACTTCCCACAATAAAAAGTGTAGCGAGTATTATGAAACGGAGGAAGTAGTAGTTTTCAAACCTAATTTTTTAAGTTATTCTAATTTTAGTCGTTAAAAATGACAAATATTTTGATTGTTTTATTACCCATTATTATTTTAAAAATTTAAACAAAATTAATTTTATTAAAAAAATAAGGGTATTATAGTCATTTAATTGGGGATACCATACCTCCCTCTTTCACTTATACTCCTCCGTTTCATTTTACTTGTTACACTTTGATATTTTACACTATTCACAAATTTCACTTTGACCATCATTTACGATTGATATGTATTTTATTAATATGTACTTTTTCTAATTTTTACAAATACAAAACTAAAGATATACGTCCTCAAAGTTTTGCATTGACATGCGTGAAAAGTTTAAATGTGTAGATTAAAATGAAACGGAGGAAATATAATAGTGATGGATAGTTTCTTTCAAATTAGGACGAATATCTCAATGCTCGGATCCTAGGCTGTTGGGTTGACGCAAAAAACACCCGGATACAACATAACCCGAAGAATTAAAAAAGAGGCCCAAATAATGAGCGACATATAAAATCCCTAGGGTTTACCAGTACATAGTGCATAATCTCCTTTTTAAGCTTGACAAAGGCCGCCATCACTCGAATTTCTCTCTTTTCCTCCATACTCAGAGCTCCTTCGCATCATCAAACATGGCGAAGCAATTGACCCAAAAAGAGGCTGATATCCAGATGATGTTAGCTGCCCATGTTCATCTTGGTACCAAAAACTGTGACTTTCAGATGGAACGTTACGTCTACAAGCGCCGTTCTGATGGTATAGATTTTTCTGTCTTTTATTGTTTCTGGGTTTTATGAAATTTTGTGTTTTGTAATATTAAATGTGTTTGAATGAGAATTTCGTACTGATTATGTAATGAGATCTGTTAATGGGTTTTTGCTGTTTTGTGTTGATTTTTTATTATGTTGTTGGTTTTAATGATTAATGGATTCGGGATATGGGAATTTGAATTATGGGTTTTTCAATTTTGTACAAAAAAAAATGTGATTTTTATGTTTTTTGAGGTAATTATATGGGTTAATCGAGTTCATGTTATTGTTTATGCTCAATTGATGTTTGTTGATTAGATGTAAATGTTGTGGCTGTTTTGATCTAATTGTAAATTAGTGGGTGATTTATTATGAGAAAATATGAGGACTATAATCGAGTTATAGTGATCCATGAAAAAATTAACATCTAATTGGTCTGTAAATTAAATTTATGCAACTGTCTTCCTTACATAGTTTATATACGGGGATGTAAAGTCGGCTTAAGCATGTAATTTGGCTAGAGAATGATTATTTTTGGATTGGTTATGCATATAGGTATTCACATCATAAACCTTGCTAAGACATGGGAAAAGCTTCAAATGGCTGCTAGGGTTATTGTAGCAATTGAAAACCCACAGGACATCATTGTTCAATCTGCTAGACCATATGGTCAGAGGGCTGTTCTTAAGTTTGCTCAGTACACTGGAGCTCACGCAATTGCCGGAAGGCACACACCTGGTACATTCACTAACCAGCTTCAGACCTCTTTCAGCGAGCCTCGTCTTCTGATCCTAACTGACCCCAGGACTGATCATCAGGTGATGCATGGAATCTAGATTGGTGCCAATTGTATGATGTTGGTAATTCTTGTAGTATTATATACTGATCAATTTTTCTTTTTGAAATGTGTATCTTGCAGCCTATTAAGGAAGCTGCCCTTGGAAACATTCCCACAATTGCCTTCTGTGACACTGATTCTCCCATGCGTTACGTGGATATTGGTATCCCTGCTAACAACAAAGGAAAACACAGCATCGGTTGTTTGTTCTGGCTTTTGGCTCGTATGGTGTTGCAGATGCGTGGAACCCTTCGTCCAGGGCACAGCTGGGATGTTATGGTATGTGTGCAATTACAAAGGATTTTTGTTTTCCCATGTTATATACTGTAGTTTCTGGGACACTTTAATATATATGATTGTAATGTGTTGTATTTTCAGAGTAGTGTAATGTGTTGTATTTTCAGAGTAGTGTAATGTGTTGTATTTTCAGAGTAAGGTCCTAAAAGTTCGGCTGAGAAGTTTCTGTGCTTGTCCTTGTTTCTTTATCTGTATGTGGCTGCTTTGTGCAGGTTGATCTATTTTTCTTCAGAGAAGCTGAAGATACCAAGGATCAAGAAGAGGAAGAAATTGCTGCTGTTACAGATTTTGGAAACATCGAGTATGGTGGCGGTGCAATGGCTGCTCTTGGATCTGATCAATGGGCTGCACTACCCGACCATTGGGGGGCCACCCCTGAAGTCGCTGCTGCTCCAGCTGTGGCTCCAGTTGCTGGTGCTGACTGGACTGCAGCAGCAGCTCCAGGTAAATCTTTGTTCTTATTGTTGTGCTGTGCATTGTGTTGGAGATTGGTGTAATATTTCACTCTGAAGTTCCTTGAAAAGAAATGACATTCTTTGATGATTTAAGATAGCAACATAAAATTTTATCCTCTTGACATCTTGCTATGCTTTATACATTATATATACATTGTCTGCATTTATGAACATATAAAGTTTTGCTTAGTTTTTTTTTTTCTCTATGTGTTTAGAATAATCTTCACGATTATGAATTACATGCAACTACATGAATTAGTTTTTGCCAAGGTTTTAATGGATTCCTTCTTGCAGCTGCTGATCATGGTTGGGATGAGGTTGTTCCACCACCAATGGCAGGAGCTCCTATTATCAGCTCAGATGCTCCACCGGCAGCCACTGGCTGGGAGTAAGAAATCCGCCCTGTTGGGTTTTAGAATTTTTGTGTATCAGAAACTGTTGGGAAAGCCAAATTATGGGACGGAGCTTTAGCTTTAAGATGAGTTTAGATGTAGATGCTTAGTTCAAGGGCAAATCTTATTGTTTTTTTTTTCCGAAATCTTTTTGCTCTACTTTGTGTGAAATATTGGGTTCCAAAATTTCAGCAGATAGTATTATGCTTTATATTATCTTCCTGATTGTCTTATCCCTCTCTTCCTATTAGTGTTGCTATGATGGTGGCATATCTTGATGCCCTTTTGTTCAATTGTGCCTATTCTTAATGATTTGGAAAAACCAACAGTAGTGCTATTAGATTTGTGCTGTTTTTGGTCGTTTGATAATTTGATTTTCCGTTTTCGATCGGCTGTTAAATTTGAGATAGAAAAGGACACATTTTAGGCTATAGAGCAGATTTATATTTACTGTACCGTTCTTAACATGAGAACTTCTTTACAACCTTGTGCTAAACGCAAGTACAAGTTACCTTTTACTGTATTAGGTTCATTTTTTTTTTTTTTTTTGCATCTTCCAATTAAAAGAACGTATACATCTTACTAATGCTAGTGGAATGCAAAGAAATGTAAAAGTACGTTGCTAAAAAAAAGAATCTATAGATGGTGATAGAACGAACATCCAAGTGTATTGATGCGTCGTGAGCAAGAGTGTATTGATGCGTCGTGAGCAAGATTTAAGACTTTTGTACGCTCTCAACTTAAGAGTGTTTGGTTTGGCAGAAATTGAAAAAAAGGACTTGTTGAATGGTGTTAAATGGTGTGAAGAAAACGTTTTCCTTCTCAAAGGAAAGAAAGTCACATCCAATCTCGTGACCACCCTTCTATTGTTTTTCTTTCAATTACGTCATATCAAACGGAGTCGAAGTTTTCATGCAAAGAACATGATAAAGAGTCATTCACTTACATGATTACATTTTTGTTTTCTATTGGAATATATTTTTGCAACGATCATTTTTCATTAGGGATCGGTTTGGTTGGACGTTAAACATTTGTCAAAGATCATTTCTCATTAGGGCTCTCTTTTCCTCTCTTTTCAATTTTACATTGTTTGATTTGCAAAAGAGTGTAAAATCATTTTATCTTGGAGTAAAATTACTCTCTCAATGATTGAAAATCCTTTTTCCTTTCAATATGAAAGGAAAACTGTTTTCCTTCTCTCTCTTATATACTCCTCTCACTATCTCGTTACTTTTCCTTTTTTATTTTCATCTTTTTTTTTTAATCATTTTTCTTACATGGAACCAAACAACGAAAAACTAATTTTGGAAATGTGTTTTCCGTTGTTAATTGTTTTTCATGAAAATCATCCTACGCTGAAAATGTTTTACGTTGAAAATGTTTTACGCTGAAAATGTTTTACGCCCAATCAAACGGAGCCTAAACGTTTGTCCTCCAACGAACATCAATCTATATACAAAATACATGGTTGGACAACAATTATCTCACTAGAATGTGAGGCCACCTGGTTCGAGTTTGTTCTTATCTTTCTTCGGCGGTTTCTTCACCGACTCCAGAAACACCAAATTCCAGCTCACAAAATCACTGGTCAGTGACACCTGGCCCACCGCATGTACACCGGTTGTCATTTCCTTCCTCATCCGGTAAATTTCCTCAACTCTCAATCCTCAATCTGCTTATTTAAAGTTTTCACTGCACCAAAAAATTACTCGGTACTACCTTAACTCGCTTATTTCCAACGTAACTACTGTAATAAATTCCCCTGTAATTTTCTCCACAACCTATATAAATGCAATATGAGTTTTTCTGGGCACCAAACTAGTAATAGTGAGGGCATGCCAGTTCGTTCGGTTCACAAAAGAATGGGTGTTCTTCTTAGTACGCCACCTTCTAACCTCCCACCTTTACCTAATATTGAGTGGTCTCATTCCGTGGTGGGCCGGTTTTTCGACTTCGTTCCTCCAAACACTAGTTTAGTGGCTAATATTGTTAATAACCACTGGCATACTCGTGGGTCTATTCGTGTTTTGCGAACGGGGGTCTATTTCATTTTTGAATGTCAAGATCCGCGTGACAGTGCGGAGCTCCTCCGCAAGCATACTACGGTGATTGATGGTAAGCTTATTACCTTTCGAGCTAGTTCCCCCAATCAAGTTCCCTCGAGTATTAATTTTAGTTTGGCCACCCTTTGGGTGCGTATCCACAATCTGCCATGGCGGTTTTTGGAACCTGCATGGACGTCTCATATCCTGTCCCACGTCGGGGTGGTGGAATATGTGGACGATACCGGGCCGAGGATTACACCGGAGGCTTTTTTGCGCGCAAAGTTAGTAGTGGATTTGTCAAGGCCGCTTATACCTGGTTGTTTTCTGCCTTTGGGTGATGGCCAAGTTGTTTGGGTTTATTTTAGGTATGAAGGGGTGTTTAAATATTGTAAACAATGCGGTTGTGTGGGACATCATACTGGTCGATGTCCGATGTCTGCTTATGATGCACACCATTTCCTTCATCGTCGATTCACGGAGTTTGAGCATGATGGAATGACCATCATGTTTGGTCCTATGGGTATTCCACTTTACACAAACATTATTCGTGGGTTGCCAGATCGTTTTATTTACAGGAATGATCGTGTCGATTTAACCTGTCATGTGCCTGATCACGATCCCTATATTTTTGCTGAAAGACATGTTGATGTTCATGTTGTGGACTCGTCGGATGAGGATTATGTGGAGGTGGCAAGTTCTCAACCTTCGATGGAACCACCAAATTTACCTTCTCAGGCTAATAATCCATCAACTCATGAGTCGGATCACCATACTAACCCTCCCACCTCGTATTCGCGGGGTTCGCCGACAGTGTCACTCAACTTCTTTCACCTGCCACCAGCAGCCACGAGGTGTTACCACCTCCTGGACATCGCTTAGGTGGGGATGACCTTATATATGGAAGAATAGGGGGCTCTTCTCCCCTGCGAGATGGCCATGGGCCGTCGAATGCAGCCATTCCTTCTTCTCATTCTTCTGCCGCTGTTCCATTAGACGAAGGGCGAGCTAGGGGGGCTCGGTTTCCTTTTCGTCGCCATCTGGGAATTACTACGCGGCCTCCAACAGCCTTTCGTGTCAGCCTTGATCAGGAGGATATTTATGCGACTACAAATAATGAAGCATCGGGCTCTGGTAATCCTTCTCCTCTTCGGGTTCCTTCTAGGGATGTTGGGACTCTTGAAGCATTAATTCAACAAGGATGGTTTACTAATCCTCCGCCCGACCCTGATGAAGCTGGACCTAGTGCGTGGCTACGCCTTCATCCACCTCCGCAGTCGGTTCAAGAGGATACGTCTTCCAACTCCGATGGACCTTGTGGTGGTTCGGCACATCTTCGTGCCATACATGACGGGCCCAAGTGTTTTTTTTGCGGGAAACAAGCGTTGCATGGAACCTTTGCAGCATACTTTATCAGTTGAGGGCACGACATTTGGGCGTGGAACCTGGATTGGAGATTACTTCTAAGAAAAGGCAAGCTGTAACTTTAGCACCTATGCCTGCTGGCAAATGGATTTTCAAGAGGCAGCGAAGTACTGGTGGGGATTTGCAGACAGACAACATTGATTACCAATTCTCGTTGGTTGTAAAAGTGGCTGACGATTCGACTAGGGTGGTGACTGTCCCAGACCAGTCACCAATTTCACCATGAACATACTGTCGTTAAATTGTCGGGGGTTGAACTCCAGTGACGCCCCGATAATTCCGTATATATACTGGTTGTTAGCTACAGTTAAGCCCATGTTTTTGTTTTTGCAAGAAACCAAGTGTTCTCTCTCTCATGTACAATCCTTGTTACATAGTACTAAACCACGTACTGTAGTAGGTGTAGATGCTCTAGGTTCCAGCGGTGGGTTGGTTGTTGTATCGTGGGCTCCTTTTGTTGTTAACGTACTTAGTTCCAGCTGTAATTATATCTTCTGTAAAATCTCAGCTAATAATGGAATGATCTGGTACGTTTTGTTTTTGTACGGAGAATCGCGCCAAGAATTTCGTCCTTTATTATGGGATCAATTGTTACATTTGTTAGAGCCATATCCTGACTTCGTCGTTATTGGGGATATAAATCAACTTGATCATTATGGGGATAAGTTGGGTGGCGCTACTATTATTAGGGGATGGGAAGAGTTTACCAATTGGAAGCATACTCTGCAACTACAGGATATTCCCTTTGTTGGGCCTCGGTTCACTTGGACAAACAACAGGGATGGTGTGGATTTAATCATGGAACGTCTTGATCGAGTCTATGCTTTCCAACTTGGAATGAACGATATCCACTTGGTATATTAAAAACTTTCCTATTCTGCATTCTGATCATGCAGCTATCTTTACCAAAAGAGCGCACCCCAATGCCATCGTCGGCCATATCAGTTTGAAAATTGGTGCCTCTTACACCCTGATTTACCTCACATTATCTCTTCTGTATGGCGCATTCCCATAGCTGGGTCAACAATGTACCAGTTTACAAAACATCTTTCCATCTTTCGCACTAAGATTAGGCGATGGTGCCTGGATCATAAAGTTGTTTGGGGAATTGATTGGAAAGACCTTTCTGCAAAGTTAGCGGCCAATGCAACGCATATTTCCTCTCTTCGTCAAGGTAACGCCTTCATGCTCCAACGTCAGCAGGAGTTAGATAAGGCGGCTTTAGCACACTCTTACTGGTCGCAACGTTCTAAAGACAAATATGTTCAAATGGGAGACCTACCAACTAAGTTCTTCTATAATAGGATGCGACAAAAACAACGATCAGCATATATCTACCTACTGCGGACAGCAGATGATCAATGGACTGAGGATGGTCCTACCATAGTGAATACTATTTTACATCACTTCAGGGTTGCTTATGGTCCCTCACAGGTGTCTAATGCCTCTGACCAGATCCAAGATGAGGCCATAGATTTAGTACTTCGCGAATTAAATTTACCTCATCTTTCTCTTTCACAACAACAACAGCTCATTCGGCCTTTCTCTCAGGATGAAGTGCATGAGGGAATGTTTGGTATTGGTCAGGGAAAATCTCCTGGGTTGGATGGCTCTACGGCTGAGTTTTTCAAACATCACTGGGTCTCCCTTGGAACTGAGGTGTTCCAAGCTATTAATCACTTCTTCACAATCGAATTCTTACTTCATGAGTGGAACCAGACGCTGATTGTATTGTTGCCCAAAGGACAGAATCCGGAGGATGTGACACAATTTCGGCCAATTAGTTTATGTAACACAATTTATAAATGTGTTTCGAAGTGTCTGGTCAATCGATTACGACCGTTGCTCTCTGATCTTATCACTGACTATCAGAGTGCCTTCATACCTGGACGACATATGGATGACAACATTTTGATCAGTCATGAGTTAACCCATGTTCTGAATAAACATCGACACGGTAATGTTTATCTAGCGGCTCTCAAAATTGACATGAATAAGGCATATGACCGGGTTAACTGGAGGTTTTCTTTAAAAGTTCTTCAAGCCTATGGGTTCCCTGCACAGTGGATACAGTTGATTAGTCAATGTATATCTACAGTGACATATCGCATCCTGGTTAATGGACAGGTTACAGAGTCCTTTCCTTCCCATTGTGGTCTCCGCAGGGTGACCCTATCTCCATATCTGTTTTTGTTTGTATGGATATCTTTCTCGCATGATAATGCTACGGATATTAGACTCTTCGACGGTTTTCGAGCTCACAGGTACACCCCTTCTATATCCCATCTGTTTTTTGCTGACGATGCTCTTCTTTTCTTTAAAGCGTCGACTACTTCCTGTACGCAAGTGTCCTCCCTCCTTGCTCGCTTCTGCCATATCTCTGGTCAAATGCTCAGTTTACGCAAGGCATTTGTTAAATTTAGCCCAAATGTTTCCGAGGACATGGGTCAGGAATACAAACGTATCCTGCAATTGGACGCTAAAGATTCCCTGGGCACATACCTTGGCACTCCTGTGGATATTCAAGGGAAGAAAATTCAGCACTTCACCTTTTTATTAGATAAAATTTCTCAGCGTATAACTGCGTGGAATCATTCACCAATTTCGCAAGCTGGGAAATTAATTCTCATTAATTCAGTCCTCATTGCTTCTATCGCCCACATCCTTTCCGTCTTCTTGATTCCCACAACAATCACTAATAAGTTGGATGCGATGCTTGCACGATTCTTCTGGTCAAATTGCTCTGGTAAAGGCATTGCTTGGAAAAGCAAGGATCTCTTGCATTTACAAAAGGACGCTGGGGGCCTAGGCTTACGTAGTGTTGCGGTGCATAATCGTTCCCTTCTAATGAAGAAAGTTTGGCGTATTCATAGGAATTCCAATGGCCTCATCAGTAAAGTATTTGCTGATCAAACACTGGGCCCAGGTTCATCGATAGCTACACTGCGTCCTATGTGGAGTCAATGTTCTTGGGGTGCGCGAGGTCTAATTCAAGCTGAGAAAGTGCTCTTAACAAATTACGTTTGGAAAACTGGATCTAATTCTAGATTACTTGCTGGAAAGGAGAGATGGGTTCATGGGAGGATTCCCATCTTTCGGGATAATGTTTCTCTTCGCACTGCTGCTACTGTCTCCATTGCTTCTCTTTTGTTGCCTCACCAACAAGGCTGGAATGTTTCCCGGCTTCATTCACTCTTTCAGTCTAGTACGGTTCATGATATACGTGCTCTTGAGTTTCCAAGACTCACAATCCAAGATGACATTTCTATTTGGCCGTTTACCACATCGGGCCATTATACTACCAAATCTGGCTACTACCTCCTCTCTCGACATACCGACATTTACAGCATGACCTCCCCTCTTAATTCGAAGTTCTTTCGGATTTTATGGGGTTGCGCATCATGCCAAAATGGAAACTTTTCCTCTGGAAATTGTTCCACACAGGTTAGCAACAACAGCAACCTTTCGTACCGTGGTCTGGCTATTCAGATGGTTGTCCAAGCTGCAACTTGAACCTGAGACAGCCAACACCTTTTCCGCTTTTGTCATCTCACCACGTAGTGTGCAAACTAGCCAACTAATATTATTTCAACTCAACTCCCCTTGTGACTTTAAAGATTGGCTCATTGCTGGATACACTATTTCTACCAGCAGGATGGATACAATGGCATCGTCTTCCTTGTTTGTGGCTACTTTATGGGCTATTTGGCAGGGTCGAAATCAAAAGGTTTTCAACGGAATAACACCTGATCTTGCTTTGCTCCGTTCACTTCAGGACAAAGGAGTCCAACAACACTTCACCTTTCTGTCTACTCCTGTTCCTCAGCCTAGTTTGTTGCAGGAGGCACCAGGTCCTCCAGAGTTCCTTTTCGCACATTTTGGGTTATCTTTCTGCGGGATACCACAGTTACATATACAAGTGGATGGGTCCTGGAAGAAGTCCTCTTCTTTGGCTGGTATTGCCTGGGTTGTTGATCACGTTAGTCCTAATACAAGGGAGGGGGAAGGAAGCTGCATTTATGCTGAGTCCGCACTGGTTGCGGAAGCACAGGCTTGTCTGGGGGCGTTGCTTTGGGCTCAAGCTCGTGGTTATTGTAAAATTTTGATCTATACAGACTCTGAAGTACTGGTCCGGAGTCTACTGCATCAGGCCACACAACCTATTTCAATTGCCTGGACGCTCAACGACATTCGCTGCCTGGGACAACAACTCCACTGGTGTCGGATTATTAAAGCTACTCGGCAACATGTGCAGCGGGCACATGCACTGGCCAATCATGTCCGCCTAGGACATATACCAATAGTCACTCTGTAGTTAGTTGTCAAGTTTTAGTTTGTGTTTTTGTACGTTTTCCCGATGTCCAAAAAAAAAAAAAAAAAAAACAATTATCTCACTGTCGAACAATAGATGGTTCCTGAAATACCCAAAAAATTTCAAATGTCCTAAAGTGGAAAGAAAAATATATATTGATCAATGCAGATTCTTTTTGATCGAGTCCTACGGATCTTTGCACTACATTGTACATTTATGATTTATATAGACCTCAAACCTCATCACCTATTTCCAGGTGAAGATAGCAAAATCTTATACTATATATATCATATGCGGTCCTTGGTATTGGAACGATTCTTATTAGCCATTCCATATATGCAATTTAAATGAATTTTTTTTGAGTGAGAAATGTGTGGGCATGGGGGCATGGGTTGATGAAAAAAAGAGGTGAAGTAGGACATTTTGTCATATTAATAAATCTTAGGTGAAAGTAGCTAGATAAATAGATTATTATTAGTTTATGTATATATTATTATTTTTATTCGATTAGTATAGTAAAAGTACATTCTTTATGTCTGCAGTTACACAAAGTCTTTTAAAGGCCGTCTCACGTTAGCACTAACGTGAGACGCGTGTGTTTTTCCTCCAAGTCTTAGCCTCGGCCTTCATTTATGGTCTTATGGTTGATAATTGTGATTCTGGCTATTAGTTACTGTTTTCTGATAAATAGTTATGATATTTGGGTATTTAGTTATTATTGTTTTTTACACGGAAAACGCAAAAAACTCGGATTATCTCCTGCAATTTCGCCACCTTGAATCTCTCCAATGGCGAAAATGTTGAAGAAATTTCAACACTTCTCAAACACAACAACTAGGAAATTTTAATGGGTTCTTCAAACATCACTAAATAGCTAAACCCATATATTATTCAATTTGTTCTTCATCATAATCAGTTTTTTGATCCAACTAAACTTCTGGGTTTCTTCAACTAGTCACATTCTCAATTGGGTATTCATCAATATTTGTTTTCTTTCACAATTTTGGTTGTTATGATCTTCTTTGATATAGTGATCAATGTTTGTAAGAAAAAGGGTTTCTTGATTGAAGCTGCTAATGTGTTTTCGTGTGTTAAAGATGCTGATTTTTGCCCTAGTTTGGTTTGTTGCAATTCTTTGTTGTCCGACTTATTGAAAAAGAGCATGATGGGTTTTTTTCAGAGGGTTTATGATAGAATTAGTGCATTAGTTTTTTTGAGAAAGACATAATTATTTATGCGTGATATTGAAGTTATGGCCAATAAAATGCATTATAATTTGATTTTTATGATATAACTAATATATTTCAGCGCTTAACTAATATACTTCAGCGTTTAACTAATATACTCCATCGATTAACTAATATACTCTAGCGACTAACTAATATATTTCAACGACTAACTAATATACTTCAATGCTTAACTAATTCATCGAGACTCAATTTAAGGCTAGCATAACTAATAGGTGCAAGCGCTTAACTAATTCTACTGCTGGTTTGATGCACGTGCGTGATGTCAGCATGACATCAGCGGTCTCACGTTAACACTAACGTAAGACCGTCTTTCCAAAAACGGACTCCTGGAGTTAATAGTTTACATATACTATATTATTAGTTTATTCAATGAAGGCTCGATAATAAACCACGACTAAGAAAAATATTTTTGATAAATTTATATCAGCTTGTTTTTTTCAATATCATAAGAGATTGAGATCATATGACAACTCAATTTAGATGAGATTACTTATATATTTATGTGGGAGTGACCCCTCCCCCTCTTTAGTCCGCCTTCAATATGTGGACAATGAAATTATAATAGAACAAAAAACTTGCTTATTTCGGTCTTTAATTAGCATATTGAAAGAAGTGTTTTGTTTTAGATATATAGGGGTATTTAGAAGATGTATTCATTACAAAAAACAAAGGACCAATGAATAGCTACAATAAAAACCAAGAAAAAAAGTCATCTAATTTTTTTTTTTTTGAGTATGTACTATGTGTCTATGTACCTTACTTCAAGATCTACTGAAAAGCTTTACTTTTGACCTCATATAAAAGCTAAAAACTATAGCAATCAACTGCCAAGAAAAGATTAGTAGTTTGTCACAGTCACTACACAAAATCGATTATATGCTATGCTTGCAGAAACAAAGAATACGTGCAATAAGGCTGCAGAAGCACATAATGAACTCTCTCAAAGTGACAAAGTCTGTCTACATCACGGAGCAAATGTGTTCATCTTGCCATTAGCTCACATCTTCTAGCACTCTAGAAGTTGTAATCCATAATATCCTTCCTCGAGAGCAGGTAACCGATCCCAGAGAGATCGAAGAAGATGGCGACTATAACTGTGAGGATGCAGCTACAATTGCATCTTGTGTAATCTGAAAAAGCGCCTCTTGTTGATCAGTTATCGTCTGGAAATGAACTGCAAGCAAGTTAGAAAGAACTTATGGCTCGTTTGGTAGCAGTAATGATAGATCATTGATCAATATGCATATAGATCATTGCATCTAGATTTTTGTTTAACAATGACAGATTGTTAGGAATTATCTATATGTTTGAAGATAGACTTTAGGGATAGAGTGTTATCCCTAATAGGACTCTAGATGCAGGATGTATATATATATACAGATTCTAGTACAGCAGATGGGAGACGATATTAGACCATCGGAGAGTTTAGATTTCTGAAGTACCTTTCAGTTCTGATGGCAAGATGGCCATTAGATGTTGCAGAACATGAGCAATGTTTCTGCGAATAGACTACAAAGATGCCAGCATAAGATAAATACGCACACCACACAATTGCTTCCATCAGGGGACAATAGATGATCTCCTTAGCGCACAGGGTCAATGAGAAGGAAGATCCTTTGGCTTCTGTAGAACAATACACACACTAACACATCTCCGCAGATGCAGATTTTAACCAATTTATGAGCCAGCCGAAAAGTCTACCATAGAGTACCTGCAAAGATGATGTAAAGCATTAAATCCTAAAATAAGTCTCATGTATTTCATGCTGGTTCAAAAGTTTAATGGGAAGCTATATGTCCAACAACACCTGGTGCATCAGCAAAAATATTCATAGGAAACATACATAAAGGCTGTTTATTTGTAACTTATAAGTGAAGCGATCTCCATTAAGGCTCGGTTTGGTTGGATGGAAATCATTCTTAATGAATCTTGATTTCTTAAGAGACAACTCAATGGTAGATCAATTTTCCTTTGTTTGGTTTCTTGCATTAAAAGTTAGAGAAAAGGAAGAATGTGAATGGAAGAGAGGATGGGTGGGAGGAGGGAGGAGTTGTATGGAATAGGGAGAATCAACATTTGAAAAACTATTTTCCATCCTTTACAAACCAAGCAAAAGAAAAAAGGAAAATCACTTTCCCTGAAAAATGTTTTCCCTCCACCACACTCTCTAAAATAAGAATTCATAAATCACTTTCCCTGAAAAATGTTTTCCCTCCGCCACAATCACTTTCCAGCCCAAGCTTGCTCATGACTGTTGTGCAATACTTTAACTTTCACTTTTTAGAGTTAAGTATATTAAATGGTACTAAATTTTGCACAAAATTGCAGTTTGCTCACCGAACTTTCAAAAATTACACTTTGCTCACTTAGAATATAGCTTTGTTAACTTTTCTGTTAACTTTGAATTTAATAACAAAAAAAGTTGTGTAGCCCAAAAAATTGAGAATGACAGTTATACTTTACAGGACAAAAATTTAATTCCCAATGGTAATTTAATCTGGCTATCTATAGCTCCAAAAAAAAAATGTGTTTTTTCTCCAAAATTCTCCAATTAACGCCCAATTCTCCTTCTTTGTAATATCCCAAAAATTTAAACTTGATTAATATTAATAATTAGCTTAAATAAATTGTTTAAAATTTATCTATTTATTTAATCACTTCTCTAATATATTTCAAACAAAATAAAATTAAATCAAGTATATGATAAAATAAGCTAACTTAGTATGGTGTTAGCTTAACAAATGTTTCAAATTGTATACTGCATGGGTTTCTATTTTTCTATTAATGGGAGTTCTGGGTGTTGGTTTATATGGTTCTAACGAACCAACGTTAAATTTGGAAACATTAGTTAAGAAAGTAGGAAAGTACTTTAGTAATAGCAAAAGAATTAAAAATTTTCCAAAAATGGAAAATCACCATGACCACACAATTCAACTTCTTCTAGGAAAATACTTTAGTAATAGCAAAAGAATCAGAAATTTTCCAAAAATGAAAAATCACCATGACCACACAATTCATCTTCTTCTTCAAGCTTTCTCTCCTTGTTTCCCAAGACATTCTAAAACACCTTAATCCCCAAGTATTCTTCAACATTAAGTATCTATTAGTTTAATGAAGTTTAATTCCTAAAATTTACTATAAATAGTATGCTAATTTCACTATTCATCTCCACCCAAAAATCAGAAAGTTTCAAACACCAACTACCCACAACTCCAGCTGCCACCAAAATTCAAAATAAATATGCAAAGTTGGGTGAGCAAACTGCAACTTTATGCAAGGTTTAGTAACCTTTTAGTATACTTAACTCTTCACTTTTATATACTAGTATGAAATATATTTAGCCAAAACAAATATGGTCGAGGTTAATATATAAATGTTGTTAAAGTCAACATGTTACAACAACACGGAGAAAGTACAAAACTAAAGATAGCTCAGCAGTCAGCATGTTATATTTGCAAATCCTACTATTTTGTCCTACATCAATCAGATTCCTTCAGCATTCTTTGCTACAGCCTACATATATGCAAACCTACCCTTCATTTGAGTCATGCCGAGAGCGTCCAGATGGTCCTGTCAAGAATCGGGAACCACGTTTATGAGCATCATCTTGAAGCCCGAGCCTTTCGAAGCCAGAATAGATGCAGAAGTTACACCTGCAGATAACAGTGGAGATCAAATCTTACTGAATCAGGAATTTATCTCAGCAAAGTGTCCTGTGTCCTGCATCAACTTGGTATCATAGCAGATTGCTTTTGTACCTGGATAAGTTTTTCAAGTATAAAGCTTTAAGACATCCACAATCTTCCTTTTGATCTGAACTGCTTTTGGAGGAAGTCAATTCAACAACTTCAGGCTGGAAATTCCCCAAGAATCTGTGTAAACAACAATGTGCATCAGTTGTTTACTAAAATAACTCACCTCCAAGTATTTTCTACATCGACACCATTCGTCCATTGAACTAAGTCCACCAGGATACATAAAAAAAAAAAAACTTACATATCGATAGCCTGTTGCTTGGTGACCCCCATGAAGGAATTGCTGCAATAACGTTGAATGCTTTTTATAGACTCCTGAATGTGTGTTGCCACATTGGATTGACCCCTGATCTTCGAGAATATCTAACATATACAAAAATCTATAAGATTAGTAAGTAATTAGATATGAACCTACAAAAAGAAATGTAAGAAAAAGATAGACCAATAAGGTGTTCAAGTAGAATGAAGAAATCTAAACAGTTGAGCATCAAAGGAAAATAATAAGGAAAAACTAAGATGTACAGAACATAGTAGCTCTAAAGCTTACATTAAAATCGTACTGCGATGTTCTAAGATGTTTTCTAAGATCGTACTGCGATGTTCTGCTACTAGATCTTCCATTATGTTCTGTTATCTCAGCTATTATGCATATTTACACTATTGTACATGGGGTGTATTGATGTAATAGAAACTTAACTTAGTTGAAAGCCAGTGACAGAACTTTCAAGCATACCAAGTAGGACACATATCCTTAATTCTAGCACATATAGTATAAATTTTAAACCAAACAATAATTTGTAAATCTCAGGCTGATGTACAAGTGCCATTCCTGTATAATCTCTCAAAA
Organism: Beta vulgaris subsp. vulgaris; assembly: GCF_026745355.1. Taxonomy (NCBI): domain Eukaryota; kingdom Viridiplantae; phylum Streptophyta; class Magnoliopsida; order Caryophyllales; family Amaranthaceae; genus Beta; species Beta vulgaris. The sequence goes on along the minus strand of NC_079208.1, from coordinate 52,236,897 downwards.
AGAATGTATTTCATACAAAGATGATATAGTGATATCGATGCATGTTATCGATGATATAGTATAGAATAATTTCAAGCGTACCTTCTGATGTGCTGGAGATCCACTGTATTGTTTAGCTATGGCATCTCCCATGGCCTGATAAATGTTCATCACATCATATGCTAAAGGGTCTTCAAAGTCTAGCTCTTGGGATCCAGTTATTCCTAAAGTATAGAGCTGATGACCAAGAGCAACCATGCCGTAGACATATTGAGCAAAGTTCGTGCGATCCAAAGAATCAAGGCAATTTGTTCTTAGGATCCCTTTCTGCTGCTTAGAGATATAGTTGTTGCTATCGTTGTTGATCCTGCATCACATTTAAGAGCCCGCTAAAACTAAGTCAAAACTGATATTCGATCTAGCTTATTTTAGATGTTTTAGTCTTAAAAGAGAAAGGGATGAGAAATAAAATTGTAAGTCACTTGAAATTACCAGATGTATGACAAGTCAAATGATGCCTCAAAGTTTATTGATTGAGGCATTTGACAGGAGAAGATTCCAGTTTTCTCCAGCGCAGTTACAGCTTTTCCTTTTACTTCCGCAAGCTCATCAGTTGCCTCACTGTAAATAGATTTGGTTTTCCTCATGTCAATCTTACTCGGTGAATGCAATTATATGGAAGAATAAGACATGGAAGCAACATTACTTTTTGAAGGCTGCATCCAGGTCCAGGCTCGAATACTCCACCTGATCCTCTTCACCAAAGTCCCTGTTAACCGAAACAACTGCTTTCTCGAATTCTTCATGCAAAATATATTCACGGTTATTTATGGATGTCTGCAATTAAGAACACACTTTAAAGATCAGATATCATCATGCAATGGGAAATGAAAAATATCTAGTTGAATCATACTCAAAGTACCTTAATTAGATTCAGTATAACTACTGGAACTCCATATCTCATATGAAGGCTTTGGAAATGAAGTCGTGTTGCATTATAATTGTCGTTGCCTTCTGAAACTATACATAAAAGGCAGAGTGGTCAGACAGAATTTGACATTAATAAGAGCATAAATTTAGAGGTAACAGGAATATACATAGGATATCAGGCTTAAGATTCAACAATGAAGGTTTCTGCTTCCAGCGGAGTGGTATTGAACCCCGATTCTGCACAACCGAAGCCATTTCACTTGGGCATTTACCCTGACTAACTTCCCAAACAATCTGCTCAATCTCAACATCATTCGCAGCTTGACCCATTTCATTGACGCCTCTTCTCTCAAACCTTGCAGATTCAGAAGAAAACAAAACAAAAGATGGAGAAGGAATAACAATGAGCTACAATGCTGATAACAATAGGTTTCTATCAAGATATACAGGGCAGATCATGTTGAAGTAATCTAGAACTAACCTGGTGCCAGCAAACTGGCATGACCGTCTTGCGATAAGTGTTAAAATTAGAGTCTTCCCACCTGTGGACAGCTCGACCTGGATACGCATATTATAGTATGACAGTGATCAGCTTCAAATGTAAGTAACTTGACAATGTACATAGTATCTGCTCTTAGTGAAGTTTATTTCATTTTTGTGTATATATACAATTTCTCTGGTACCTGCTTGAAGAAGCCATGTATTAGTGCTACAGTCCAAAGATTACTCTTTAGATTGTTCCTAATATGATGAGTAAGATACTTATTCCAGACAAACATCGGCCCATCAGAGGTTTGTCTTGGCTCTTGCTGACTTAGGTTCTGCTGTACACTATGCATGAGTGGGTACGAGCAGCTGAAGAAGAAGTTATCCCTAATATCAACTAACTGCAGGAGTTTTTTGTACCTATCCAGATGATTAGATTAAGAAATTTATAAAATGCATCAACATAGGCAACATAATCACAACTAGGACATAAAGGAAAGTAATGAAACAAAATTTAAATCCCAATGAAAGCTGAGTACTCGTGTGATTCTAGGAAAGTAATATGATTATCAGCTGCAAAATTTTCAGATAAGCACTTTACAAGAGAAGAAGTGGAGGGAAAAAAAGTCCTACAAAGAAGGAAAGATAGATACAATCTTTCATATAAGCCATTAATTCGATTTTAGCATCGATCTCCAGCTGAGATGAACGACTAAAACATCGATTAAAACATCATTGCTATATAGCTTTTATTTCCAAGTGGATATATATCAGAAGGAAGCAACCAAAACAAAAAGTAAAGTTTTCATGTGGAATGAGCAATGTACCTATTTTCTTTTGTAGAGTTATACATGTAGGTCAAAGCAGTACAATGAGAGAACGGGATCATCCTGTATTTAGAGATAGAGTATACTGGATGACCACAAATCTTCCCAATCTCCCTTCTCTCTGTTATGATAAGGATATAATAAGACTCAACAAATTTGATGAAGCCTGAACACCAAAAAAATGGAAAAGAGAAAGAAGGATGTTATACACAGATAGTTGAATCATGTTCAATAATTGATTTCTTTTGCACTAGTTTCTTTCGCACTAGTTTTAACATACCTACAATTCCATAACAAACAGTAATTAATTTAAGACCTCCTGTTGGTTTGTTTATTTCATTAATCTTGTGCAGTAAACCTTTGCATTCGTAACTTGAATATCTTGTAGGATCTTCATCGACAACAAGCTCCGAAGGCTTAGACCTGCAAATCTCTAAAACTCTCCAATGTTTTCTTCTTACATCTCTTCCAATCATGTAAAAATGCTAATCCAAGAAAAAGAGAAGATTAGTCATAAATTGATAAACATGTTGCCATAGAGAAATTACATTGACCAAAAATCAGAACAATTTTGTTGTGCAGGTGAAGTTAGTCCTATGTCATAATTTTAGGCATGTAGTACAAAAGCAGGCACATCTATAAAAGGACTTTAGGTACCTCGGTGAGATTGCTGAAGTCTAAACTTGAGCTAACTCACTCAAAAGTTTCCCTTAAGTTCACATTACCATGAATTGCCACCTTAGAGGTGGGCATTGATTGAAAATGGAAATTTGTGGGCATGGGCCTTAAGACTTTCTTGACAAATTTACATAAAGATTACATTCGCATTACCACCATCCATTACCAAGTACTGGCCTACAAGAGTATCACACTCAAGTCCTAAATTCTCGAGTTATGCAAGTAATAGAAAAACTATATGCATTACATTCATAGAAAGAAGGAATTTAATTTGTCAGCTTAATCCCCTAAATCACAATTTCATATTACAATCAATATGTACCAGGTACCAGCTTCTAAAAAACCACAACCAATTCCACCATAAACACTACATCATCTTCATCATTATGATATAGAAATCCGGTACAACAACTAGGAGTTTTGATTTAGTCCATCTAAGTGAATAAATTATTGCAAAACACAACAGAACACAACACAACACAACACAAAACAAAGACTATCATGGTAGCAAATACAAAAATTCCTAACAAAATCACGCATTAATTCATTTGTTGATCAAATTTAGTGACAGGAACCATATTTTTCCGCCCTTGAAATTTAGTAATTTTCCGCCCTTGAAAAATGAATTCCAACCCATATTTTCCCCTCCTTTCTAGTCCAAAACCAACCAAAGGAAATTGAGGAAAATAGTTTTCCTCGAAAACACTTTCCTCACAACCAAATACATCCTATGTCCCCCCCTTAAAAATGTTTATCTTTAAGATTGTTTCCATCCAACCAAACTGAACTTTAATTGACCCAAAATCAAAGGAAATTATCAAGAATTGAGAAGTCAATAAAATAGAAAAGCAAGAAAAGGTCAAGAAACTTACAGATGATGTCTCAAAGAGGGTAAACTTATCCAAATAATCGGAAGAAGAGCTACTGCTGCATTGTCCTTGTTCTTGATTTAACTCGTCGCCGCCATTATCACTCTCTAACCCCATATTTTCCAACTCACAACCCCTGAAAATAGAATCCATATCTTCCCCGTTCTCTCTCTTCTCCAATTCCATAATTGCTCTGCACCTAAACAACATTAAGAACAACAACCAAACACAAACAAAAGTCAAAACTACGGATTTCGATAGCGAAAACAACAAACATAATAATCACCACCCAAAAATGGGTGGGGAGGGGGGAATTAAGGGAAATGGGGTGAGTAATAACGGAAAGAAGCAACCAAAAAACATACGAAATCGATGTCGAAATGAAGAGTTAGAGCATAGAATTGTTCTTGGGGATATTGAGAGAGGAGAGAGAGAGAGAGGAGAAGACGAGATCAAAGCAAAGTGGAGTGGAGAAAGAGAGGCTACCCACCAAAAAAAAAAATTGAACAAGCAAAGTTTTTATACTAGATGTGAGATAGGGGCTGTTTGGGAAATGGGGTGAGAATTAAGGAGGGAAAGGTCGTTTATTTTTTTTTGCCAAAGTACCGGTCAGTTATTCTGTTTGTATAATCAAAAAGTAGTTACTAATGTTACCGTTAAGCATAACAATGTTCCACGTTCAACAAAAAAATAAAATAAAAAGACTTACTCCTACTAAGCTAAGCAATGAAGATATATCACCAAGTTGAACTTCTTGACCATCTCTGAAACATGACGTCAAAATTAAAATAGACGTATTACTTTCTCTATCCGTAGAAGATTCTTCTACTCATTTGCTAAACGACGTCCTATTTTTTCCTAAATAAGAAATATATATATATATAGGGTAGAATTGTATTTATTTCATTTTGATTTGTATTTGTTTAGTTTTGACTTCTATTATAGATGTCGTATGACTTTGAATCAATGAATTAATATTAATTTTTTTAAAAAAATATATATAGGACGTTAGTAGAAAAAAAATAAGGCGGCATTTAGCAAAATCCTTATTATATATTTCATTTTTGTATATTTTTGAAAGATTGTCCTTTTTCTTTTCAAAGGTAATGTGGTTCGTCCCTTCAAAAAAAAAAAAAAAGTAATGTGGTTCGCATCATTTTTTTTCTATTTTATTCCTACCATAGATATTAAAGGATAAATCTACCCATCATTCAAACACAACTCTTCAAGGAATTTTTTCCTTGGATAATGCAAAATTGGGTTTTAATTTCCAAAATATGCCCAAAAAAACTAAAATTCCCTGCGTACCGTCCACGTAGGACGGCACGTGAGAATTTTTTTTTTTAGTAAAACCGCTACTTGCAGTAGCGGTTTTCAAGTGCCGAGAATTTTTTTTTTTTCAACTTAGGTAAAACCGCTACTCGGAGTAGCGGTTTACAAAAAAAAAAAAAAAAAAAAAAAAATTTTTTTTTTTTTTTTTTTTTTTGTAAACCGCTACTCCGAGTAGTGGTTTATTATGAAAATCGATATCTGCTTACCATATTTTGCGCAGGTAAACCGCTACTCGGAGTAGCGGTTTATATTTATAAACCGCTACTCAGAGTAGCGGTTTATTTTAAAATTAAACCGCTACTTTGAGTAGCGGTTTCCTTGGGTTAAAACAAAAAAAAAATAATTTTCTCGCGTGCCGTCCTACGTGGACGGTACGCAGGGAATTTTAATTTTTTTGGGCATATTTTGGGAATTAAAACCCACTTTTGCATTATTTAAGGAAAAAATTCACTCTTCAAGCAGAGTGAAATTAAAAAACAAAGGAAGTATTCTATAATTATTTGTGAGCTGTTATTTTCGCTGACTTGCTCATAGCTCCCAGCCTCCCACAATCCCTTCCTCCCCAACATTTCTTAAAATAAGATCCTTCATCCCGCCCTTATCTCCCCCATTATTTCCTTATCACTAAGGTGAATCTTGGATTTTCAAACCCATCCTCAAAACAGGCAGGTGACTTGCTTAGTCTTGGTAGAACAGGCAGGTGATCCTTGCAATTGCTAACTTTTATAACTTATAACTAAACTTGGTTATTGGTCGGGTCAGGATCACTGCGGTTCGAAAGCGGGTCACGTCAAGGAGGGTCGCCTCATAAAGGGTCAGTAATGGGTTGATAATGGACGGACCGGGAAATGAGCAAGAAAAACAAGAAACAAAGAGAGCCAAAAATGAGTTTAAATGAATGTGAATTCGAATATGTAATTGTTTTTATAAAACATATTTTATTTTTCAAAATTATTGAGTTTTTTTATTGGCCCTGTAATTGTCTAATAATAACCCTATTCAATAAATTCCTGTCCTATAAAAGTTCTATAAATTTGACCCTAATCATTTAACTATTGATAACATGATAATTTTGAGAAACCATGAAAAATATGGAGATCGTTGGGTAGGGTACTAGGGCCTAAAAGATTTTAGGCAGTTCATAAAGTTATAACTTATAATGGTTTGGAAGTTTGAGTTACTCACGTAGTAACGTGGGTGGAGGGCAAAGCGTGGATTATGCACTAGGGTGCACAATGCTCATTGTGCACCCAAAAAGAACACACCATTTATATAAAAGAACACGAACTTTTTTCAACAACTTTTCTACTTCAAAAAAGAACAGACGACTTTAGATTTAAGAACGTGTAAATTTATATTTATAAAAGAACAAAGGTTATAATAAAAAGAACATATAGTAAATGAACATCTACACTTAAGTAAAAGAACATATACCTTTTAAATTTAAATTTGAAAAAAGAAATCCTTAGTTGCAAAATTTAAGGATGCAAATAACAATAATTGTTTAAAAGTTTAGACTCTAAAAATGATAAAACGACGTAGTTTAGAAAATGGTGCACCATGCTCTACATGCACTTGGGTGCGTATGGGGATGGAAAAAAATGGTGTGCATTTCTTTTACCAACCAATCCCCATAATGACACATACATCATCAAGTTTAAGTGAGCTGAAATTAGTCCTCAGATAAGGTATAAACATAGAAAGTCTTATGTGAATTGTATAAAAATAGGTAAGAATTAGGGAAAATTTGTACAGAGGTTGGTAGCCTGGTAGTGGTAGGTAATGTTGAGCATGAGATATGAACTCACTTTTAGATTTGACAATTTTTTTTCCTTTATGGATAATTTGCTTAACATATAATACCCAATAGTTGTGATTGCAATTTATATTATCAACAGAAGTGTATATTATGCCTAAGTTCTTTACTCGTTGCTTAATGCTCATTGCTCATTTGGACTCATTTATATAGTTTCAAATGAGCAAAATTTGAGAAATGAGTAAATTTTTTTAAAACTATAATATATAGCAAAGTTTGGTGATGCTTTCCACCAAAACAAAGTAATATTATTTTTCTTTGAATAACTATCTTCACATTCTCAAGATCCAAACAAGAAAACATTTTACTCATCTTTCTCTTTTAGAGAACTCTTCAAATACTGATTTTGGTACAAATTGTAGTAAAAGTATTTTTTATTGGCAGCCACATTACACATAGACTAGATGGCAGCTAAAAAAAAAGGGTCAGCCAATGTTTGGTTCAATAAACTCAACTTTCTACAAGACAGATTTTTAATTTTCTATTCTATCAAAGCGTGAAAATGATAAACAAACAATAAAATGGATAGATTCAACAAGTAGTTTCATAGCTAATGAAACTCACGCGTTATGCATACATATTCCATGATTCTATATTATCCTATAGTAGGGGTATTAGGGACTTAGGGAATATTAGAGGGACACTAAACATTGAGTTTGAGATAATGATGATATGATAAGCTGAATTGGACAACATAACTAGTGGCCTATCATCATCTATGGAATGAGCCCTCTATCTTATTTCAAAAAGAATCATACAATGGTTAGGTTTGGCAATGTTATCTAAAATATAGGTGAAACTGATAAGGTATAGCTAAAATTGATAAGGTATAGTTGAAAGTGATAAGATGTTTGATTAGTGTAATGGTTTGCCAGAGCTAGTTGCATAAATTAATTAATTATTTAATTTTGTAACTTTTTTTATTATATATATGTTAACACTAATTTATTTCAATGTATTTGAATAATAAAATAACAATATGAATATTTGAAATTATTACTCACTTGAACAAAAATATTTCGCTACTTCTCCATAAGCAATTATGAAACGAATTTCTCTAAATTTATTTTGGGTTGCTAAATGCTGCCCTATTTTTTTTTTCTAGTAACGCCTTAAATACACTAAAATACATACGTATCCCACCTCCGTTTTGTATTTATACAACCAACCAAGAAATTTCAGCCCAAAGCTTAAAAGTCGAAAGCCAAGAAAAGAAGAAAAGGAATAATGAAAAAAAGCAAATAATGGAAGAAAAGAAAATGAAAAAGGAGAAAGAAACAACAGAGTAACAGACAAGCACTTCATCCTCTGCTCCGCTCTCTTCACACACTCCTCTTCTATCTCTGTTCCCCTGTTCTTCTGTCCCTCGTGCCCCCTCTCTCTCGCTGCACCTCCACGTCCGCCTCTACAGTCTGGCCGCAGGCGTTGCGCCGCACCGCCGTGTCTAATCGGGTCTCCGCCGTCGCCTTGCCTCTGCTCTTATGACATATGAAAATCTATCTACCTCTATTATATAAGCCAAGGGAAGAGGTGTGATGTTCCCTCTTGAAATGATTATAATGCACTCTAATAATTTAAAACAACATTTTCTTCTTATAGAAAAATTAAAAAATGAAAAACAATGCAACTTGACATATAGAATAAGTCAAAAGTGGAATATGCAATCACCGTTAATAATTTGACAAAATAAATTGACATAATCGATATACGAAATTAATTAGAATCTTCAATAAAAAAAGGTTATCGATATATCCGGACAATATAATACTTCATATATACAAAGTTCAAACAATATAGTTTATTAACATTTACAATTGTTAAAGAACTGTACTAAAGCCGCTGACAAGGAATTATTAAATCATCGACCAAAGTTTTTAGTAACGGTGTTAAACAATTAAAAATCGGTCACATTCAATTTAAAAAGATAATATATACAAAAGAATCTCAATAACTTACATCACTATCAACCTATTTTAGATTTTAAAAACTTATTCCGTACATATATAGCTACATAAGGTTGTTAACGCATGCATCGCAACATATACGACTAGTACTAATATATTAAAAAGCGTTCTTAAGCAAGTCTACGTGCCACGTGACACTCCACCTCTAGTTGTTTCATTCCATGTCAACATCATACATTAAAAAAATGGAAAATTTGTCAGAAACCACGTTTTATAACCACTTTTTTTGTGAGAACCCACCTTTTAAAAAAATTTGGTTAATTAGCCACCTTTTTGGTTCTTTTTTTTTGTTAAAAGCCACCACTTGTCGGAATCCAGTGGTTGACCTCGATTTTTCGGCGTTGACCATAAGATTTTCGCCATTTTTCCTTTATTCTTCTCACCCCCTCTCCCCTCGCATCCCCCGGCAAACCCCCTCCCCCCTCGCAACCCGCCGGCAAACCCCCACGACCATCCCCACCCTCCCAGCCCTAAGCCCTCTCCCCCCTTGCATCCCCCGACCACCCACTCCCTCCTCACATCCCCCGGCAACACCCCTCCCCCCCGTGCAGCCTTCCTAATACCCCTTCTTCTTCCTCTTTCTCCCTTCCTCTTCCCTTGCTCAAAAATTTTAAAAAAAAATCGAGGAAGGAAGTTGGGAAGAAGAAAGAAGCGTGAAGGTGGAAGAAATGGCGAAATTCTGGAAAAAAATGGCGAAAATATGATGGTCAACACCGGAAAATCGAGGTCAACGGCAAGTGGGGGCTTCCAACAAAAAAAAGAACAAAAAAGGTGGCTAATCAACCAATTTTTTTAAAAAGGTGATTTCTCACAAAAAATGGTTATAAAAGGTGGTTTCTGACAAATTTTCCTAAACAAATTAAATTTATGCTACGTATAAGATTTGACCACATGACCTCAAGTTAATATACTAAAAATATGTGCAATGGTATAATTTTAGTTGGTCTCAGAATAGGAATACCTAGCTTTAAATGGTTTTACCAACCATTGTGAAAACATGGTCTAACTTTAGGGTGAAATGGATTGCAAGACCACCGACGCCTTGGATGGAAGTGTTGTTCACAAATTGCCTTTGGTCACGTGTGATGAAGCTGGGCCACTTTTTTCCTTACTAGTTGTTGGGCCACGCTCGTCCCCCAAGAAAGCAAAAATTATTATAAATAGCTCTATGCAAAATATCAGTTAAATGAATTTAAGACATTCTAAAGTATATGAACTTGTAGCCTTGTAGGTAAGATAATTAGGCTTGTTAGGAAATCAGGTGTTGTAGTTTGATTATTGCGGAACATAAAATCAATGAAATAATAAAGGTGAGAAAACTATAAAGATGAACAAACAAAGAACACAAGGATTTACGTGGTTCAGTCAAATTTGACCTACGTCCACAGGTGGGGAATTGGAGCTTCTTCACTATAATGGAGAAAATCAGAGAGAATAATACAAGGAGTCCTAAATTCTAAAGGCTAAAAGTGTTTCATAAGTTGTGTGTAAACAATGAACACTAAGAGGTCCTTTTATAGCATAAGGAACCCCGCACAAGAACCCTAGAATATACTCCGCACAAAACCCTAAAAAGAAAAACTGATTCGGAAACTTATCTTCGAAACCGCGAGTCGCGGTGGCAGCCGCGAGTCGCGGTATGCTCTCGACAGTCCTTAGTAAAATGGGCGTAACTTTCTCGTTTCTCATATGAATTGGGCATATGACCTATCGTTGGAAAGCTCTTTGAACAAGCTATCACATCCAATTTGAATCACATAAAAATCATTTATAGATTGAGAGATATGTGCATTCAAAGTTAGCATTATGCCATTCATAAGATTTCAAGTCATAATTAACAAGGCTATTATATTATATTACACATGATATGTTAGTGCGAACTGTTTGTGGATTACAGAACTTGCCTAAGGTCTTGTGCCTTCAACCTCCTTTAAAATGTTGTCCCATTGCTATATCTATTACAAGCATTTGATCACGCCTAACAACAAAAGAAATTAATTTATATTAGGCATTGAACTTTAGGGCACACATTGTTAACATGGAGCATTAGATTATAGAGCAAAATAACAAGCAGAAGGGCCCCTTGGGTGGGTGATCAGTGTCTTAATTGTTGGGCTCATCAACAGCACCACTGGGGAGGACATGGGCAGTCTGACGCACATCAAGCTCATTTGCATTAGGGTGATAATCTATAGGCTTAGTGACAATTTTCATCTTTCGATTAGCTTGAATACTTTGATCAATGTGATATTTCATGGGCTTAGCAACAGGTTATAGTTTTGTGTTAGCTTTATTAGGTTCATCTTCAAATACAACTCCGTTGAGGATCCATTCCAACACATTGTTCAAAGAAAGACTTGTCTTTGGGCCTACCTTAATCAAGAAATAAGAGGTGCTAAGGATTGAAAAGGCTGCCTCATCTTTCTGTCAATTAAATAATGGTTAGTTCAGAGGATGTACCAATAATATATTTTCCAAGTTTTATGGTAATGATAGTGTATATATTATGATGCAAAGAGTTAGATATATGTAATGTAGACACTATTGTGATGTTAATATATCATATATGCGATGTAAGTTTAGACCAAATGTAAATGTGTATTATCTATGCCACCCTTGTTAGAAAAGGATTATATGAGCTATTGTATCTTATCTCTGATAACATATTACAAGTGACATGTGCCCCCGCAAAAACACAATACAAGCAGCATTCATTCTGACATATAATGTTGCCCATGGTATAAGAAACATGTTAATTAAGCTTCCAAATGGTAATGACAAGTTGTTATTAAACTGAGCATACATAGTAATTTGTTCAATCATACGTTGAGGTAATTTTCTATTTAAATAGTTTTAACTTATCTAAGAAAAATAAGATGAGAAAAGTTCCAACAAGTCTATAAGTTTCAATAAGTTGATATGATGTAAAAACGAGTATTAAATCTTGTTGTAAATTAGTTTTATGTATGACGATATTTCTGGCCACAATTCTTGTTTTTGCAAATTTATATACCTTTGCGACCAAGTTCAATTCTCGTTGTTGTTCCTCATCTTCTATGACCATATTGTTGTTGCACTACGATAGCAATGACATCATGTACGACCAAATTTTAAGCTTATTTCCATTCACTTTTTAATATTCCCTATTATACAAATGTATTACGACCACCTTTATCAAGTCACATAATGTTTTCCTTGCTTATTAGTAAAATTTCTCCACACAACCGCTATAAACATTGCTAGTATCATATTGCATAAAGTATATGTCAATTACAAGTTACCAATTAAAAATTCAAATAATCTACCAAAAGTAATACAGTGTAGATATATAATGTTAGGCTTCTCCATCTTCTTTGCTTCTTGTGCTTGGTCAATCTTAAGCTTGAGGCCCTAGCAAGCAAAGACAAGGCTTGGAATTGAGATACATAAATTAAAAAAATGCAAGAAATTTCAATGGAATGAAAATATTCAAACGCAAGAAAATGGAAAATAAGTATTGAACATATGCTTCATATTAAGAAAGTGGAAAATAGTCCGCGTCACTCTTTACTTCTTAGCAAACATCATGCAACAACTTTCTACGATATATGATCAACATATTAAGCTGAAATCTTGAAAAACTCGACTAATTTTGTGCTAAAACCTGTCTAACTATCCCGAATTTTTAAGAATCACCTCAAGTACCACATCAAACAAACAAAGATTTCAAGGCCATATTTTGTATACGAATAACACGTCATGTTCATAATACTAATCAATAAGAGTTCATAGTCATTAACAAAATCATTGTTGTATGAAGCAGTAATTGACTTTTGGATTACCCGACCGTGCACATATTTAAGAATCTAGAAAGCTTTGGTGGGACGGGTGCACTGGGAGGGAAAAGTTGCTAACTTTTAAACAATAATAGATGGTTTGCTATCATCTCAGAAACAGGTTTTCTGAAAGTTGATGCAAACCAAACCGAGAGACCATAGTATTGGTCAAATTGTCCAGCATTTTAGTGTTGATTCCAAGCAATATACATACCTGTTCATATAGGAAATTGGATGTGAGGAAACTAAACCATTTAAACACATCAGTTCATACACAAAGGCAATTGCACAACGGTCCATACAACAAAAGGCAGAAACATATAAATCTAATATTTAGAGCACCATAAAATGGGTCTAAAATTCCATCTAATTTTTCTACCGAAATTTATTTATATTCTTCTACTTAAGCCAATATTATTGAATGTAATTTAATTAGTACAACTGATTTAATTTAATTTAACTTAGGTTAACTCATTAAATAATAAATTATCAAAATGCATTGATAATAATTAATATCACACTAATTAAAAATATGAATATAACTTATCTAGTTCATATAAAAATAATAAGAATTTGGGTAGGAGAGTGACATAAAAAAAATTTTACCAATATCGACAAAGAATTCAAAATCAAAGCCAAAATGTAGGCGAAGGAGACCGAAAAATATCGTGGTACTTTACTAGTCAAATTTCTGAATTTATAAACAGCAAGCAGCCAACAGTAACAACCAAAAGCTTCAAGCAGAAACAACAACAAAGCGATAAAAACAGTCGAACTAGGAGAGAGAAACACCGGCAAGGTTTTTGTGTTTTCCAGCGAGATCCTGATGCTATCCGGCAAGATCTTTACGCTTTTTAGCGAGATCTTTTCGTTTTCCGGCGAGATCTACAAGTTTGTCGCTAGATCTTAACGTTTTCGACGAGAAAGAGACAAAATCGGTGAATCAAGAAGATAAATTGCTTTCCGGCGAGATATACAAGTTTTCCGGCGAGAAAGAGACGAAACCGGTGAGAACTCAAGAACAGAACACGCTTTCCGGTGAGATATATAAGTTTTCCGGCAAGAGAGTGAATGAATGAAGAAGTTAGAGGAGTCACTGATGAGAGCGAATGAAAGAATGAACGATTGAAGAGATGAGATATGAATGAATGAAGAAGCGCTGTTTGTGAGAGAAATCAGAGATGAGATGAGAGTAATCACAAATGAGAGTTAGGTTTAGGTTTTCATTTCAGGGTTTGGTTTTATAGGGGTTGCTTTAGGGTTGTTTTAAACCGTTGGATTAGATCTAACGGTTATGTTAGAAAGAGGGGAGAGGGTAGGGTTTCTGAAAATAAAGGGGAGATTGGATCATTTTAGGCCATTAGATCAACAAGATTTTTTCACTTCTACAAATCAAAGGCTACAATTTAGGATCCACGTGTTTGTTTTTTGGCCAATGAGATTTGAGTAATGATACTATTTATCGATTATGGCAAAAAATTTATTGAATAACCAATTAGCGCTATATTATTATTATTATTATTATTATTATTATTATTATTATTATTATTATTATTATTATTGTTATCATGTTATTTTTTTATTATTATTGTTATCATGTTATTTTTTTATTATTATTGTTATCATGTTATTTTTTTATTATTATTTCAAATCGTGATGCGTACCATAATCGAGTCATTTATATTTTATATAAATCTAGTAATTGATCGTATATTTGTAGTTAATATATAATAATATAGCATTAATTGGTTATTCAATGTTTTTTAGGTCCCATGTTTTTAACCGTTTCAATTTTTTCTCTGCGGACCAAAATGTAAACTAGTGTTTGATTTAAGATTTTTGAAGTTTTGATTATATGGTTCGGGGATCCAGTTCGTTGGTCATATGAATATTCGTATTGAGTCTTCTTTTGACCTGAAGGAGACCGAAAAATATCGTGGTAGTTTACTAGTCATAGGTCACTATCATACAAATTTACAAAAATCAAATTTCTGAATTTATAAAAAGCAAGCAGCCAACAGTAACAACCAAAAGCTTCAAATAGAAACAACAACAAAGCCAGAAAAACAGTCGAACGAGGAGAGAGAAACACCGGCAAGGTATTTGTGTTTTCCGGCGAGATCCTGATGCTATCCGGCAAGATATTTACGCTTTTTAGCGAGATCTTTTCGTTTTCCGGCGATATCTACAAGTTTGTAGCTAGATCTTAACGTTTTCGGCGAGAAAGAGACGAAACCAGTGAATCAAGAAGATAAATTGCTTTCCGGCGAGATATACAAGTTTTCCGGCGAGAAAGAGATGAAACCGGTAAGAACTCAAGACTAGAACATGCTTTCCGGCGAGATATATAAGTTTTCCGGCGAGAGAGTGAATGAATGAAGAAGTTAGAGGAGTCGCTGATGAGAGCGAATGAAAGGAATGAACGATTGAAGAGATGATATAAGGCGAGAGAGTGAATGAATGAAGAAGTTCCCGCAAGAAAACCAATTGATGAATGATAAGAGACAAAAGAGACTAGAGAGTGAGCACTGAGTTGTTTGTGAGAGAGTGGCGCCGTTTGTGAGAGAACTCAGAGATGAGATGAGAGAAATCACAAATAAGAGTTAGGTTTAGGTTTTCATTTCAGGGTTTGGTTTTTATAGGGTTTGCTTTAGGGTTGTTTTAAACCGTTGGATTAGATCTAACGGTTATGTTAGAAAGAGAGGAGAGATTAGGGTTTCTGAAAATAAAAAGGAGATTGGATTATTTTAGGCCATTGGATCAACAAGATTTTTTCACTTTTACAAATCAAAGGTTACAATTTAGGATCCACACGTTTGTTTTTTGGCCAATGAGATTTGAGTAATGATAATATTGATTGATTATGGCAAAAAATTTATTGAATAACCAATTAACGCTATATTATTATTATTGTTATTATTATTGTTATGATGTTATATTTTTAAATATTTCAAATCGTAATGCGTACCATAATCGAGTCATTTTTTTTACCGTTTCAATTTTTTCTCTGCGGACCAAAAAGTAAACTAGTGTTTGATTTAAGTTTTTTGAAGTTTTAATTTTATGGTCCGGGGACCCAATTCGATTGTGATATGAATATTCGTATTGAATCTTCTTTTGACCTAAGTTTTTTAATTAGGCACTCTTGACCCAAGAGTCATAGCAGAAAAAATTTACCAATATCGACAAAAGAATTCAAAATCAAAGCGAAAATGTAGGAGAAGGAACCGAAAAATATCGGTGTCGAAAATTTCGTAATCTTCTATAACTTCTCGCTCTCCTTTCTCGGATTGTAGAGCTTCTATTTCTGATTTCTTCTCTCCACAACCTGTTTCCGGCTCCAACATTGCAATTTGTTATGTTAGATGGAGAGAGAGCTTGGTGTTGAGTTGGTAATGGTGAGAGAATTTGAAAGTTGAGGTATGCAATTTTGCAGAAGAGAATTAAAGGATAATGGGTAAGCGTGATCGACGTGATTTTAGTCGTGGTCTATGCATTGGCTATTGATTGACTAAGACTATGTTAAATTCACTTTATTTTTGCAGATCTATTTTCTCTGATTTGAACTTATCTTTTATAAATATATTATTATTACTAATAATAATAATAATAATAATAATAATAATAATAATAATAATAATAATAATAATAATAATAATAATAATATTATTATTATTATTATTATTATTATTATTATTATTATTATTATTATTATTATTATTATTATTATTATTATTATTATTATTATTATTATTATTATTATTATTATTATGTTGCATTGTGTTACTAATATTACTATTGTTATCATTTTATCACTGTCGCAACTTTTAACAACCACAACAACAACAATAACTAGTATTTTGGCCCGGACGACGCCCCGGATCATATACAATTATCAAATACAGTATTATACATACATTTTATAATTGATTTTATTAGCTTTTTGTAATATTTTGTCTAGTGCGAAATTGAAAAATAAACATTATGGCATGATGAGTTGTTTAAAAAAACTTATAAGAAGTTGGAGATAAAAATAACAATTTCAATGGAATTATGGTAAAATAATGTTAATACTCGGTAAATGTGTTAGGGATCAAATTTTTTGTCTCTATCTTCATAATTACATATAATTATAAGACTTTAGCATGTTTTATTTTGAAATATTAAGCACTAATTGTAGTGGATTAGTGGTTTAACACTCACATTTTCTTTCAAAGGTCTTGTATCCGAAATCTAGTAACAAACATTGTTGATATTTTTTAATGAGATTATAAACATGTGAGAAGAGTGTCACGCGGCATTGCTCTTTTGATGAGAATACCTTTTAATATATTTGTATAGATAATGAAAAACATAGCATTGTTAGTTTTTTTCTTTTTGAAAAAAGAACACATAGTATACGAACATACACAAAAAAATAAAATGACATATATTTTACGTAAAAATAACATATTGTTCATGATAAAAAGAACATATTGTTGATGTCTAAGGTCCGTTCATAATAAGAATTTAGGTAGTAATGAAAAGAACATATATCGAAAGAGCATACAAAATCTATTAAATAAACACATTATAAAAATAAAATATAGATGTTATTTTTATATTGATGGCATGTTCGAAATTAACTAACATGTTCTTTGTTATATCAATCAATTGTTGTTTTTTATTATAAATAAACCTATAAATTTTAATGTATAGAACATATGATTTTGAACAAAATTGTTCAATATTCTTCTTATATCGTTTTCATGCCTATACAGATTGTATTTTTTTTTTAATGTAAGTTGAAATCTCTTGTAGGGAGAATTTGAAGGTGATACCAACACCATTACGTTATAGGTTATAACAATAATAACAAGTTTATAAATAAGCATGGACTTATTTTTTTCAGATCTAAACTTATTTTTCCTGATCTGATCTAGTCTGATCTGATTCGAAATAAGTAATTATAAAATGAACTGAACATAGCCTAAGAGCGTCAATTGAAATATTGAATGGATGCACTTGGTTGAAGCCATGGCCCATGGGCTATTAATCTATTATGGACTAGAGGTGATCAATAGGTTAGCCCGAGTTAGGCCCAAAGATGCTTTCCTAGTATGAAGGAGTAAGGCAGACACATGAGATTGATTTGCAAACGACATGTAAGCATAAGCCTCATAGACACCAAAACTGACACAAGGAAACCACCCTTTTTTAAGACTATACAAATATATGCGTTTTTTTCACCAAATGCTCCCGAGTTTTCACGAAATTCACCGAGTACCCCCGTACTTTTGAAAATACACGGGGTACCCCTCAGTTTCAACATAATACACCCAAATACCCTTAATGACTAACGTCGTTAACTGTCGTTATCTGCCGTTAGTTTTAACCCTAATTAAACTCTAATAAACCCTACTTAACCTAACTTAATCCTAACTTCTAACCCTAAACCCTAACACTAAACCCGAACTACCCTCCCCACCACCCCATCCACCCACCACCCACCACCCACCACCCACCACCCTAGCATACCCCTCCTCCTCAACCCCATCCAACCTACCACCCCAGCAGACCCCCTCCCCAACCCCCGGCCGCCCGCCCTCCCACCCTCCGCAGCCCCTTCCCCCACCCCTCACAGCCGTCCACCCCACTGGAATAATTTCGCTCCCCTCCCCCCACCCCTGTTTAGTTTCGATGCCCTCCCCCACCCCTGTTCAGTTTCCAGTTCACGGCTGCAATGAGTGAAGGACCGAAAATTGACGGGGGGGGGGGGGGGGGATCGAAACTCCACGGGGGTGGGGGGAGGGGAGTAAAACTCGTCGGAGGTGAGGGGAGGGGATCGAAATTCCAGTGGGGGGTCGGTGGGGTGGGAGGCTGCGAGGGGGTTAGGGAAGGGGCTGTTGGGGGTGGGGAGGGGGGCGGCCGGTGGTTGGGGAGGGGGGTTCTGGGGTGATGGGTAGGGTGGGGTTGGAGAGGGGGTGTCTGCTGGGGTGGTGGGGAGGGTGGTGGGTGGATGGGGTGGTGGGGAGGGTGGTTAGGATTTAGGGTTAGGGTTTAGAGTTAGGATTAGGGTTAGATTAGTGGTTAATTAGGGTTGAAAACAACAAAATAAGGGTTAATGACTAACGACGGTTAACGCCGTTAGTCATTAAGGGTATTTGGGTGTATTATGTTGAAACTGAGGGGTACCCCGTACCCCGTGTATTTTCAAAAGTGTGGGGGTACCTGGTGAATTTCGTGAAAACTCGGGGGCGTTTGGTGAAAAAACCGCAAATATATTTGCTATATACTTTTTGTTCATAATGTTGCTTTAAGTAGTAAGTTTTTTCATCTTTTCTAGCAAAGTAAAAAACAATCTTCTTATATCTATTATAGTTAGTTTTTATATAGCATGAGTGGGTTATATGCACGCTATGCACGCGAAAGTTGATTTTCGTAATTACATTTATTTTTCCCTTATATTTGACTCCCCCCCTTCTAAGAAGCTCATTATTAGTGTGACATCTTGTAAAATATGTTATAGGCTTAATTTTTCGATGCATGAGATAAATTATTGTCACTCGTAATAATTCATGGGTTAGCTTATATTTTTTCTTGTGTGTATTTATTGTCCAAAAAAAATTTATCTTACCTTAAAAATTATATTGAAAAACCCTAAAAACAATAATCATATTTCAACGTTTTAAGCCTGTGTTATTTAAAAGATTTTCAATTAGGAATGTTGAAATAAATTAATTTGTCGTACGAAGTAGGGGTGAGCACAACCGGGTACCCGATCAAAGTTTCGAGAGTTGAATTCGGACCAAGTTAGAACCGATTCCTAAATTTTGGAACTAAAATTGGAATTGATTGGACCAGGTCCTCATTTTTTCTGGAATTGGTCTTAGAACCAGTTGAGACCGGTTCCAACATCGGGTACTCGGTTCTCTGGAAGTGTAATGTAATGTCGGTTTGAACTGGAAATGACTTTATAGAATTTGTCTTGAGGCAGGAACTGATTTTAGTATTGGGTATCTGGTAAGTGGTACCCAAAGACATTCAAAAGCTAAATTGTTTTATTGTTAAGCTTAATAAAGACTAAAATGAGAATCATAACATATATTTCAGCCAAACCTCGTACATAAAAAAATTCCACACAAGTTTATTAAATTGTATTAGTATCTCTTGATATAATTTCCCTTAAATTGTAATAGTATCTCTTGATATAATTTTCCTTAAATTGTAATAGTATCTCTTGTGTAATTTCAACCAAACTTCTATTGACTAGCTAGTAAGTTTTAAGACTAAATTATTCTTCATACATAAAAAAAATTTCCACTAAGTACTTAATCCGAGAACTGATTTCATCAATTATCTAGATTTATCGAGTACTCAATGAGTACTGGGTCCAAAATCTTACTACCCAAAATTAGAACCACTTGCAATCGGGTCCTTAGATGTGTACCCAGACCCGATCCCAGTAGGACCAATTCCAATTTCGAATCTATCGGGTCCAACCGGTTCTATCTGGGTCATCGGATACCGAGTTCTTGTGCTCACTCCTAGACTCTATGGAGTACAGTATTAGTTTAAATTTAGGTTTCATATCAGATAAATTTTTGTCAATCTAAAACCCTGCGTAATCTTCTTTGTTCCAACAGGCAACATCTATCATCACTCCCAATTCCTTCTTTTCTTATCAAATTTCCGGTAAATAATTATACAAGTCCAGTTTTTTTTCCTTATCTTTAATTAATTGTTATTCATCTTGAATGATAATATTTCATATCGATAATCGATGCTTAAGTTCAATAATTTAATTTTGTTTTTTTGATTTGTTCGCAATTTGTTTGAATTTTTATTTAATAAATAGTTTAAAAATCCAACAGATTTCGTCGTGATGGATGTTGACAAGATTTGGTGCCCTTCCTGCTGTCAATTTCAACCCATTCGGATCGAAGATTTGCACATTCCGTCAAAAAATAATAATAAAAAGACATTGATCATCAGGTTAGTTCACTTTGATAATTAACCCTCTAATTTATATATTTTTGTGTTACGTTTATCCAACGTGGTGATGAACTATATTATTGTATGTACGTAACGTTGCTCTTTTGGACGTCTTCATTTGCCATGATAAACGGATAATCATAGATTATCAAAACCCAAATTCTTGTTGAAATATTTGAATTCACGGGACTAGATCATCTATATATTATGCTTTTCCATCAAGTTCCGATCAAGCAAGTCTAATAAGCTACATTTTAGATTTTAGGTTCAATGAGTTGTAATACGTTTCTATTTGGTTTAATAAATTCCATTCAGATTAAATAAGTTTGGATTAGCAATTGCCTATTGGGTACAATAACTTTAGATAAGTTGGAGTTTTGGGATGAAGAAATGAGTATTTGCATCATTAAGGCTATGTTCAGTTCACCTTATTTTTGCTTATTTCAGATCTAATCAGATCAGATCAGATCAGATCAGAAAAAATAAGTTCAGATCAGATCAGATCAGATCTGTCAGTTTTTAAACTCATTTTTACTATTAAATATCTTTCATTACATATTAGTAAAAATTATAATAATTGAATATTAATAAAGTATTCATTGAGACGAATCAAACAAGACCCCACATGACTATATTTTTTCTTATATATTGAGAGAAATCTAAAAGATAAGATCTTGTAAACAGATCAGTTCAGAAAAAATAAGTTCAGATCAGATCAGATCAGAAAAAATAAGTTCAGATCAGATCAGATAAGTTCAGATCAGAAAATTTCAGGTGAACTAAACATAGCCTAAGTCTAATATTCATGTAAAAGAAATCTCAATTTGTGTGGGTCAGGGTCCAGAGGGGTTCTAGTTAGGTGGTACAGAGACGGATACAGATGTGGGTTTAGATTCGGGTACGAAAAACGGTGAGATTTCAAAATTTTAGGAATGGGTATCGGGTATAGGTATGGGTACGAGTATGTGATCCAGAAGAAGTACCCATGTTACATAGGGTTTTAATGACTAGTGAGTATGACTGATTGAATAATTACATAAATGAATCATGGAAGGTTGAATGGGTTTGTTGCTTATCCATGTTTTTGGGTTTCTTAATTTGTCATGACCTCGGTCAAAACTGCATGTAGTTCTTGCTTCCACTGTTTTCGAGTTTTGAGTAACATAGTACTACGTAGTGTATTCTCTCACATTAACTGTAATGAAACTTAATGGGTTTATATCTTCAGTATCCCTTAATTTCTTCCATTTCCTTGTCAGATATTGTCTAAAAAGTTGTGATTGGTGTGGCAAGGTAATTGATTCAATTAAAAGGTCAAACAAGCCAAGTTTTGTTGATAATGCAGAGGAAGGCCTGGTAGGTGCTTGTAAGAATTTGAGTAATTTGCATTGATACCAGGAACGTGGTACGTGGCCATGTTGATGCGTCCCGGAACGTGGTATGTGGCACGTGATACGTGGTCTAGGAGTCCATCTGGTTTACTTTAGAGGCTGCGTTTTGCATTTTCCGTACCACGCTCCGGAACGTTTTGCATTCCATGTAATAATGGTAATTTGCTTTCCTTAATTAAGTTTTTGGAGTATTACATTTGTTTCCTTTTTTTACAGAGTCAGCTGTTACCTGAAATTTTTGTGGAGACCGAACAAACTGAAAATGCAGTTTCACAGGATATGACTCCAATTTCACTGAAGAAGAGGCTAAATTGAAGTATGTATTGCCAAACTGTCAATGTGATTACTCTACTGTGAGGTTAATGCTGGTTCTATCGCAACATCTATCACCATGTTGCTTGTAATTCTTAGCATACTTGGTTTTAGGTTTGTCTCCCCTTGTCGTGGTTGCTAACTCAGACTAAGTCTTAATATAGCTTACTTGTCACTTCTTGCTAACTTTGGCTTTTTACATCAACTTGTTCGAGCTATGATGTGTCTTGTCCAATTTATCTCAACATGCATTGCAGAAATTGTTATTGTTGTAGGAAAACAATGAAGGCACTAGTATATCTTCTAAAGTTTTACCTTTTTCCCCCCAGTATCATCATTTGCTCGCCTCACTTATACAGAGTATTTTGGAATGGTACTCTTATTTCTTTACGTAGCCTTTGACAGTCAATCTTGACAAGTTTAGACTTCAGTGCTTTAATGTGGTTCCACAATTTACTTATGTGTGATATTGGTGTGATCTGTGATGTGACGCAGCAGTCCGAGAAGAGGAGACAAGGAGTCGAGGACTATAGTTGCGGACAACCTGTATGTTTTGGCAAGTCCTTAGAATGAAGACTTGAGCAAGCTGGTTAGCAGTGTGTGTTTTGTTGTTCTTGGTTATTACAGTATGTTTTATTAGTCTATATCCCAATTGTGGTGATGTTTAACTCAAATCATTTTTTTTAGTGGTAATGAATTCCAATCACTTATAACAGTGAACGTCCACTTGCTGTTTTTTTTTATATCTGACGTTTGCATTGCAAATATGTTAGTACTAACAGTCTACCCAAATCAATTGTGTTTATCCTTAGTTGGCATTGCTTAGGGTCTTTTCTCTACTTTTTTTCCACTGCTCTACACCACTTTAGTGCTGATTTCGTCTGTTGCCTTAAGTCAAAGGAATATAGAGTTCTCCTGGATCTCTCCGGATGCGAATTATATGCAGTCCATAGTTATCTCCTATCATCCAGGGAAGTTGGACATTATTCTTTCATTAAGATAATCAGTTCCTACTTTTATTACCATGAAAGAAATACGATTTGCTCCTATTATTTGTGGTTAGAAGATATATGGTGGTGCTGGTGCAATAAGTGGTTATAGTCCTCGTGTCTGGACAGTCTGCAGTCCTCCGTCCGTGAATAATACTCACGCTGCTGGTGGTGATGCTGGCTGGGTGCGCCTTGGTAGTGTTGCCAGGGACTGTGACCGTTAAGTGGGTCGCAATAAGACGCATTAGTGCAGGGTGCACACCTGAAATAGCAGAAGGGAAGGCAGTTTGTTTTGCCTTGAGGCTGGCCAAAATTTTGATGATCTTTTACTTTTTAATTTTAAGTTTTATTTGATGGGTTCTACTTATCATCCGTACTTGTTCCGGGGTATTTTTTGGGTGTGAGGTACTGTTTTGTGGGTTTATGTGATATAAAGGTAGAGATCGTAATTGATGCGGCCTAGTCCGCGGGCCCTAGTGGGTCGGGTTGAGATTTCACGTCTCAGGATCGGATCGTGAAATTCATGGTTTGTGCAGGCTGGTCTACGGGCTGAAAAATCTTGACCCACACCGGTCTGTTTTCGATTTTAACGGTTCGGAGAGCGCATATGGCTGTTCGTGGGCCTATTTGACTGGTGGACCTGCATGAGAATATTTTTTTTCAAAATTGTTTAATCATTGAATCATTTATTATTGTTACATAATCTTTAAAATTAATTAGAATATATACGATTAATAATATTAATGAATAATTTCTTTATTTTTGAATTTAATTGAATTATAATATATGAAATTTGATTAAAGTATATATACAATTTGATTAAAATATACTCAATTTGGTTGAATAATTACTTGGACAGGGCTGGTCCTGCTCATGGATTGAGTTGGGCGGTTTTAGTAGCGGGTTTTCATGGGTTGGGCTTAAAAAATCTGACCCAACGGTCCACCCACCAATTAATTTCACGGTTCCAGTTGGTCTGGATTGGGCTTTTTGTGGGCTCAGCCCATATAACCCAAAAGGAGGGTTGGGCGGGATGGGTTGGATTGACCCGCATTGTTGGCCTTCTCTATCTAAAGTATTACTTGTTGTTTTTTAGAATTTCGATTGTATAGCAAGTTGGGTAGTTTTCAGAACTCAACAAAAAAAGTTCATAGGAAAGAAAGAATGCTACAATTCAGATGATTCTTAATGTGTGACAAAATCTCCAAATTAATTATTCAAGAGAAAATACAGGTACAAGTAGCCTGAGGCCCTGAATATCCCGACGCGATCATGTGACAATCTAGCCAGAAAGGACTAAATTTAAAGCTTTTTTTCCCTTGTGGACTAAAGCTTGACCCGATTCAGCCCAAAAAGCCTTCTAATCATAGGAGCTAGGACTCTCAATTTAATACTATTTCATTCCAATTATTTGAACCAATCACCACCCTCTTAAGCCTTCTATCAAATTATTTATTTCCAAACAAGTAATTTGGTTCTTTCGTATTACCAAATGTCTTTAGAGAATTAAATCTCATGTCCCAACAATGTGTCTCCTTTTCATTGGTTTCATATAGGGTATTTTATATATTTTTTGATATATTAATTGACAACCAATAAGAATAAAGTGAAAAAAAAATTATTCACCTATCTTATACCACCTCAGTTTTTTTAGTTACAACAAATGCTTTTTTGCATAAATATTAAGGAAAGAGAGAGTAGAATATAACCCAATTACCCATATTTTTGCATGTAAGATAGTTAAAATGAGGATAAAATTGTCAATTGCTATAAAACTTTTACCAAGAAAGAAAATTTACATCTAAACAAAAACACTTATAAATAAAAATTGTTGCAACTAGAATAAACAGATAAAGTATTAACAATACACTTTATACTTTTCATTCGTCCCACACTAACTGATAGAAATTTCAAAATACCGACATTTTACTAATTTCTTAATATTCCTCTCTTTATGAAAGGTACATAATATAGCTATAGATTTTTTCATTCAACTTTGGAGGAGGCCGGAGGGAAATGAGACTTTACCACTTCCATGCCCAACTAGTAGGGGTGGCTGGGTGGGGGAAGTGTCCATGCTATATGTTAAGAGAATGTTAATGTTAATATATCATCTTGCACTACACGAGAAAAATTGAAGAGAATGTCACTGTTTCACTAATAACTGAGTGTAGTGCAAGACGATATATTAACTCCTCCAGAGTGGTGCTCGATCAGAAATTTGCTGCTGCTGCTTCTGACTCATGAAGCTGGTGATTGGTGAAGCAAGCCAGTGTCTTTGCTTCATCATAGTCCAAAAGTCATTGAAGGAGAAAAATGGTTACTTTCCAGCACTGAGCTCTGATTGCTGACGAACGTGAACAAGTTAAAGGATCAACTGATCATTTCCAATCAGCAAATATGTTCTCATGAGCTGTTGTGAGTTTCATGGTGAGATACCTCAAAACCTTTCTCCAACGACTCCAGCGTCCAGACCAACACAAAGGATACAAGAAAAGTTAAGCAGCTCGAATTACACAAGAACAATAACAGATGTTTTATTCGGCGATGATGATATATATAAGGAATGGGAGAGAGCCTATAAGGCTATAATACCCCATCAAAAAGTAGCTGGTGCAGGCAAACAAAAATTTGTTGAATCAAATATTTACATGAATGAGTGACTACTGCATTTTGATTTTATACATCTATATACTTCATTAGTTTCAAGTGGAGAAACACGACCTCCACAAAAAAGAAATTAGTTGAATTAGCTGTCAACGTCTACCCTTGGTAGTTTCTCTGTCGATTTCTTTAAAATGGTATGAATGCCAAGACCTCTTCTTTTTTCAATTTTTCATATTTATTCTGTTGCACAACCCACATCCTTCGGAGAGGTTGGTTCAAAAATGCTTGAGATATAATCTGTGCAGTTTGTGGTGAAGACTAAGCTAAGGTTGCTCCATATTCGACCCACTGTTTAAAGCTATCAGAAAAATCTGCAGGTATATGTGATGCAACTGGCCTTCTTCCCTGCAGAGTAACAGAATATTAATTTACTATATCATATACGAGGGATCCCAAATTCCTAACTGTTAGAATTCCGAACAGGGAGACATCGGGATCCAGAGAGGAAATTGGGTTGGGGGGGGGGGGGGTTAAGTTTGGGAAAACCTTTGATAAGTCCCTCAACCTTAAAAATTTATGAGAAAACAGGATTTGATAGCCAAGATTTAAAACTGCAAGTCCAACATATAAGCAAACAACTTAAACACACTAGAACCTCGTCTGCACATTATAAATGGTGAGCGTACAGGCTTATCAGAAACAAGAAACTTGCAGACACGGCAAAACATACTTGGCTGTAAAGAAAACCTGACCAAGAGAATAACGAAGAAAAGGACTGACCTCCGGTGTATCATTTACAGCGCTGCCATACAAGGAACTAGCATTTGGAGAATTCAGAAGTGAAGATCTGTATGCACAAAAGATAGATAGTAACTGAAGTAGCTTTAATTATGGAATCAGTAGTAGCAGTTATATATCCTCTACATAAATCCTCTTTAGAAATTCCAAGTAACATTATGCTACAGTGAATGCAACAGCTCCATATAGAGATTGCTTTGCCGGAAATTAAAAGAAGTAAAGGGACTTACTTATCATATGTCTCCTCCTCACATGAATTTCCCGATGAAGAAATCCAATCTAGATCAAGAATATCTGAGCAATCAAATTCATTTCCATGTTCCTGGTAACAACTACTACATTCACCTCTTAGATATTGGGCCGCTGGCATATCAGTGAAAAGCTGGTGGGGTGACATGGATGGGGTAATCCTATTGACAAGCATCAAAGAGGAACAACATAATTAGGATTGTTAAACAAAAAGTGCAGATTGCAATAAAATTTCATCCACACGTGTTCTATCACATTGCGCAATGGAAAAGGAGGGAGAATGTGAAAATTAATCAAAAAATTTTTTTGTACATCTCTAGAATTTTGGTTAATTCACATCTTGTTCCACAAATTTACTATGTAATTTAAAAACACTAATTCAAAGAAAATAATTGACAGTGTTTCAGATGAATTCCGAAATCTATATCCAATTTCCAGAGCTTCCTTTAGATATTTCCATTATATACAAATTACTTGTAGGTCATACTGAAGTGATTTACCTTGAAAAAGATATATTAGTTTCACATGTTAGAATCTCAGGCGTCGAGTCAGACAGACCACTCTTGTCTTCTTTTAACTCAGGTAAAGTATGGTGATGGTCACGAGTATCAGCTGGTGTTGTAGGCGAAGGACTCTCATACATAAGAACTCCGTCTGACATAGACCTCTTCAGAAATGACCTACAAATAACAGAAGACTTAGTGGCTAAAACTATTGACTAAACATTGTTCTGTCAAATTATAAAACAAACATAAAAATCTCAAATTGTCTTGACCAACTTTATTTAATTGAGTATAAACTTGATAACTTGAACTACATTATTCGAAAATTTACTAGTAATATAGATTATAAAAGAGTATAGTCACAGATAAATGATTAGGAACTCAATACTCGACCATAAGAATTTTTCCTTTCATAAAAAAAAAAAAAATCATTAGGTGTGATCTTGGATCTGCATTATATGCCTGTCCAAAGTCAAAGTTAATATGCTGTGTAGGGTGAAATTATGTAGAAGGCTAAAACTTTCACCATAGTGTTAACCAACGTATGAGATTCTACTTTTCCACCATAGTGGAAACAATCTCGTACTTCTTGACCTGTTGTCCAAGTTCATAGTACTTCAATTTTTAGATAGGTTTAATTAAGTAGTTTAAAGATACTTCGCTGAAGTAAATTGTAATAGTAACTTTTAATCAGAACTATTCAAGAGCACAATGGCCACACCTGGTCCTGTCAAGAAATGACCAGACCCAAAACCCCGTCCCTTACCAACCTGAATTTTTGGGTCTTGAACAAGAACCCGAAACACGATCTAACCCAAAACTGAAATACTCGTAAATAGCAAGTCAAAATGGGTTGGGTCAAGGTCTACTTTTGTTCTGTTGGGTCCAAGACAATTTTTGATAAATGTTAAATTGAAACAATTGGAAACAGGAACACAAAATATCTTCATTTTGCTACACCTAAACTCTTGTCTTTTATCTTTTTCTTCCTTTAGCTCACTTCATCAAGGAAATTGCTATACATCTCCTCCATCATCAGCCGGACTTTTGTTCTTGTTGGCACATAAAACTGATCAAGTAAGGTTCGACCCAACCAATTTGGCGTGAAAGATATAGCTCAACTTGATTGACCACACCATTTACGGAGGGTGTGGCCTTGCCCAAAAACACGTCTAACTAACCAAATTCTCTTTGATCTAATTATACAAAACCTAGACTAACTACGGTCAGCCAGATGTGTTGGGCCTAAGTTA
This sequence comes from Beta vulgaris subsp. vulgaris, assembly GCF_026745355.1. Lineage (NCBI taxonomy): Eukaryota > Viridiplantae > Streptophyta > Magnoliopsida > Caryophyllales > Amaranthaceae > Beta > Beta vulgaris. The sequence goes on along the minus strand of NC_079208.1, from coordinate 52,208,125 downwards.
ACAGGCTAAGTTTTTATTTGCTATAGTCGAGGTTGGCTCGTATGACATGCAACTACATTACTTTGTTACTTGTCACGATTTAATGAATATTGGTAGGCGTTTTCGATCATGTCTAGAAAAAAATAAAAAATAAAAAAGCGTAAACGAACTTCAGAACTCAACCTTAGACCCATTGGGTAAACCCGAAAAACTTAGGGTTAGAATCAACTAATTTCCAGGCCATAACAGAACTGACACGGCCCTTGTTTATCCAAACTGATCTGACCCAGGTCGCCCAAACCCCACCAGATTGACAGGTCTAGCCACGCCCAAAGTTGGAACACACAAAAGTTATACCTTGTAATGTCATCTGTCAAGGATGATGTAAGCCTTCCAATACCATAATGCTGATCTGAATCAAGTTCCCATAATGCTGGTTTACCCGGTTCTGCTTGGAAATGGCCTAAGAACCTGATTGAGAAGTAGATATTTATACCAAAGTATTGAATAATTGACTAGTTACAGAACACAGAATTTGAGAATTACAACTATATGTAATTGTTTTGAAAGGACTAAAAAGGACAAGAAATTCATCATAGCAATAGAAAAAATTCAATTGATTAATGTCTTAAGAAAAGGTAAATTGTATGCACATAGACTATTGAATAGATTAGACTCAACTAAGGAAATAAACAAACTTAATTGACCATCACTAAATATCAACAAAAAATAAAACAAGCTACATTGCCTGTGAGATGGGAACAAAAGCTTAAAAAGGATGCAGTGAATCTGGTCATAAACAGATAAGTAAAAGAAGTTAAAATTAGCAACAAGATGCAAGCTAGAAGTATAATTTGATAACTAATACATTTTTTATATTCAATTTAAGCTTTGTTCCTTTGGATAGCATCGCCAATGTAATGAAATCCATGTTACTTGATAATAGTGATAATTGAATTTTTTTTTTTCTTTATATATCCTTCATTTAAGTCTACTCTGTATGATTGGCTCCATTTACGTTATACTTTCTACACACAAAAAGACACCAATATAAGTAAGTATCAACTTACAAATTTATGGCATCTTGCTTTTCAGGATCCATGTATGCATTGTTCAAGTAACGCTGCAACGTCCTGATAAACTCTTGGGACTGTGTTGCTGCTTTCCAATGACCTTTTCGATCGGAGAATATCTATTACCATCAAAAAATGAAAACTTACTTTATGAGGGGTAATATAGACATAGTCTGAATCAATATAAATAGAGAAGGGTTTGAAACACAGTCACAAGATCACTGATGATTGCTGAAACACAAACACAAGATTACTAGCTACAGTTACCCATTTGAATGGCATGAGATAAGCTATTCTGCACCACTAGATCCGCCTCATCTACATTTTCAAGGAACACAACAGAGTGCGGCTTCTTACACAGCTCCTGGACTATATGGTCCACAACTGTTATTCTGCTCATATTTATGTCAAAATCATGTGATCTTTGACAAAGAAATATGGAACGAGCAAAGACCTTAAGTAAAGCACAAGCTAAGTAAGTAAGTAGTAAAATGAATGCAGCCTTAGCTCTAGATCCCAAATTCCTCACAAATCATTATCATGACTGCCAGATCATATTGCAAAAACATATCAAAGTGTAAGGGCAAGGAAGAGAAATGGCAAAGATCCACATGAGCTAGAGATTCACATTATTCCCTCCCAATAACCATTCGATTACCTCTTCAAAGGTCTTTCTATGGGATAATGGTTCAGATATCAAATTTGACACTTTCACGCACAAAAACATCACAATAAGCAACTTCAGGAAAGAAGACTATAACCAAGTAGTAAACAGTAAATCGGAAAAACAATAATATTTTATAGAATGCAAAAACAGAAAAAATCTGGAAAATGTCAGAACACAGGTATGGACTTCAGTCAGTTCAAGAATAAGATGAATTTTACAAAACTACCTTATTGTGCGCTGCAGAGCCTCCATACTGTAATGCAAGTGTATCACCCATGGCCTCATAGAGCCCCATCAACATCTTAGCCAAAGTATCATCAACATCAATTTTCGGGGTGGGATGGACACCAATGGCATGTAATTGATGACCTAGAGCAATCAAACCATATGCATATTGGGCAGCATTTGTGCGGTCTAGACAATCAATGCAATTAGTCCTCAACACTCCACTTTGCAACCTTGGATTCTTTGAAAAAGAATATTCTCCAATGTCACTCATATTCTCATGCTCTGTAGCACCATAGGACAAGCCAGATGACAATTCAGAATTCGCAAGTGGGGGAACTTGGCAATAAAAGAATCCAGTTTGATCCAATGCATTCCCAGCTACTTTAGTTAGGAGCATCAACACCTTATCACCTTTGCTGAAATATTGACATACTTTCTCTTACTATCATACTCATTTCCATTACAAGTAAATGAGTAATGAAATCACAGAAACCACCAGCAGTACAAAGGGAAAAAAAATTCATACATGTGATACAATCTTGTGAGGTCCACTGTCCGGAATTTCAAGCGATTTGCCTTATCCAAAGTCTTATTGATGGAAGCAACTGCCTTAACGAATTCCGCATGGAGTACAGATTCACGAGGTTTCTTCTCCTTAGTCTACAAGTAATTTACCATCACTTCAACCATGATTCGGTCCATAAATACTATTAAAAGCTACGCTTGGAGAATTCATAACATTGTAACTAAATCGAATACTAAAGCGCACCTTGATCAGATTTAATATGTATATCGGATTACCATATCTATCTACAAGATTCTGAAAATGTCTTCTTGTTGCCTCATATTGGGGATCCTCCTTTGACACTAAGTTAATTTAAAGTGTTAATTAAAAATTATAAAAAAAAAAAGACAATATAAGTATGAGTATCAAATGAACATACATATAATGTCGGGTCTTAGATTCAATCTTGAAGTTTCTTGTGACCAAAGAAGCGGAATCGAGCCCCTAATTTGCACAACAGAACTGATTTCTGAGACACATGCACTATGATTTTCTTCAAACACAATTTGCTCTGTCTCAACATCATTGGCAGCTCGACCTTTCTCATTAATGCCTCGTTTCAAGTACCTGCCAACCAAGGGATAGCAAGTTGACTTCATCAAAAGTTGTCTTCCAAGAAAAGAAAAGAAACTTGCACATGTTATCAATGCCTCCTCCAACTCCCCCCTTCAGAAAAAGAGAAGGGTGCTGCTAAGGGAGAGGGGTGGGGGGAGCAAGTGCATGAGCTCTGGTTTGCAAACTCAAACTGAGAAGATACTCATTTTAGAGTTATCAAGTCAGAAAAAATAGATACCTAGTTCCAGCATAGTGGCGAGATCTTCTTGCAATAACAGTCAAGTTGACTGTCCGACCACACCTTAGAAATTTAACCTGAAGACATAGAAGCACAAAGGTCAAATACACTTGAAATTTAACCTGATCTTACTTACATTTCCTAAGTAATTGGAATGAAGCAGAATATAGTATTTGCCACAAATCTCCATACATCAAACTTCTAATATTGCATTATATTCTACGATTCTATCAAGTCGTAAATGAGGACACGTCAAAAAATCCTGCCAGTCTGGTAATCAATTATACATGTAATAACTGAATAGTTTCTGTAACCTTCCAGGTCCCACTCAAAAGCATCATCATCTAATCCAAGGGATAGATTGAAAATCTCGAGCAGCTGAATCTTTAAAAATATTATTCACTTTTCCCGAATCCCATGTCTTGTTGAGGTTTATGAGTTCAGCCAATCAGACTGGCTTGTTAATTTAAAAGCTGCGATGATGTTCCTTGCACTTTATTCTATCCTTTGATACACTTCTTATATAACAAGTAAAGAAAAAAGCCAACCACACAGAAAATAAATGCAAATAACTAGATTTATCAATTATCAAGAAGCAGATAGACCTATAATCAAGCATTAAAGCAACAATTATTCATCATGGGAAATCAGATGCTAAAACTAAAGTACCTGTCTGAAGAAACCATGTATCAGTGCCACTGTCCAAAGGGAATTCCCAAGAAGAGTTCGAATCTCCCGAGTCAAGAATGCATTCCAGACAAACATTGTTTCGTACGGGACTAATTTATTCTCCTCATCACATAAGTTCTTTTGGAGACTATGCATAATACGGTAGGAGTAGCTGAAAAAGAAGTCCTTCGTAATGTCCACTGTGCATAGGAGCTTCTTGTATCTAATGCAATCAGCAAGCAAGAAAAATGCAAAACAGATGAATACATATTTATACAGAAAACAATAGTTTTACAAGAACAAAAGGGACAATGGAAAAAAAAAGATAAAAAAAGAGCAAGTGACATTTAATTATATATAATCAACCAAAAAAATAAGAGAGGGCCAAAGAAAATCAAGGTGGAGTAGGAAGAAACGATTTCTCCTTCTTCACCCTGCAAATACCTTGTCTCATTCAACAAGTTATCCTAAGATCAAAATATCAATGAACTCTGCCCTCTGCATTTGCTGGATAACAACTTGCAGTATATACCAAAGGCAGATGCAATAGAAGCATACTCTAATGAGTTCACTAATAGAATGCCATATAACGACACACCCACACTACAGAATAACCATCAAAGAATAACCAAACGAAAAGTATATAGTACTTAATAACAAAATAATTTTAAACAAAAACCCAGAATATCTGAAGACTTGACAAATATTGAGAAGAGAATGGGGGCGAAAATGGGAAATACGACAAAAGGACAAGAACACGATTTTGATACACAAGTAGAATATGCGTCTCTTACAAGTACGAGATACGTTTTACATTTACATGCAGAATGAACAAAAGACCTGATTTCATTCTTAGAATTATTCGAATTGGATCGCACAGGAGGATAAGGGATTGGTATCATTTTGCTCTTTGACACGGCATATATTGCATGGCCGCAAATCATCCCCACTTTCTTCCTCTCTGTAATAACAAGCATATAATATGGTCCCAAGAATTTAACGAAACCTGAATACCAAAGTAACAAAATAAAATTTAGTCATTACTTCATAAAATAACATCCTCAAACATACAGCACACAGCATACTCACCCACAATCCCGTAACAGGTACTGACAACCTTCAGTCCACCAGTATGCTTATTTCCTTCATCTATCCGTTTCAGTAGGGCAGTACACTCACGATATGAGTATACTGTTGGGTCTTCGAAAACATCAAGATTAGAAATCGCTGATCTATCAATCTTCAGTACTCTCCAATACATCTTACTTTTATCTCTTCCCACCATGTAAAAGTTCTGTTCAACCAAGATACACACAACACATAATGATTAAGAAATAAAGCGTCGTGAAAAACAACAGCTGCCATGCCTCTAATGCATGACCAACAGGAAATGCATTAGGAAATAAGAAAGAGAAAACTAGAAATGTACACAAAGCTAGGTCTGACTATTTATAGTTCAATCAATTTCCATTGCACTGAATTTGTACATTGTGAAGACCATCCTAATTCATCCAGCGAGTGTAATACAGATGATCATTATAAATTGCTCCTAAATATTGCTAGCAGCATTGCAATTTTCAAAAGTAGGATTGAAGAAAGCAAACAATTCCCAAAAATCCCACTTTGCAAAGTCACAACATCAATAGTAAAAAACATAAATTCCTAGATAACAAACGCGTATTTACAAAAACGATTAAAGTCATTCCATGGTTCGATAACCGGACAACTAGTCTACAGATGCATAATAGTTAACACATGAATTCAAACAAAGATAAGCAGGTCTTGAAACCCTAAATAGCAACAAGTTCATGAAAAATTCCAAGTCAATTTACAAATTCAACAGTTCCACTATATCACCATATAAAATTAAGCATCAATTGAAATTTCACAGACGCTGACCATCTCAATTTGCTAAAAAAACTTCCAATTCTAAATTTCAATTCAAACACAAACAAAACCTCATTGCAAATCAACCATATAAACAACAAATGAATTAAACTACAATCAAATTCAAATCAGCAACAGATCGAAAAACAATTTGGCGCAGATTCAAATTAATCAGTTGAAAGTACAATCAAATCAAATCAAGAGAAAAAAAAAAAGTCAAAATTTATACCGCGCGAGTTTCATAGAGTTTAAATTTGGCGAGATAACGAGGTGAAGTTTCCAATTGTTGTTCATCCTCCTCCACTTCACTTCCACCAATCATTGCGTTTCTCGTATTGCTCAAATTCTCGTAATCACCACAATTGCTGTTTTCCAACACCATGACTTCGTTAATTTCCCGATCCTGAGCCAACTCAGGCCCGGGTCAACTCAGTTGAGCATACAATTACAAAAAAAATCAAAATACAAACTCAAATTCACTATGAATTTACAGAACTATATATATATCAAACAATGTTCAAATGAAATCACAATAATAACAAATAAATAAATAAAGCAATAAAATTGAATTAAAGAAGCAAGCAACAAAGCTCCATTAATGGAAACTTCGATAATTTTTTTTGAATTTTTATCTTCGTAGAGAGATTATAAAAGGAGAGAGAAGAGATCGGAGAAATTGAAAAAGAGGCTTTTAGAGGAGAGAGAAAATCGAGAATGGAGAGAAATTAGCAGAGCACAGATCATTGGAGAGAGAAGACAGAGAGGAGAGAGAAAGATGTAGCAGAGAGAAGTTCGGCGACTACTACGATACTACGTGTACCACATAATTATTATGGAGTATACAAGTTTATTTTTTTTTAGGGGAGTAAAAAAAAAGGAGGAAAAGAAAGACTAAAAGAGCTAATGATTGATTAACCTGGAGTATTTAAATTGTACTGCGTTGATGAGGGGAGGGGGGGTGATTAGATGTGAACGCGTGTATTGAAATGGTAGTGTGCTTACCTCATTATGCCGACGGTTTTCATTTGTTTTTTGTTTTAAGTATGTTTACACGTATTTGACTCTTTCCTATTTCATTGGAAGAGTGTTTTTTTGGGAGATTTTTTTAGGTCAGGGTTGGGATTTGGGAGGGGGAAAAAATAATTTATTCGATTTTTTTATTATTATTAAGGGCATATTCTTTTCGTATAAAATATCTGAATTGAATCGAATTGAACTGAATTGAGATGAATAGTGATATGTGAGAGTTGAACTGAATTGAAAATAAGTCAGGGAGAACCGGTCCTAAGTCGATTTTATTGAAATTTATTAAATGAAAGTTTTGAACTTATTTGAATCTATCTAAATTTATAAAAACAAACTAAATGTATCTAGCTGTCTTATATTCTGAGTTCTGTCAAAAGTGATAATTTTTAATTGAAAAGAGTTTGTACATGTGAAATTCGAATTAAGAGCTGTAAGCCTAATGTCACATTGGCTTCTCATTTCTGAGTATAAGAAATGCTTAGATAATTATTTATCCTATCTTATATCATTATATATTCGAACTCATATAGAACGTTGCATATCTTTAGATTATCAAACGTATACAATACAAAAAAGCAGATTATAAATCACATTTTTCTCCTCTGATTTAAGAGTAGTTATATTATACAAGAGATATAGCATATTCTCAAAATGTATGGGTATAGTTATAATAAAGATAATGAAAGAATAAAACGTTATCATATTTTTGAACAATTTTATCTAGTTAGGGAAAATAGAAAAGGAAATAATATGTTAGCCGTGAGATATACACAAAATACTAACAAGATACTTATTGACCTAGAATCAGTCAATTAGATAAGCATTATAGAAAGATGATGATAAAGACTTATAATAGATGTGTATCATGAGCCAAAGCAATTACTCATTCCGCAAGTAGTTTGGTACTATAGAAATAAATAATATTGATCCAACTCCAAGCATTGGTTATGTTTGCCACAGACCAGTAATGCCAATTAAAGGCATAAACCGATAAACTTATATAAGCCACACAACAGTACGACAACCCCCATGTGACATATGTTAGATTAAAGTCCCTACAAATGTAATTGAAGTAAAACACTAGTAAAGTTCTTTCAGGAGAAAAAAATGAGGTAAAAAAACAAAACAATGGATAATGTTAGAGGGAGTCTAGGGAGTCCAGTTGGTAGTGCGTAAATCTCGTGTGGACTTTGGTTTGGTTTGGACGTTTGGTCAAGTTGATGTCAATATATTGTTTTGCTAGCTCTTTGCACCATAGTGCATATTCATTGCTTGTAGTAGTAATGGAGCATACCCACCAGATGTGGCATTTTACAAGGACTTATCCAAATGGGAAAAGTTTAAGGGAAAAAAAAAACAAAAAATTAGAGGCCCGTTCGTTATCGTTTGTTGTTTTTAGGTTTTAATTTTTCTGAAAATTAAAAATCAAAAACTGGAAACTAGAAAAAGTGATTGTCACTTTTCAGTTGTCAGTTTTCAGAATCATCATGTTCTCAATAAATTTGACTAAATTTTTATTCGTTATATATCATATATCATATGACTTTGAAAATTAAAAAATCAAAAAACAGAAAACCACGGTAATACTGAACGGGCCTTAGGTTTTTTCATTATCTATTGTTAATTCTCAGGAAAAAAATGTCTAATACTCACTCCGGTCTTTATTAGTTTACCCGTATTCTTTTCTGGGATGTCTCTTATTAGTTTACCCATTTCTTTTGTTTCTATTTTTGGAATAAGACCACTAATTTCCATCACACACACATTCAACTTTGATATAAAATTAATCTTTTTTCTTTCTTTCTGTGTCCCACAAGATCATTTCTCCTAAAACTTTGTGCAAAACAAACGGGTAAACTAATAAAAATCGGAGGGAGTATATCGTTATTTCCATATTCATTATGCAATTCTTAGCTTTTTTAAAAAAGCCTAACTATAATATTGAACTTGACTTGTCAAAAATTCGTTTGGAGAGTAAAAGTGGGGCTTGGTTATTGGATGCCAATGGATTAGACTAGGTAAATCACTTCGGTTGTGCATGTAAATGTTATGTTTTATGCACATGTTATGTTTTGATGATGAAAATTAATATAATATGTTGTAGCATGAAAGTATGTAACAGTTGCAACAGATGCATGAAGAAAGAAATTGATAAACGAAGACTTTGAAGAAAAGAAGAATCAGGAATGAAGTTCTAGTTTATAATTTCTTAGAATAGTAACTTTAGATTAAAGTGTAATATGCTCTAACTTAGTAATATGCTATGTGCTAAATATAGAAATATAAAGTTAGTATAATTATTGTTTTCTTAGAGTTAAGAAAGTAAATAATTATATTAAATTTATATATCTATATAAGAGGAAATAGATTTTCGAAATCAGAAATAAAAAGGGATTAAGGAAAACGAGTTTTTAGAAAAAGATTTTGTAAAACCGAGTTTCTAAAAGATTTTGATAAAAACAAGTTTTTGAAAAGATTTTAGTAAAAATAAGTTTTTGATAAAAACGAGTTTTGGAAAAGATTTTAATAAAAATCAATTTTTAATAAAACGAGTTTTTGAAAAAGATTTTGATAAAAATCGTTTTTGATAAAACCGTGTTTTTAATAAAAAGATTTTTATAAAACAGAATTTTATTAAAACATGTTTTCAGATTTTCTAAAAGGATTTGGAAAAATACTTTTTAGAAATAAACAGACTTTGAGTTGAAAAAGAAAATCTATATGGAAAACTTATCTTTTTTAGTTCAAAAGATAAAGATAGAAAAAGATAAAGTTTTATCCCTTAAATCAAGGATTAAAAGATAAAGATATTTTTAAGTGATTTTCGTATAAAAGGGAATCAGAATTTACTTTTAAATCTCACGTTTTCAGAGAGAAAAATCGAGTCTATTAAAAGCTGAAAACTATTTTCTCCGGCACTGAGCATAGCACTGAGCGAGTCAGATTTAAGTTACTATTATACGATTGTACTTGTCCTCTACTTGCTTGACTAAGAAGCACATAATTGAGGATCGTTCTTTTTCTGTAACTTTAACATTATAGAGAGTGTCAACACTTAGAGTTAAGTGTTGGGAGTCATAACTACTTAGAGTTCAAAGAAAATCACTTCATTCTATGTTGAATATCATTTTTTAGTCTAGATGACTAGAGCTTCCTTGTTATTAAATTGAGATCCTCCCACCTTCTTTCACTTTATAAGGGTTGATGTATGTGCTTATTTAGGCAAGTAAATTTCCTATCCATTCTAATAATATAATCTATCATAACTACTTTTAGCATAAAGTACAAGCTACAAGCTTTCTAAGAAAAAAAAAATGAAGGGAGGCTTGTGCTTCTCATGAATTCCCTTATTAACCCGATAGTGGATGGCAGTAAATAAATCTAAAAGACTTGTTAAGATAGTAGTATTGTTAAGAATAATATTAGGGTAAAAGACTTGCCTTCTCATTCATCATAATACAATATATATATGTGTACACAAAAGGAAACCTCTATACAAGTAAATAATATCTACAAGGAAAGATGCCTCTAAAGATATATTCCTGTCACCCCCCCTCAAGTTGGACATGGGTGGGATCAAGAATGCCCAACTTGGACAATAACAAATCAAACTGTGTCTTCCCAAGTGCCTTAGTGAAGATGTCAGCTAGCTGGGCCTTGGTGGAGACATAAGACGGAGAGAGGATACCATCAACAATAGCATCACGCACAAAATGACAATCAACCTCAATGTGTTTCGTGCGCTCATGGAAGACAGGATTCTTCGTAATATGTAAAGCAGACTGACTATCGCAATAAAGAGGGATGGCCTGGGGGTGATGAACACCCAAGCTCAAAAGCAGAGCCTTCAACCACTTCAACTCACAAGTGATGGAGGGCATAGAGAGGTACTCGGCCTCAGCAGAAGATCGAGAGACCGTGTGCTGCTTCTTAGTCTTCCAAGAGATAGAGGAAGAGCATAAGAAGACAAGCCAACCCGACAAAGAGCGTCGAGTGATGGGACAAGCAGCCCAATCAGAATCACACCAACCCTGCAGAGACAACTCACTATCAGCACGTAAGAGAATACCCTGACCAGGAGTACCCTTCAGATAACGAACCACACGTAAAGCAGCATCCCAGTGCTCACTACGCGGGGCCTGCATAAACTCAGATAAGACATGGACCGAGTAGGCTAAATCAGGACGGGTAACAACCAAGTAAATAAGACGACCCACAAGACGACGATAAGCAGCAGGATCAGACAGTAAAGGACCAGAGGCAAGAGCCAACTGGTGATGCTGCTCAATAGGAAACCCACTCGGTTTAGAGCCTAACAAACCAGTCTCAGAAATAATATCGAGAGTGTACTTGCGCTGACAAAGAAAAATACCAGAAGAACTGTGAGCCACCTCAATACCAAGAAAGTACTTGAGCGGACCCAAGTCTTTCATCTTAAAGCAATCAGACAAATAAGCTTTGAAGGACGAAAGAGCAGCGGAATCGTTACCAGAAATAATGATGTCGTCTACATAAACAAGCACATTGAGCTGAACTGACTGGCGAGTGTAAGTGAAGAGAGAATAATCAGAGTAAGACTGTAGAAAGCCATAATACCTCAAAGCAGTAACCAGTTTAGCGAACCAACAACGAGGAGCTTAGCTTGTTTCAAGCCATAGAGAGACTTGCGGAGTCTGCAGACAAGATTGGGATTGGAACAAGCAAAGCCAGGAGGAAGTTTCATATAAAATTCTTCCTCCAAGTCACCATGAAGAAAGGCATTGTGAACATCCATTTGATGAAGTTCCCAATTCTTAGAGGCTGCAATAGCTAAGAAAGCCCGAACATTGGTCATTTTAGCAACAGGAGCAAAGGTCTCTGTGTAATCAATCCCAACCTCCTGATGATTCCCCAACACATTCAATTTGCCATAATACGTGGAAACACTCATAGATTTTGTTTGTTCACACTTTGCAATGCTAGATTTTAGTTGATGAATTCGTGGGCCATTAACAGTAGCAAAGCGAGTTTTAAGATGTAACCATAATTTTCGAGCCTCACGAAACTTAGTAAGCGTACCTTTAACATCTGGATCAATGGTGTTCATCATCCAAGAGACCAACATTGTGTTGACTGTGAGCCAATCGGACTCGGTATAGGGAGCGACGGGACCGGTTATAGTATCGTCAAGAAACGCCATCTTGCGCCTGGCTTGAAGCGCGAGTTGAAGATCCCCAGCCCAATCTTCGTAGTTATCGTGCCGAAGTCGGGTGGGCGTAATAAAATCGCCTGGACGATCACCATGGCTGAGAAAAAATGGGCTAGTAAGATCAATTTTGGGAGATGAAGACTCGCCGGATTCTTTATCACCGGCCATAGAATGGCGGCGGTAGAGGCGACGGCTATGGAGAAAAAAAATATTTAGGGCTCCGATACCATGTTAAGAATAATATTAGGGTAAAAGACTTGCCTTCTCATTCATCATAATACAATATATATATGTGTACACAAAAGGAAACCTCTATACAAGTAAATAATATCTACAAGGAAAGATGCCTCTAAAGATATATTCCTGTCAAGTATGAACTAGAATATGAACAAGATTTAATCATATAACTAAAATTGAACATTGTTGTACAAAAGTAGTACTTGTGTTATGTACTGAAGTTCCCACTAACCATTTTTAATTTTTAGTAGTGAAAGAGGAGCAAGTATTCTCCCATATCCGGTAGGGGATAACTTATCTTATACTATGACATTTTTTAATTTCACTAGCAACTTATATAATGTAACATTTACTCGATATGATTATATGCAGTCATGATATGGTATAATAGCTAACTGATATGATAAGATAATGTTAAGATATGATATACGTATTACTCATCTATACATCGTCAACTAGATTTCAACTAACAATCCCCAGATAAAAATATATGATTTTTTTTAATTTATAATTTTCTAATATTACTTTTTGTCATAAAAATTACTTAAATGCTATGATATTGGACCATATCGAATATCGGAATATATATCATTACTCGTGAAGGGGAGGCTTTATGTCGTTTCTATTAGCGTAAATATATGTGTATATATATTTAGTATCCCTTCTTATAGTCATGTAATTATGTTAAGTATGTAATTATGTAAAGTAGGGTTTGTGTACTCTTGATATATATTGATAATGAAATACCTAAACCTCCTGAGGGAGTATTTCTATCATCTAACATGGTATCAGGCTACCTATAGGCTGCCGTTCATCATCGTCTTCGTCACGGCATCGCCTTTCTTCTTTTCTTCTCCTATTCTTTTCTCTCACCATGACCGGGGATGCTACTCCCCCTCCACCGGTCACTCATGTCTACCATCCCGCGTTAAGCGTGACTAACGTCAAATCCTTGATTCCTTTGGTTCTTGATGTCGAAAAGGTTCAATATACACCCTGGGCCACACTCTTCCGCAACACCGCAAAGGTATACAATGTTCTTGACCATATTGATCCGACAGTCAAGAAACCTAAGGACATTGATGATGATTTATGGGCTCGGTTGGATGCTATTGTGTGTCAATGGATGTACGGCACCATTTCTACCGACCTTCTTCTCAAGATCTTGGACGACAAGTCCACTGCCATGGAAGCTTGGGAACGGTTGCGAAATATTTTCCAAGACAATAAGGGTACTCGTGTGGTGCACCTCGAAAATCAATTTGGTAATATTCATCTTTCTCAGTTTCCTACTCTTGGTGATTATTGTCAAGCCCTTAAATCTCTCTCTATTCAACTTGCTGCTATTGATCACCCCATTTCTGAGGAGCGTTTGGTTCTTCAGTTAGTTGGAAAATTAAACTCCGAATATCGTATGGTTGCGACTCTTATACAACAATCTACCCCCCTTCCTTCATTTGAGAAAGCTTGTTCTATGCTTGAGTTGGATCGTATTAGTCGCGAGAAAACTGCAACGGCCACCACCACTTCTGATACGGTGCTCCTGGCCGGTGATGGGGTCGTCGGAAAAGTTTCCCAGTCGGTTCACAATGGTGGCAATGGTCGTGGGTCACATGGCAGTAAGTCTTATGGTAATGGCAAATACAAGGGAGGGAAGAACAAAAATAAAGGTGCTGGCAATAATAATGGGCAGCATTATTCACGTGAGAATTTATCTCACCAAGGCCCACAACAATTTAATTATTCCTCTTGGGCTTCACCTTGGGCTCCACGTATGTTCTACCCTCCTTGCCCTTATCCCTCCCAAGCATTTGGCCCTTGGACTCAGGCGCCTACCCAGCAGCAGGGTATTTTGGGCTCCGCCCCAGCTCGGTCTCAGTCGGCCCAACAACAGCAGCAGGCTCTTTTGGCTCCTGGCAGCTTCCAGCCCACTGATTTGCCTACTTTCTTCAATGCACTGTCTTTGCAACCTCCTGACTCCAATTGGTATATGGATACCGGTGCCACATCTCATCTTATGAATAATTCAGGTATGAATTCTTCTATTATTAATTGGCGTAATTTCAATTCACACATTATGGTTGGTGATGGTTCAAAAATACCAGTTAAGGGTTCGGGCACGTATTTATTTCCTTCATCCTCATCCCCTCTTACTCTCAAAAATATTCTCTATGCTCCTAAAATCATTAAAAATCTTGTGTCAGTTCGTCAATTCACTACTGATAATTCTGTCTCTGTTGAATTTGATCCTTTTGGTTTTTCTGTAAAGGACCTTCAGACGGGGAAAATTCTGACCAGGTGCAATAGTGTGGGCAATCTTTATCCAGTATCTTCTACTCCAGCCTCTACTTCCTCATCTGCTTTTGCTGCTATTTCTTCTGAAGTCTGGCACAATCGTTTGGGTCATCCTGGAGATCATGTTCTTAGTTTTCTTAGGCATAATAATTTTATTCAATGTAATGATAAGAAAACTCTCTCTGTTTGTCATGGTTGTCAATTAGGCAAACATTGTCGTCTTCCTTTTTCTAGTTCATTGAATAAAACATATGCACCTTTTGATATTATTCATACCGATTTATATACTTATCCTCTTCATAGTCATACAGGTTTCCGCTATTATTTACTGTTTCTTGATGACTATTCTCACTATTTATGGGTGTTCCCTCTCAAATATAAATCGGATGTCTTCCCCACTTTTGTTCGTTTTCATGCTTATGTCAAGACTCAATTTGGCATTTCTATTAAATCTTTACAATGTGATAATGGTCGGGAATATGACAATGCCCCTTTCACTTTGTTTTCTCTCACCCATGGCATGATTTGGCGACATTCTTGTCCTCATACATCGTCTCAAAATGGCAAGGCCGAGCGTATGATTAGGACTATTAATGATATTTGTCGTTCACTCTTGTTTCATGCCTCTCTTCCTCCCTCCTATTGGGTGGAATCCTTACATATGGCGGTTTATTTGTTGAATATTCGTCCTACCCGCCTTCTTGATAATCTCACTCCAGTGCACATTCTTTTTAACAAAGCTCCGTCTTACGATCATATTCGTACTTTTGGTTGTCTTTGTTATCCTAATCTTTCCTCCATTTCTCCTCATAAAATGAGTGCTCGTTCCACTCCGTGCATTTTTCTTGGGTATCCCTCTTCTCATAGGGGTTATCGATGTCTTGACATTGCCACCCGTAAAGTCATTATTTCCCGTCATGTCATTTTTGATGAGTCTACTTTTCCTAACTCCTCAAATTATACTCCTACAAATGCTGAATTTGATTTTCTTATCCCTGATTTGGAGCCCAACTCACCTCCTCCTTTGGTTCGGGCACCTTCTCCTCCTTTAGTCCCCCAGCGGACTCCCCCCAGCCCCCTTGTCTCCTCTTCTTCTGGGTCAGACCACGGGGCCCAACAGCCCTCCCCTCCTTTCTCTCCTCACACGGGTGAGCAGGTCTCTCCTTTTGGGCCTTTGGCCTCGTCTGGGCCTGCTTCCCCTCCTCCCTCTCCGTTGTTTTCTTCTCTCTCCACTGTTTCTCGGCCATCTCAGTCCAGCCACTCCATGCAAACACGGGCCCAATCCGGTGTTTACAAGCCAAATCCAAAATATGCCACCCTAGCCCTTGTCACCTCATCTTCTGATTCCATTTCTCCTATTCCTAAGTCCCATTTACGTGCCCTTGATGACCCTAACTGGTATAATGCCATGTGTGATGAATATAATGCCATGCTTGACACTCATACTTGGGATTTGGTTCCTCGTCCTCCGGATGTGAATGTTGTTCGGTGTTTATGGGTTTTCACACACAAAGAAAAATCTGATGGTGTTTTTGAGCGGTATAAGGCTCGTTTGGTGGCTAATGGTAAAAGTCAGGAAGTGGGGGTGGATTGTGGTGATACTTTTAGTCCGGTTGTCCGGCCTACTACGATCCGCACTGTTCTGAGTTTGGCTGTCTCTCGCCAGTGGTCTATTCATCAGTTGGATGTGAAGAATGCATTTCTTCATGGTGATCTTCAGGAGACCGTTTACATGCATCAGCCCCCTGGGTTTGTTAATCCTGACAAACCTAAACATGTGTGTCTGCTCCGTCGGTCACTATATGGTTTGAAGCAAGCCCCGAGGGCTTGGTATCAGCGATTTTCGACTTACATTCTCTCTTTGGGGTTTCAGAACAGCAAGTGTGATACTTCATTGTTTATCTTCCATCGGGGCTCGGATACTGCTTATCTTCTCCTATATGTGGATGACATTATTCTCACTTGTTCGTCTGATGCTCTTCGGTCCCGTATTATTGGTTTTCTTAGCTCTGAGTTTGCCATGAAGGATCTTGGTCCTTTGTCTTATTTCCTTGGTATTTCGGTTTCCCGTACCAAGGACAGTATGTTTCTTTGCCAGCGCAAATATGCTATGGAGATACTTGCTCGTGCTGATATGACTTCTTGTAAGTCTGCTGCTACTCCGGTTGATACTAAGTCTAAGCTGAGTGCTACTAGTGGGAAGCTTCTTGATAATCCTACTCTTTATCGTCAGCTTACGGGGGCTCTTCAGTATCTTACCTTTACTCGTCCCGATCTCTCTTATGCGGTTCAGCAGGTTTGTCTGTTTATGCATGCTCCGCGAGAGCCTCATTTTCATGCCCTAAAGCGTATCATCCGCTACCTTAAGGGTACTCTTGATTATGGCATGCACCTCTCATCTGCTCCCGCTACGGGCCTTGTCTCTTACACAGATGCTGATTGGGGCGGGTGCCCTGATACACGCCGTTCTACTTCAGGTTACTGTGTGTTTCTTGGTGATAATCTTATCTCTTGGTCTTCTAAGCGGCAAGCTACCTTGTCTCGTTCCAGTGCAGAGGCCGAATATCGCGGGGTGGCTAATGTCGTTGCTGAGACGGCTTCTATTCGTAACTTGTTACTTGAGCTTCATTGTCCCTTGACACGTGCTACTGTGGTATATTGTGATAATATCAGCGCTGTCTACATGTCTCATAACCCTGTTCAGCATCAACGCACTAAGCATGTAGAAATGGACATTCATTTCGTACGGGAGAAGGTCGCTCTTGGTCATGTTCGTGTTCTTCATGTCCCTTCTTCCTCTCAGTTTGCTGATATCTTCACCAAGGGTCTTCCTCAACCCTTGTTTGTGGATTTTCGTTCCAGTTTGAGCATCCGTCCTCCTCCCGCTCCAACTGTGGGGGTGTATTAGCGTAAATATATGTGTATATATATTTAGTATCCCTTCTTATAGTCATGTAATTATGTTAAGTATGTAATTATGTAAAGTAGGGTTTGTGTACTCTTGATATATATTGATAATGAAATACCTAAACCTCCTGAGGGAGTATTTCTATCATCTAACAGTTTCTACTCGTCCAATTAGATAAAGAAGGTAATAACACGAGTTGGCAAGTAAATCCAGGCAACTTGTTTCAGACATGATTTGAAATACTACTAAAAATGGATGATACAATCATAGAAGCCTACAACTCTTACCCACGAAAGGAATGAGGAATATAGAACAAGGAAAAGATGATATTCATGTTTCCACTACCAATTCATTTGATGTCTATCCAATCTTGGAGTTCATGTGGCTGTGCAAATTGCAAAAGAGAGCAAAGTCTTCTACTTGATTAGCTCAGAAATGAAACACTTTGATTTTTATATTCATCAACACAAAATATTGATAAATTATATTTCACATTTTTTATTTAGTAAATTTAATAAATAAATAATCCAAGATATACCTAAAGACAAATCTAATGACATTTTGCATATTAATATATTAAGAATATTTATTGAAAAATAATAATATGATGGATATCTTTTGAACAAATTATTATTAAAAAATAATAATAAGATAACACTTTAATTTCTCAAAAAAATAATATCAGTGACATCTTTATTCTTCAACATATGGGATTAAGGGAGTAAGTTATTGATGTGAGAATAGTGTAATTATTTTGTATTTTGAGGATTAACAAGCACTAGTAGAATAAATGTTTATCGCTGCGGTCATTAAGTGGCATATTGCGGCGGTTTTGGCCGCGCATCAATTAAGAGGGCAGCAATAAGTAATTAATATATTGTTGCGGTTTAAAACCGCAGCAATATTTGAACATATTGCTGCAAATTTCTAGGTAAAGCAATATATTTATTTTATATCATATTTATAAAGCATATTGTTGCGGTTTCTTGGGAAAACCGCAGCAATATGTACTAGTACAAGTAAATTTATTTATTTTTTTTTTGCATTTTGCCATCAAATTTGAAAGACAAAAAAAGTTAACAGAAAATAAAACACTACTGATTGAAACTAATGACAAAAAATTATTATACAAAATTCAAAAATATAAAAAATACAAATTGAAATATATTATTACAATATATTTAAGACATAGTATTAAAATCAAAAGTATAATGCAAAAAAACAACTAACTAACTAATTACAAAAAATATATGAAAAAGAAATAAGAAACTGATCTGAAAAAACAAAAAAAATATAAAAAAAAATAAAAAACAAAAAATCTACATACACATCTAAAAAACGAAAAAAGTCAAAAAAAATAAAAATCCTAAAACCAAAATCTACGTACAGATCTTAAAAAAGGGGAAAAAAACGAAAAAAATGGGAAAAAAAGGAACAATAGTCGAACGGCGGATGAAGATGAATGGTTTGCGAGCAACGAACCACAATCTGCGAGCGACGACGAAGGGTACGGTCTGCAAACGACGAAGATGAACGGTTTGCGAGCGACGAACCGCAATCTGCGAGCGATGACGAAGGGTACGGTCTGCGAATGACGAAGGGTCTGCGAGCGATGAACCAACGGTTGAATTTGGCGGACGAACGAACGGTCGTGGTTGAAGCTCTCGCGGAAAAACGAACGGTCGTGGTTGAAGCTCTAGCGGACGAACGATCATGATTGAAACAATGGCAGACGAACGGTCGTGGTCGAGAGGATGAGAAAACAGCTGACAGGAAAGAGAAGGAGTGAGGCGTGAGATCTGAGGGAAAGAGGGAGAAATGAAAGGAGGAAAAAAACCTAACACGCCTTATATACTTTTTAAAAATATTTATTAATGATATTGCTGCGGTTTTTGTCAAGAACCACAACAATATATTAAAATATTATTTTTTAATATTATTTTAATATATTGTTGCGGTTTTGTCAAGAACCGCAACAATATGTCTGGTCAAATAATCAACTTTTTTCAAAAAAAAATATGTTAACACCATATTGCTGCGGTTTTATGCCGAAATCGCAGCAATATCGTTATTTTATATTTTATCTTTTTTTTACGTGATATATTGCTGCGTATGGGTAAAACCGCATCAATACCACCGCGACATTAAACAATTATTCTACTAGTGAAGTGATTAAGAATATTTTTTATTAAGTGATAAATTAAGATTATTAGCTGGTCTTGTAAGAGATTACCTACATTTAATTTAGAATTATGCAACAGCCAAGGCCCCAAAACCACTAATAAGAAGAGAACGGACCACCTTTCTGCATATAGTAACTAGTTTAATTTATTTAGTTATACTACTTTAATCTATTTAGTAGCTAGCTTAATTGATTCAATAATAATCACATTTTTTTTATCCATATAGTAATTACTAATTTAATCCATTTGGTAAGACTGTTGTTATTTTTTAAAATTGTCAATTGTAGTTCGAGATTCAAAGGGAAACAAAGGAAGGAGAGAGAGAGGAGATAACTAGGTTGATACGGGATATCTAGGGATTGTGTTGGGTTTAAGGTAAATGAAATAGGCTTGTCAATAAAATGTAATTAAATATATGTAGAACTCTATTTTTAAAATATAAAATTAATGACATGACAATCCGCCGTTCTCATGAAAAAAATTATTATAATATACAAATTGAATATAACTTTTGCTAACTAATTCAAAACATTATAATTTTTTACTTGAATAGTGCTTGAAATATGCTTCAAAATAAGATCTATTTACGATAGAGTTTTACAACTCATGAAAAAAATAGACAATTAGATGAATGGTATGAATGGTAAGGCATTATTTATTCTTTCTTTTAGATATATATAATAATAGCTATGACTTATGAGTATAATGTACTATATGCGATTATAGCATTTTATCATAGGTCCATTTTACATGATGCATATATTATCTTTCAAAAACTTAGTCTTACTCAACTGAACCAAAACAATTTAGTATTACAACAAAAATTATTAAGGAAACTTTATTATTACAACAAAAACAAAAACTAAAATCTATAGCAATAAAGTTACATATATATTAGAATTTGGGATGATAAAAAAATTAGAGTATGATTTAGAAAACAACAATGTTATAAAGAGCTCCATCTAAGCATGCCATGCTATTTTTTTATAATTTTTAAAAGAAATATATAATCGTTGGCCTACCATTTCTAATAACCACGTCTACACGCAACCAAAAATCTATATTTTCCATCAAATATAGTTCTGCATTCTTTTTCTATTGCAACTATTACAAAGCTTATAGACTCTGTTGAATGTACTTCCGCCGTTCTTTTTCTATTGCAACAATTACCAATTCTGTAGTTTTCTTTATATATATTTCTTCCGTTCTTTTTATATTGCAACAATACAACTTTGGGTGTTCGCATCTCTTGCAATAATTTCACTTTTGGTTAAATACAATATTCTGCTAAATCTAATTTTAAAGCAAAATAAACAATCAACAATTTTACAAAATATATCTCTATTACATAAGGGAAGGGGGGAGGTGTGGTGTCCTTTTTTGAACTGACTATTATGCCCCCCTTCCCTTTCCAAATTACAAATCTCTATTACATCAAACAAAGCACTAAATTAGACATTGAGAAAATCAGTCACTCACAAATATTATCAGGAAACTTTACAAATATTACGCAAATCACTTATATCACTCACAAATCACTTATATCAGGAAACGAATTGAGAAAATCACGTTGAAGAAATCACACAAATCACTAAACTTTACAAAAAAACTAAAAATTAACTTACAAACCATTATTCTCAAAAACTCACAAAATTAATCACAAATCACTTATAGTAGGGTGTCAATACATAAAAACATTCACAAAATTCACTTACAATTGTTCTCAAAAATACTCACAAAATTCACTTACAGATCATTCTTTACCTATACACGATATGCATAACAATCTGTAAAAAAAACATAAAATTTCGACGGGATATCACACATTTGTCCATCGACAATTTGCAAACTTCCAAAAAGGTACATAATTCTTTGAATCTTGCAATTTATTTCAAATTAGTTGAAAAAACAATAGCAATTGTTATGTAGTCGACTAACATAAATAAGGGAGATAATAATTTTTACATTTATGAACAATAACCATTGAGTAGATCATAACTAAATGGATTAAATTTAACTCTTTATTTTCACATGAAATGAGAGAACAAGATAAAAGTAACAAATTTAGTTTTTTTTTTTGGATAAAAAAAATCACTTTTGCAAAAATCAATTTTTGAATAAAAAATTACATTAATTTGCTAAAACCATTTTCAGAAAAAAAAATAGATTATTTTGCGAAAAGAAGCAGCGAAATTAAGCACCAAGACAACTGTAAAATTTTGAAATGGAAAAAAAGGGCTTTTATACAATTTAACTTTAATTCATTTCATGTTAAATCAGAAAACAAGATAAAAGTAATGATTTTTGTTATTTCAAAAAAATTCCAATATCAAACTCTGACAGAAAATTTCAAATTTCATCTTTGATGAAAATTTTAAATATAAGTTTGTGAAATCATAATTTAGATGTTAGGCAAGGGAAAAAAATAAAAAGATTTATACTTTTCGGATTAAATTTTGGAAAGATTGATTTATACTTTTCGGATTAAAACAAAAATTACATTAATTTGCGAATTACCTTTCTTTGAGATAAAATCGACCCAAGAAAAAACTGAAGTTGGAATGATTATGTTTGGAATGATTGTGTTCATGTCTTCAGAGATGGACCATTTGATTATGGGAAACAACATTCAATTGTTGTCGCATGTGGGCTTCATCATAAAAATTAACACGGTATGAATAACATCCCTTTTCATACAACAAAGATATTGCTTTTAATTTTGTATATGTATATGGTTGACCAAGATTAATTTTTGGAATCATTTATGTAACAGGGGTATATCTTACGACCGCATATTACAGCAGAATATACTTAAATACAGAGAACAAATTTACCAGTTTATTATCTGCATGGTATGCAACATTCAGTTTCACACCAATCAACTAAATTTACCAGTTTATTATATGCACCATTATTATGTATAGCAAATTGATTCTCACATACTGCCGATTCAGGTTTGACACCGAAAAACTGGCACAGAAACGGGTTGCGGCTTTCTGATCATGTCCATTTGCAATGCATTCATCAATTGCAGTTTATAATGCCATTCGTACTTGGATATCTAAATTACCTACTATAAAGAGTGAAATAACTATAAACCTTTTCAATTTGTTTATTAGTGGAATTATCAATACCAAAATTCTAATTTGTGTATGATAGGTTCATTATTGTTGATTAGTCGCTCATGTGAGGCGTATTGATTCACAACCTGATGAGATTATTTACGAAGCATGTAATCGTTGTCTAAGAAAAATTGTCATCACCCAAACGGTCTATAAATGTGTACAGTGCAATCTAACAAATGTTGCAACTATTCCAAGGTATAAACTTTATAACATTAATCTACATATATTACAAATATTCAGAAATGTTTATTAATTGTGTTTTCCCGTTGACAGATTAATGCTTCGACTCATTATTTATGACAAGAGTGGCAGAATGGGAGTAACATTGATGAATGACCTAACTCAACACATGTTGCGGTGTACTCCGACTGAAATCAAATCACTACTTCAACAGGTTTGTCAAGTATTCCAAATTTTTTTTACGTATCGTTTTCCAACTAAAAACTAATATCTCTATTAATTGCAGCCTAATGGAAGAACAGTAGTTTTCAACAAAGTTATGAAAGTTTTCGGTTTCAAAGATTACTCATGGTTTTTACATCCACCAAGTAACACCATGGAGATTAATCAGTTCCACACCGTTGATTACATATTTGAAGTTGACTGGGCTGATGAGTGTGCATGGATTTTCAAAAAAATTATTTAATGTCAACAAAAAAGTAGTTACAAATACAATTTCATTACTTATACTTATTTATTAAAGTGTTTTTAAATACTATTTGATTATATTTCAAAGAATCTTATTCACAAAATGGAGGTGAACTTAAATACTAACTTGCATTTTCCCTTTTTTAGTATTTAGTAATAATTAGGCCTAAAATTATCATCGCACGCATCGCGTGCATAAAAAGCTAGTATATATATAAAAGAGATAAACAACAATAAACATATTAGACATATCATCTTTCAAAACCTCATCGGCCTTACTCAACTAAATAATTCAGTATTGGAACAAAATTTATTAAGGAACCTTAGTTTTTACAACTAAAAATAACTAAAATCTATAGCAATAAAGTTACATGTATTAGAGTTCATGATGATGAAAAAAAATTTGAGTTTGATTTGAAAAAAACAACATTGAATATTATAGAGAACTCCATCTAAGCATGCCATGTCATTCTTTTAAATTTCTTTTGAAAAGCTAACGTTCAACGTAGATATAAATACATAAAAGGTGTTTTAGATAAGTGAAGATTATAGTCCAATGTTAAATAAATAACCTAGCTAAAGTATTATACTATGTAAATTTAATGGAAATTATTATACTATATTAAAAATTGTGGCCGACCCTCATGTCTTTGTTTACTCTTTATGTCCCGCATCTATTAAATTATTACCCTCTACACTTTTCAAGTATCATTCGGGTATTTTCCATGCTAAAACTGTGTTAGTTATTACTAGTGATCATATCAATTATTGAGATACCATTTAATAATAGACATATAGCTACAATATTTAATTGAATATTAAAAAATATAAAATTTACATGTTGCAGTAACAAACTTAATTGTTAGAGTATAATGGCACATACTTTTTTCGTTCTTTTTCTACCGCAACAATGGGTTTGGACATGATTTTGAAGGAAATGAAAAAATGGGTAGTTTAGCATAGAGTTACCCCTTTAATTAACTAGAGAAGGAGATAATCAAATCTTTAATAAAGTATACGCAATATTATGAGGCAATTTGAGTAGTGAATGATGGTTTTATTAGCAGAAAGTAAATGACAATATTGTCAATTGTAGTTGCTTTTTTTTTTTTTTTTACCAAAAGTGGAGTGGATCCCAATAGATGACATTACTCAAAGTGGTAATTGTTGCAATAGAAAAAGAATGAAGGAAGTATGTAAATGATATTAAAAAATCTCATTTCACATTAACACAAAATCAATAATGTCAACAAAATTTATTTTTTTTTAAAAAAACAAAAATCAATACAACGCAAGGCTTTAGTTTTGTTTAACTAGAATTTTTTGCACGCGATGCGTGCTTGAATTTTTCCGAAACAGAAACTCGATTTTCTTCGGCATAAGAGTCAAAAATTGAACATTAGACATATAAAATATAATTGTTTTTATTAGTTGCAAAATTTGATTGGTTTAGTTTATGTCACTTAAGTCTCTCACCATTCTTTTTGTTTTTTTTTTTACTTTTCAAAGTTAAATTCTATAAACAAAATAGACATTTTATTGAATTTATTTATGATTTCTAATATTATAATTTTTTAGTTGATTTTTGAATTAAGTACAGTACTTCATAAATTGTAAAGAAAGTGGACACTTTGATTTGAAGCCAATTTTTTCATAGGTTGTAGTTTGTAAGTGAATTTTTAAGTTTTTATATAGTTTTCTCATTTTAGTGATTTGCATAACGTAAATTATGCAATTTTATGATTTTAATTGACTTGTGAGTGATTGTTATAATTATATTTTTGGTATTTTTGTTTGAAGCCCCTTTGATTTGTAAGTGAAATTGTAATTTAGAATGGGAAGAGGGGGCAAAATAGGCATTTCAAAAGAGGACACCATTGCTCCCCCCTTCCCTTATATAATAGAGATATAAGATTATACCATCTACTTTAATAAGTTGGTTTAGAAAATTGCTCATCTGAAGTACTTTATTTTTAGTATCTCATAATAAAACAAGCTAGGCAACTACTCCCTCCGTCCCTTAATAGAGTGCCCATTTCTTTTTTGGACACTATTCAAAGGTAAAGAAAGCCCTCAAAAAATATTTCTAATATATAAGAAAAAACATAGTCATGTGGAGTCTTGTTTGATTCGTCTCATTACGTACATTAAGAAAATCAAACTTTTATAATTTTTACTAATATGAAATTAAAGATATAAATGATACAAAACGTGCATTGGCAAACGTGCATTGGAGAAATGGGCACTCTATTAAGGGACGGAGGGAGTATATGTTTGTTAGGGATTTTGCTCATAGATAAAACAAAAAAAACCTTAAATTTATGATTTATGAAGCGAATCTAATATTTTGATGATCTCAACTTCAACTTGGCCACGAATATGCTAATATCCTTTGCTTTGCTCAGTTCTATATTGGCTTACTAGCTAAGAGCAGACAGTTGCCAGAGAACAGTCAAATCAATAGCCCAATTTGCACCCCAACTCGAACAATATTTATTTTTTACGTAGTGTAAATTATTGAGGTGGTTGATTATCTGAAACCAAAGTACTCATCTATACTTCTATAAAAATATATTAAAAAGCGTGTGAGAACAAGAAATTGTGCCATGTGGCGCTCTCCCTAGAGAGTTTTAGTTCATATAATCCATTACAATAAAAAATAAATAAATAAGAAATTGCATAGTATAGGGTTTGATCCCGAGACCTCAAGTACATATACTAATGTTTTAACCACTAGGCTAAGTTGTATTTAATATTATTATTATAAAGTATTATATTAATAAATGAAATGTTTTCTTACTCGGAGCATAGCCCGGGCCTAATAACTAATCTATACAAATATATTAAAAGGCGTGCGAAAATAAGAAAATGTGCCACGTGGCACTCTCCCTAGGAAGTTTTAGTTCATGTAATCCATGTACAGTAAAAAAATTAAGAAATGCGTAGTATAGGGTTTGATCCTAAGACCTCAAGTATATATATACTAAAGTTTTAACCATTCCCTAAGAAGCTAAATAGTAAAGATAGAGAATGGTTGAGAACAATAACTCAACATGTAACTAGAAAAGAATCCTAACTTAGAAGGGGAGGGTCCAACCTAGTTGGTTTGTCCCCCTAAGTTGAGGCGTAGGATGTATTGGTGTTCTTGGTTTGAAATTTAATCTCTCTTAATTAGCAAAAAAAAAAAAAAGTTTTAACCATTAGGCTAAGTTGTATTTAGTGTTATTATCATAATGTATTATATTAATAAATGATATTTTTTCTTACCCGGGGCATAACCCGGGCCTAATAACTAGTCTATACTAATATATTAAAAGGCGTGCGAAAATAAGAAAATGTGCCACGTGGCACTCTCCCTAGGAAGTTTTAGTTCATGTAATCCATGTACAGTAAAAAAATTAAGAAATGTGTAGTATAGGGTTTGATCCCGAGACCTCAAATATATATATATACTAAAGTTTTAACCACTAGGCTAAGTTGTATTTAGTGTTATTATCATAATGTATTATATTAATAAATGATATTTTTTCTTACCCGGGGCATAGCCCAGGCCTAATAACTAGTCTATACTAATATATTAAAAGGCGTTCATAAAAAAGTTTGTGTGCCACATGGCACTCTTCTCTAGGCTGGCTCTAATGCAATACTTCAAGTCAAACCCTCAATTTTAAAAATAATAGTGTGTAGTCATAAGGAATCGATCACGTGACCTTTGAAATGAAAAGTGGAAGCTTAACCATTAATCCAACATAACACCGTTCATTGTTTAGTATTTCAAAATAAAATATCATAAATTCTTACTTCAATTCCATGTATAAAGTTAAGTTATTGCTTTCATCCTCAAACTTTAAAGGGTTTATTTTTCAAAAAAATCATGCAATTACTTATCAGGTCAATACGTCAATTTTTCCTAACTTGACAAAAACGTTACGAAAAGTAACAACCCGGAGCATCGCCCGGGATACTCACTAGTTTATATATTAAAAGGCGTGCCTAAGTCAAGAACGGTGCCACGTGACGCTCTTCCGAAGGGAGTTTTACTCCATGTAATCCACAACAATAAAAAAAATTAGAAATTGCATAGTGCAAGGTTTGATCCCACAACCTCAAGAACATATACTAAAGTCTTAACCACTAGACCAAATAATATTTAGTATTATCATCTTAAATTATAATATTAATAAATGAAAATTTCCCTTACCCGGGACGTAGTCCGGGCCTAATAACTAGTTATCTGCACTAATACTCGTGTGTATTTCTGTTTAAATTTCATAATTTATTCTGTTAAACTTATTTTAATTTATTTAAAAAAAAATAAGATAAAATTAGATAAGATAAAATAAGATAACTGTTGAACTTATAGTCGCTCATTTCAAAAAAAAATAAAATAAGATAAGTTCACATAAGATAATATAAGATAATACAAAATAAGTTGAATCAAACGGACCGTTAATACTTCCCTTTTGCATTGAATATTTGAATTCTCATTCTTGTGATTTCTCTATTTTAAGTCTTAAATATTTATGTGGTAGAACTTATATTAATTCGTGAAAGTCTATATTATCTTAATACTTTTTCACATTTGAAAAAGAAGGGAAATTTTGATTTATTTTAGGCGTTTGATTTGCAAAGTGTTATAGGTTTGGAATCATGAATCAAATCAAGGTGATATATGATTAGAACTGGATTCCTAATACCTATTGTTTAGCGTAAATCGTTTTGGAATCAGAAATCAAATCAAATCATTATGTTTTTTCTCATATCTTTTTAAACAAACCACCTATAATATCGTAATGTTATTTTTTTTTGTTACTTTCTTCTTTTTTAGGAATCAAGTATAACAATAATCATAGCCATCCATACGAGTAACAAGTATAATTATGTAACAATTTTTTTTAAAAAGATAGAAAAAAATAGAATCTGAAAACCGATACTGAAGGAAACAATAAAGAAGATAGAATTGCAAAGATCAACACAACAATGGTCAATGATTACAACAAATTAAAAAAGATAGTTTTTTTTGAGAAAATAGAAAAAAAATTGTCTATTAAATAAAGTTGTAGAAAACAATTGAGAAGTATAGAGTTGCAAACATCAACTAACACACCAATGGTCATGTACAACAATTAAAAAGCATATAGAAGTTTATGAAGAAATAGAAAAAAAAATGATAATTGTCTGCTAAATGATGATAGAACAAACAATGCAGAAGATAGATGCTGAAGATGTTGGAGTAAAAGAATACATGTTCGGCTCTTACCCAACAATGGGGCTCTCGAGTGTGCCTTGGGTGTCTCTCCATGAAGACACTTTGCAATGTGGCTCTTGAGGGAGACACCATTTGGGTTGAAGGAGAGATGACTCTCCAATGTGTGGGGCACACATCTATTGCAATTACTTAAATTTTTTTTTCTTCTTGCAACCATTTAGTGATATTTTTCATAAAAATTATAGTTGTTGGGATAATATATGAGAGAAAGTGGAGAGCCATGTACCATTGTACATGTTAATGACACCCTTATTTAGTTCTGATTGTATAAGGATGTCCTGTTCTTCAACTAATGAATTCAATTTGTTTGAATTTATCAAGTGTATTGAAAATTAATGTAACTTAAGGACCTATTAACCTCATGTTCTTAATGAATTAGGAAAATCTGGTAAACTGGGAGTAACTACATTTCTTATATTGAGGGTCTATTCATTAATATTTTTTGTTTTTAGTTTTTAATTTTTCTGAAAACTCGAAACAAAAACATGAAATCAAAAAAAGTGATTTTCAATTTGTAGATGTCAGTTTTCAAAATCATCATGGTTATCTATTATTATAGGACATATATCATATGACTTTTAAATAAAGAAATTCAAAAATTGAAAATTACAATAATAACGAACGAACCCTTATTATTAAAATAGTTATCTTTTGAACAGTTGTAAAAAACCAACTACATTTTATATTCAAAACTTAGACAATTGATACTCGTGAATGTTTTCCATCAACGTTTCCCATCGAATTGGGCCCCATTTCATTGTGCTTCAGTTGTCCTCTAATTTCACTCACCTTCCTTTCAATTTCATGCATATGTAATTCAATTATAGCGTCGCAATTGTTGTATTTAAAGGTTTTCAAGGCTAGAACGAAAACAAGATAAGAACAAATAACAAGAACTTGTTGTGCCGTAGTAAACAAACCACTACCTTGAAAACGAGATTCAGTGCAACCGGGGTGCACAATTGTACTCAGGTTTACACAACTCTCAACACACAATGATACTCTTGGGTGTGAGATGGGGTCACTAGAATTTATGTCCAAAATAGATGAAGAAAAAAAAGAAGAGAGAGAGTCAAAATATGTCTCTCAAAATCAGAAAATGAAACATATTTATAGAAGAGGAGAATAAGAAGTAACACCCCAAAAGCAATCAAAGGACTCCAAGGAATCCAATAATAAAATTAAACCAATTAAACTCATAGACATAAAGGATTGAAACTCCCATCATCAAAAGAAATGATGGAATAACATAAATTACCATCATCATGAGGATGAAAACCATCCTTAACCACGTAATTAAAAAGGGATCGGAGTTACACAAAGCATTCAAGGAAATAATTAAAACCCGGAAAATAACGTCTTTGGGCCTTTGCCAGATGCGGGAGAGATGAAAATCACAAAACTCACAACGGTCGCTCGATCGGGCGAACCCCGCCCGATCGGGCTCCCCCTTTTTTCCTTGTTTTTCTATCTTTAGTTCCAACAGCAACCAATTTGGGAAGAATCGTCATTCTTCTCACTAGCCCTCTTCAAAACTTGCAATTGGGGATTAGGATTTATCAATTTGGGCTGCTGCAATCAAGTGCGGGTAGGGCTTAGAATCAATCGTTTCACGGATTTCTACATGTTGAATTAGGGTTGCTTCTTAAAAGGTATATATTTTTAAATCGTAAATTAAGGTTTATGAAATTGGGGGGGGGGGGAATAAAGTACTTGAATTTTCAAAATTTTGACGTATACTATCAAGTATCAACCACTAGTAACTGAATGTGTTGACATAAGTTTGTAATTGTATTTTGCGGAAGTTTTTTAAGTGGCTGCAATCAAATTGTAGGCACTGTAATTACTTAATCTCAATCATATGTTTGTAGTGACTTAGCTTGTCTATTAATTTCGTTGAACTTTAAGAAATTCAAAAAAATTTGCCTTTTTTTAAAGAGAAATTTCATTAATTTAAGGTCAAGTGCCATCTACAATAGATATTAAAGAAAAACAAGATACAATCAAACAAGGTTAAATCAAATTCGCATTCGAAGAAACTACAAACGAGAAAAAATTCTCATACCTAAAAACGAAAAAACCATGCTCACAACTCTCATAGGGGAGAAGGAGATCTCCACAACAGAAACTAAATAAATCTCATAAAGAGATACTAATTTATTCAACAAAACAATAAAAAGAACTAAAAACTGAAGATAAAAGGGAAAAGGGGCTTACAATACATAGATGAAAACATACATGACAACCCCTACCTGATGAACAAGGGGTAGGGGAGGTTAGGATTTCAGAGAGAAGAAAAAAAAGAGGGGGGGGGGGATATCAATATATAACTGTTAAATTTAGTTTTATTTCAATTATAAAAGTCATAAATGAATGACGTAGATTTGAGATTAAAAATGAATGGTCTAGAGACAAGTCTACAATTTTATTATAGCCATTACTTGAAACTGATAAGATAAAACTGATATTGATAAGGTGCTAGAACTAAAAAAGTAGTTGATTACTTTAATTGTTTGGCAAAAGTAATTATTGCTTAAATTGATAAATTATTTTGGCAAATTTAGTTGCTATCAAAATTTTAGAAGATTTTGCAAAATTTCAGTCACTTGATTTGAAAAAGGTAAAAATTTTAACTTATCATTTAAGTCATTTGAACCACCTAAAATTTTATTTTAGGTACTCCGATCCCCAAACACTACTAATCATTTTAGCACCTAAAATATGTTAGCAACTTATCATTTAAGGTAACTAAAATACTTCCCCAAACAGAGCATAAAATTATCCGTATTTTGTAAGTTCAAAGTTCAAACTGTTATTTAGAAAACCATTTTTTTTAGGAGTTTTTAACTACAATAATACAAACTTTTGCCCATTATCTCGCAATAATACAAACTTTTGATTATTTTTTAATAATACAAACTTTATATCAAAATTCTTCCAATAGGTCAAGTTGACTTGTAACCGATAAAAAAGTAAAAAAAATTACAAAATGATCTTTCTTCTTTCTCCCTCATCCCCCAACCCCCACCCACCTGAACCACCTAAGCCTATTACCTCCTACAACAAGTTAAAAACCAGTATTGCTTTATTGGAGGAATTTTGATCAAAAGTTTGTATTATTGCGAGAGAACGGGCAAAAGTTTGTATTATTCTTGTTAAAAAATCCCTTTTTTTCCATTTGACTACAAGTGATCATGTAAACTTTTGCTATTTATTTATTTATTTATTTATTGTTTCACAGTTCCACCACCCATCATCAACTATTGCGGGTTAAGCAACATCCTCAACCTCCACAACTCAAGCTTCTGCAAAAGTGATGCCAACCCCTTCGCACCACCACTTGTATTCTTTTGGGATGTCTATGGAAAACCAAGGCTAGATTAAATTTTGGATGTTAACTTTCTTGGTGGAACAACTCTTTAAGTAATTTTTAATCTTTTGAAAAGATAGTTGACTTCCTTTCTTTTGCAAAACAGTCATGCAATTACAAATAATAGAAGCAATCTTAATTCAAGCTTTATAAGTCCTTCAATAACTGATTGTAACAGTCCCAATTAATATAATGAACTTTAATTCATTATAAGCAATTTTATAAAGTATGAGGAGTCAGATTCTTCTCAAATTAGTTGTTGAAATATAAGTGGTTCATGCTGTATGCAAGAACTCGGTAAGAAAACACGTGAAATTAAGGGGGGAAACAAAAACATGAAGAAGTAGGCTTAATTCAATCAAAAAGTCCGCGGGAAACATTACTAGCTTTTAGTCCCCATCTATGTCCCGAATCACTATAATTTTCATTTATTAATATTTCACTTTAAAATGATAACATTAAATATAATTTGATTTTGTGATTAAGATTGTAATATATAAACTTGAGGTTGCATGCAGTGGCGGAGCCAGGATTTTCAATCAGGGGTAGCATAATATAACTATCCAAATAACGGTTAATAATAGTAGAACATAATTCACGTTAACCTACACGTAAAATCCTTTTAAATATACGACACTATATTATTATATGGTTCATAATACTATATTCCCGTAAAAACTCGTACCCTACTACTCTGTAGTATTCCTTTTAAAGCCGGAGAATTTTCTCTCCCGTATAATATAAGTTTGAAAAACTTAAAGTTGATTAACAGAGGGTATAATACAAAAAAAAAACCAAAGCTACAATTTGAAAAAGAAAAAAATATTTAGAATATAGCATAGAAAATGAAAAAATACATGGGTACTTTATCAAAAAAAAAAAATCTCTTTATAATATGTAATTTATAAAAAGTTGAACCTTTTTATTCGAAATTAGGACAGTGTGATGTATTTGTAATATAATGAAAGTTAACTATAATTAAAATAAAGTTTGTCGTAATATGAAGTATTATATTATCAAAATTTACAAAGAATATGAGAAATTAGGGGCATAGGAAATATTAAAGAAAAAGGAAAAACGAAACAGGAAAAAAGGAAAAAAGAATGAACAAAACAAAGTGTCATTAGTCGAACCTGAGACCTTCAACCCTTCAGGGATGTGCTCTATCACCGCGGCAAACTGAGTTAATCAATAATACATTGCTTTTTTTTTGAGGGGTAATCAATAATACATTGCTAGATATTGTATATATCCATTTTTTATGTTTTTTCTCTTAGCTTTTTTATTTTATTTTATTTTATTTTATTTTATTTAGGGGTAGCATGTGCTACCCCTTGTTACTTAATAGATCCGCCCCTGGTTGAATGATCATATCTTATACAACGCATTTTTTTATTGTATATTTGTATGTGGCTTACATGTTATAAACTATAAAGCAAACTAAGAAAGAG
Organism: Beta vulgaris subsp. vulgaris; assembly: GCF_026745355.1. NCBI lineage: Eukaryota > Viridiplantae > Streptophyta > Magnoliopsida > Caryophyllales > Amaranthaceae > Beta > Beta vulgaris. Next base: position 52,174,564 of record NC_079208.1, on the reverse strand, counting down.
TGCCATGTGATGCCGTTCCTTTTTTAGGAACGCCTTTTAATGTATTTGGGTAGATAGAGTTACTTTTAAAAAACGATTAAACAACTTGCTATAAAATTTCCCTACGAGTTATGCAATTTCATCATAAACCTCTAGGATATATCATGCCAATAGTATACCAGAATCATTTGATTCTTTCTGCTAATGATTCGAACCAAAAACTATTTAGACTAAAACCTAAATTTTAAAAGTTTGGTCCTCAAAATCCAAAAGATAGAAAACTTTAGTCCAAAAATGTATATAACTTATTGTTTGATCATTGATGCTACAAATTGATTTTATCCATTACTAGGAATTAGTTATTACTTATATCGTACAAATTGAGGACAATTGGAGAACGTAGTAGGCAAGTTGTTTTATGTTTGTTTTGTGGGCTTTGGTCCATGGGCATCAAAGAGAATTATTGGTTGGGCTGAATTATTCACGGGGAGATGCGCTTGCAATACTAGTGAAGTATTGAGGAACTAATAGCCTATGGTAATAATCTACTACATTTTGTCAAATAAGACTGGGGATGCGATGGTTTGCCGCAAAGGTGCTAATCGGTTGAGCAACTTGTGAGTAGCTCAAACTCGACTCGGGCAAAGCTCTATAAAAGCTAGACTCGAGTTAGCTTGAGTTCACTCGATTGAGCTCGAAACTCAATAATTTTGGACGCAACTAAATTATTTTTAATTAATTTCTATTTAAAATTAAAAAAAACATTAACACTCAATAAAAATATATTGATCCAGTATAAAAGGAAAAAAATATAAAAAGAAGAATTTATAATAATCAAATGCCTAGAATTAGGTGAACGAAGCTCTAAACGAGCTGCTCGTGAGCAACTCGACTCGACTCAACTCGAAACTTAACAAGCACGAGTCGAGCGAGTCCATCAGCCTCTGTTCGTGATGGACTCGCTCGATTAGCTCCCTTATAACTGGGGTACGGTAACGGGTCGAATTAATTTTTTCAAACTTTATATTTGATCCACCTGTATTTGGATGCAGATTTTTTTAATCAGATTCATTTTTGGATTTTATTATTCAAATGTGGATTAAATTATTTTTCCCTTGGATTGGTTGGATCAAAGTAGGAATCAAACATGTTATAACTTAAGCTTACCATGATCAAATATAGAACGTTACTCGATTTAATAGAGATACAGATATACTAGTCAATCTTAATGTTAATCTACGTTGTCAATGGATGAAATGAAAGAATAATCGGATTTAAGACCCATATATTTAGTTCTTATATCATTTTAGACCATCTAAAATTCCATGATCATTAAAATCATAAAATAAGGCCACAATTTTTTGTTCTAAATTAACAGGGGCTACTCAAGACAATCCAACTTTAAATAATTCTATCATGTAGAATTTTGCAGAACCAAATGTCACATAAGTTTCTTGTATTGATGATCAAGCCTTTTTTCCGCCAATGTATTTGCAAAATACAGGGCGACCAATCTCTCAAATTGAGTTATGGGACTGGCTCAAAAGGAAAGAGGTTCATTGGGCTCAAAATTCCCGCATAAAATGGTTGAAGGAGGGCGATAAAAATACAATTTTTTTTTCATATGATGGCCACCATTCAAAGAAGCGAAACTGTATTGAATCTCTAGTTATCAATGGCACGGAAGTGAAAGATCCTTTGCTAAACGTGAGGCAGTGTCTTATTTCAGAAATCTATTTGTGGAGCCGCATAAATACCGTCCAACTTTTCAAGGCCTCAACTTCAAAATCTTGGATGACGATCAAGGTAACTATCTCACTGCTCCTTTCTCCCATGAAGAAATTGAGAACGCTGTGAACTCCTGTGATGGTGACAAGACCCCCCGACCCAAGTGGTTTTAATTTCAAATTTATTAAATCATCCTGGGAAGTCATCAAGGACGATGTATATAAAATGGTAGCTGAATTCTGGAACTCTTCTACCCCCCTCGAAACAGCAACAACACCTTCATCGCCCTCCTTTCAAAAAGTTGACAATCCTTCAAGCTTCAAAGACTATTATCCCATTAGTGTGGTGGGAAGCTTGTACAAAATTATTGCAAAGATTCTAGCAAGGCGGCTTCTAAGTGTGATGAATACATTGGTAGGGACTTCTTAAACCTCCTTTATAAAAGGGCGCCAAATCCTGGACAGAGCTTTAATTGCAAGCGAGTTGATTGAATCATGTAGGAGGCAAAAGTCCAAAGCCATCATCCTAAAGCTTGACTTTCACAAGGCTTTTGATAACATTTCATGGGATTTTCTGGACTGGATCCTAGAGCGAATGAAGTTTCCTGTTAGTTGGAGGAATTGGATTCGGGCTTGCATAACATCCGCCACTGCCTCTATCCTCATTAATGGATCCCCCTCTCCTCCTTTCAAATTACAAAGAGGTCTTCGACAAGGTGACCCACTTTCTCCTTTCTTATTCAATCTTATAGTGGATCTCTTAATCTTGTCATTAATAAGGCCATCTCATTACAATTATGGGAAGGAACTAAAGTCGGGAATGGAGAATTTAGCATCGCGGATGACACCATAGTTTTTTGTCATCAAAATTTGGATGATCTTCTAAATAGAAAGAAGGCTTTGGCTCTCTTCCATATCGCTTCGGGGTTGCAAGTAAATTTCCATAAATCCTCAATCCTTGGGATCAATGTGGACGAAGAGTGGCTTAAAATCGTTGCCCAAAGCCTCCTTTGTAAAATAGGTAAATTCTCATTTACCTATCTTTGGCTTCCAATAGGAGGCAAAACTTCCCAAATCAGCTTATGGATCCCGATTCTTGATCGAATGAAAAAGAAAATGGCATCTTGGAAAGGCAATCTTTTATCAATTGGTGGAAGGCTCACCTAGGGGTGAAAGTTCGGTGTGCGGTTTGGATTAGGGCCTAATCCAATCCGATCCGAATAAAATTTGGATTTCAATTTTTCAATCCGAATCCAAACCAATTAGGGTTTGAATCCGATCCAATCCAATCCAATCCGAAATTTCATACTCTAGATTGGATCCGATCCGAAAATCCGATTTTTTTTTAAAACTTTAATTTTTTGATGAAATAAATTAAGTACATCAGCAGCCTAGTAGATTTAGGATATGAGGAATTAAGTGCAGTTAGTGCTTTAGGGGAAGGATTGAAGTTCTATGTGTATTGGACTATGGAGTAGCTTTTTTTATAATAAAAAATCAGTTAAGCACTTAAGCCCAATCCAGATACATAATACAAGGCATAAATCTATTCGGTTATATTGGATTTTTGGATCCAATTAACCTCAATCCAATCCGATCCGAAAATCCAATTTTTCAAAAATTCTCAATCCGAATCCAATCCGAACACAGTTCGAATCCGATCCGAATTACTAATTTGGATTTGATTGGATTGGATTTTGGATTTTATCCGAATAACTTTCACCCCTAGGCTCACCCTTATTAAAGCTTCTCTTTCAAGCCTTCCGTTATATGATATGTCCATCTTCCCAATTCCTATCTGAATCATTGCGGAAATCACCAAAATCCAACATTTTCTATGGAATGGTTCTATGGATCACAAATCAATCCCACTTGTGGCATGGAAAATTATACAACTGCCTAAGGCTTTTGGGGCCCTTAATGTTGGCAACTTGTATCACCGTAACCTTGCCTTGCTCTATAAATGGCTTTGGAGATTTTTAAATGAACCAGACTCCCTTTGGAGACAATTGGTACAAAGCAAATACAACTATGGGCCACTTTCCTCACTTGCAAGCTTATCTCCACCAAAATCTAATGGGCCGTGGAAGAATATTGTCTATGCTTTGTTCTGAAATAAAGGCGCAAAAAATCTGGACCTTCACAATACCAGGAAGCAAGTTGGCGCAGGTTCAAGTACTTTATTTTGGATCGACCTATGGGTTGTGGACTACACTCTCGAGGCCCAATTCCCCCGACTTTTCAGGCTCAATACTAATCCTTCTGGTATGGTCGATTCTTTTGGGTTTTGGGAAGGAAGAAAATTGGAGTGGTGCTTTTCATGGAAGCGTGAATTTTGGCCCATGGACGTGGAAGAATGGCAAAAGCTGCAACTGCTACTTGACCAAGTGGTTTTCAATCCTCATCTCCCGAACTCGTATATATGATCCCCTCACAAAAGTGGTATTTTCTCCGTCAAATCTTTCACCTTTGAATTAGCCAAATCAGTTTCCTCTACTCATCTTGCCCCTTTCAAGAGTCTATGGAAGGGGCTTGTGCCACAAAGAATAAAAATATTCTCTTGGTTCGCCATCTTGGACAAACTTAATTAATACAAGATTCAAACTTGTGAAGCTTGGTATAATTCCCATCACCGAGGCTCAGTGCGTACTGTGTGGCTGTGCCGTTGAGTGCACGAACCACTTATTTATCCACTGCTCTCTTACGAGAGATCTTTGGGCATGGTGGACCGAAATTTGGAACCTCTACTGGGTATCTCCCTTAGAATTGTAAGATTTGTTTGTGCAATGGTCCCCCCCCTTTCAAATGTCCTTTCTTTAGGAAAGCGTGGCTTGCAATCTTTTCCATCATTTTATGGTCCCTTTGGAAGGAGCGAAACGTCATGATATTTCACAAACTTCATCATCCTTAGCTTAGCTAAAAGACCTTGTCCTCCTTCGGTTAAGTTGGTGGATAGAAGTGTGGGGTGAGCCATTCCCATACAATGAAGATGACATATTAAGAAATCCCTCTTGTTTATGTTGGTACTCTCCCCCCATTGGGTTGGGCCATTTGCGATCCTTCACCATGTGTCCTAAAATGGAATGTAGACGCCACTTTTCATCCAAAATGGCAAAAATCCGCCATAGGAGGAGTCCTTAGAGATGAGGATGGTCATTTCAAATGTTTATTCTCTTCGCCCATACCGCCAATGGAGATCAACCTGGCCGAGATTTTCGCTATACATCGGGCTATAAAGATTTCATTGAGCTGTAACTTCATCAAGAACCTCCATCTGATAATCGAACCCGACTTTGCTAACGCTGTAAAATGGTGCAACGATACATCTGGAGGCCCATGGAATATCCATTTCATTCTCAATTTCATTCGCACTAATATTTTCACAGGCATCACCATCATCCACAAAACTCGCGAATCCAACTCAGCAGTTGCTTGGCAAAGCAATTAAAGCCTTAGTAGATATGATGATTTTGTTGCTTGGATTTAATTATCTTTCCCCTATTTTATAACCTTATGACCTTTTGTTGCATGGCTACTATGCATGGTTGTTGCATGGCTTTAATGTGAGTTTTGTTGTAATTGAACCTCCTCGTGCAATGAAATCTCTAACTTATATAAAAAAAAAAACGAGGTGACCATCTAAATATTCCTAATTTTATGGAACATTATTTATCGAGAAATTTTAATGTGCCAACTATTGCCAAGTAGAAGTTGCTTTATTTTCACAATTTAGTTTTTTAAAAGAGTGGCATAATATGATATTAATCATATAGTCACAAACTTAGAATTATCTATATTTTTGAGACTAAAATTTAGCTCTTCTAAAAGAGTAGCATAATATGGTATTAATCATGTAGTCACAAACTTAGAATTATCTATTTTTTTGGGACTAAAATTTAGTTCTTCTAAAAGAGTGGCATAATATGATATTAATCACATATAGTCACAAACATAGAATTATCTATATTTTTGGGACCAAAATTTTCTATTTTCTTTGGTTTTGGGAACCAATTTTTAAATTTTAGATTTGGCACTAGCGCATGAGGTAGCGGTTAGCGGTTTGACAAGATTAACACGCTACTTAAGAAAATTATGAGTGTTTTGTCAGGTAGTGGTTGTAGTAGCGAGTAGCAGTTGGAGTAGATAATTATGAGTAGCGGTTGTAGAGCATTACCACAAGTAACGTTTGAGATTTAGAGGTAGCAGTTTAGTAAATAAACACTATATAATAGCATAAAGTAGAATTATAAACCAATGTTTCTTATTTCTTTATCCTTTTACTGTTTATTAATTGTTTTATTTTATGGCAATTCAATGTTTATTTTACAATCAATAGCAGAGATGTAATTTAAATATTCATTTTAAAGATAAAATATTTTACAAGTATTTTAGTAAACTTGGTAATATACATTTTTCGAGGTTGATATTTCTTAGATTTATACATTTCTTTGAGCAACTATAAAGTCGTATACTCCTTTTTGTGTAACTCCTTTTAAAAATATAAAATTTGAATTTAACTATTGAACGAACATATGAAATTGTTGTAGTTCATTTTATATTAGAATAAATGTCATTTATTGTCTTTTACAATTTCAACAGCTACTTTTGCCAAATACTTCTAATTAAACAAGTAATTTAATCGCTGATCGCTAACAACTACTAGTAGACAGCTAGCAGCTACCCCCAACAGTTACAAGTTTACAACTATTGCAACCGCTAAAAACTACTAGAAACGCTAGATTTGCCAAACGTTTGAGATTTATAAGTAGCGATCTAGCAAATAAACACTATATAACTAATATTAACCAATGTTTTTAATTTATTTTTCCTTTTTTATTCATTAGTTACTTTATTTTGTGGTAATTTTTATTTTTTATTTACAATAACAGGGATGTGATCTCAATACTAATCTTTGAGATAAGATATAAAAAATATTTCACAATATTTTATACTCCTCATTCCACAAGCCTTTTAGTCAAAATAGGTAATATAATTTTTTTGAGGGTTGAATATTATCTTAAATTTATACAATTCTTTGAGCAGATAAATAATCGTATACTCTTTTTGTGTAAGTTATTTGAAAAAATAAATATTGAATTTATTGAACGAACATAAAAAATCATTGTAGTTCATTTCATATTTAAATAAACGTCATTTGTTGTTTTTTTTACAATTTCAATAACTACTTTTGCCAAACATTTTAAATTAAACAACTACTTTAATCGCTAACCGCTAACAACTACTAGTAGACAGCTAACAACCACCCCCAACAGTTACAGCTACAGCTACTGCAACAACTAACCGTTACTACAACCGCTAGTTTTGCCAAACATGCCTTTAAAGGTCTAAATATTTATATATGGATGGCGTTATTTTCACTGTTATAATGGTCTCCATTACCAAAAATATGAAAAGTTTAGTTCCAAAAGTGCAAGTGACTTTGGAAATTTTTTTTTGCAAAAAGAGAAAAATAAGGCAAAAATGTATATACATGGATGGCGTTATTTTCATTGTTATAATGGTCCCCAAAACCAAACATATGAAAATTTTAGTCCCAAAAGTGCAAGTGACTTTGGAAAAAATATTTTGCAAAAAAGAAAAAAGGCAAAAATGTAACTTTGTTGAAGAAAAGCATGACAGTAGAAATTATAAACATGCTTAAGGAACGAAGACAATAAAGAAAAATTTGTACATTAAGATCACTTTAGAGGACTTAGTATAATTGGAACTTATATTTTGAAATTTTTATATATAATATGTTTTAGAGTTACATGTTAACTAAATTCATGTAAGTTAATACGACGATCGCGAAGTTTAATTAGATGGTGCACATGCCAGTACATAGAGTATGGTACACACATGTACATAAATAACAAGTCATATGTATATAAATAACACGTCAAATAAACATATGTACTTCGATAGCAAGTCAAATGAAAATATGCACATTGGTACATGTTCATTGATACTGGTCTTCGTGTAAATAATCTAGTGTCTTATGTCTATCATGCGTATGATTCTCTTCATACAGACGTATGTATGTATTAATCTTGACGATGACCGAGCAAAATTACAATGTTAATTAATTGTTATTTTTTCCCATATGTTGCTACTAAATTACTTTGAACGAGTGAATACAACTAAGATATACTACTTCCTCCGTTTCATAATAGATGTCATATTGTACATTTTTGGGTGTTTCAAAATAGATGCAACAATGTTTTTTTTTTCCTTATTGAGTAACTTTTGCCTTATACTCTTACCATTTTACCCTTACTAACTTGTTTTAAGTACACTAATCTACTTCACTTTATATGTGGTCCCCACCAGTTTTTTTCCCCCTCCTTTCACATGGGGACCACTACAATTAATTTACTTCACTTTATACTACTTAAATATGTTTAGGAAATTTTGCCTAGGAGTACGTTTTAACAATAATGTGGCCTCTATGAAGTTGGGTTCTCTCTCTAGTTTTCTAGAGAGAGTTTTTTCCCTCTAGGTTTTTCCTTGGGAGGGTTTCTTCCTAGCCTCCGCGGCTAGAGTTTTCACATTTTTGAAGCTTTCTCCTTCCTTCCTTCCTTCTTCCTTCTTCTCTTCTTCCTTCATCCTTCTCTCAGGGGCTACCACTGGTTATACCAGTGGTAAGCCCCGAAAAAGCCTATTTATTTGCTCTCAATAAAAGTTCCCATCTTTTAGATGGTGATTTTTTCTACTATGTTGATTGTGTTGGTTTTTGAAGAATTAGGGTTTCACAACTTCTGTAAAATTATGGAAGACTATTGGAGTATGTTCATCCCAAAATTTCCGCATCTGCAGATTGTATGCCGAACCAGAGCGAACTCACAGTTGCAAGGCAAAATTAAGTCAAATCTGCGATGTTTACATTTCTATGGTGATATGTATTTCTATTCGAATTTCATGTTTTTCAGAAATGGCTTGTAAGTGCCGTTTGGCGAAATATTAATGAAATTCCTTTTCTTTCCATCAAAAAAAAATAAATGTGGCATCTATTATGAAATGGAGAAAGTACATAATTGAACCAATTAAATTAGTGTCAAGATTTCTGACACTTTAACTTGAGCGGGTTGTATCATTGTTTGAGGGTTTGTTTTACGACAAATGATTTACCAATTTCGTGCCAGTACTCCAGTAGAGATTATCTCAAAACTTCTAATATTGTCATGTATCACCTTTCACCTATTTGAAGTCAACTTTTTACTAAGCCTTGTGCCTTGTGGGTCAGTAATTTCTTATTGTAAAGGATTCAAATTAATATTCCCACAAAAATCATAATTAGAAGTTAAATATTTTAAATTTTTGGACTGAATCCAGTAACTAGTTAACACTTAACATATCCTAATTAGGATTGGGTTCAAACTAACACTAGTGGAAAAACCTTATATAATAGAAGAGAAGTGATCTGATTTTCTCTAAACTGGATCAGTTAGGGTCCACTGATTCGGTTGGCCAAGATAACCGGATCAGTTTGTATATAATTTTTGGGTGCAAAATATAGATCGAATTAACTGATCCAATCCATCTCAAAAACGGATTAGATAATTGGACCTACATATTATGAGCTAGCGCGCTTTCAGTCCACTCCTTATATTCTCTCGCACTTTCAGGCTTCATCCCACTAGTTTCTCTCTTCAGCGACGTCCATCAGTCCAACTTATATTTTCTCTTCAGTATTATGCGTGCCTACATCTCTACTCCTAAATCATCTCTCTTCCCACCGCAATGTAAACCCTGATCCCACTCCTCATCTTCCCTCCTCAATTCCCCCACCACAATAGTCTGCAACCATGCACCATCCTCCCTCTTCTTGCCCAGTTTGCCACGATCGAAACCTTCAACCATCAACAACGTTGTATTTCCAATTCTTCCCCACTTTTCATATCAGCGGAAGCCATCAAGAATTTGAAGAGAACCTAGTTCATATATCCGCATTCAATGAGCTCAATGCCGTCAAATTCCATGGTTTTTAGATGTCGTCAACGAGGACAACATCAGAGTTGCCAAGATTTTTAGCACAAATCCGGCCAAGCGTTTCGTCGCATCTTGGAAATCTATTGGAGATCTAAATTTCGTTCTTTTATTTGTGTTCTTCAAGATCTGGCCAGATCTAATTTCTATAAAAAACTTTGATTTTTAGTTCAAGATTTAATTTAATTTCATTTTTTTTTTGTTTAGATGCAATTTCGTTTTTTAAGGTTTTAGGGTTGTAAATTTATTATCTGATTTAAGTTTCGTTCTTCAAGATCTGTTCCAGATCTAATTTGTGTAAAAAATTTCAATTTTTAGTTCAAGATTTAATTTAATTTTTTAGTTTAGATGCAATTTTTTTTAGGTTTTAGGGTTGTAAATTTATTATCTGATTTATCATTGTAATTTCTTTTATCTAACTTTTTTCAGTTTAAATGTAATTTCTTTGATTGTATAATGTTTGTAATTCAGTAATTTGTTTTGAATTTTATTAATTGTAATTCTGGGATGCTTGTAATTTTACTGTCTGAGATTTGCATTAATATTTCATTTTAAATTTGAAGTTGAAACTGAGTCGTGCAGTTTCATGACTTTCACGAGCACTTTTTTTTTTGTGAATTCAAGAGGGTAACTGATCCAATTTGTGTACAAAATTGGACCGGTTGACTAATGTAACTGATCCGATTTTCTTCCCAAAACTAGATCGGCTAATAGTTATTCGATACGTTCATAAATCAGATTAGTAAAATTTTGCAATCCGCTGCAATGCCACCTGCTCGATTCCGTTTACTGATCAATAAGGCCCATTATGACCGGATCAGAAGACCTTTTTTCTACTAGTGTATCTAGCAAGTTCTAAATCACATGGGATTTGATTATGTCAATGGACCTACTCATCTTAAAGTTTATTTGATGGTTGAAGTCTCAAGAATAGTTTCATACTCTATCACACCTACTCACACAAGAACCCATTGGGCTTGAAGCTAGTGTAGATGCAGGCTTAGAGGTGCTTATTGGTCGACCCGATCTCGAATTCTTGTTAGCTCGACTCGTGTTCATTTAATTTTATTCGAACTTGAGCCGAGCAAGAAACTTGACGAAACGATCGTGATCTAGCCGAGCTTTGACCGAGCCTTCATTGAACTGTTCGCGAACAAGCTTGACCCATTATTATCTTTAGTTTACTCATTTTCTTTATATTTCTTTTTTTGGATATTTTTGTTTTTTGAGTTTATTCTTGACAATAAAACACTAGTGGAAAAAAGCCCATGTGATGCAGTCAAATTCGTGCTTACTGATGCGATTTTGGTCCGCATCAGATGGACCCGCAACAACAACCAAAAAAACTGACGCGGTTAAAAACTGCATCAGTATAGTAAGAAACTGATGCGATTTTCCACAATAACTGCATCAAATTTTGTGTGTTTTGAAAAAAAAAGTTACAGCTCTGTAACCAATGAACGAACGGAACGAACGAAATCAACCCTAAATGAAAGAAGCGAAATCAACCCTAAATGAAACCAAAAAAATCAACCCTAAACGAAACCAACGAAATCAACCCTAAACGATCCAACGAAATCAACGAACGAAATTCGAAATAGTAACCAACAAAATAAACGAAATTCATAACTCAACAAACGAAACCAATGCAACGAAATCCAAAATTACAACAGACGAAATTAAAACATATGAACTGCAAAATACGAAATAAAAAGGACAGAATAAATTACATCCAAAAAAAATATAATAAAAACAAAAAACCCTAATAACAAAAAAAACTCGAATAACAAATACTAAATTGAAACCCTAATTACAAAACTACATTTATCGAAAGAACCTACGGTGGTCGACGATGAACGGAACGAAATCGAGCAATTTAACTCGAGCAAACTCTTCTTCGCGTCTTTTCGCTTCGCCTAACTTCATCCTTAGCAGGTTCAGATCTTGATGTTTTGAAGTAAGGAGGGCGGATTTAGTGAGATGGGGAAGGCGGATTGAATGAGATGTTTCGAAGTGAGGAGGGCGGATTGGTTTTAGATCTGGAAACGTTGGTGGTCGTTTTAGTGGTTCGTCGCTGAGGAGGGAGGAGGGCAGAGGGGGCGTGGAGTGATGAGGATTTAGGTTTAGAGTGAATATGGGATTTAGGTTTAGAGAAGAGCAAAAAATGAGAGAGGGGATTAGGAGGGTTAGATATCAGGAGGGTTAGAAACGTAGGGTTAGAAACATATAGGACGCGCATCACCAAATATTTGGTGGGCTGTTTCATGGACTGAAATATGATGCGGTCCACAAAAGGAACGCATCAGATTGTCCTCTCAGCTTTCCCACCCATTTTTAATGTTGTTTTTCAGATGTGGTTTTACAAAACCGAATCTGTTACTAAGTGACAGATAATTAAGGTTTTTCCTGCTAGTGAAACTAATGACTTATTATTGTGTAATATCTAGAATAAATATATTTATGTATACATACATAATGTATTATTTCTATATATAAAAAAGTAATCGAGCATGTTCATGAGTTTTTTTTAGCTAAGCTTATCATAACTTAGCTCTACTCGTTAAGGTCCCGAGCCGAACTTGAACTCGAGTTGAGCCACAACGAACCGAGCTTTGACCGAGTCGAGTTCAGACTATTCACGAACAAACTAGACTCGTCATCACCCCTAGATGCAGGACAATCCTTCGACATACCTGTCGCTCAGGGGTATATGAGATTCAAACACGTGACCTTCTTGTCGCACATATTATATTCAAATTGAAAGATCAATTTTTCAAAATTAGATTCTATTTGGGCCATGTTCAAATTGGAATCCAAACTTAAACCCCTAGAGTACAAGAAGCTTTAGATATTAATGAGTACATAAATAGACTATCCTTCATATTTGTCTCGCCAATTGACACCCCAATTTACACCATGTGAATTCTCAAGCAAGTGGCCGGTGTAATTTGTGAACGAGAACGAAGTGCACTGTATATAGGCATATGGCATATGCGTTATCAGGTTATGATTGAGCTGTTGACATTGGGTATGTTTTCCAATACTAGTTGAAAAGAAGCTAAAAAATCCGGTCAATGTCGGAAAATGGTTGAGAGGTTTGATCTGACAAGCTAAGAAAATTGAGTTTAAATGTTGTTTCTTACAAAAAAATATGTATAAGGTTGTTTCTCACAAAATATCACTTTTAAAAGGTTGATTCTAACAAAAATATATTTTAAATTTTAATTGTTATTATATATTTCAACCCTAACTTTTTCATGCATTATGCAGCAACATAAATATTTTTAAGCTCACTTGAACTAAAATACTATATTAGGGAATTTTTATTTTCCATAAGCAATTACAAAATGAATATCTTTATATCTATAATATCATATTATGCGTAAAAACTTTTGTAATACCGTAAATAAAACTGAGATACCTATATAAATATATGATATCGTGACACATAATTTTACGGTTCGGTTGAGGTTCCAGCTCCACAAAATTTTTCCAAAGATCTGATTATTTTTAACCTTATGGCTTTATTCCTATTCCCTTCGGTTATTTCCCTTGCGTTGACTCATCATCCTCAACATGGCCATCTCATACAATTTAGGGGCCATATATTGTACACTAGCATTTTTTGCACGCGATGCGTGCTTGATTTTTTTTCGAAACAAAAACTCGATTTTTTTCGACATAAGTAAGCGTCAAAATTTGAACATTAGTGTAGAAATGTACATAATTCTTACATAGCTGTACATTTCTCTTTTATTTTTTTGTTTGTTCTTTTATGTATAGGAGGCTAGGTGTAGCATAGGAGGCTAGGTGTAGCTTTTATTGCTCTCTTGTAGTGTATCAGCTGTATAGCAGATTTACATATTTATATGGCAATGAAGCAAGCTTTCAAGGTGGAGAGCCCCCAACCAAATTGTTACGCCTCCAAACCCATTTTTATCTTCCTTTTGATTAGAAAAGCAAGATCAGATTTTTATTACATATTAAGAAAATTCTTCATGGTACTAGAGCTAACCAGGTTCTGTTTGTGCTGAAAATTTTCTTTTTGACTCTGGTTTCAAAAGTTTCAAACTTTGTGATGATATATTGATGTCAAAGATCCTACCTTTGATATTTTTTTCTTTCAAGATTAAAGAGTTAGATTTTGGTTCTGAGATTAAGAATTTTTTGAGATGACTGAGAAAGGTGAGAAGAATGGGAAGCAACAGAACATCCCTTATGCAGATCCCTATTATCTGGGCAGCTCAGAACAGTCCAACATTGCTCTTGGACCCATAATTTTCAATGGGAAGAATTACATGAACTGAAGCAGAAGCATAAGGATGTCTCTTGGTGCAAAGAACAAGCTTGTCTTTATCACTGGTAAGATTCTCAAACCCTCAGCTGATGATGAAAATTTTGAAAGATGGTATAGAAATGACTGTATGTTAAGGTGTTGGTTGACTGCTAGTGTTACACCTAAGATAGCAGAGCAGATGCTGATTTGTAATAGTGCAAAGGAATTCTGGGATGAATTAAATGAAAGATATGGGCAGTCAAATGCACCTCAGTTATATATGCTAAAAAAGGAACTGAATGATTTTCAGCAGGATAACTTGAGTGTAGGTGAATATTTTGGAAAACTGAAGGGTTTTTGGGATGAACTAAGTAGTTTAGAAGGGTATCCAGAATGTACTTGTGGAGTCATGGAAAAATGCACTTGTGCTGTCATAAAGAAGTTAAGTGAGAGAGATGAAAAGAACAAGGTTATTGATTTTCTTATGAAGCTGAACATTGGGTATGACAATATGAAACAAAACATTATTGGGATGGATCCTTTACCCAGTGTAAATAAGGCATATCAAATGGTGCTTCAGGTTGAGAAGCAAAAAGAAATCTCTGGCACCCTTGAGGTTAACAATGAAGTGAGTGCACTAGCTGTGGGGAAGAAGGTTTTTTCATATCCTCATCAAAGGAACAACGGGCCGAATGGAAACACAGGAAGATATGGAGCAAGGAGAGAAAGCAAGGAGGAAAAGATGAGGAAGATATGTCAATATTGTAACAAAAGAGGGCATTTGGAGGATACATGTTTTAAGAAGAATGGGGCTCCCGACTGGTTCACAAATTTGCCAAAGCCAGGAGGGAAATATGCTGCAAATGTTGGGAGCACAGATGAAGGATATGGACAGGAAACTCCTTTTGACTATGATATGGAAGAAGGCACAAAAGAAAAAAAGGAAGATCCAGAACTCATAAGCAGTATTGTGCAGCAGGTGATGCTCATGATGAACAAGAATATGCAACAAGGAGCAAGTAGTTCAGGTACAAAAGGAATGTCATGCAATTCAGCAGGTATGACATATACATCAAATATATGCTCTTATTATGATTTGCTTGATAAAAAAGCATGGATTGTAGATTCTGGTGCATCTGACCATATGGGAAGTTGTAAGGAATTATTTTCTGAATTAAGAACTATGAGCACAGAAGTAAATGTAGGAATGCCAGATGGAAGTACCAGAAAAGTAAGACATATTGGAACTGTTGTGCTTAGCCAACACATAGTTCTTAAGAATGTGCTGTACATACCAGGTTTTAAGCATAATTTACTTGCTGTTAGTAAAATTGTGGATGAAGGGAAGATTAAAGTGAATTTCACTGATAATGGATGTGTGTTTCAGGATTGTTTTAATGAGAGAATTCTTGGAAAGGGAAGAAAGATAGGAGGATTGTACAAGCTGGAGATATGTGAAGAGAAGCAAGCAGAGGAGAAACATGAAGTTTTAGAAATCTGTAATAGTGTAGTTTTGAGTGACAAGGCTACCAAAACGCTGAACTTGATGCATGAGAGATTAGGTCATACATCTTTGTCCAAGATGAAACATTTAAAGATTTGTGAATGTAAGGGATTAACAAATTATTTTGTGACACTTGTTGTTTGGCAAAGCATCACAAACTACCTTTCTCTAAAAGTAGTTCTATTGCAAAGGAAATTTTTGAAATGTTACATGTGGATTTGTGGGGACCTTATAGGACCCCAACTATGACAGGAGGAACATATTTTCTCACAATTGTTGATGATCACTCTAGGGCAACTTGGACTCACTTATTGTCCAATAAGGAGCAAGTTAAAGAAATATTGAAAAATTTCTTGACTGTGGTGGAAACTCAGTATGGAACTAAAGTGAGATGCATTAGGAATGACAATGGTACTGAGATTTTGCAATCTGATTGTCTTGGTTTATTTGCTAGCAAAGGGATTGTGCATCAGAGAAGTGTTCCTGGAGTCCCACAACAAAATGGGAGAGTTGAAAGAAAGCACAGGCATCTGATTGAGACTGCCAGGGCTATCAAGATTCATGCAGGGCTACCAAGCAAGATGTGGGGAGAGTGTGTGCTTGCTGCAACACACATTATTAATCTCCTACCATCTGTTGTGATAAGTTGGCAAACACCATATGAGAGGCTGATGAAGAAAGCACCCAGTTATGATCATTTGAGGGTCATAGGGTGCTTATGCTATGCTAGCAACACTCATAGAAAGGGAGATAAATTTGCTCCTAAAGGAACTAGATGTGTCCTTTTGGGATATCCTAATGGGCAAAAAGCTTACAAACTGTACAATCTAGAAAGCAAGAAAATTTTTGTATCTAGAGATGTAATTTTTAGAGAAGAAATTTTCCCTTTCAAGCAAAATTCATCTGATTTTGCTAAAAATCCAAACAGTATACCATTGGTGTTCAAGCATACAGATGATGATTCTAGTGACACCAATGGAAATACCCCTATATCTACTGACGTTTGTGTGCAGGAAACTGATCATGAAACTATGGGAGATGAAGATGTGCAAATAGATGTTTTGCAGGATTTAGAGGAAGACAATGCAGACATTGATGTGCAAGAAGTATCACCTAGAATGGTGGATGCAGATATAAGGGAAGAAGTGAGCAGCAGACCTGTTAGGGAAAAAAGAGTACCTTTGAGATATAAAGATTATGTCATGGAACAACAGCAGAAGCGAGAGAAAGGGAAGGAAAGAGAGGCTTCTGTTAACAGCAATTTTGTCTTTGGAGACTTGACAAATCTTGAGCACTATACAACAAAGTATACAACATCCCTTCACAATGTGCTTCAGATTAGAGAACCAAACTCTTATAAAGAAGCTTCTCAACATGAAGAATGGGTGCAAGCAATGCAGGAAGAGCTAGAAGCTTTGGATAAGAATGAAACCTGGGATATTGTGGAATTGCCAGAAGGAGTGAAAGCTCTTGACACTAAATGGGTGTACAAGGTGAAGTTTAAGTCAACTGGAGAGATTGAAAGATATAAGGCTAGGATTGTAGCTAGAGGAGACAAGCAGATTGAAGGAAAGGATTATAAAGCAACTTTCTCCCCAGTGGCAAAGTTTGCTACAGTTAGAATATTAATTGTTTTAGCAACTATCAGAAATTGGGTTCTTCATCAACTAGACATAAACAATGCTTTTCTTCATGGGCATTTAGAGGAAGATGTCTACTTGAAACCTCCTGCAAGATATAAAGGAGTTGAAACAGGGAAGGTATGTAAGCTAAAGAGGAGCCTATATGGTCTGAAACAGGCTTCAAGATGCTGGAATTTGGAGCTTAAAAGGGTGTTGTTAGGACATGATTTCACTCAATGCCAGAGGGATCATTCTCTATTTTTCAGAAAGAAAGACACAAAGATTTGCATCATTTTGGTATATGTGGATGATCTTTTGATGAGTGGGGATGATGAGACAAGCATTGCAGAGATGAAGAAAGTTCTAGATGATTGCTTCACCATCAAAGATCTTGGGCATCTCAGGTACTTTCTAGGAATTGAAGTGGCTAGAAATGGAAAAGGAACCATGATAAACCAAAGAAAATATGCCTTGGATATTGTAAAAGATGTAGGGCTTGATCATTGTACCCCTGCAACTTTTCCTTTTCCAAAAGGTGTGAAGCTTTCCACTGACATAGGGGAGGTCTTGGAAGACCCTGAAGTGTACAGAAGATTGGTTGGAAAGTTATTGTATCTCAACCTGTCAAGGCCTGATTTGTGCTTTTCAGTGCAACAATTAAGCCAATATGTTAGTTGTCCTAGGAAACCCCATATGCAAGCTGCTCTTCATGTTGTGAAATATCTCAAAGGGACAACTGACATGGGACTTTTTTATTCGTCTACTGCTGAACACCAAATATATGGCTATAGTGATGCTGACTGGGGTACTTGCATGCATACTGGTAGGTCGCTTACTGGTTACTGTGTGTTCCTAGGCTCATCCCTTGTATCATGGAAAACTAAGAAGCAAAAGGTGGTGTCCAAGTCCTCTTGTGAGGCCGAGCTACGAAGTATGTCACAGACAACTAGTGAGTTGGCTTGGGTTGCAGGCCTACTTGAAGATCTACATCTGCACATTCCTCAACCCATTCCTCTTTTTTGTGATAACAAGTCTGCTGAATACATAGCTCACAATTCAGCTTTTCACGATCGAACCAAACATCTCAAGTTGGATTGCTACTATATCAGGGAAAACATCACAAGTGGTTTTATCACTACATCTCATGTAAAAAGTACATTGCTGCTGGCTGATCTCATGACAAAGTCCCTGTCTGAGTTCCAGCACAATTTTCTGTCCTCCAAGTTAGGACTTGTTTCTCTATCACAAGTCCAACTTGACAAGGGGCTGTAGAAATGTACATAATTCTTACATAGCTGTACATTTCTCTTTTATTTTTTTGTTTGTTCTTTTATGTATAGGAGGCTAGGTGTAGCATAGGAGGCTAGGTGTAGCTTTTATTGCTCTCTTGTAGTGTATAGCAGCTGTATAGCAGATGTACATATTTATATGGCAATGAAGCAAGCTTTCAAGGTGGAGAGCCCCCAACCAAATTGTTACGCCTCCAAACCCATTTTTATCTTCCTTTTGATTAGAAAAGCAAGATCAGATTTTTATTACACATTAAGAAAATTCTTCAATTAGACATACGAAGTATAATTGTTTTTAGTTGCAGAATTTGATTGGTTTAGTTTATGTTACTTAAGTCTCTCACCAGTCTTTTTTTTTCAAAGTTAAATTCTATGAACAAAACAGAAATTTTATTGAATTTCTTTATTATTTCTAATATTATAATATTTTAGTTGATTTTTGAATTAATTACACTACTTCATAGTTTGTGAAGAAAGTGAACACTTTGATTTCAAGTCAAATTTTTCATAGGTTGTAGTTTGTAAGTGAATTTTTAAGTTTTTTCTAAAGTTTTCTCATTTGAGTGATTTGCATAACGTGAATTATGTAATTTTATGATTTTAGTTGACTTGTGAGTGATTGTTATAATTATATTTTTTTGTATTTTTGTTTGAAGCCCCCCTTTGATATGTAAATGAATTTGTAATTTAGAATGGGAAGAGGGGTAAAAAATAGTCTCTTCATTCGAGACACCATAGCTCCCCCTTCCCTAATATAATAGAGATTATGAGGCCCCAAAAAAGTAAAAAAAAAAGATGTCGTTATATACATGTCAAAAGTAAAATTTCATATAACGAATAAAATTAATTTCTCTCCAAATGAAATTGAACATATACTACACATTCAAAAATTAAGAACACCGAAAAAAATTTGCAAAAATGTAAATATGTACCGAAGAATAACGAAGACGTTCATTGTGAACAACTTGATTCACAAGCCAAATTATTGTTGTTGCTTTAAAACAGATTGCAAAGTAATTGTGGAAAAGAATAAATTAGATCGAAAAGATCTGATTGAAACTCAAGAGAAAAAGTCAAAGAATGATGAAGTTGAAAGGAATGTTGGTGGATGAATGTAGAGTAGTAGTTGATGCTATTGAAACCACTTAAATTAAAAAAAAAAAATGGAGGATGAAAAAAAGTGGAGAAGAAAAGTCATCTTGAAAATGGAATACTAGTAGTTTGAAAACTAGGAAATGACGGAGGATCCATTATCATTAATGGGGTTTTGGAACAAAGTAGAAGGAAATCACCAGAAGCGTGAAAGCAGCGAAATATTTATTAGATTCAATTTAAACACCATATACAATTGGGTCCTTATATTTTGGGGCCCTGTATGGTTGTTCACTTTACACAGGACCTTAGCCGATCATGTATCCGGGTATCCTATATGCATGTTATACTTAATGCTATTTTTTGTTTATTTAATTCAATAATCAAGATATAACCTTTTGATTTAAAGATTTCGGTTTTTCATATTGACAAAATTCTGTCAATGTATGATAGGAAGATCAAATACACACATATTTCGGCTTTTCATATTGACAAAATTCTGTCAATGAATTGTAAGAACAACGCACATGTGAGTGTAAGTATTGCCCACATTTATAAACATGAGGAAAGGAATAAACAAACTAATAACTTTCAGGAGTCATTCCTCTTATTATCAATTGGTTTTAGCATGGAACCACCTTTAAACTTTGTAAGTTGTCCAAATTAAACTTTCCACTATTAACGGGTATGACCTAGGCTGAATTAACATTGGATGACTAAACTTAACACATCCGCTTCTTGTATATAACGATTTATATAGCCTGGAATAGAATTAACTAATGACAACTGATGGAGGTAGTATAATTTTTTGTGGGTGAATTAAAATAATAAATGTTGCATAAAAATAATAGAGGTGATATATTTTCTCCATCAACTAACAATCTCGTACGCAATGATTATGATATTTCTTCAATGATAACCTGTCCCTTTTTTCTAGAAAAAAAGGTTCATTCCTTAGTTTGTGTTTTTTTTCTATTTTATTTTAAATGAAATGGAGGACATTGATACCAAGATTTAAGAGAGGAAAGAGATAGATAGAAATACAAAGAGCGATTTATGCGATGAAAAAAGAGATAAAGAAGAGTGAATACTAAATAAAGCAACATTTCATCTATTTTAAAATGATCTAAAATAATAATTAGTTTTTTATATTTTAAAACGGATGAGTGATTTTACAATTTGTGATAAAAGATATGGCCGTCTATCAAGTTTTGGATGCTTGCATATCATTATTTCCAGAAAATATCATAGTATATATATTTTGAACGTTGACTACTCTTTGCATGTTGCATTCGTAGTTATTACGCACTAAATCCTTAGTGATTCTATCAGGTAGATTTTGCGTCATTTAGAAGGTGCACCTAAGTGTAAAATGTTGATGATGCACCTTGTTATTTGAGTTTAAACAATGTGTTTTTTTATTCAATGTTATTTCATTATGATCTATATCCTTTTGAATATAACATTGTATGAAAAAAAAACATGAATCTATTTACCTTTCAATATATACAAAAAAAAAGACTCGATATGGAAAAGAATATAAAAATATTTAGCAAAAATAATAATAAGTACCATTCAAAATGGACATATTTTTAATTCAAAAGGTTAATATAATAAGAATATGATGCTAGTTAAATTAGAACATGACATTAGTATTTGATTTCAAACTCATTGGTGATATGTTTTTCAAATTTAAATTTGGAAAATATGTTCTTTTAGTATATAACTATGGGGTCGTTTGGTTGAAGTTGGGAAGTATAGCTTTCCTTGAATTTGCATTGCCCATGAAATTTCATTTCCTAGGAAGTACATTTTTTTGTTTAGTTGAACATGAGAAATTCTATTTCCCATGGGAATTTCCACTTACCTAGGGGGGCCTAGGTAAGTTATTTCCTCCATTTTGTAGGAAATAAAACTTCCTAGGAAGTTCTACTTCCCATGTTTTTGCCAACCAAACAACAACACATATACCTACTTCCTAAAATTCTAATTTCCCATGTATTTGAAGGTTAACAAAACAAGCTCTATATACATGTTCTTTCATAATTATGATCTATGTTCTTTGATGAATGAAAATTAAACATGTTCTTGAATTTTGAACTATATGTTCTTTTTACCTAGAAAATTTGTAAAACAAATTCATATGCTTTTAGATAAACAAAGAGATGGTATTGTGTCAGACTCGTCTGACAAACCATTCTCGTCGGACGTCACACACAAAAGACCAAATGAGAGAAAAACAACACAAGTTGAAAGAATAATAAGACTAACTGAAACAAAGTAAAATAAAATCTGAATGAAAAAAGAAGCAACAAACTGAAACATAAACAAACCAAAGACCCAAATAAACACACCAACTGAAAACAAATACACCATTACCAAATGAAATTAAAGGTAGTAATATGTAAATACCAAAGAATAAGCTAGAAGCTAAATACTAAACATAAAAAATCACATGAATCATTAAAGAAACCAAATAAACAATTAAGCAATTCAATAACAATATGAAAGAATTTACACACCAACTGAAAGAATACAAGAATCAACTGAAAGAATACAATAATCAACTGAAAACATAAAAAATCAAAGAAAAATAAAATCAAAAATACCAAATGAAATGTAGAAATATCTAAATGAAAGAAAAACAACATCAAATGAAAGGAAAACATATGTGAATGATACAAAACAACAATTAAAACACACCAAAAAAAAAAACAAAACATGTAAATGAAACAAAGACAGCATCAACTGAAACAAAAACATAATAAAATGAAAGAAATACATATCTAAATGAAACAACAAACAAATAAAATGAAAAACAACATAAACACTACGAAATGATAAACCAACAATACCAACTGAAAAAACACTTAACTAAATGAAATCAATACAGCTACTAAATGACAACAACATCCATCACAATCAAAGCAAAAAAAATCAACAAAGTAAATAGACAAAAAAACAAATGAAACAAAAACAACCATAAAAGAAAGAAATAAAAAAATTAACTGAACAACATAACTACGAGATATCGAAAAAAGCCTGCGCGCGTTAAGTTGGGCTCAACCCGTCCGATAGAACCTATTAAGTCAGACGGTCTGACCCAATAGTTTCACATAAACAAGATATTCTTTCGGACGCACAATTAGCATTCTCCCTTAATACATAAACCACACTTTTCTAGAACATCATTGTTTACACTTTATAATAATAATACTCGAAGTATTATCCTCAACTCAATTTCTATCTTCAAACGCGGCATAGCAGTCCAGATTGACTAATCCATCATGCATATCATCCCTCCATTCGTCATCTGAATTTTTATAAATAGATCAACCAAGTCATCGGAAATGAACAAGTACAAAAAAATATGAAAATAATCCCATACTCTTATATGGCTGTCTCTAAAGTTCTATTATTTCCATTTTTATTTTTATTTGTTTCCCATGTTAGTGCTTCAACTTCAACCATAGACAATTTTCTTAAATGTCTTCCAACTCGTTCAACTCCTTCACATCCAATCTCTAATGCAATCTACACTCCTAGTAACTCTTCTTTCTTAAACGTTCTCCAAAATTACGTACGAGATAGTAGATTTAATACATCTTCAACCCCAAAACCTCTAGCCATTGTCACAGCCTTGGACGTATCCCATGTCCAAGCTACCGTGATATGTGCGAAAACAAATAGCGTACAAATTAGGATCAGAAGTGGTGGGCATGATTTCGAAGGCCTATCATACATCTCGAATGATCCATTTATCATCCTCGACATGTTTAATCTTCGATCCATCGATATCGAAATACCAAATGAGATTGCTTCTATTCAGGCTGGGGCAACTCTTGGTGAACTTTATTATAAGATTGCACAAAAGAGTAATATCCATGCCTTCCCTGCTGGAGTATGCTTTACTCTCGGCGCCGGAGGCCACTTTAGCGGGGGTGGATATGGGAATATGTTACGGCAATATGGCTTATCAATTGATAATATTATTGATGCACAAGTAGTTGATGCAAATGGTAGAATTCTCAATCGTAAAAGTATGGGTGAAGATCTTTTTTGGGCTATTAGAGGTGGTGGTGGTGCTAGTTTTTGTGTCATCTTATCTTGGAAAATAAAATTAGTACGTGTTCCAAATATTGTTACAGTTTTCAATGTTCAAAAGACACTGGAAGAAGGTGCTACAAATATAGTCCTACAATGGCAACAAATAGCTTCTACAATAGATAGAAAGCTCTTCATTAGAGTGCAACCACAAGTTATTCAACAAGGAGGAAAAAAAAACAGTTCAAGTTTCATTCATTGGGCAATATCTAGGACGTACTAATACACTTCTTTCGTTGATGAAAAAAAGCTTTCCACTTTTAAGTTTACAAGCACAAGATTGCTCCGAGATGCCATGGATCGAAACAACTTTATTTTGGAATGGTAACCCAAAGGGTACCCCAATTGAGGTGTTATTGCAGAGGACACCAACATCATCACATTCCTATGGGAAACACAAGTCCGATTTCGTAAAAAAGCCGATCCCAAGGGAAGGCTTGGAGACGAATAGACGATATGGAAGAAGATGATTGAAGCGCAGATATTAGACAATATTTTGTTGATGCAATGGAATCCTTATGGTGGAAGGATGAACGAAATTGCAGCGAATGCAACGGCATTCCCTCATAGAGCCGGGAACCTATTTAAGATGCAATACATTACACTTTGGCAGGATGATAGTGCTGAGGCTACAAGAAGGAATCTCGAAGCGACTCGAAAACTTCATGATGCATTCATTCCTTTTGTGTCTAAGAACCCAAGGGAAGCATTCTTGAATTATAGGGATATTGATGTTGGGAATAACCAGAAGGGAAGCTTAGTTTTTGCTTCAGACTTTTTTAAGGACAACGTGAAGAGATTGTTGCAAGTTAAGGCTAAGGTTGATCCAAGCAATTTCTTTCGGTATGAGCAGAGTATACCGGTTTTTCCTAAGTGAAGGGAAGGGCGTTATTATATGGATGCATGGATTGGGCATAATGTTTTACAGAATTTGTGTTTTGTTTGATTCATGTAATTTAGTACTTGTATGAATAAGTTGTGATGAATAGTTGTGCATATAAGATATAAATAAAGATATTTGTGTGCAGTCTTAAAAGTTAGCTATTTTTTTTGGCACCCTTTCGAAAACTCATGGCAAGATGAATTTTTCTCTAGGGTGCTCTCGCATAGGGCTACTCACCCAAAGGCCCAACAAGCCCCAAATCCCCCTTCCCAACAATATTGAAATGTTGCTTCCATCAAGATTTGAACCTTGGTCTCCCGGGTGGGAGATAGGAAGCCATAAAAAGTCGCTATATGGTCTAATACTCTTCTGACGAAATTTGTTTAGAAGTCTAAATCTCCTATCCGCTCTTCTATACCATTATATGTGCTACCCAATATTATTAGTCCACATCATTTAAACAAACTTCTTATTTTTTTTAATAAGGATTAATTGACATCATCAACAAGATTCTTACAACATAAAAATTGTACAAAATTATATACTACTAATAAGAACTAGTATCGTAAACACTAGGTATCTTGACTCAATTTAACTAAACAAGCTAAGTGACAAACAATGGTGAAAAGGATGTTACCTAATTCTAACACTAAACTATAACAACTAGCAATAGCATATACAAGATAAAATCAATTAATAAAAACATCTAGAATTAAGTATCCCCAGTAATACATGACTAGTTCCCATCACAAATAACGCAATCAATAGTCCAAAAGGAGTAATGCACCCTAAAAATACCAAAGACCTCTCCCGATTACCAATGGCTACTCTAATCAAGCAATCAAACCTATTCCCATGGAACCATGCAAACAAACAGACATTAAACAAAACATCACAATATAAATTCCTAATAATCCTATCTACTTATTCCCATAGAGATATTCGTACCCTTGATTGAATCAACCAATCCATCTAGATTCAATTTCCATTGAAAACAAAATATAAGGACTCAATTCAATATCATCTATCCCTAGCATGCTAATGAAAATAAATACAATTCAATCAAGCAAGGACAATTATTCACATTAGATTGAGATTTGGGGAGAATTCATGCATTATACATTGCTAGGGTTCAACTTAAGCAATTATTCTACTAGTGACCCTAGATTATGGAACTACACACTCATAATTGAAATAGCAAAGCAAATTTAGTAATAAATTATAAGAAATAACAATAAAGGAAGAGAGAAAAATTAGAAAAACTTAATCGTTACTTGAATGAATCAATCCAAAGTAGCCAAAGTGTAGATCTCTTCAAGGTTAACAATGGAGTTTTTCTCTCAAAAGATCTCTAAAAACTGAATAATAAAACCTAATTGCCAAAATAATATTACTAAGAAGGTATTTATAGTTTTCTAAAATAATAAAACAAACTTAAAAAAAATCCCGACGGAAAAGCAGGTCGACACGGATATGTCAACATGATATTACAAAAACAGTAGCAAAATTAAACGTTTTTGTTTTCGAAAAAGTGGGGCAACACGGACGTCTCACATTTGACACAGACGTGTTGCCCTGTATTACTGAGATGATCAGTAGTAAGCTGATTTGCAAAGTACAGCGTGACACAGACGTGTCACCTTGAAATCAGACTTCCAGCAGCTCCAGCAAACTGACACGAACGTGTCAAATGTGACACTCCCGTGTTGACTTGCTCCAGGCTCCAGCCCATCTTCATGTCCACGCCATCCCCAACTCACCACAAGATGTTTAATATGTTTGATTAACCTGAAAATTAATTCAAACACCACAAATTACCTTGTGATGAAGTAACATGGAACTAAAAGGGGCCAAAATAAGGCAAGAGTTAGTCCTAAATACTCTAAACAAAGTTAAATGAGACTTAGAAATGCACCTAAAATATGAACTATTATTATTGACTTATCAAGTAGCGTATTGCATCATCAACACAATTTTACAGCATAAAAATTCTTCAGAGTGACGGACAAACCTTTAAAAATGATCGCCTTGCATTCTAAGAATACAAGCAACCAAGCCAACGCCCTATACAACAATCTAAGTTGCACATCCTCACCGCCACTAACTTAATAACAATTTAGAAGTTGTTAAGCATTCAACATCAGGTTCATTCATCTTTATCAAAACCCTATGAAGATTCCTCTGTTTCATCCTCTCTTTTATCTCATGTATTATACAGAAGTGATTTGCTGATTCTGCGAAGCATTAATTTCTCTTTCTTGACATATTCAGTAAATGATGGCAAATGGAGCAGCAAACACCACATAATTCCTGAATTTTGAGCCCTTGAGTCTTCTGCTCATCCAGTTGGTGCTATCTATTTCTAAACGGAGAAAGTATAATAATAATTTTTTTATAATTTTTTACTCATAGATAATTGAAAATATTAATGGTTAAAGTTGTGCATTTTGAGATATGAAAGTCCATATGATGTAAGTAAATTGGAATGAAAGAATTACTAGCTAGATATTGGCTCTGTTTGGGAACCCATTTCAGGTAGCTTAAATAACTAGGTGCTGAAATAAAAAGCTACCTTAAATAAATAGAAGTGTTTGGGATGGAACTGAAACTATATTTTAGTCCCTAAAAGTGACTGAAATTGAAACGCTACTCAAAATAGCGTCTGAATTTCAGGCACTGAAAAAGGCATTTTACTTAATTTCAAAGTTGTGCATCTTATCAGTTTCAGCTATACCTTATCAAGTTCAGCTACATTTCAGACAATATTACCAAACAGAGCTATTTACTTAATTTCTAACAATTTATTCATGTGCTTAAGGAATGGGTTGGTTTTAAGGGAACAAATCATAGTTCTCTCAAACAAACCTAGTTCTAATCATAGTTCTCTCAAACAAACTTAGTCCTACTACACGTTCATTGCACATAGTTCCTTCATAACAATTACGGTTTCCGTTAGCCCAATTCTTGGCCCAACTAAGGGTGAAAAGTCTAAATTATCCTTGATCAAAGTCAAATTCTATCAACATAGTACCACTATATATACAGACTTGCTTACAAGTACAGTAACTTTTTCTAAATTTATGGACTCTCACTCTCCTTTCGCTATCTAGAAAGCATATACTTCATCCGTTTAGAAATAGTTGCATCATTTCATGTTTTCACACTTGCCGATGCATGGTTTCAAACGTTAATATCTTCAATTATTAATGAGTAAAAATTATAAAAAGTTAATATTAAAAAAATATGCATTGAGACGAATCGAACAAGATCTCATATGACCGTTTAGAAATATTTGCATCGTTTCATGTTTTCACACTTGCCGATGCATGGTTTGAAACGTTAATATCTTCAATTATTAATGAGTAAAAATTATAAAAAGTTAATA
This sequence comes from Beta vulgaris subsp. vulgaris, assembly GCF_026745355.1. Lineage (NCBI taxonomy): Eukaryota > Viridiplantae > Streptophyta > Magnoliopsida > Caryophyllales > Amaranthaceae > Beta > Beta vulgaris. Next base: position 52,146,717 of record NC_079208.1, on the reverse strand, counting down.
TTAAAAAAATATACATTGAGACGAATCGAACAAGATCCCATATGACCGTTTAGAAATATTTGCATCGTTTCATGTTTTCACACTTGCCGATGCATGGTTTCAAACCTTAATATCTTCAATTATTAATGAGTAAAAATTATAAAAAGTTAATATTAAAAAAATATACATTGAGACGAATCGAACAAGATCTCATATGACTATATTTCTCTTAAAATATAAATCACCAAAGCTAATCAAAAGGTAGGATGTGAATAGTAAACACTATACAAGTGGTGCAACTATTTCTAAACGGAGGAAGTATAATTCTAATTTGAGCGTCGGAGAGGCGTACGACATACTTGAGACCATCCCCGGATAGTTCACTCAGGTAGGAATCACCCTCAGAGGATAGACATCTTATTCCCTCCAATAGATCATGATTAGAAAGATTCCCCAAAAACCCTCTCATATCTATATACTATTGTAGAAAAGACACACTAGTTGTTACAACTTTGGTGTTTGTTCTGATAGATATTTTTGGTGACTTAACAAAAGTGTTGTTTTTACTTTTGTAGTACTCTAACAATAAGAAGCGTAATGGGTAAAAGAGATAATCACAAGGTGAGATACTAGTATTGATAAGGAAGGAGATTAGTATATGAGAGAAAAACTAGTATTCAAAGAACTTGGATTTTTTTTCTTTTCATTTCATCACATAGTGTAATGATATATTTATACAAGAAAGATGTCGGTTACTTTCCTTCTAGTAATATCCATATAGTAATCTACTCAGGCTTAGGATTAGATACATCTCTTTTTTTTTTTTTCTTAAATTTGCTTCTTAGCTTAAATTTTTCTAGACTTAATTTCTAGGTCTTTCTATCCTAGATTTTTCTAGCTACTTTAATGACATACTACCTCTGTTTCAAATTATTGTTACATTTACACTTTTCACTTTTCACGTATGCCAATGCAAAACTTTGAGGACATATATCTTTAGTTTTGTATCTGTAAAAATTATAAAAAGTACATATTAATAAAATACATACTAATACGAATCTAACAAGATCTCACATGACTATGTTTCACGTATAAATCACAAACGAGGGTCAAAGTGCAATTTATGAATAGTGTAAAATGTCAAAGTGTAACAATTAATTTGAAACAGAGGTAGTATATTACAAGATTTTTTTCTTATTCTAATACTCCCTCTAATCTAAAAAATCTTGCACTCTTGATTTCTTGCTCATAATATTCTTAAACATTGTTGTTGCACTTGTCACCAACCACCATAGAACATGAACTTCTGATTTTCAATGTTGGCACCCATGTTACCAACTATTTTACTGATGCTCGTGTCACCAGCCATCACCCAAATATATTTTTTTCTGCAAATTTTCTTTTGTTGTTATTGGTGCTCATGTCACCAACCTTTCCGGCTAATGCTCTTGTCATTAGCAAAATTCAAAACAAAATTTCTTCTTGATTTCTTCGCCAAATTAAAATTGGCAATCTCATTGTTTTTCTTGGTCCTGCAATTCTTTCCTACATGACCAAACTTCTTGCACTGCCAACACTGTGGCTTTCCTTTATGTCAACAGTCTGCGGTATCATGGTTAGTCTTTTTAATTTGCAAATATTGCAGGAGAGTTTTTGATTCATACCTTTCGATGATTTTTCTTCATCTTCTTCCTCAACATTTTTCTTGGGCATTTTCTTAAATTTTACTGCAAGAGCAGCCTCAATTATTTCTTCATCAATATGCCTATGTTTCCTTTGTTCATGGGACTCCAAAGATCCCATAAGTTGCTCTACTGTTATTTTTGATATATCTTTTGTTTCTTCAATAATAGCAACAATGTTATCGTATTTTTCCGTTAAACTTAATAAAATCTCCTTCACAATTTTCTCATCTGAAATTTCTTCTCCATATGATTTCATCTGATTCACTATTTCTATTACCTTTGAAAAATATTCTTTCATTAATTCTCCTTCTTTCATTTTTAAGTTTTCAAATTCTCTTCTTAGAGACTGGAGTTTGATACTTCTCACCTTGCTATCTCCCTAAAATTCTTGTTGCAGGATCTCCCAAGCCTCCTTTGCTGTGTTGGCTCTTAAAATTCTTGAAAATATTATATCTGTGACCGCATTTTGTATTAAATATAATGCCTTAGCATCCTTCATTCTTTCACCCTCGAGCTGCCTTTTTTGAGCTTCGGTTAGGTACTCTCATCTTCGTACTCCATATATCCTTTATCAGCATAACTCCACAACCCATGAGATTTAAGTAATGTCTTCATTTTAATTTTCCAAAAATCATAATTTTCTCCCCCGAAAATTGGAATTGGGAAGGTTGGGTTGTTGAGTGCCATTATAATTCATGTTGTATATGGGTTAAATGTGTTTTGTGGCTAAAGTAGTGAGGTCTTGGGAATTTTGGCTCTGATACCCCTGATAGATATTTTTGGTGACTTAACAAAAGTGTTGTTTTTACTTTTGTAGAACTCTAACAATAAGAAGCGTAATGGGTAAAAGAGATAATCACAAGGTCAGATATTAGTATTGATAAGGAAGGAGATTAGTATATGAGAGAAAAACTTGTATTCAAAGAACTTGGATTTTTTTTTCTTTTCATTCCATCACATAGTGTAATGATATATTTATACAAGAAAGATGTCGGTTACTTCCTTCTAGTATTATCCATATAGTAATCTACTCAGGCTTAGGATTACTCTAGATACATCTCTTTTTTTTTTCTTAAATTTGCTTCTTAGCTTAGATTTTTCTAGACTTAATTTCTAGGTCTTTCTATCCTAGATTTTTCTAGCTACTTTAATGACATATATTACAAGATTTTTTTGATTATTCTAATATGTTCACCATACTTAGATTAAACGATACGAATATCATTTATATAGTTTAATTTCATGTACAGCGACACCAAAAAAATTCATATCCATGCCATTGTTATTAATATTGCTTGTGTAAGTTGTGATCTTCTTGACTTTTCTTTGTGAGCTAAGATGTATAACAGATAACTCATCACATAAATTAGTAAGAATTTAAATACTCATCAGTTATCTTGAAAACCTTTAAAAAATATAACTCCCAAAACTTTGGGATAATCAAAGAAAATAATAACTTATATACATTAATTTTTTTTATTATGTAATTGGGTTAGCTAATGACAATTAAAAATTTCATTTTAATAGTTCTAGTCAATGATAAAGTTTTTCTTTTTCTTTTAATATTTTTGGACTTTGAATATTGATTTTTAATTCTAGAAGTCTAAGTATTTCTAGGCTTAATATTTGAACAAAGACTATTCTTCATATATAGTATCAAAAATAGGGGACTTGTTGCAATACATAATTACGTTTGCATGCACTATCGGTAGTTCGCTACCACGATGAATGTGTACTCTTTAACACGAGATTGCTTAATAGACTATCCATGCATTTTCAAACACGGAGCATTAAATTGTCCGTAGACAAATGCACCATGCATCAATATCCCAAGGTTGCTATCTATGCTCATCAAAATTTCTATATATAGACTCAATAATCGAACAACCAAATACAAGCCATTGAAATCACAATAGTTTTTCCAAAAATGAAAGTGCTAAACCCTTTTCTGGTCCCTTTTAACGTTATACTACTTCCCATCTTTTTCTTTTTTGTTGTTTCCCACGTTACAGCTTCAAATCCATCCATCGACAATTTCCTCCTATGCCTCCCATCTCGCTCAAATCCATCACATCCAATCTCTCACGCCATCTACACCCCTAGCAACTCTTCTTTCTTAAACGTACTTCAATACTACGTACGAGAGAGTAGATTTAACACATCATCAACCCCAAAACCTCTAGTTATTATCACAGCCTTGGACGTATCCCATGTCCAAGCGACCGTGATATGTGCGAAAGCAAATAACTTAGAAATTAGGATCAGAAGTGGAGGACATGATTACGAGGGCATGTCATACGTTTCAAATGTCCCCTTTGTCATCCTCGACATGTTCAATCTTCGATCCATCGATATCGATATACCAAGTGAAACTGCTTGGACACAAGCCGGGGCAACTCTAGGTGAACTTTATTATAAAATTGCCCAACATAGCAAGACCCATGCCTTCCCTGCAGGGGTATGTTTTACTCTTGGCACCGGAGGTCACTTTAGTGGGGGTGGTTACGGAAATATGTTAAGACAATACGGCTTATCCATCGATAATATTATTGATGCACTAATTGTTGATGCAAATGGTAGAATTCTTAACCGCAAAACTATGGGTGAAGATCTATTTTGGGCTATTAGAGGGGGAGGAGGTGCTAGTTTCGGCGTCATTGTATCATGGAAAATCAAATTAGTACGTGTCCCAGAAACTGTTACAGTTTTTCGTGTTCCGAAGACCTTGGAACAAGGTGCTACAGATGCACTCCTACAATGGCAACAAGTTGCTTCTACAATAGATAGAAAGCTCTTCATTAGAGTGCAACAAGAAGTTATTCAACAAGGAGGGAACAGAACTGTCCAAGTTTCATTCATTGGATTATATCTTGGACGTGCCAATCCTCTTCTTTCGTTGATGAACAAAAAATTACCACTTCTAGGCTTACAAGCACAAAATTGCACTGAGATGCCATGGGTAGAAACAACTCTATTTTGGTATGACATCCCACAAGATACTCCCCTTGAGATACTATTGGAAAGGACACCTACATCAGCTACGTCCTACACTAAAAAAAAGTCCGATTTTGTGAAAAGTCCTATTCCAAGGGAAGGCTTGGAAATGATATGGAAAAAGATGATTGAATTGCAATTGGAAAACAATTTTGTAATACAATGGAATCCTTATGGTGGGAGGATGAACGAGATTGCGGAGAACGCAACGGCGTTCCCTCATAGAGCTGGGAATCTCTTTAAGATTCAATACATCACAATTTGGGGAGATGATAATGGTACAAGTAGGAATCTCGAAGCGACTCGAAAACTTCACGATGCATACACTCCTTTTGTCTCTAAGAATCCAAGGGAAGCGTTCTTGAATTATAGGGATATTGATGTTGGGACGAATGAGAATGGGAGCTTAGATTTTGCTTTGGACTTTTTTAAGGGCAATGTGAAAAGATTGTTACAAGTCAAGGCTAAGGTTGATCCTAGCAATTTCTTCAAGTATGAGCAGAGTATGCCGGTTTTCCCCAAGAAACAATGAGAATGATGAAGTTGAGGTTGAAGAAAATAAAGGGTCTTGTATTATGCATGGATAGGTACTATTTTCCTAGCTAATTTCTTCAATGTCTCTAATAATCGGGCACATATATTTTATTGTAACTTATACTTACGTATAAATTGTTGGACTCATGTAATTAATTATCTAGTTGTTTCAATAATTTCCATGCAACAGTTGTAAACTAGTAGTACAAAGTATAAATAGATTTGAATTCAATAAATAATAATGCTCAGATATTCAATGAAGATGACTAAATACTGTGAGACGTTTTTTCAATAAAAAAAATATTTATCAGAATTCGATTAATAATTTAACACCTTGTCAAGTCAATATTCCAGTGAAAACAAATGTAACGGAGCCTATCAAATCCAAATTGAATCTTCATATTCAATCTGATGAATTTAACATTACAATCTGATAACCAAAATCTACAGCTCTAATCAATTAAAATCAAACAAAACCCCGATTAACGTAGCCATCAATTTATCACCATTTTTGCCTCCAAAACACAAGGATGACTATAGTGAATAGTTAAATACTAGTATACTACCTCCAAATTCCTTTTATTAGTTGAAACGCTTTAATATGACTTTTATTTTTAAATCTTATAGTAATATTGTTCGCATTATGATGACCAATAAATAGTTATGTTGTTAAATGTATTTCAATGTGTATGTATTTATATAAATCAACTACTTTATATAATTTTTACTGCATTAATTAGCAAGCATAAAATTAAAGCATTACAACTAAGAAAAAAAAGGAAATAACTAGTTTTGTTGGCACGTACTATGACCTAATCTGGAGACCAGCCTAAAACATCATTGTGGATGATTATAGAGAAATTAACAGAGAAAGCAGGAAATTTGTAGATGAGGTTGTGAGCCACTTGGCCTTCATGAGCCATATATAAAGTTCTCAGCCCTATTCACTTCCCTGAAAACAATGAGAAATAGGAAACCTATTAAACTATGAAAGTTCAATGCTAGCATCAATTAATAAAGCACTAATAGACCAAGGAGGCTTCCAAATTTTTTTGCATAGCTTTGATAACAGAAATGTTATCGCCTTCTATTTTGATATGATTTAAATTACGAACCCGAGCAGCTTTAATAGCTTCCTAGAGACCTGTTACCCCAGCTTGAACAATAGAGTAATCACTAGGAAGTGAATTACATCCAGCGAGAAGAACATCACCCAAATGGTTTCTAATAACAAAACCACAAGAAGCCCTCCCATCCTGATATTGCGACCCATCAAAATTTATCTTAAAAAAATACCCTCTAGAGGGGGAACCCAAGCAACAACCCTTCTAGCTAATTGGGCACCCAGTATAGAAGAACAACCCAACTTCCTAGGCTCAAGACAGGTTTTATTAGACAAACACCATTGCCACTCTTTAACAAAATTATTAACAAGAAAACTAATTTTTCTAGCATTAAAAGCATCTTACGAAAAAATTACTTTATTATCGGTAAACCACACAAATCACCAGACAACAGCTAACAGACTAGTCTAGGATAGCCCTAGAGCATCTAAACAAACCTCTAAATTTGCTCGAAAAGAATCCAAATTGGCAGAAACCGGGATCTGAGGCCAGCCAAAATCCACATCAAGTTGATGAAGAATGTCAAAAACAAAAGGACATTGAAAAAAGAGATGAGAAGTTGTTTTCGAAGCACAACTACATAACTCACATTGTTTAGGAGTGAAGAAATGAACTTGTGCTATCCAACCCTTTGTTGGCAGACCTTTATTACAAGCTTTCCACAAGTTTTTATTTTTTTTATTTTTTATCTTAGGATGGAGGAAGATTCGACTTTCAAATCCACCGGTATTCAACTTTCCCTTGAGAACCAGTCTTATAGTCTATAATTAATTTGACACCTGACTTAACAAAATAAATGCCATCAGAAGATGGGGACCAAAAAAACTCATCCTCCACATCATTGGAATGAAGATCTTGGCTATCTGAGAGCAAACATCATAAAAAAGGAGGGACTCAACAATTGCATATCCCACACCTTAGTCTCAGAGATAAATTAATGAACACAACCAGCGTTATTGATAGTCGAATTTTGAACAATTTTGCTTAAAGGATGAGGCAAGACCTAATTATCATGCCAGAAATTAATTCTTCTACCATTGCAAACTTGCCACTTGAAGCCCGTTTTAAAAATTGGTCTCAAAGACATAAGCTTTTTCCATTGCCAAATAGAGTTTTGCGAAACTTTATAGGTCATAAAATCCCTATTTTTACAATACTTTTTTTCATCAATAGATTCCAAAGGTTGTTATCATTTCAAAGCAGTTTCTACAGAAGTTTCATTTGATTAGCAATATTGTTAACACATGTTTTCCTAAAACCCAATCCTCCATAAGGTAATGGGGTACAAATTCTATCCCAACCAATCAAATTGGAAGTCTTTGAATTAGAATCCTTGTTCCAAAAGAAATTTCGATAATAACTATCAAGTTTGGATAAAATGATTTTTGGAAGCAGAAAACTTTGCATTTGATAGTTAGCTTTAGAAGCAAGGTTAGCTTGAAGTAAAATAGCTCTCCCTGCTTGAGAAAGAGAATTAGCTTTCCGTTTCGGTAACTGATTCTGAACTTTATCAACTATAGGCATAAAAGTTTCCTTGGTGACACGACGGTCAATAATAGGACAACCCAAATAGCTTTCCAGACACGAAGAATAAGACATATCAAGAATTCCTTGAAAACTTTCTATCTCTATTTCTGAAACATTATCAGTACACTTGAAAGCTGATTTATTTAATTGACAAGTTGCCCGGACATAGCATAATACTTATCTAGAATCGACCGAATAGCCTTGCAGCTATCCATATTTGTCTTAGCAAAAATCATAGTGTCATCTGCAAAGGTTAGAAATGGAACTTTAACCCCAGACTTCCCAATGGAAACTCCAACTAATTTGCCATTAGACACACTGTTATGATGAAGTTGTCGTGCTGATAATTCAACACATACACTAAAGAGATATGAAGAAAGCGGGTCCCCCTAATGAATCCCTCTAGAAGGAAAGAATCTATCACTTGGAATACCATTAGCCAAGATAGAAAAGGAGAATGATGAATTGATGATAGACAAGCCCAAATCCAACTAATCCAGATCGGGTTAAAGCCAAGATGACTAAGCATAGCATAAACGAACTCCCATTCCAACCGGTCATAGTCTTTTTTCATATCTAGTTTAATGGCAATCCACTTGTCTTTGCATGTTTTCTTTCTAAAGGAATGGAAAACTTCATGAGCTATCAGAATGTTATCTTGAAGTGGGTGGATAATTTTCCTAAGAACAACTTTCAGGCGATTGGCTAAAATTTTTGCTATAATTTTATATATAGTGGAACATAAACTAATTGGGCGAAAATGAGACGTTTTTTCTGGATTTTCTATTTTAGGGATTAGAGCTAGAAAAGTATGATTAATCTCTGTCAAGATTCTTCTAGAATGGGAAAAAGCTTTGACAGCTCGTATTACAGATTGACCAATGCAACTAAAGTCCAATACTTTTGAAAGAAAAAAAAAAGAGGGAAATCCATCAGGGCCCGAGGTTTTATCAAGGACAAAATCAAAAGTTGCATTTTTAATTTCCTCATCAGAGACAACTGCCACTAAGCACCAATTATCCTCATCAGAGATAATGGGGGAGATAAGTTCAAAATCCATATTGTTGTCGAAAAACCACCTTGAATCCTTTGTGAATCTATCGTGAAATTCTTTTGTAAAATGTGAGAAATCACATCCGGATTGGAAGCAGATTGGCCTGAGGCATCAATAAGAGTTTTTATTTGATTTTTATTTCTTCTAATCGCCGCAAAAGCATGATAATATTTTGTATTTTGATCACCTAATGAAAGATGTTTATCGCGGTATTTTTTGCTTCCAAAAATCACTTTGGTAAGAATACAGTTTTTGTTTTTTCGATAAAAGTCTTTGTTGTTTTCTTGGAGATAAGTATTGACGGCATCCAAAATTAATTGCGCTTGAATTTTCTCTAAATCTAAATCCACTTTGCGTTACTGAGTGAAGATATTACTAAATCGAGTCTTATTCCAAACTTTAATATTGGATTTGAGAAACTTACATTTTTGCATTAAGCAAAACATATAGGATCCATTAAATCTAATACACCATGTTTTCTTAATAAGAGTATCAAAGTCTTTCGTTTGGCACCACATTTTTTTTGAATCGGAAAGGATAAGCTTTTAAAACATTTGTGATGCCAAAAGAAAGAGAAATTGGACAATGATTCGAGGAGGAGAAAATGTAATTAGTAATCTAAGCATTAGGGAATAATGATAACTAATCAATACTTGCAAACCCATGATTAAGGTTTTCATAAATATTATCATTACCATGAATCTTCTTTCTCCAAGTAAAGGGGGATCCCTTAAAAGGAATTTCCTTACAAGGGACTAATGATTTAAAGTTTAATAGTCTTTTAAATCTCTTGGAAGATGTAGGAGCACCACCTAATTTATCACTTGGCTTACCAATTTCATTATAGTCGCCCATAATGGTAAATGGAATGGATAGAGAATTACAATAATCAACAAGCTCTTCCCCAAACTCGTTCTTAAACGCATTATTAGTTGGGGCATAAATATAAACGACAATGAATTCATTCAAGAACTTTGTGAAAGAAATGTGGCATGAAATGAACCTACTACTTTTATAAATAACATTAATAAGCTTGAATGGATTTACAAAACATGCTTTCCACATAACTCATAAACCACACGCCATACCCATGGTAGGGATATGGTCCAAAAAGCTAAACCCACACTGTTGGGCAAATATATTCAAGGGAGGAGCCTTATACTTTGTCTCACAAATCATGAAAATATTGATTAAGTTAGCTTTACAAAAGTCTCTAATCTCATCAAAAGCAATTTTCCTACGACAACCTCTAATATTCTAACATGCAATCTTCATTTAAAACAAACAAAAAACAATAGAACACCATTTTTGATATAAACATAGCTGAAGAAATTAGTTTATAGGCCTCTTCAGGGAAGAGGAGGCACTTTCTCCCTCATGTTCCTCAACCTTCCTTTTGGATGACTCAGACTGAGAAGTATGCTCCATGGGGGAACACTGCTCTACACCTAACAACTCAATTTGATGGACTATGAAATTATCATAATGTAGAGACTGGAAAGAGTTCTCAGTGAGGGTTTTAACCTCATCATCTTCATTAATAGGCAGATCCAGAAAAAAAAGCACCACTACCAGTCCTCTCATTACTACTATGGGGAGAGATAACTCCAGCAAACTCATCATCACACAACATATCATCATAGTATGATTCAGAAAAGAGATGAGAAGTGTGAAATACTTTAATGGGGGGGGGGGGAGCAGGAACAAGAGAAAGGGCCATGTCCCCCATGTCTCCATCACCTTGCACAAGCTGTTTAGAAACATCCATAGAGGGAGGGAGCACTGAGGACAGCCTCCTTGAATCCTCATCATCAGAAGAGATCTCAACAGTAAGGGAAGCAATTATCAGCTTTCCCTTACCTTTATCAAGAGCAGCATCTATTAACAGCTCTTTCTCACAACAAGCAGGAAAACCCAACCCAATACCAACAATAACTTTGTCATCTGACTTAAGGACCTCAGAGGGTTCCTTAATAACAATACCCTTACCAACTTTCTGTTTAACATTCTCATGGACAATACCTAACAGAGGGACAGAATCATCAACACTTTCATGAAAGACAGTTGTTTTCTTAGTAGAGGATGAATTAACTAGATTATGACGTTTTTTAGGTGGCACCACCTTTTTTTTGCAAACTTACCCATATAGCAGCAGCTAAGAGCTTAGTCTGAGCTTGAACTATATAAGCTTGCTCATCTATAGATTCAAGATTAGCTTGGCTAGCCTTAACTAAGTTGTCATACAAACACTTCTGTTTAGGATTTTTCATAAGTCTCACTTTTATCTCCTTTTTAAGGGAGGTTAAAAGAGGGCAGCAGTCAATGATGTGGTTATCAGACCCACAAAAAGAACAGCCTGAAGAAAAGTTTTCACACCAAATCACATAGCCTTGCACAAGATCACCATGTTTACATACCTCAGCAAATTCTAAAAGAGGGGATTTAATATCAACACGAACACGTACAAATTTGGTATTATGCCTTAGCAAAGATCAAGGGTCAAGCTTAATCAAGGCACCAATACCATTAGCTGAAAGTAAACTAGCCACATAATCATAATTTAGTAACTCGGCAGGGAGATACGGACCCACAAATCTACCCATTTTATTTCCTCTAAATATGGATCAAAGAAAGGGCGATTTAGGGAAATTTTACAATGAGCTTGTGGAAGGATACCGAGGAACGAGGTAAAGTATAACTCCCTTTGTTCTGAAATATTTAAGCCGCTAATATTTCAAGGTTAAATTTATTAACCGTTAACTGTATTACCTCACCCTTATAATAATCACTGGAATCATGACTTAAGTGTTAGTAGTTGATTCATCTTATAAGTTTAATAAATCAAACATCAAAATATGACAATAGTATACAGATTGACTGCTAGGATATGTAACTTGGATGACTAATATACAATTGACTTGTAGTACAAGTAACTAAGTAACCTGGATGACTTTTCTTTCTCTACAAGTCTGCAGCACAAGTATAGGTAATTTCTACTAAATTTTGGGCCTGTTTCTTGCCTTTCTCGATCTATAGTATAGTTTCTAACTTGAATGTTGGAGGGACGTACTCCGGACCATCCTGAGTAGTTCACCTAGTTTAATTTTGCAGGCCTCAGAAACCCTCATAGGATGGACATCCCGCAAATTGATGGATCATTAGGACGATTCTCAAAAGCCTTCTCATAAAATTATATATTTTCTATTAGGATAAAAATAACATCAGTTCTTACAACTTGGATTTTTGGTCACTGTACTTCTCACATGAAGATTAAATAATATGGATACTCATTTATATAGTTTAATTTCATGTATAGCCACACCCGAAATTTTCATAGTTCCATGCCCTTCTTATTATTATTGCTTGTGTAACTAGTGATCTGCTCCTTGACTTTTCTTTGTGATCTAGCTAATGTATAGCAGATAACGCACATATTAGTAAGATATTTAAATTGTCATCAGTTCGTTATCTTCAAAACCTTTAATAAAAAAACTACCATTTTTGGGTTAATCTAAGAAAACAATAAGTTATCTATATCTACAAAATCTTTTCATCATGCATTTGGGTTAGCTAATGACAATTAAAAATCTCATTCTAATGGTTGTCGTGTGATGATTACGTTTCTTTCTTCTTTTATAATGTTTTTGAACTTTGAATATTGATTTTTAGTTTCTAGACGTCTATGTATTTCTAGACTTAAATATTTGAATAAAGACTATTCTTCTCATATATTATAAAAAATAGGTGATTATTGTACATAAGTTGCAATCCATAATTACGTAGTTGCACGCATTATTTCTACCGTGATGAACGTGTACCCTTAACATGAAATTGTTTAATAGACTATCCCATGCATGTTCAAACACGGAACAATGAATTGTCCGTAGCCAAATCACAAACGCACCATGCATCAATATTCCAGGGCTGCTATCTGCTAGATCTGCTATCTTAGCTAGATCATCAAATTTTCTATAAATAGACTCAACAATAGAACAACAAAATACAAGCCACTGAAAACACACAAGTTTTTTCCAAAAATGAAAGTCCTAAACCCTTATCCTGTCCTCTTTAACGTCATACTACTTCCCATCTTATTCTTTTTCGTTGTTTCTCACGTTACAGCTTCACATCCATCCATCGACAAATTCCTCCTATGCCTCCCCTCTCGCTCAAATCCATCACATCCAATCTCTGGTGCCATTTACACTCCTAGAAACCCTTCTTTCTTAAACGTACTTCAATACTACGTACGAGAGAGTAGATTTAACACATCATCAACCCCAAAACCTCTAGCCATTGTCACAGCCTTGGACGTATCCCATGTCCAAGCAACCGTGATATGTGCGAAAGCAAATAACTTAGAAATCAGGATCAGAAGTGGAGGACATGATTACGAGGGCATGTCATACGTTTCAAATGTTCCCTTTGTCATCCTCGACATGTTCAATCTTCGATCCATCGATATCGACATACCAAGTGAAACTGCTTGGACTCAAGCCGGGGCAACTCTAGGTGAACTTTATTATAAAATTGCACAAAAGAGTAAGACCCATGCCTTCCCTGCAGGGGTATGCTCTACTGTTGGCACCGGAGGCCACTTTAGTGGAGGTGGTTACGGGAATATGTTAAGACAATATGGTTTATCCATCGATAACATTATTGATGCAAAAATTGTTGATGCAAATGGTAGAATTTTTAACCGCAAAAGTATGGGTGAAGATCTATTCTGGGCTATTAGAGGTGGCGGAGGTGCTAGTTTCTGCGTCATTTTATCATGGAAAATCAAATTAGTACGTGTCCCAGAAATTGTTACAGTTTTCCGTATTCCAAGGACCTTAGAACAAGGTGCTACAGATATAGTCCTACAATGGCAACAAGTAGCTTCTACGATAGATAGAAAGCTCTTCATTAGAGTGCAACAAGAAGTTATTCAACAAGGAGGGAACAAGACGGTCCAAGTTTCGTTCATCGGGCTATATCTTGGACGTACCAATTCGCTTCGTTCGTTGATGAACAACAGCTTTCCACTTCTAGGCTTACAAGCACAAGATTGCATTGAGATGCCATGGGTAGAAACAACTCTATTTTGGTATGACTTCCCACTAGGCACTCCTGTTGAGGTACTATTAGAAAGGACAATTACACCGGCTATGTCCTACACTAAAAAGAAGTCCGATTATGTGAAAAATCCTATTCCAAGGGAAGGCTTGGAGACGATATGGAAAAAGATGATTGAATTGCAATCGGATAATAGTTTTGTGGTACAATGGAATCCTTACGGTGGGAGGATGGACGAGATTGCGGAGGACGCAACGGCGTTCCCTCATCGAGCAGGGAACCTCTTTAAGATTCAATACATCACAATTTGGGATGATGATAGTGGTACAAGTAGGAATATCGAAGTGGCTCGAGAACTTCACGACGTATACACTCCTTTTGTGTCCATGAATCCAAGGGAAGCGTTCTTAAATTATAGGGATATTGATGTTGGGACGAATGAGAATGGGAGCTTAGATTTTGCTTTGGACTTTTTTAAGGGTAATGTGAAAAGATTGTTACAAGTCAAGGCTAAGGTTGATCCCAGCAATTTCTTCAAGAATGAACAGAGTTTGCCGGTTTTCCCTAAGAAACAATAATGAAAAATGAATCGAGGTTGAAGAAAATAAAGGGTGTTGTTATGCATGGACGATATATACTATTTTCCTAGCTAATATCTTCAATGTCTCTAATAATCGGGCACATATATATTTCATTGTAACTTATAGTTACGTATATATTGTTGGACTCATGTGATGATCTAGTTGTTTCAATAATTTCCATGCAATTCAGTTGTAAGATAAAAGTATAAATAGATTTGAATTCCATGAGTAATGTTTAGTTACCCAATAAAGATGATTATTAGTACTATGACATGTTTTTCAATGAAATATTCATCAGGATGTGATTAACAAGTTAAAACCAAGTCAAGTCAATATTTCAATAAAAACAAATGTATGGACTATAAGCCTGTCAAATCCAAATTGAATCTTTATATTCAAATTATCTTATCTGATTAATTAAACATTGCAATAATGTAATCTGATAAACAAATTTCAGAGCTCTAATTATCCAAATCAAGCAAAACCACGGTTAGCATAGCTACCCCATCACCATTTTTACCTCCAAAGCTGTGGCGGAGTCAGGATTTCAAAATCGGGGGTCACAAAAAAAGACAAAAGATATTCAATATTCAAAATTTTGCAACGCAAAGAAACATTGTCTAATATTTATAGTCATACATCCCAAAATAAGAAAAAATTACAAGTGCATTCGACGAGTCTTCATTTTTTGAAAACGATCAATAATATCATCATATATTTCTCATAAGCAAGATTTTGAGCACTTTTTACACCTCCAACATGTTTCTTAAACCTTTCCGATTTATTCCATGACCTAAATCCTTCATCTACACATATATCTCCTCCCACTTCTCCTCCCACATTAACTTTAATATTATTCTAAACAAGTAACAAACAAAGCAAAATGCCGCATCTTTCTCGATACTATATTCAAGTCAATCCCATTTATCAAACCAAGAAGCAACGAATAGACGCGGACGCGGCCCCCTAGATCTGTTTGAGGGAAGTTATGAGTTTTTGGTTGACAAGGTTTTTTTAAAGGATATATGCCCTCCTGATCGCATTACATTGATTATTTGAAGGATAATCCATTATGCATGTTTATTCTTTTTCCCGGGTCATGAGAAAGAAGTTCAACATTATAAACCAACTCTTCATTCTCTAATGGCACGCTATGAGTATTTGAACCACCCAAATTCATATCATTTTCGTTAATTTGAGGAGAATCATAAGATGGAAACGCACTAGCATTAGATGAACCACCCAAGTTATGAGTTTTTGGTTGACAAGCGTTGAAGAAAATGAATTATCTTGAGATTTCATTTTCTTGAACATAAATGTCGAATATCGAGCTGTTTTTCCCATTGCCTTTGATTTTTTTTATCTAGGTGTATCACTCATTGTTTCCTATATTCATTATTTAATACAAAATAACACATATAAACTAACAATTAAACTATATAAAAATTAATTAATAAATTACCATCATAAAAAAATCAAATCATCATATAAAATCATATATTAATTAACACTACCTAATTTATACAAATGCACATTTCAGAAATTCACACATTCACAAAAAAAAAAAAACTTAAAAACAAACTGACAAAGTGCATCAATCACACATTCACACTTCACAAATTCGAAAATTCACACATGTAGGCAAATATTACAATTAATATCAACCAAATAAGACCATATACAATTTAGGAATTATAAATAATGTAAAAAATTAAAATTTAATCTCTTTCAAGTTTCAATACCTAATGGCTCATGGCTGCCGCAGAGGTCGGAGGAGCATCAACGTGTAGGCGTGCGATGCAGTGGTCGACAGACTCTGGCTTCTGAACTCGTGAAGGCTGAAGCCTGAACTAGGCAATTAATAATTTTTATAGCGTGAGATACTGAGGTGTAGTGGCAAAGGAAAGAGGGAGAAAGTGATAAATTTTAGAACTTAAATGATTTTTAATTTTTGATTTAATTAAAATCTGATGGGAATTGAGACCCACTGTCATTAATAAAATTAAATTAAGTCTGCAAGGGGGCCAACGTGGTAGCCAACTTTTTGCGTGAAATGGTGCTCAACGACTGAATTAATTCATCTTTTCTAGCGCTGGACGTTGCTGATTTATTTTTTTTTCTTACGAAAGATCCTTAATTTTTTTTATTCGGGGGTCACATGACCCATATTGGCTTCGCTACGGATCCAAAGTATACAAGGATGACTACCTAATGAATACTAATATAGAGCTTCCAAATTCTTTCATTAGTTGTAATGCTTTGACTTTTATAGTACTTATTGTTAGCTTGTTGTATTATTCTGACAAATATATTAAATAAATTTCAATATGTAATATGTTGTTAAATTTTCTCAAGAATAGCAAGTAAGAAGGTAATTTTCCAAGTCTTAGGTGAAGACTCAATTAATAGTTCAACCAAAGATCCTAAGCTCAAGTTGCTTTCTGTTTCTATACTCAGCTTCTGTGCTCGACTTTGACTTTTAAGGAGAGAAGTGGGAATTCTCCCTCGTAAGGCAGGCTTCGACTAGCTTTTAGCTGGAACGTGGCTAATTGAACCAATCCTAACCGCAGTGAACAGAGGATTGGGCACAGCTTCTCTGATCTTTCCTTTTCTGCTTTTGAGCCTGCATTTATATATGTCGACTTTATGTAATTTTCACTAATAGATAATGAAAGTTATTAATATTCAAAGTTATGCATTAGCATGCATAAAAATCAAGATATTACAACTAAGGAAAAACAAAGGAAGAAACTAGTTTTGCTGGCATAACTTTGAATATTAATGATTTATATATGTCGACTTTAATTTTTATGCATGCTAATGCATAACTTTGACATATAAATAATGATTTAGAGGGAAATAATACAATAAGCTTGTGGAAGGCTTCAGAAGAATGACTAGTCGTTCTTTCTCTTTTTTCTCTAAAAATCATATTTTTCTTTTTTGGTCTAGGAGTTACCACATCTCATGACTTACTATAAATTGAGCCCATTTATCTTCTATGATTTACTTTTTCTTCATCTAAGACAATTAAATGTAAAAGGTTTTTTTTCCTAAGTTACTAAAATTATCACTCAAAAAAAAAGCTCTTTTTTGGGCCATTTATATAATTACAATACGATTTGTCTAATTTTTATGGTCAATTCTGGTAAGAGTGTGGTTAGTTGAACTAAAAACTCAACGCAAGTCCCTTAAGGTGAAGAAAAAAGAAAACTTCTTAATCAGGTAAAAAGTTAGAAAGTTAAATTCCTTTAACTCCTTATTATACCCTTAACTCGATTGAAAATTGTCACGTGTAAACTATAGAACACCACCCAATCAACCACACTAGTTAACCAAAGCGTGAATGGTGGACTAGAGACCATCTTCCTCTACGTGGTCCTACTCCAAAACGCATATTCTTTATTTTATATCTTTATGTTCTTTTTATGCTTTTATTCATTGTTATGGTTCTTTTTATAAATTTTTTTGTTTCTCAAGTCATATATGCATATGTTCTTTTATAATCAAGATGTTCTTTGTTTTATACCTTTATGTTATTTTCACGTTTTATTCCATTTTTGTGATTTTATATAGTTTTTTTCTCAAGTATTTGCATATGTTGTTTATAATTTGTATGGTGTTCTTCACGGTTGTTTTTATGTTATTACTTATTTTAATGATTTTTAATAAGTTATTGTTTCTCAAGCTATTATACACAGTACACGTGTCTTTCTTTTATAATTAATATGATGTTCTTTTCTTATACCTTCATGTTCTTTTTATGGTCTTATTCATTTTTTATAGTTTTTTTATTTCTCTCGAATTATATGTACATGTTCTTTATAATCGTTATGATGTTTTTTGTCATACACATTCATGCCTTTCCTTTATGGTATTATATGCACATACTCTAAAAACCAATATCTTCTAAATCACGTAAAAACAATAGGAACAACATCATCTGATCTTATATTAATTAAAACTCATAATTAAAAAATGAAAACAATGATATAAATATGAACAGTTTATCGTTTAAATAAATTATTGTGATGGAAGGATCTCACTATAAAACTATCTTAAGGATTTGAAAATAGCAATTATTTCAATATCTTCCACGTGTCAATTGGCAAATGACTTGGACGATAATTTGGGAGGAAAAAATTATACCTTTTAAAAAAAAAAAATGAAATCAAGGAAACTGGATTTTGCAGTTTTACGTGAGATTTAAGGGCAAGCGTTTTGTTTGTTTTCGTGTGCGTTTCATTCCAAGAGCACACAACTCTTGGTGGTCTCAAGTCCACATACAAAATTTTGCTAGTTAACAACATTTATCAGAATATAAGAATGACGTTCTTATCATACCCTTAACTTCTGCAAATGCATGCTGCATGTAAGAGGCGGCCACGGCCTGGTCATGAGTTAAC